>NC_139556.1:85638787-86238787 GCF_965112155.1 Podarcis liolepis
TGGCATTTTTGTTTGCTACTGCTTCCATTTCTACATCTGCCTAATCTCAACAGGACTTTCCCCAAGTCACTAGCAATTTTACTTCAGGCAAAATTGGGTTGCAAGTCAGGGATAATTTCAAGAACCTGTGAGATATCTTGAGGGATTTTCGGTTCGTGGTCTTATATCATATCTGGAAATCTATGTATGGGTACACGCTTCTGATTTCTACAAGACAATTTATATTTCAAAACCACGAAGCAAAGAAATTCCTTTTTAATTTTCCTCTCCTCTGAGATGCGATGACAGGCTTAAGCTGATTCAGCAGAGGAGAAATAATTTTGACACTTGCAGTTACCAGATGAGTCTTAATACAGGAATACACGCTCTCGTGGGAAATTTGCAAATGCCTGCAGATTCATAAGTCAATCCATAAATATTTAAGAATTTCCAAGTATTAGAGCTTCATTTGCAAAGGGAAAGCAGGGAGAGGAACTTTAGGGAGATTTCCAACCATTTCAGAATTCAATACAGCTCCTCAAGCTAACATAAAGCTACTTTATTATGAACAAATCCAATACACAGAATAGGAATAAACTTATATTGATACTATGTTAGGAAGACAATCATTTTGGGGTTAAAAATTATATATACAAATTGCTTTTAACAGAATGATCTAGCCGGCGTGTAAAACATATTGACTGCCTTTCTCCTATATATGCCTAGGCTACGCTAATCCCATTGTGGTCAGTGGGGAGTGTTGAAATGAACTGGATAGCTGCTTATATAGGAAGGAACAGGCAGGAGTTTTGAATAACAGAGCTTCAGACAATTGGAATTGCCGTATTTTTCCATCTATAAGATGCCCCCATGTATAAAATGCCCCCTATTTGGGGTGGACTCTGATTTAAGAAAATGGGGGGAGATCTATCCGTGTATAAGACACCCTCAAATTTTGGACATTCTTTTTAAGGGGAAAAACCTAGTCTTATACACAGAAAAATACGGTATATACTGGGACTGCATAACCACCCTGTCCAAATCACAGATCCTGACCCAAACCAGGCTGATTTGGGCTGATTTGGGATTCACTTGTTTCAGTCCTGGATTGCCCCGTGATGAGATCGCATCCCACTAGAACAGTCTAGCTCTATCAGAAAGGAGGAAGTTTTGTCAGTGGTGAGAGGGAGGGAAGAAGGAGATGCAGGTGGCCTGATTTGGGTCACCTTCTACCTCCTCCTGACTGCATGTTAAAACTCAAGTTAAGCACTGTGCAAGGATGCCAATTTGGTTTGAGCCTCTAATCTTGGTTGGGTTGGCATTGGATCATCCCAGGTCAGATTGGGACTGCTTTTTCGGCCGTGGCCCCAATCTGGTGGAATGCTCCATCACAAGAGACTAGGGCCCTGCAGGACTCAAAATATGGTCTAAAGATGTCTTTTGTGGTAAAATATGCAAAGAAATGTGTATTTAAATACTTAAATGAGAATTTCCATGGGGATTTCGTTCTTTAAAAAACCATTGGCGAAGAAACAGGATGGAGTGGACTCACAAATGAGCTGATGGGACATGGATGCAGATTGAAAATAGGCTTTGTCCATCTCTAGGTATAACCACCCCCTCCGCACTGGTCTGTTGGCATGGATATGAATTTTATGTGTACGAATCCCCGACTCCTTGTTTTATTTGCTTTTGTATGTTTTTATGCTGTTGTTTTATTAGTGTTAGGTTGTATTTTTTTTATTTTAATTTGTATTGTTTCTGTATTGTACAGAATATAGACCACCTAGAGATTTGTGTTTTTTTTAAAAAAAGTGAATTAGAAATGTTTTTAATAAAATAAAACATAAAATAATAAAATAGCACACTATGTTCCTTTAATAAAGTTGTTACCTGTTTAACCTTGGCATCTTGGCTGTTTATTTCCTTCCTCCGAAGCTTGGCATTGTCACCAAACGTGACGTCAACAACCCAAAGGGTACAATCCTGGTCCTATCCAAATCCAAAGCAAACAAAAACAAACGCTAAACTAAACCCCAACCCCCCTGGTCTTAATGAAGTGGGGTGGGATGGCGGCCAACGTTAAATTGTAGCTTCAAGATTCCAGTATATCGGGCTTGGTGCAGCTTGCAGCTGCTCCACAACTCCCAAGAATATTTCCATTTCCACTTGGCTCTACATTGGAAATCAACAGCTCGCTGACGTTTTACACAAGCTGACTGCTAGTGCTATGGGAAGAACTGATCCTTGAATGGAAGGAGGGGCTATTCACATGCATGGGAAGAGAACACAGCAAAATGCCCAATCACTCAGCTAAAATCTGTCCCATTTCCCAATTAAAACATTAACATGCTTCCTCAATTTGTTGCCATTATTTCACTGCTGCCTATATGAATCAATGTAACCTTCCATCCTCTTCCTCCTCCTCCTCCTCCTCCTCTTCTCCTGCTTCTCCTTCTCCTGCTATTTTTATCCCTTTCTGCCAGCTGGAAATTGTAGTTTTGACAGCTCAGCTCCAGCTTGGATGCTTAGCAATGGATGCTTACATGCTGTATCTCAGCAAGGCGCATTTCATAGGACACACCTCCCCTCTAAACTTAAACTGGTTTAACCATAATACCCTCTTCACTGGGGAACCTGGGGATAATAGTTATTTCAGGGATCTCGCTACCACTTGGCAGAGATTTGGGTGGCCTGTAACAATATATATTAACTGGAAATGCTAAGGTTACATGTATGGCAAGCATGTGCTGTTCTCCTCCCTAATCTGGTAGGCAGGCTGAGACCCTACCTCCCCGAAGACTGTATCACCAGAGTGGTGCATGCTTTAGTTATCTCCTGCTTGGATTACTGCAATGCACTCTACATGGGGGTACCTTTGAAGGTGACTTGGAAACTGCAATTAATCCAGAATGTGGCAGCTAGACTGGTGACCGGGAGCGGCCGCTGGGACCATATAACACCAGTCCTGAGAGACCTGCATTGGCTCCCAGTATGTTTCCAAGTACAATTCGAAGTGTTGGTGCTGATCTTTAAAGCCCTAAATGGCCTCGGTCCCGTAAACCTGAAGGAGCATCTCCACCCCCATTGTTCAGCCCGGACACTGAGGTCCAGCTCCAAGGGCCTTCTGGCGGTTCCCTCACTGTGAGAAGTGAGGTTACAGGGAACCAGGCAGAGGGCCATCTCGGTAGTGGTACCTGCCCTGTGGAATGCCCTCCCATCAGGTGTTAAGGAAATTAGCAACTATCCTACTTTTAAAAGACATCTGAAGGCAGCACTGTTTCAGAAAGTTTTTAATGTTTAATGCTGTATTGTGTTTGTAATATTCGATTGGGAGCCAACCAGGGTGGCTGGGGAAACCCAGCCAGATGGGTGGGGTATAAAGTATAAATTAATATCATCATCATCATCATCATCATCTTCAAATTACTGTTGGGGAAAGTAGTGCCCGATGGGACTGGTGGGACAGAAGTTAGGGAGCTGAAGAGCAGGTGGTGCCATAACCAATAACAGGGGAAGTCAACTAGCCCTAGTTTAGTCCCCACCCTCCTCTTTGCTGAGTTCTGCAATGAGTTCCACACTGAGACAAAGGAGGAGGAATCTGACCCGCAGTTCCATCCCTGGGCTGAATGTAACTAGGAAGGAATGAGGACCATTTGAAATTGGATGGGGCGCTGCATCCTAAAATTCAGGATTTTGGGATAGATGCCTTTCAGTTCACATATTGATCCAGAAAAGGTGAGAATTAGGTATACTTGTATTCTAATGTGAACTGAACTGAATTTCTCCCCCGTACACACTGGTGAATTTGTGGGGAAATCATTAATTGCTTGTTGGCCGCCCTGAGCCCGGCCTTGGCTGGGGAGGCCAGGGTATAAAAATTATTATTATTATTATTATTATTATTATTATTATTATTATTAGAAGTTCAAGAACAACAACCCACATACACACTGATATATATATATATTTAAAAAGTAATCACATAACCTCCAACATTTCTCTGACAAAAATAGGGACATTCTATTCCATAATGTTCATTTTACCATTTATACCCCACAAATCTTACTCGGTTGCCCTAGCCACATTAGGTAGCTTCCAACATATATAAAAAACATAATAAAACATTAAACATTAAAATCTTCCCTATACAGAATTGCCTTCAGATGGCTCGGGGGTTGGATAACTCCATACTCTCCAACATTTCTCCAATGAAAATAGGGTCATCCTAAGGAATTCTGTATGGGACGCAGGTGGCGCTGTGGGTTAAACTACAGAGCCTAGGACTTGCTGATCAGAAGGTCAGCGGTTCGAATCCCCACAACGGGGTGAGCTCCCATTGCTCGGTCCCTGCTCCTGCCAACCTAGCAGTTCGAAAGTACGTCAAAGTACAAGTAGATAAATAGGTACCACTCCAGCGGGAAGGTATACGGCGTTTCTGTGCGCTGCTCTGGTTCACCAGAAACAGCTTAGTCATGCTGGCCACATGACTGTACACCGGCTCCCTCGGCCAATAAAGTGAGATGAGCACTACAACACCAGAGTCGGTCACGACTGGACCTAATGGTCAGGGGTCCCTTTACCTTTACTAAGGAAAAGTGGGACCTTCCGAGATCAAATCAGAAACCGGAACGGCTTCTCTGAATCAGGGACGTCCCTGGAAAATAGGGACACTTGGAGGGTCTGTTATCAGTAATAGCTGTAGCTTTAATCAGAACCCCAGCTTGTGCTCAGCCCAAAAGTGACCAATAAATTGAATATATAATTGTAGACAGCAGCACTGCTAATTTCCAGAGCTTGTTTTGCATGCAGTACATCTGCTAACCGGTTTATGTGCACAAAGCACGAGGTTTTAAACTCATAAAACATAATAAGTGTAAAACAATATTGTTCTCATTACTGAGTGTTCCCATTCATGGAAAGCAATTGCATCTTCTGAAAATGTCACTGCACAGCCATGCAGAAACACACTTCTGAAATGCACAGGGATATTTTCTTAAATAGAGACCTCTGGGCCTTGTTTTCCCAATCTTCCAGATCAGTTGTATTCGTGAAGCCACAAGACTATGAATAGCTGCAGACTCTACAAAACTACTGGGAAAATCCTAATGGCATGGTCCTGGCAGTAAAGCCTTTTGAGTCCCATGGATCTTATTTAGAATGTTAAGCATTTGCTAAAGCCAATGAGTCAGTGGATTATGGTCTACGTGTATTGGCATTGCTGTAGCTAAGAACTACATGGCAGCGTGGTGCAGTGGGTAGAGTGCTGGATTAGGACCTGGGAGGTTAGGGCTCAAATTCCCACTCAGCCATGAAGCTCACTGGGTGACCTTGGGCCAGTCTTTCAGTCTAACCTACCGCAGGGTTGTTTTGAGGATAAAATGGGGAGAGGGGGAACTATGCATGTTACCTGGAGGAAAGGTGAGTTATAAATGCAATGAATAAAAATGAATAAATAATAAACAAACATTTAATACATCCAAATTTAATACAACTCAAATATGGAAATGGCGCTATGTGTCTGGCGACAACCTATTTTACATAAAAGTCTGAGCTTAAGGCACAGATTTTTTTAACAAGGTTGCTATCTTCAGTTTTCTTCTGTTGCGGAGAGGTGGGAGGGTTATGCAACAGAAAAACAAAACAACATCAACCCAGCTCTATGCCTTCGCCACTGAAATCAATAAGACTCAGTAGTCTGAGGCCCTTCTTCATGTGCCTCCTCCACAAGAGTTCTAGAGAGTGGCAACACGAGAACAGGCCTTCTTCAGTGGCTTCCCCTTTGCAGAATGCTCTTCCCAACTTGCCTTGTGCCTTCATTATACATCTTTAGGCACCAGGCAAAAATGTTCCTTTTTAACCAGGCCTTGGGCTGATTAACCATCTATGCCATTATAAATGTGCCTGTGGGGTGGTGGTTATGGGTTTGTCATGCGCTTGTTCTTAATATGTGTTTTTATTTTGTATTTTGTTTGTTGTGAACTGCCCTGAGATCTTCGGATGGAGAGCTGTATACAAATTTAATAAAATAAATAGATAGATAGATAGATAGATAAATGAATGGGGCTGAACCATGCCCTATGGGTGTTTATGCAACTAACTCATTCCACACATTTCAACTTGCACAGTGGAGCTTTCCCACTCTCCTCCCCCTCTCTCTCTCACACACACACCCGCCCACCCCCAAATCTGTTCTAGGGGTTACCCCAATCCTTTGGAGAAGATTTGGGGAGGACACAGGATATCACTTGACACTGTGGTTTCTAAACAGTGTGCAATGAGTGTGCAGAGTGAAAGTGTGGAAGAGAAACATGCATGTTTCAGCCAAACATGCCAAGTTCTGGGGCAGGCCCAGGGGTCACAAGCTTGTTCCCACCTCCATGTGTTCATTCTACCTGGATAACAGCAAGGAAATGGCCCTCGTGGATCGTCACATATTGATTTCTGTTATCTTCAAGGCAAAAAAAAAAAAAGTACTTTGAATAATATTTTTCAAAGATTAATGAGGATTAAAATATCAGCAACACTGTACTCCAAGTGACAACTTATGAATCGTAAAGTAGAATGATGCTCTGTTTGGGCATTTTTCACTGTGACAGTGGTTATTTTAAAAGAAAAAGAAAAGAATACTACAACTGTGGCGTATGATTTCTCTCTCTCTCTCTCATGCCTAAAATAGTCCCACACACTATATAATATTTTAAGCCAGCTAATTGAAATGGAATATTCAGTAGATTCATGATGGCAAGGATCCCAATTCTGCCAAAATGTCATTTAAAATCTTGAATCTTACTTGGAAATCTTGACAGGTGTCAATTATAGATTATTTTTAATTTATCACTTAGAGCATAGAACACAGATAGCCATGTAGGACTTTTCCACTGTGCATATGCACAGTTGCTGATGACTTTTTTTTTCTTATTTCAGCAGGCATTTTAGGTAAGCATTTATGCTTAATTTTAAGTTTTTATCTTTTGCATCTCTTTTGCAGTCTCATTGCACACTGTTTAGAAACCACAGTGCCAAGTGCAGGAAGCTCCTGCAGCCAATCGGAAGCCCTGCCTTGGTTTTCAAACGGTTCTGATAGTCCAATGGAGTCCAATGGATTAAGTTCAACAACCAAGGTACCACTGTACTGACTTTTATCTCTCCTGAACCTTCTAACATTCAGCTTCTTTCAATGACCACGAGTTCTAGTCCCATGAGAGATGGAGGGGAACTTTTCTGTATCCGAAATGGAGAAGCAAGGCCATTTGGGGTGTTGATGTTGTGAGCCCCTCCCTCCCACATATGTGCAAATGCAACCATGTATCTTAAATAACACCAGGATGTGGGTGGCGCTGTGGGTTAAACCACAGAGCCTAGGGCTTGCCGATCAGAAGGTCAGCGGTTTGAATCCCCGCGATGGGGTGAGCTCCTGTTGCTCTGTCCCTGCTCCTGCCAACCTAGCAGTTTGAAAGCACGTCAAAGTGCAAGTAGATAAATAGGTACCACTCCAGTAGGAAGGTAAACGGCGTCTCCGTGTGCTGCTCTGGTTTGCCAGAAGCGGCTTAGTCATGCTGGCCACATGACCCGGAAGCTGTACGCCGACTCCCTCGGCCAATAAAGTGAGATGAGCGCCACAACCCCAGAGTTGTCCGCGACTGGACCTGATGGTCAGGGGTCCCTTTACCTTTTTATCTTAAAGAAACCAGTTTCCACCAACCTTCCTTCCAAGGAAACTGAGTCCTGGAGTCTCTTACCATTTGGAGATTAGAATGACTTGCAGCAATATAAGAAGCGGGGCATCTGTTAAACTGGAAGTCTTAAGTTCCATTTGAAATATGGTCTCCACTTTCGGATTCCCCCTCTCCCTGTTTCGAACCTTAGGGCGCACAGTATTAGGTAATGGATTTTAAACTAGATACAACTTGGGGAAGGAAGGAGGCTTTCCAATTTCATCTGCAGTGAGCGGGGGGAAGGGAGCAAGCACAAATAGCATTTTTAGTTTCCTTGCTGAACTGGAGCCTATTTGCCTTTGATCACTGCAAAACAGGCTAAGCCTTCTGAAACATTTCTCTCAATTATTTACCCTTTCATATATTACCCTAAAGCAAAAACGAAGTCTGATAGCGTGTCCTCCACCCCCTCCACCAAGCAAATGCAAATTTATGTGTTTAATTGTTTCCCCCACTTTTTTCTAGCTGGGCATAAGCAAATAGAGATTTAAAATAATGAAATGGGCAACGTCACATGTTGCTACTTTGTTAATCTTAACTAAAGCATGGAGGAGGGTTAAATCAATTTAAATTAGCTTTGTGATGACAAGTGGGGGGGGGAGAGATAAACCTTTTCAGAGGAGGTGTTCTTTTGCATTTCCTTCTGCAAAGAAGCGACAGACTCCCACCTTTCTCGCTCTAGACAAGAATGCTGTGCTGCTTTCCAGTAGAACCATTTGTGCATTATTAACCTAATGCTAGCACTGTTATGTTCAGGCATCAGATAATAAATGATGCTGTAGGGGGCTTGTAGCCTACCTAAAAGATATTCAAAACATCTCCTTTTCTGGAGCAAGTGTCCTAAAATGACCTGATCGCACCCTTCTTGTCGACTTTAGAAGAGGAACAGCTCAATCTTTCCTACCTGCAAACAATCATTCTCAAACTGTGTGTCAGTATAACTTCAGGGAACTGCTGTGAGCAACCAATAAATTAAATAACAGAAGGCACGTCAGAGGCACTGGGAGCACCCACTGACGCAGTTAGGTAACATTAGTCTCTGGATTTACTGGTCTTATTGCTCCTTGATTTAAATGGCAATGTGTATTGTTACACTTACTTCAGATTGTGGCTAAACTGTTGCAGTTGGAGGTCCTCCTGCTGAGTGGGGATCTGGACCTCTGTCCCAAAGTCATGCCTCCTTTGGATCTTACCTGGCAGGGGAGATATCTTGATCATGAAAGAGGTTTTGTTAAGTATAATTAGCCTTAAATTTTGTTAAGTTTAATTATACATGGGAATGGGGGGAAAACTCTGCATGTGTATTGCTAAAAGTTTGACACTGGAAAATTCCATTGATGCCAAGTACGAGCAGCAGAGTGCCTAAGAGCGGATAATTAATTAAGAATGTATCTCTGCTGTCTCTCACATGGTGTTTAACTTAGATCACATGAAAAAGGCATTCAGTTGCAAATCTCCATTTTATGTGAGTTAGTTTTTCTTCTGTCTGAAGCAGCCAGAGAAGAAAGGATGTGCCAATGATTGTCTCCAGGAACAAAACCTCAGGCTGTAATGAAGGCTGTGGGAGAGACAGAGCTTTGATTTCAGTTCTGGATAAAGTTAGTTCACATGTCTAAGATGCTATACATGTGCTTGGACAAGCACATGATATTATGCAACTATTTGGATGTAACCTTGTTGTTTTGAATGTCTGTTTTGGAACAAGTTCTGTTAGTAAAACTTTTGAACCATATTTTTGGACTGGACAATTTTTATTCCAGGAAGAGTATGGTTTTATTTGTCCTATTGCTTCTAAATGCACAATATTAATAACTGCAATAGGGTTTCCCAGTGGAGGCTCATCCATTGCTCTCTAGGTGTGCTGACCCCTGTGATTTCCCCAAATGTGGGAAACTCGACTTCTCTCTGTCTGGCCCTTTGAACTCTCCCCAAGCCAGACACCCTTTACTCAGGCCACATTTGTCACTCAGCTTTGCACACTGAGCTTTTTTGTATGGCTTCATTATGACTTTGAAGATAATGCCTCTTGCTTGCAGGATACAGTGTTCATGTGGAAAGTAGCCTAACTGTAGAAAGGTAACATGTGAATTATTTGCTCTGCACACTTTTGGCTTTCAGAAGTTTATGGAAAAAGGATTGCGGCCCTCAGGATGAAAAGCCCCACCCTCTTGATATATTAATTTAAAAAAATGTGATAGTCCTGCATGCTATTCATGTATTGTTCTGCATAGTTATGCTCATAGTGTTTTCGAGATTAACCTCAAACAATAACAGCATTTGGACAGCGGATGCTCACAGTTTCTATACACCAAAATATCCAATAATGAAAAGGGGACTGAAAAATGAAATGCAAAACAGCATGAACCAGCAGGACATTTGTGACCAAGTCCAGGGACCTAAGTATTTTGTTGTTCACTCCATTCATTGCTCGTTGCCTTTAGCTGGCACGCATAAAGTTTACCCAGCAAGTGTTAGATAGTCTTAACTTCAAGTACTGGGTAGTAAATTTCTGGATCACTTACTCTGGTGGCTCTTCAGTACACAAAGAGCGAGCAGATGGTAAATGTGCTTCAGATGTGCTGACCACCCTTCCTGAAACACTTGGCAGTGGATGGGGATTTTTATGTGACTTTGTCACTGGCAGCAGATGTACAGTAAAGAAGAAATAGAGCTGATGGGTGGATAGAAAGACAGATGCACAGATTTCTTTGCCCACCACTGTAACTCCATGCATTATTGCACACACCCCAGTTTTTATTTTGGAAATGGAAACGAGTTTTGATTATCATTGTTGTAGAGGGAGGCTGAGATTCAGAGTGGCTGCTCAGTTTCCAAATGCAACCTGCATGTTCTCTATCTATATTAGAGTGCAGGGTTCTCCAAGCTTGTAAAGGAGGGGTGGGGAGCCTGTGGCCCTCCAGGCGTTACCAGACTACAACACCTATAATTCCTTGCCACTGGCTATATAGGATGAGACTTATGGGTGCTGGGGATGACTGTTTGGGGGCCAGAATGTAGTAATGTATGGAAGTGAGAGCTGGATCATAAAGAAGGCTGATCGCCGAAGAATTGATGCTTTTGAATTATGGTGCTGGAGGAGACTCTTGAGAGTCCCATGGACTGCAAGAAGATCCAACCTCTCCATTCTTAAGGAAATCAGCCCTGAGTGCTCACTGGAACGACAGATCCTGAAGCTGAGGCTCCAATACTTTGGCCACCTCATGAGAAGAGAAGACTCCCTGGAAAAGACCCTGATGTTGGGAAAGATGGAGGGCACAAGGAGAAGGGGACGACAGAGGACGAGATGGTTGGACAGTGTTCTCGAAGCTACCAGCATGAGTTTGACCAAACTGCGGGAGGCAGTGGAAGACAGGAGTGCCTGGCGTGCTGTGGTCCATGGGGTCACGACAAGTCAGACATGACTAAACGACTAAACAACAACATGTTGAGTTACTTCCTTTTCTAAAGTCAGCAGGAAGGGTGCAATAGGGTCACTCATTACTTACTGACTTTATATTCTGCCCCCACCCCCCATCACAAGTGATCTGGGCACGGGTCACAACAGTAATTATAAATAAAACAGGGAATCCTCTGACATCATTACATGGAAGCAAGATCTGTTTAAATTGGTGAAAGTTACTTCCACATAAACATGGGTAGGATTGGGCTACATCTCATGGAAGAGCGGATGTGGCCAAGATAGTCAACTCCAGATGTTTTGGACTCCCAAACCATTTGCTGAGCTGTAGTCCCAAACATCTGCAAGTCACCATGTAGGCTTCCCCCCGTGTTAGAGCCTCACAAAAGTATAATAATACCCAAAATGAAAGCTCATGTGTCTATTATATGGCTTTGAAACGTGGTTTATCTGTTTTTATTTCTGTGCATAAGTATCACCTCAGAAGGTGTGGACTTTTATCCACCTTTATATCTCCCATCTTCAGTTTCCAGGAAGACAGCTTTGCAACTCAGGCATTTCGTTTCTGTTAATTTTGTTCCTTTCCCAATATTTGCATAAAGAAAACAAGCCATAGCAATCCAATTTACAAGGAACATTGCTACATTTAGTTCTCACCTCCTTTGATCCAAGGAAATCAGAAATGCGATTCCTTTCTTCCGTGCCACACAACTGTCAAGCAAAACACATCTCTGAGCTACATTTTAAAGCTGTTCTGGAATGCAACAAACCCATCACTTCTAACAGACGTTAGACTCACTTGTGGGGGAGTGGAGGGGGGGGGGAGAAACAAACAACGCCCCACATAATTAATATCCTCCTTGTTCCAAAGAAAGTGAAGAGTGAAAATTGTTTGTATGGCTTAAATTATTGATTGCCCTTAAGCAGAGGAGACAAAAAAATTATTTATCCAAATATAATTAAGTTTGATTAAAGATTCTAGTGGACAAATTGATAATTATACTTAGTTGTTATTTAAAAAAAAATGTTTTTAAGTAACCATCCAGACTGAGGTTTTTATGCTGCTCTGGTTATATTTGTACACTTTCTATTGAGGGAACTTTTGAGGAAATCAAAGGGCAAAGGGCAAAAGTGCCTCATTATCTGGAGATTGCAAATGTATGTGGTGAAGGGTTTACTTTAGGGGTTGGAGAGAGCTGTGGATATGATCAGAAGGTTACATTCCAGCCTTGCAAATTCATTCTCAATCCTCAAACACATGCTTCTCCCTCCTGTTGCACAAGAGGCATTATTACAGCTAAACATTACTGTCAAGCAAAATCATCTGAGAAGGTTGTGGCCTGGGAAGTGTCATGAGGTCCAGTTGGAAAGGCTTGGAGGGCTACATTTGGCCTGAAGTTATGCCTAGCAAGGGGTGGAAGAATTCCTAAGTACAGTGGTACCTTGGGTTACAGACGCTTCAGGTTACAGACTCCGCTAACCCAGAAATAGTACCTCGGGTTAAGAACTTTGCTTCAGGATGAGAACAGAAATTGCGCAGTGGCGGTGGCAGGAGGTCCCATTAGCTAAAGTGGTACCTCAGGTTAAGAACAGTTTCAGGTTAAGAACGGACCTCCAGAACAAATTAAGTTCTTAACCCGAGGTTCCACTGTACTTAAAGTACTCAGGCCAGTGACTCAAATTTTCATGAAACTTACATATGCAGATGTTGGGAATCTGAGGTGAGATATACACTTCATGGAAGCTGTCCCCAGTTCCAGTCACTACACAGAGGCAGCTTAAGGTCCAAAGTAGTTTACTGCTGCGGAAGATAAGGCTTCTGTAACACAGTGCTGGACACGGATATACGCAGTACATACAGCTTGTTGGCTTTGCAGATACAGATACATACCAGTACAAAGTATTTCTGTTGCTCCAGGAACTCAAGATGTAATACAGACTCTGACTCACTTCTCAAGACTGACACTGACACACAGACCAAGACCTTGGCACAAATGAGCTGATGGGCCTTAATCAGCTATGTAGACAGCATTGGGGCACTGCCATAGCAACTGGCTTGGCTGACCCTACACTTGTTGGCTTATCTCATATATGGAGTGATTTGTGCTCATGAAGGAAATTCATGTCCAATTCCTCCAACAGTGAATGCTTCTGGAATAAATTAAAATGGTAGGTAACTGGGTTCTCACCTGCACTGTTCTTTGGAGTGTGGCCAGCTGTATAAGGAGAGCCTGAAGATTGGTTTGTAGTAACATGGAAGGGGGCTTTTTCACTGGTGGTCCCAGTGTTGTGGAATACCTTCCCTGCTTAAATAGAAGAGGTTCCATCAGTATGGGCATTCCACTGGCTCCTGAAGACTTACCTGTTTAGATAAGCATTTCCTGGAACTGACCTTCTGATTGTATTATTTTAACCATTTTAACTGTTATGGTTTTTCAACATTTGGAAGGGATAGAAGACACAAAAGACCTTGGGCTCATTCACACCTGGGTCAATTCCTAACAGCATCCTTGCTAAGAGGTCACAGGTGCTATGAAACTATAGCACCAATTCTGGTTAACAACCGAATGTGCAGGTCCTGGGGCAAAGAAATTAAGACATTGCATCATGGGGTCTAAAGCAGTTCCCCTAATTCTGAATTTTGTCAGGAGGTCCATTGCCACCATGACTATAAGAACATTGAAATGGAATGGAAACTAAAAGAGAAGACTTGTTTCTTTTCAAAGATTAAAAACAGACAATCATTTTTTTCTGGATTGCACCATTTCAGGCAGCAGGTTTGTTACCCTGCCATCTTTCTGACATGCTGTTTTCTTTGTGTAGAAATATTGAGAAATATTTGAGTGTGCTGCCCCGTGTTCACAGCCTAAAATGTCTGGTGGTATAAACTGACCCTACCTTGCAGCCAAATGTCCTAGTTGCAAATTGAGGGTAGTGTTGTATCTCTTCTCCTGTAGCGTTCAGAAGCTGGTCCACAATGTTCCGAAGATTTTTGTAATTCTGCTGCACATTGAATTATACTTTGCCTCCTTCCAGAAGACTTCTTAACACAGAAACCATGTTCACAAGCAGGACCCACCTTTGTGACCTACATCTTTGAACTGATCCAGCGATTCCTTGTGGGTACTGGAGATCCTTTTCACATAAGGACTTCCCTGTTCATGCCTTTGGAGGAGACATCTCCATTTATACAAAGGGATGCACGTGTGCTGACTTTGTGCACTACCAATGTGTAGAAGCTCTATCTGTGCTTTGAGCACATGCAAAGCATTAGATCAAGGGCCACAGGGAGCAAAATCTCTGATAATTTAAATGGTCTTGCTGAAGAGCTCATCCAGCATAGGTGGTTTTAAAAGATGGGGACTACATTGAACTCACTCAGCAATACTTAGATAAGGGAAACAATTAAGATATTTCTTTCCTCTGCTCTTGGAAACCATTCTTATTGCTTCTGAGATACTTATCAGGTAGCCCACTCATGACAAATAAGCTCTTTCCGTATAATGTCACCTTGCTTCTCTCCATAGTTTTTTAAAAAAAATCGTTTTTAACTTTAAAAGAACTAACACAATGATTAATCATTTGCTTAGATTTAAAATGAGGCCAGAGACCCCAATTATGCATGGGACCGTGTTTATCTTTATTAAATAAAAAATACTTAATTATAATTGTTGACTGTAAATTAATTAATTGATAATAATAATAAATAATGAAATTAATCCATAATTAAACTTAATTATTTTAAGGGGTTTTTTTAAGATTTTGCATTCTCCTTTTAGTGCAAAAAAAAATCAAGTTAGTGGAGATGACAATATTAAACCAGAATGGAAGATAAACTGGAGACAAACTAGACCAGGGTTAGCCAATGTGGCGTCCTCTACATGTTTTGGACCCCAACTCTAATCAACCCTGGCTATTGACCATGATGGCTGGGGCTGATGGGAGTTGTAGTCCACGACGTATTGCACCACCACCCCACCAGCTATACCTCAGGCAAGTAAACCAAGCCATACACCCAGCAAGTGCCAGATGAAGGTGAGATAGTGAATCCCTTTATATCTTCCTGGGTCAAACCAACCTTTGGCTCCTCTTTGCACACTTCCTTGTGCAGTAGTCCTGGTACCTGATTCTGCATATGGTCCTCTTCATTTCCCTAACTATCCCTTTCCCCCTTTCATATTGAGTCTAGTAAGCTGCAAGCCATCATTTTAAACTGTGAAAAGTGCATTGACAGATAGGTGAGGTTTGAAAATATAGTACAAGGTAAATAAATAAATATTGCTCAAACTCTCTTTCTAACCTGATAGTAACTGGTAATATTCCATTGCTGGAGGTACAAGGGAAAGTCTGGGGGAAATTAATAATAAATTATCATCTCGAAACTCTTTTGCTTCCCTTGAAATTCCTCCACCATCTTGGCCATGCAAGAATCCAACTTCACTTGCAGCTTGCTTTCTGATGATGAGGGAAAGCATTTTGCAAAGAAGAAAGTGCTGAATACATCTTACATGATTAGCAGAATAAGAAATACCATTTTTCTGGGGTGGGTGTACATTTGAGCAAATGTAAAGCGTGGAAAAATGAGCAACCATCTATATAACTAAAGAAGTGCATTTCTCTCTCCCCCCAAAATAAAGATTTATTATTAGACGGACACAATCTGTAGAAAACTTTAATTGTTTAGATTTACAGTTAACCCTGTATATTAGCATCAGTGCTATGGATTACCCAGGATGGTTATAATTGTTTTGTTTAAGAAAGCCACATTATAATCACATTAAGACACCTCAGGGTGTCTACCGTAACAACGACATGTCCTGCTGTGTTTTATTACTTAAATGTTGATGCAATTTGGTCTCCCTGCTGATTACCCATTTGTCTTTCCTGGGCATAGATAGATAGTTAGCTTTATTGAATTGTGCTTGTGTTTATTTATTTTTTTCTAGGAAGAGCTTTGATCAATAATACATGAATAGTGACCAACAGGCTCATTTTTCTAACTCGGCTACTTCTGTGGCAGGAGAATATTGGACGCTACAATTAAGTCATCCATGCTAAGAAACACAGACTGGTTAGACAGAACCACCAATATGGCTGTTGTTGCTGGCGAACATCCATGGCAGGATCCTATCTACACCTAGCAGCAGGCCAGCGACACAACAACAGTAATGATAAATGCAGCAACAATGGCTACCACTCCCAATGCTTTCCTAGTAACCTTGCAGTCCCCAGCCAATCACAGCCATTGCCCCATCCTGTAGTAACAGCAGTGTAAAGAAAACACCAGTCAGATTCAGCAATGCAATGGCTGCCAAAAACCTATTACAGTGGTACCTCGGGTTAAGTACTTAATTCGTTCTGGAGGTCTGTTCTTAACCTGAAACTGTTCTTAACCTGAAGCACCACTTTAGCTAATGGGGCCTCCTGCTGCTGCCGCGCCGCTGGAGCACAATTTCTGTTCTCATCCTGAAGCAAAGTTCTTAACCCGAGGTACTATTTCTGGGTTAGTGGAGTCTGTAACCTGAAGCGTATGTAACCTGAGGTACCACTGTACTTCCAATGATGGACTTTGGCTCTCAGATTTCATTGGTGCCTTGTGCAATGCTAAAATTTGGCTCCCCCAGCCTATGTTTTATAGCATTGTTTGTGGTGCCGCCTGCACCAGTTCCATCACACCGGTCATGCCACCCTAAAATCACCTTTGATACTTCCCCCTCCTCCCCAGACTATTGTCAATGAGGGATGCAGGAATAAGGAAGGCCATCCTTATATTCTTTGATGCCCTCAGTCACGACACTGTAAGCTAGTAAGCAGGAACCCTTCAAAGACGAAGCAAAACACATATGTTCAAGTACTATCTTTTATGAATGACACTGTATACCCTACTCTCAATTCCTTTCTCCAGTCAACAGTTTTGGAATAGCTCAGTGCAATGAACACAGCGCATGGCTAACAAGTCTTAACACTTATGTCCTGAAAAGTAACTGTGTAGTAAAGGGAAGGTTGATGTTTTCCATTCAAGACAAAATGTACATTGATGGTCAGTGCATGAGAAATGTTGAATGAAGGAGTAAGTGAGGGGACAGTAAAAAGAAAGCCATCATTCACCAGGTCAGAAGACCAAAACCAAGGCAACAAGCAAATAAAGGAACTCTGTCACATAGCCTTGCAAAAGACAGGAGACCATTTTTACTTAATTGCTTTAATTGTCACTACAAATCAGTTCTAAAGATGAGTGCTAAAGTAACATGTTTTCTTGGGTAGGCTTTATGACTAGGCATAGTGAGTAAACTTATTTTAGGTGTTACAAAAGGGCAGGAAATGGCTAGTCATTAAACCTATTGTTGTTGCATTGTCACTGACTGCCAAAAGAGGCGGATTTAGGGCAGTGCGAGTGGTGCAGCTGCAACGGGTGAACAGTCAAGGAAGGCATCTTCTCAAAGCCCAGCAAGCTCTTGTCTGGCTTCACAAAGGAGGGCTCTTATAGGGTCCTACAGTCTTCCTGCCTCCTGCCCTGCACAGGATGGCATATTAGCAAGGTCTGCTCCTGTTGCCAAGGAAGAAGAAATGTGTGATGTTCTGTCACAGTGCCAAAATAACTTATATTTTGCACTTTTATTTGGGGGTGGGATTAGGGTTGCCATATTTCAAAAAGTGAAAATCCCTCCCCCCCCAAAAAAAATCAAAATATAATTCTCTCCCTCCCTGCCCCCCGGACAAAATCTGCACTTCCGACATGGGTTGCCATACGTCCCAGACACTGTTTCCAATGGTCAAACCCTGGATATATCCAGGAAATTCTGGATGTATGTCAACTGTAGGTGGCATACCATCTACTGCTCCACTTTAGGGAGGCAAACGTCTAGGGGTGGTCCTGTATTTCAAAAACTAACATAGTCCAAATGGTGGGGAAGGCTGTGCACAGCCTCCTAGCAGCAGTAACGCTTTTGCTTACTGGGAGGGAGAAGGGAAGAGCAGGTAGAATGGTGATATTTTGTGTGTGTGTGTGTGTGTGTGTGTGCATCTGCAGGGGGGGCCAAATTGCCTTCTTTGTGGGACACCCCACACTACCAACCTCCTAGCTGCCTCACCCCTCCCATTCACTGTCCTGGTAAGAAGCAGTGATTCTACTCCTCCCTGCCAGCCACTCCTGGAGTGTAATCCTTATGTAGCCAAGATGGTACCACCCACCCACAAGAAGGAGCTATCAGCAAGCTCAGAGAAACCCCAAGCAGGGGAAGGAAGTGAACTCCAAAACAGCCCAACAACTCATGGGTCATGCAAAGCAGACTAACTTTTGGGAAGGGAATTGCAAAAGCAGAGTGGACATCATGGAGTATCCTGGAAAAGAGATGTGGCTGGCTACAAGGAACCATGACAAGAATCGCTCCAAACTGCACCATTTTGTTGTGGGCCCCACTTGTATAATATAATGCTAAGTAGTTTTATTTTTTAAAAAAATATTTTTATTGAATGATATTATGTTATAAAAAACATTCACAACCATACTACCATGAAAAATAATTGAGAAATAAAAATTACATACAGCAATATTTTGTTTGTTATTTACCGTCTTATTTCCTCCCAAACATTCCATAATTGCTAAGTAGTTTTAAAGGTAAAGGGTAAAGGGACCCCTGACAGTTAAGTACAGTCGCGAACGACTCTGGGGTTGTGGTGCTCATCTCACTTTACAGGCCGAGGGAGCCGGTGTTTGTCTGCTCTGCAGACACTTTTTCCGGGTCATGTGGCTAGCATGACTAAGCCGCTTCTGGCGCAATGGAACACCAACACCAGAGCAGCACACGGAAACACTGTTTACCTTCCCCCCAGAGCAGTACCTATTAATCTACTTGCACTTTTTGGGGTGCTTTCAAACTGCTAGGTTGGCAGGAGCAGGGACCGAGCAACGGGAGCTCATCCCATCACAGGGATTCGAACCGCCGACCTTTTGATCAGCATGCCCAAGAGGCTCAGTGGTTTAGACCACAGCGCTACCAGCATTTTACTGTTATTGAATTTCTGCCAGCATGCAGCCACTAAAAGCACAGGACAGGGGGGGAAGTCACCTTTCCTACGTCAAGCAGCCTGCCATAATGATACCAGGAGAACAAAGCTGTTGGATTTCTCATGCCATTCCCCATCCTTCAGTCTCATGTAGAAACCTGCATCTGCCAATGCAATGGACTCAGGTGGCACAATCTAAATATTTTCACATGAAATGCTCCCAGGTAAACAGATGTTTCATTGTTTTGCTGGCAGAGATCAGACACAAGAGTGTGCATTTCTGAACGGGAGAAACATCTCGAAATCCTGTTCCTAGTCAACACTTTACATTCTTCAATTGATGGAGCATACATACCTGCCAGAAAGCAATAAATCAGAATGAATATGTGAAAGGACCAATTTTAAGGAAATGTATTGTGCATTCCATCTCCAATATCTTCAACACAACTCTCTCCCTCTCTAATACGTATTGGTTGACCACTGGGGACAATATTCAATACAAGCATAAACTAACTGCACCTCAGTTATAAAAAGGGGTGTGTTTAGCCTCATACAGTGATTTAAAAATAAGTAAATTACAAAGACATTTTCTACTCATTCAAACACTCAAAAGAAGCAACCTCTTGCCATTACTACAGTAGAAAAATAAATTTAAAAGGTGTGTAGAGTCAGCAAAAATACATATATTAGACAAAATTGAATGCAAAAAGGGAGCAATTTGTGCTAAAATGCTGATGAATCGTCATGAAGACCTTAAAAAAAATATTAACTGATGTAGAAATGTGAAGAACTGCAGTTAAGAATGAATCCAATAGCTGTCATGTAACTATCAGTACACGTGCACCAAGATTATACCAAGATTACAAGCCAGGAGGGAAGTTGTGGAAAGGAGAGGAACTTAGCCCAAGAAAGCTCGTAAAAATTAAGTTGAATCCAAATCAATCTGAGGGGAATTTGCCCTTCTCTGCTTTTTATGACCTGGAAAGATTTATCCCTCCCTCTGCACCCTTTGATAGGCTATTGGACACTAAAGTGTAAGTAACCTCAAAAATTCTGCTTATTAATGTACTGATTTGAAGAGCTTGGACTTCAATCAAGCTATATAATTTATTCCAGTTTTCTGAGCTTTTTCCTGATCTCTGTTTAATTCATTTTTAATCCCTTTATACATTTTTAATTACATTATTAGAAAGCGTATGTCAAAATTCACCTAGAGTGTTACGGAGTGATAATTAGTATATGTATGACTAGGAATCCCATTGTATTGGCCTCCACTGAAGATTATAGGAAATCAAAATGCTCTGGCTTTGCAAACTATGAGGATCACATGTGCCTTGATGTAAATTTCCTTTCACAATACAAAGCCGTTGAATATAAATCAGGACGAGACAAAAGGCTTTCGGGATTTAATATTTATCGAATAAATGCTTTTTTGTGTTTCACCTGAACCTGCAATGACATTGCCAATGAACCTTGGTTTTTTAAATTAAAAAATATATATCCTAATTGCTTGGTGTGTATGGATAAAGCAATTGTATTACACTTTCATGAAGAAGGGATTAACTGCAGGACAATGATTTAATAAATCCAGTACTGTTCCACATAGTTAAGAACTCTTAACAAACTAGGCAATTAGCATTACAAGTTTAAAATACTGGGTTAAAGTAATGAGGTCTTGGAGGGTAGAAAACTTGTGGGTTTTTAAATACTAAATGCTAGGAGCTAGTGGTTTTATGAAGAATGTTTTCAAGGTCTGATCCCACATCTATTAGAGTTTAGAGTTACTGGATGATGTCCAAGAGGCTTTCCAATTACAGCTTAAATGAATTTGTGGAGAAAAGGTCTCGGATTCTGACTGTTTGAATTTGCATGCTAATATTTGCCTCTCAGATTCCAAGTTTTAGATTTTAAAACTGAAAATTGTGGGTGCCAAGTCTGAGGTTGCTAGTATTGTTGAAAACAAAACAAAACAAAACAAAAACAGATCTGCTTCATTAAATGGCTTTCATTTGTGTGCATGTTTAGAGAAGGATGGACAATGCCGTCAACTGTTGGTTTCTCTAGGTTACTGATTTTCCAATACTAAGTTCAGTTCAGCAGATTTCTGCATCAGTTTCCTTTTTAAAAAAACAGAAGAAAAATTCACCAGCATTTTAGTACACTTTTCTCTTAATATCCACATTTTTAAAAACAATTTCGTCTAATATAACATTTAAAAAAAATTCCCCATATGTAATACATTTTTGTATGTTATTTCCATGAAGAGATACATTTTAAAGCAAGTCTCCCAGCTAATCTCCCAGCTAATACATGCATTTCTTTACACTCCAAGGAATCTTTACAATGCTCAGCTACAGTGTGCCCAGAGTCATATTGATTTCATCAAGAGAGGTGTAAGCTCTGAAATCAAGGACTCTCCCAAATGCTTGGCTGGTTTATGCGCAAAGTAATATTTCCAGAATAGTCACACAGATGTGCACTTTGCAAAAACAATATCCCAAGACTGTAAACCACGAGACTGTGAGGGCCTAGCACTCTTACAGCTACTCTAGGCCCACAGGAGCTGTCAATTTTTTTAAAAAAAGCAACTTCAGTTTTAAAAATATATCAATAATGTCATGGGTCAGCGTTTGGCACCAGGGTCCGGGGAGAGTGCCCCCACAAATAGCAGTCCACTATTCAGAGTTCAAAGTCACACCCTCTGGTCCAACTTGGCAGCTTACAGCCATTGTCTACCCTCTTCTTGGTGCTGCCACACCTCTCTCCGACACAGCCTCACATCCCCCTCTGACACAACTGTGCTGCCTTCCTCCAGCAAGGCTCTGTTGCCCACCATCAATCCTCGGTCCTCATGCAACTCCTCTGCCAAATGTCCACCCAAAGGCATTGTGTCGATAAGGGTGCCTCCTCACACCATAAGTAGAGGAGGGGGAGGAAGAGGAGGAGTTTGGATTTGATATCCTGCTTTATCACTATCCTAAGGAGTCTCAAAGCGGCTAACAATCTCCTTTCCCTTCCTCCCCCACAATAAACACTCTGTGAGGTGAGTGAGGCTGAGAGACTTCAAGGAAGTGTGACTGGCCCAAGGTCACCCAGCAGCTGCATGTGGAGGAGCGGGGAAGCAAACCCGGTTCACCAGATTACGAGTCCACCGCTCTTAACCACTACACCTGCTACAGGTGTGGGAGTCACACGCCGCTTGTCTGCCGCTTGCCTGCTCATTGGTGCACAGCCGTAGTAGACTTTCCCCACCTGCACTCAGCTGTCAGTGACTTTGTATTGATGCTAATGTGCCGCCAGGCGCCCATTGCATCGCTGAGGCAACTGCCGTTGCTCCTCCCTTCTTGCCCTCTGGTACAATCGTGGTATCAGTGGCAGCAGGAAAAGTGGGACTGGGGGTTCTCCTCCACCCTGATCAGATTCTGCTGGTAGGTTCTCTCCTTTCTCAGGCCTCATTCCCCAGCTCCTGCTGGAACCTTCCCCAATGTCCTCTTCCTCCTCAGACCAAGCATGGAGTGTGGGGCATTTCATGACATCTAACGACATGGAGTGTGGGGCATTTCATGACATCTAACGACATTTTTTTTGGGGGGGTGCGGTTTTGTAGGGGCCAAAATAAAGATGGTTGTTTGGTATGAGTGTTGCACCTGCTCTCCTTTGTTTAATTATATCACAGCAGATTCTGAAGTATCTCAGCGAGTAACAAGAGAGGGAGAGGCAGTGTACTTTGCTGGGCAAACTCTGTTTCAATAGTTCACAAGCTGACCTCAAGTTAGCATCATCAGCCCAGCAGAATTTGAAAATCAGTATGTTTCTGTGTGTTCATTTTAAACGTTTACTCTCCTCCATTTCCTTGTGAAAATTCCACACAAATTTTGCATTCCATTCCGGGTTTTACAGGCTATTTTCGTCAGCTGGCTCCACCACTGACAAAATATTTGTTCCAGTTCTAGTCCAGATTGTCTGTCCCAGATAGCACAATGTGAAATGGAAGGTTTCACATTCAAATGCCATTACATGATATATCCTTGTGTCTCCTGCCTGGTAACAAAACACTCATAAATCCCTTTGGCAACATCATAAAAATAGCCAACCTGAGGCTTCTGTTGGGAAGGAGTCTCACTAAGCAGCATGATCTGTACCAAGCTGTGGTAATATCCTATTCCCATTCTTTGGATGCTCCATTTCCATTTGGAGTTTGGGGTTTTAATTGCTCAGATGCTGGGAATTCATCACAGAACTCTGGAGTCTCAGGTGCACATCAGGCATTGTCCCAAGGAGAAAATTGAGTGTGCTTAAGGGCCTAGAGAAACAGCTACTGGGGGAAACTACAGGCAAATCTCTTGAAATGCCAGTGGAGGACCATTTCCTGCACTTTGCCCAGCAATTGTATGCAAATGCCACCTTCTGCAGAATTAATATCCTTTGCACAGTGCCATGGGGGCTTGTTTTTGGAGCATTTGCTGTCTTGTGTCAAAAGCTGAATCTTGACTCATGGTCATGGGAGCACACAGCGATCACTCGTAGCTACCATGCACTGTAAAAATTGTGTGACTTGGCCCCTAAGTTGCACTGGAATAAAATGGAATAAATCACTTGTGCCCCATTGTTTTGAATGGAACAAAAGAGTTGAAGTTCTCAGAAGAAGAGGAGCAGTTTGGATTTGATATCCCGATTTATCAGTACCCAAAGGAGTCTCAAAGCGGCTAACAACCTCCTTTCCCTTCCTTCCCCACAACAAACACTCTGTGAGGTGAGTGAGGCTGAGAGACTTCAGAGAAGTGTGACTGGCCCAAGGTCACCCAACAGCTGCATGTGGAGGAGTGGGGAAGTGAACCCGGTTCACCAGATTACGAGTCTACCGCTCTTAAACACTACACCACACTGGCTCTCAGCTAGTGTGAATGTAATATTTTGGGCTGCCTTGAAATTATATATAGAAGGTGGGACACAGTACTGTTCTCCTAGAAAAAGAGGTGCCAAAAATCACCAAGAATGGCCCCCTTGTTCTCCCTTGTTTCCCTGTTCTCTTATAATGGCAATGGTGCCCACCTGAGAGGTGTCAGAACTGAGTTCCGGTGAGAACCAGCTGAAAAAAGCCCTGCAACTACATAACACAAAGTGTGCCATATGATTCTTTTTGCCTCATGGAAGCACCAGCCCCCATTCCAACAATATCTGGAGGGCAGCATGTTACCTGTCCTTGTTCTACATGACAGCCATGGTCCCCACAAGGCTGGCTGGCCAAGTCAGAGAAGAGGAATGGTCAACAGATGACCCCAATGAGAGATCCAATGGGCTGGAAAGGTTTCTACCTGGGTCAGGAGAGCCTGAGGAAGGGGATCCTGTGGAAGGTCCTATCTCCCCATACATCCCTACAGGACTACACTTCTGTCTCTTCCTCCAGAGCTGTTCTGGTTCTGGCTCATCTATTTTGCCTGTTGCCCCCAAAACTCCATCTCTGGAGTTGCTGTGTCCACCCCTTTCCCTTATAACAGGATTGCAGGGCATTGTTCATTGTTGGATCAACATCTCTGTTTGTGTAGCCATGTGCAGTACCTGCTGTGCCTTTGGACTGCATTTTGCCCATGTTTTTCACCAAACGTATTTTAGTAGAAACCAGAATCTGAGCAAGTTCTTCACTGCGTGGGAGCCAGGACAATGACTTAGCAATAACTGCCAGCAGTAGCCCTTTAAAGTGGTATCTGTGCAGTCACTGTTTCCTGCACACCAACCTTCAATATCAAGTTCAACTGAAATTGTAGTTCCTGATAGGAGAAGCTCAATATTATATTCTGTGTCTCTGTATTTTTAACCAGAGCTGACAGTAATTGAAGGATAGCACAAGTAAGATGATAGTGCTGGAAAACCCACATAAAAATCCACTAAAAAAGGAATAGTGGTTTGCCTAATCTGCCTCGCCAGGCAGAGGAGACCTCATAGCACACCACTCTGTAATCTCCAGGAAAGTAAAAACATCAGTATTTATCTGTCAACACCCCTTAATATATAGTCAGCAGAATCAGAAGTCACCCGACATAAAATAAATCCTGGCAAAGCATAGGGACCACTTTCCATCCAGTGCTTTTCAGAATGTCATGGAATGACATATTATTGTATTTTGCAACAGGGAAGACTGCCAAGTGCAATGAAATTTAAACAGTAACATTACCTTTGATTGTATCCATCAGCTAATTAAAATTCTTTGTTAGGGATACATAAGATGCCCAGAATCCTTTGGTTTTGGGGTCTCAGGCAGGCACAGACCCTGAAGCAAAGGTTTTGATGCAGGTACAGAGCAAGGGTGTGAAAAGGCACCGGCTAAGGCAGGCACATGGCCTGTCCTCTCCCTCTAACACAGAAGAGGAGACAGCAGCGAGGGAAAGCAGAGCAAGGCTCAACATGCATCTGAGAGCAACTGACTTTGAACATTAAACAGAGTTGGACTCTGTAGCATACTGGCTCCACTAACCAATACTCAAGAAAGAACTGACTACAAGTGGGGCGGAATTGCAAACCTGATAATTAGGAGTGTGGAGTCAATTCCCTGGATAGAAGAGCAGAATTGTGAGGGGTTCTTTCCTAAAAAGGGGCAGACAGCCATGATACATGATAAATATGGGTGATAGGAAGAGCCCTGGACTTTTCCTTGAAGGAAAAGCAGCAATGCAAAAGGCAGCTGCAGGTGGCTGGAATGCAAAACAGGATGTTGATGTCTGGAACTGTACTGTTGGGAAAAAGGGGGCAGTCTATTCTCTGTACTGAGCACTGGATGTTAGCTCAGAGTGTCATCTGACCTGTACTGGAAGTACAGGGGTGGAGTCGTGACTCTACTGCCGGAGTCTGGAGAGTGCAGTCACGTTTCTCTGTACTGCTGAATGACAGGAATAAAGACATGTAAATAGTCTCCTGTCTGTCTCTTTTCCCCTCCCTGGGGGAATGCAGGGAGGAGGGAGGAGAGGGTGTGTTCTTCTCACGTCTGAGGAGGATCGCCGATTTATGACCTTGCCTTGTATCCTGCCGGGAGACGCAGATCGGAAGGTCAACAAGTATCTCATTCGGTTGCCCGGGGGGGCCAGTTACCTCTGACTGCGAGCTGAGATACTAACAATAAAGGACTCATTCAAACACCTCAATGAAGGCAGTTCGGGGGTTCTGAAAGCATACCAAACCTAAAATGAAACATTTATATCAAAGGAAAAGCATTACATAATCTCACAAAGGGTTTCTCTTCAATGATGGAGAGGGCTGCACACCTTTCAGTGCATCAATGGAGCCCTGAAATGCATGGGGCAGTCCCTCTTCGTGCAGAGATGTGGGATCACACTGAACTATCCCATACGCAATGCGTATTGACATGCTGGATTGTGGGTTTTTGAGGTTTAAATCAATTTTTTCCCTTCTGTCATGACACTAGAACTTCACCCAATGAAACTGGTTGGCAATTGGTTTGGGACTCAATAGAACTACTGCTTCGCTCTGCACAGAATTAACTCACCACATGACGGTTTTTATTGTTACTAGAGGGTTGTTGCATGGGACGCAGGTGGCGCTGTGGGTAAAACCTCAGTGCCTAGGACTTGCCGATTGTATGGTTGGTGGTTCGAATCCCTGCGGCGGGGTGAGCTCCCGTTGTTCGGTCCCAGCTCCTGCCCACCTAGCAGTTCGAAAGCACCCTTAAGTGCAAGTAGATAAATAGGGACCGCTTTATAGCGGGAAGGTAAACGGCGTCACGCTGGCCATGTGACCCAGAAGTGTCTTCGGACGGCGCTGGCTCACGGCCTCTAGAGCGAGATGAGCACGCAACCCCAGAGTCGGACACGACTGGCCTGTATGGGCAGGGGTACCTTTACCTTTAGAGTGGTGTTGAAAACTGAGTTGAATACCATCCTTAGTTGAGAATTGCAATTACGTAGCAAAGAGTACATCCATTGCCAGCATCTTGGTGGCAGAGCTTATTCTTTTTGCCTGCTTAAAGTTTCAGATCCAACCCCTTGTAGCTCTGTCTTTGAAAAATACTTAACAGAACAACACAAAAGCAGGATCTCAGGTCAGCAGCATTGGGAAGAAGATAGCTGCATTTCTGCTTGACTCGATGGGTCAAAAGACTGTGTCAGGCAACCCCAGATGTACATGCAACTCCTCTATTTCTTTATTATTATACCGTCTGTAGCTGATATTATACAGATACACTGCTCAGCAGTGTTTTCTGTGAGTTACACAGGCCATGTCTTAGGGGTGTGATTTGCTTGCTATATACAGGAATTTCTATCTCAGGCATGTACATGTCTTCCAGTGCTTCAGGTAGTTTGTCACTGTCACACTCCACTGCATGAGCAGCACATTAGGTTCTGTTTGCTGCACAGATCTGGCACATATTCATCAGGACGTGCTGAGCTATGAAATCTGAAAAGCTGCAGTTTGCTGATGGCCGCAACTAAAAAAACATGCTCTTGCTTCCTTCTTTCTCCTCCAGCTCTTGAAATATATGTAACATTCAAAAGCCAGATTTGAAGCCAGATTTCTTCTGTTTGGTTCGCTTTCCTCTGCAATTACTATTGCTTATTGATTTAGGTCATGAACACAGGGGCAGACTTAACTGCTTTTAAGTCCCATTGATTTCTATGAGAGAGATTTAAGAGCCTGCTTAACTCTCCCTTTGAAATCGATGGGACTTACAAGTGCTTAACTAGGGTGGCTTCTGCCCCTGGTTATAAAATAATGTATTGCAGTGTGAGATGTGCTATTCGCCTTGATACTGTAAATCCAGGGATGGCGAACATGTGGTCTTCCAGATGCTGTTGAACTCATCTACCTCAGCCAAGCGTGGTCAGTGGAGTTGTGATGCTTGTAGAGTTAGAGCCAGTGGTCCATCTATCTGACAATTACTCTCCAGAGTTTCAGACTGGGAGTGCCTCCCAAACCTACTTGGAGTTTCTGGGGATTGAACCTGGGACCTTCTGCACGCAAGGTGTATGCTCTACTGCTGAGCTATAGCACTTTCCCCAAAACATCTGGAGGGCCACAGGCTGCCCATCTGTATCGTAATTGCTTGTGGGCAAAGGGATTTGCACACACACAGAACTCTCTTCTGCTGGTCTTCCCCATTATCAGCAACCAAGGGGGGAGGGTGGTGGATGAGCATCTTCTCATGCACATAGTAATGTGTATGCACACTCCATAAGAGGAGTCATAGTTCAGTGTTTTATATGCAGGATCTCACAAGCCCAACTCCCTATAACTTTCATGCACACATCCATTGGAAATAAAAATGCAAAATTTAAGGCAAGGTGGTTGGACAAGCAAGCAGTGGGGAAACAGCCTCAGTGTAGTGGGTGTTGCCTTTAGCAAGGACCCTTTGCCTTAGATCAGCCTTCCCCAAGCTGGTTCCTTCAAAATGTTGCTGTAGTGCAGGGTCTAGCAGCCCCAGGCAGCATGTCTAGTGATCAGGGACAGTGGGGGTGCAGTCTAAAACATCTGGAGGGCACCAACTTGTGGGGAACTTGAATTACACCTATAAATCAAGAGGAGGGAATCTGTGGACCTCCAGCTGTTGCTGGACAACAGCCTTCATCATTTCTGGCCATTGACCATGTTATCTGGGGCTGATGGGGACTGGTGCCCAACAACATCTGAAGGGCCACAAGTTCTCTCTTAAACTATAAGTAAAGGTTAAGAAAGCTGGATAGACCCAGCCATAACCAGGAACCGAGAGAGCTAAGGAGGAAACCATTGCGTGGCGAGTTCCCGCCCCCCACCAAGATAAATAAACACACGAGACACCATAATTAAGGTTAATTGGGCGAATTAGGCCACAACTTTATTGAATTCAGGAATGAGAGGCATTGGCTTAGGCATTGGTCCTAACGACTATCCGGCTCCAGCCCATTTGCTGGAGACACGGTGAAGGGTTAACACTGATCGGGGGAGTCTCCCGCCGAGGCACGTCGGCTAGGAGCTCCCCCGGGTCACCGCTCCCCCGGGTCACCAAAACGTGGGGCCAGCCGGAGAAGAGAGGGCGAGCCCCCTCCGCTCCGGCCCTAAATAGGGCAAGCCACGCCCCCTCCAGCCAGCCGATTGGCTGGCCGGGAGGCGTGGCCGGGCGGGATTCCCCTGCTCTCGCGGGGGCTGAGACCAGCCCCCGCTCACGTGGGGAAGGGCGTGATGCCCGCAACCCCACCTCCTGGGGCAGGCCCGGAAGTGGCTTTGTTGCCTCCAGCTTCCCAAATCTGAATGTGATCACCTCCCAGGCACAGTGGAGCATCTCAGTCGCTTAGCCTTAGGGGCTGCACCAAGTCACGAATACTTAAGTACTGCTACCCCTTGGGGAACAACCAAAGAACAATCCACAAATCCCATCTCTCTCCACTTACCATCTGTCTGCTGAAGAGAAGAAAAGTATCCCTAATGGATCTTGACATGCCAACACATAAAATAAGCCTGAAAAGAAAAGGGAGCTAGCAAACTTTCCAGCATCTGTTTTGGGTGTCTCAGTAATATTAGGGTGTATGAATCCAAACTGACACATCTTTCCAAATGTGTTACTCTTTCCATCCTGCTATAGACAACCTCTTATGAACAATGTGTGATCTGTCAATCAGCATCAATGGAGGTGGCAATCAGAGCTTGGCACAAGGCAACTGCTGCCCTAACCCAATTCTTCGTGTTAGAGAAAATGGAGCATAAGCAGAGGTAGTGCTTCTCTCTCTGCTGCTGCCTAAGAAAAAGGTGGCAGGATTATGTCTGGAAACAAGGGGAGAAGTATCAGCAAGATTGAATGCAAGTGAGGCTGAATAGCTGGCAGAATGCTCAAGAAGCAGGTCAATGGTCCTGATGAGGATAAGGGGAAGGGATTGGATGCAAACTGGAAACAAGTGCAACCTGCAATAAAATTACCTAGTAGGGTGCTAAGAGGTGAAGGAGCAGCAGGAAACACTGGAGATGCTAATGCCTATCAGATTCTGAAAAGCTGGTGCCCTTGGGTCAGCTTAATCCATTTTGTTGAATTAATTTAATTTAATTTAATTTAATAGTGTAATTGAATTTTGAATAAAGGTGCAATTAACTGTTACTTGGTTTTGAGTATTACTGTGTTATTATCTTCCTCCATGAGTTGTGCAAACCACTATCCCAAACAATGTTTTTGCATGGTACAATAGGGGGCAGTGGGAATGGTGGAAAGTGGGCTGAAAAGGCTTGGGAACCACCAGTCTAAAGCATGGTAGAGGGGGAAGATGAGTGAGGAACGCTGTGTGAAAGGGAAGGGGAAGGGAAACAGGACATGGAGGAATAAGAGCAAACATTGTTATATGTCAACAGACCACTAGACATCATAGTAATATTTTGTGCAGATTAAGCCCCAAATGGGAGTCTTTTTTTAAAAAAAAAAAGCTATTTAATGAGGACAGACCAACCTGGTGCCTTCCCCATACATTTTGAACTAAAACACCCATCAACCCTACCCAGCATAATCAATGGTGAGGGATGATGGGAGACAGCGTCTGTAAGGCACTAGGTTGGGGAAAGCTGAGGCACACCAATACTCAGTGATAGAGCACCTGTTTTGCATGCAGAAAGACTCTCATTTGGCCACCAGCATCTCTAGTTCAAAAGCTATTGGGCATCGGGGCTGGGAAAGATGTGCATGTGAGATGCTGGAGAGCCACTGCCAACCTTAGTAGCCGGTACATAGTAATGCAAAAAACTAGAATGCAACAGATTAGTCGATACTAGGGCTTTCAGCTCGTGTTAGTTGGGAGGGCATGGGGAGAAAAGGGGCTGAAACTGCCCCTGCTGGCATACAGTTTGCTTGCTGCTGGTGGTGGTTTTGCAGTGTTGGTTCATTCTCCTTCCACCAGTCTGCAGAACCCATCTGTTTTCACAATGGTGCTATATTGTTCAAAATGGGGCATTATTGGAGGGGAAGAATGTCATCAATGCATCCACTTTTTACACTCTTCTGCTAATTGCTCAGATGCCACCAATTTGGACAGCCATGAGTGATGTAGAAAATTCTGAGGGAAGGCATTTCAGCTCTGCTTTAATGGGCAAGGCCAAAGGTGGGGCACAGCCCTGTGGTAGACTCCATGTTTTCCATGCAGAACCTCTTCAGACTTACCATCTCAAGTGAAGAGTATCTTGGAGCCAAATTGTACTTTGTATGTACATACAAAACTGCTTTACACTGCATGAAGTCACAAGTCCACCTTTCCGTTATTGCCTCCTCTGGATGACAGTGGCAGTTTGTGGTCTCAAGCCCATGATCTAGGCAGAGCTCTGCTGAGACTCTTAAGTTGGAGATGCTGGGAACTGAACCTGATGAGCAAACAAAGAAATCAACGTTTCTTTGGTGCCAAAGGTTTAAAGGAAATGATTCAGAGCACATGTGCACTAGAGATTTACAGACTAACAGTGGACTCCTGCATGTATTTACTCCAAACTAATGCAGCTGGTTTACTAAATAACCCTTGGTGAACCCTGGAAATTGCAGACATCTGAGCAGGACTGCTAGTCTCTAACAGAACATTTTCAGTTCCAGTGTTATGTTACTTGGTGTTTTTAAAGGACTTTATTTGAAGCCGTGCTTAATTTTGGAAGAGCTATTGTTTTACTGCTGCTGCTGCTCCTACCACTACTAGCATATTAGGATGGTTATTAATAAGGATATAATAGTAAGAATAATTACAGTTAATTTATTATTTGCCTTCTAAACCACCATCTCAAGGTGATCTACACATAAGATATTTAAAAACAGTTAGAAAACAGCAGCAAATGCATTTAAAACAAGATGAAAACCCTAACAAATAGACACTTGATAAAGTCCCAGTTACACAACTGGGATAGCCTGTCAGAAAAGAAATCTCTTCAACTGTTTCTGGAAAGTGCATACAGTGCACTTTCCTATCTCAATAGCTATGCTATTCCACAGAACAGGCTTCCGAGATCTTTGGAACTTGCAGGAGAAAGTCTCCAGCAGACTGCAGTTAAAATAATGGCTTTGAAGGAGATTTGAAGGAAGAGAGAAAGATAGGTCCTACTGAGTCCTTTGGGACTTGGTTGCAGCCAGAGAGGATTGGCTTTTTCCCAGCACCATCTTAAAGTCCACACAAAGCACCTGGAAACGCCCTGGGAGATTGCTGTGGTTCTTTAAAAAAACTACATCCAGTAACGAAATAAGCTTCTATATCACACATTCTAAATCCGAAGATTGTTTTAGTTCAAACAAAAACCTTTGAGAACTGGCCACCTTATTTTATCCCCAAACTTTAATGAAGAAAATGCTCTGAACTCTGCATTAAAATGATTTCTTTTTTTAAAAAGAAAAGAAAACAGAGAACTCTTTGGTTTCATGGTCTACATAAAAATAGATTTTATTTTATATTTATTTTTTAAAGGAAGGCAGCCCTTTTATAAGCAGCCCTAGCATAACCAGGAGGATTGATCTCCAGAACCTATTGCTTCACAGTTCAATGGCTTTATCATATCCTCATTGTGGAAAGCTGATGGCATCAAGAAGTGTCTTGTCAGTGTTGTGTTTATGACACCTGCATGTAACCATTAATCTTTTCTTGGAGAGTATATTAATGATATAGCCCTAATGGGGGGGATCCATCATCTCTGATTATAAGAATCTGCCTGAAAAATAAATGGAACCAATTAGCAGTTAAAAGAGTACTCTGAAGTAATGTCGAACAAGGACAATCTATTATACATATGAACCGTGTCCTTAAGGCAACTAATGGCAAACACATAATTCTCCCTAAGTTAGGCAAGACAAATATTTCCACAAAGTTTCATGGAGAAAAACACTCAAGAAGAGCATTAGATTAGACAACTTTCTTTCTGCAGAAAGCTAGGGTAACAGCCAGCTGAGTCATGGATGGGTCTACTCTGACTATGACCAATGTTGGCTTATGGCATCTAGTTTCTCATGATTTGTTTTTAATGGTAGGGGAGTCTGGTTACAGCCAAAGCTGTGGACTAGCAGCTTCTTAAAATTCTCCATCTATTTGTACGCAGAGAACCTGAGAGAGTGGGTGTTCAGCAAATTTCCCCAAAAGGTTTTTTTTTCCAGGACTGGCACATGTTGTTAGCAGTGGCAGTAGTACAACAAATTTATCTTCCCCTAAAAGCTCTGTTGGCATCTTGGCGTCCTTTCTCCATGTCCCAGGCCTAGCATCTCTCTCTCTCTCTCTCTCTCTCTCTCTCTCTCTCTCTCTCTCTCTCTCTCTGTGTGTGTGTGTGTGTTGGGCACCACAAAAAAATTGCAGAGAATATTCAGAGAAAATTGTGCAAAATTGCCTTCTTTATCTGCCCCAGGGAAGGAGCAAAAGAAATATCTTAGAAATTTGCTTGTAAAAAAAATGTCTTCTGGGAGATTTTAGCTCAATTGAAGCTATAAACATTATACTGGGTTTACCACTCATAAATATAGCTACTCCCAATAGGGCATGTTCATATATCACCATTGTAGAATTTGAGAAGCTTAAACTTGCATTTAAAAAGCAACAGCCCAGAGTTTGAAAACCACAGGATTGGTCTTATTTTGTTTACTTCCAGCATTTCTATATCACCATTTTGCACCATTTTGCACTCAGGGTGGCAGTTGTTGTCACTGGCATTCATCTGTCTCGAGAGACAATGGAGAAGTGCACTTTTGCTGTGGCAAAACACAATAGCATACAGTTTAACAGGCATGATACAAAAAGGGGGAGGATGGACCTCTGGAAATAAAGGATGGAGGCAACATTCAAAGCTCTGCTGCTGCTACCAACAAGACACTGACACGTCCCTCACTCCGCAATGCTTTGGGGGTTTGAATCACAGCCTCCAGAAGGTATTGAAAGAGCTGCCACCAACTTGCCACCTTCAAATGGAACAGTGTAAAAAGGGAGCCATTTCAGTCCACACCTAGGACAGAACTGCTATGATTTCAAATAGTCTGCCTGATTCTCTCTCGCAGTGTCCCTTCTCTTTCTATTTGTTAACATCCCCCCCCCCACCTCCAACTTTGGTCTCTGCTGTTTCCTCTGCTGTCAACATTGTAAGCTCCTCAGGGCAGGGATCTCTCTCTCTCTTCCTTTTTTCTTCTTTCATTTACTTCCATGCCCACGGATGGCGCTGCAGAAATAACACCAGACTCCCTGCTCCATCGCCCCATGCACCGTGGCAGCTGATTCTCCACGCTAGCGGGCAGAGTGCCAACTGTCTATTTTTTCACAAGCTTTTTGATTTGCTGGGATTCATCTCTCTGGGACCTTCCAATTTAATGAGCACTTTCGTGGGCATGAAAATCCTTCTTAGTTCTTTTGATTTGCTTGTCCTTGGGCAGGAGACAAAACAAAACAAGAAATACACAAAAGACCTTTTTGCAGCTTATCCTTTTATCATTATACGGAAAACAGTGGGTACAAGGCATTTTGCTGAAGGTATCTATGCAAAGAGCCTAAATAAATATATATATTTTTCCCACTGGCAGAGGTAGCCATTTTATGCCTCGTATGCTTGAAATCAAACCAGAAATGCCATTGCAGTGTAAAGCTCTTGCAGCGTGTGCACAGAGAGTAGGTCATCAGGCAAAGCTGTTCTTAGGCATGTGTGACATGTCCCGCTTGATGACATATCCTGCCTGTTTCTCCTTGTCATAAATACATTTCATAATTGCTGCTTGCCGGTCAAAATGGGGCCCCATCTGCACAGCCGTTGAAGCAGCGCTGAAGGTCAAAAGATGGTTTTGCTGACAAGTGAAGTTTGGAGCGGAGTCAATTGCGAGGCTTTTTCCACTCCCTTGAATCAGGTTCTTAGGACACAGTATTGGAATTGAGGCTGTTTAGGGAAGAAGGGGAGGGGAAGGGTAACACAAAGGGGAAGTTAGAGACACTTGAGAGGGAAATGGCCGTAGCATTTCCAATACAACTGTGAATCCTGTTACAGGAATTGCTGGTGGCGCCAGCGAGGTCAGGAATAAGGTCTTGGAAATCAAAGAGCAACTGAGCAGTGCTGCTCAGCCTAAAGGCTTGAACAACAGGGAATGCTGAAGAGAAAGAAAGAGAGGGGAGAAAACCCTCTTTGAAATGAGATAGAATGCAGCTGAAATCCTGTTGTTCGAAACCCACGTATTGGCAACGGCTATGGAAAATTGCCTTGCCGGCTTTTTCTTTTCTTTTCTGTTTGATAAGTATAAATGGAGCAAAGGGACTCTGAGGAGTGCTGCCAATATCTTAAGGTAATGTAACCACTGATTAACAGTGGGGGGGGGGGGAGAGAGGCAAGAAAACAAGCCCACCAAAGGGAAAGACAGGGATATTGGCAGCAGCAGCCGGGGGGGGGGGGGGAGAGAGACTGAGGAATGAAATAACGTGTATGCTAGTGCTGGGGGCATACATAATAATGACTCTTCCATGAAGGTTTGGGGCTTTGTGGGGTGGGAATGTTATCAGAATAAGTGAGTTGCCCTGGTTCCCCCATGAACATGAACAAGGGACTAAATTAATAAAAAACTGTCTCTGCTAGGACAAAAAAGCAAGCTTTTTTAACTCTTGCCAAAAGATACAGTGCCTGGCCTGGAGGGCAGAGAAAAGCACACCCGTTGAAATATTTGAGGGGGAGAGAAGCTAAAAGGCAGCTCATCTCAAAATGCTCTTATGGGTCTTTCAGAGCTGGAATCGCAACCACACTCCAATTTAAAGAACAAACACTTGCTGCACTTACTGTTTTATTTACTAAACTACAAATAGGACTTATCATACTGTCAAAAGCTACATATATGTGAGAGGTGCTCCATTGCTAGATTGCACCATTGTAGGATGCAGGGGGTAGGCGGGATCAATATAAAAACTCTCCCACATGCCTTACGTTGTGCAAGAGGTCTGTGATATTTTACCCTTGTACTCCACAATCTAGGAATTTTCAGTGGAGTGCCATCTTGGAGATCACCACAGCAGATCCTTGTGCTGTCTAAAAGTCTAATGTGAGAGTCCAACAATGGAAAAGGATGAGCCAACAATGGAAAATGGTGGAAACAGATCCAGCAAGGGGCATGTTGCTACCTGGAACCTGAGAAGCAGAAGGCATTAGTACTCACAGAAGGTCATTCAGGACCCTGGACAGATACCATTTTAAAAGCAATGTGTTCAGAGAAGGCGTGGGTGCTAATAGTGTCTTTATGTCAGGGGTTGCCAACATGGTGCCCTCCAGATGTTGTTGGACTACAACTTGCACCATCCCTGATCACTGAGCCACACTTGTTGGAGCTGATGATAGTTGGAATCTAACATCTGGAGGGCGAACATTGGCTATCACAGCCTTATGAATTTCTTTTGTTTATCCACCTCTCCCAAGTCGTATCATCTTCTAGAGATTGGAGAACCTTCAAAGGACACTCAGACATCTTTTGCCAGACATGCTGCTTGTGGGGTGAGCAGTGCTGATATGTAAGGCCATGGATGCAAGAATATCGGCTCTTAGGTGTTTCTGTAATTCCGATAGGTTGATCTCAGACGTTTCCTTGCTTGTCTACACTCCAAATCAAACCATCTCTCTTGATCCTTTGCCCGCTTTGTAACAGAATTAAGTATCTCAGGTGTTAGGAAGGTCTTTAGTCTTGCTAATAACTTGTTGAACGAGTCCATGGCCTTTTCCCCGGTATTAGCTGATACAATGGCTGAGTAGATGGTCTTCACGTCTTCCGAATGGAGGAGATGAGTTAGCTCTGTATTGAGCATGGGGGTCCATTTAATTCTTCTGGGGGCCAGTGATCCCAGATTAACGATGGGAGTGTAGTAAAGGTGAGCTGTGGGTTTGTTAAACGATGGGCCATTGAGCGCTAAAATTAGTGGGAGGTGGTCGCTTTTGGTGTTATGTCCCACTTGAAACTTCGACACAGAGTTATAGGCAAATCTTGATATCAGAATATAGTCTATCACACTTCCTCCCATCTTTGAAAAATGGGTATACTCCCCTGGGCGATCCTCCTCCTTACTACCGTTTAATATCATCAGCTCCCTTCTTTTTGCGACCTGGGCTAGACATAGCCCCGAGTAGTTGCATTTATTATCTTTAGAAAGTTGTGAAACGCCTGCTTTGGTTGGACTTTCAGGGTCCTGAATCTGATTATATTCGCTGTAAAGATTGTTATCATCAATTCCCCTACGGGCGTTGAAATCCCCCCCAATTATAATTGATGTAGAAGGGTGGTAAGATTCTATGGACTCTAGGAATGCCTCTAACTCTGCCCAGTTAGCTTTCACTATAGATTTTTTTTGGCAGGGGGGCAGATAGACATTGACCACTACCAGTGCATCTCTCTTAAATTTGAGTAGGACTGCCGTGGCTAGTGAGTTGCAGTTTGGGAGGGCTTTTAAGGAATGTTCAAGCTCTGTGGAGATAAGGCTAGCTAAACCTCCACTAGCCTACCTCCCCTCACAGATGGAGTAGCAAATAGGGAGTGACAAGAATACCCATTGAACAGAATGGGGTCGCTGTGCCAGGTCTCCTGCAGGAGGATGATATCGAATCGCTTAAGAAACATTGCAAGTTGTTGATTGTTTTTCTTAGCGCGCCATCCTGCAATGTTCCAGGACAGCAGCTTTAATTCTCTGTCCCTCCATGGTGTAGATTTGTTGGGTCCACGGTGTCCAGTGACCCCTTTACATCTAAAAGAACACTCCCATTAAGTTTGTCAATAGGCATCTGCTGCATAAGGGAGTGATTATCCATAGCTCTTGGGGACTTAAGGGGGTGGTTTGGACTTGGGGGAGTAGCTATTTCATTTGGGGAGAGTTTTAGATAGTTAAGCCAGGTACTCGGAGATGTGACAATCTGTTTTAGTTTTGCCTTACCATACACCAGTGGGGGCTGCAATTGGTCTTCCGAATCTACACATTTAAAGGCGCCTCCCACCATCCTCTTGTCCACTAGGCACTTGGGAGATATAGGCCGTGCGTGTGAGCCTTCCGTAGTCTCAACATGGGCCTCCTTTTTGGTCAATCTGCTTCTCAGGGTGTCCAGTCTAACCAAGATTTCCTTTTGGGCTGGCATCTGCAGTGACCAGAACCGATTTATTAGGGCATGTTCTTCTGTGTAGAAAGAGTCCTCTCTGTCGTTCAAATGAAGTTGAGTCTCAATAGGGGCTTTGTTTTCCTGCTGGTGCACTAGGCTCTGGTTTTGCTGGTTTTGTTGCATGTGCACTCTATCGTTTTGTTCCTCTGTTCCTGGTCTCCCTTCCCCCTTGGCCGCCAGTAGGGAGGTTAGCGGGGCTCTGTTTTCAAAGATTCCTAATAAATCTATTCCTTTCTTTAAAAATAGATTTCTTGTTCTAAAGATGAAGTTGACCAGATTATGATCTGTGAAAGTGATCAGGGCACGGACTGAATGTCCATCTTGATATAGGTAGTCTATACTGTCTATGTCGGTTGCTTTAACTGCCCCAGGTAGAATGTTGTTTATAATAGTCAGCAGGTGCCTCAGGCGGTCTGTCCCTGTGCGAGGACCCAGTGGTTTATATTGTAGAGGTCTGTGCGTATCTGATCTATTTGATTGTGTAACTGGTCACCCCTCTCTTCTATACTGTTGGCATTCGCTGTTTTAAGTACTGAGATTATTAATTTATCTGCATCTGGTTATTATTATCTTTCTCCCTGTCCTGACCATCCCTCCGAGGTTATATTTATATGTGTTTGTCCTTTCATATTGGCTCTTAGGTGCAATCCAGCAGTAGCCCCTGGGTGGGGTGGGGTCATGGCTCAGTGGTCTCAGCTTTTGTCCTTAGTCATGGATCTGGTGCTGCTGGTGCAGCTGGGCAGTCTTCCTCCAAATCAGTGTCCAAATTCACCAATGGTGGTCTGAATCATGATGACAAGAGTGCAAGCATGAATCACAGAATTGTAGAGTTGGAAGGGTCATCTAGTACAACACCCTGCTGTGCAGGGATCCCTTGCCCAATGTGAGGCTCAAACCTATGGCCCTGAGATCCAGAATCTCATCCTCTACCAGCTGAGCTATTCCAGACATGTGCTACACACTGAAAAAGTATGGTGTTCCTCTAATGTGTTTTTGCTGTCACCCCAACCAGTGGATTCGTTTCTTTGCTCTATAAGGAAGTGCTGTCGCAACCAGTGCCCCTTAATGATTCTGTAGAAGTTGGTAATGAAACACTATGCAGCTGATTCAACTGCATAAGGTCATATTCATTGCCAGGAAGTCTGTATAAATTTGGTATAAATCTGGGCCAGATTTAACTAAATAGTTGCAGCAGTGTGAGCCAGCAGAACAGCTTTCCCACTCTTGTCCCCCTACATGGCCCACAAAGATGCTCTGGGAGTAAGTAGAACCCCCAAAACAGTAAATGGGGAATCCCCCAAGCAATTCACACACCTCTCCCATTTCCTGACATTGTTTTTTGGGGGATGGGGGGGGGGTTGGGGAGATCATGCAAGCAGAAATGTCTGAGTTGATGGAATAACCAGATTAACATGATGTTGTATTCCGCCTTCTAAATACCTTCAATAAGTCTGGTTCTTTAATAAAAAAATGTAACCAGGTTGATAACCAAAATATCATAAAGTATCTTGTTAAATGCCTTGCTGAAATAAAAATGAATTCTATTCACTGGCATTCTCACAATCTACTAAACTAGTAACCCCAATTAAAAAGAGAGCGAGAGTGGAATAATTGGACTGGAATAATTCATTTTTAACGAATCCATGGTGACTTCTACTAATCATTGCACTGTTAAGCAGGTGTTTAGCAACTGATTCCTTTATAATCTGTTCTCCTATCTTCTGTGCTATCAGATTGACATTTCTGTAGTTTCCTGGATCTTCTCATGTTTTGAAGATTGCAAATATTCCGTGCTAGTCCTATTCAGAATAGACCCATTGAAGTTAATAGACACAGTTCATTAATATCAGTATTCAACTCAGTCCTGCTCAGAGTAGACCATGTCTATTGATTTCAATGGGTCTACTCTGAGTAGGACTGAGCTGAATACAATCCATAGTTAGCATTTGCATGCCTCCAGGCCTGGGACAGCCCACCCATTCTCCATGATTTATCAAAAATGACAGCACATTTTGTGAGCAACTCAGCAAGCACCTTTCGTGCCCTGGGTGCCCGTTCATCTGCCCTGGCAGTTCTGAGCTCATTTAAGGTAGCTAGGCATCAGTTTTGAACTGCAATCCTGAGTCCTCTCTAGTTAAATTACATGTCCAAGGTTGCACACAGCTCTCTCTTTAGAATATGGAGAAGTTGAGCAGTTCCACCTTCCCTTTGTCACCCATTACTTAGCACTTGTACCTTCCTCTTCCTTTGAGCATACCTGAAAAAGTGCTTTATCTATCTCTCTTTGTGTTCTTAACATCCCTTGCCAAGCTCAGTTCATTCTGAGCTTTAGCTTTCCTGACACATCTCAACATGCCTGGGATACTAGTCTGCAGCCATCCTTTGTTACCTGTCCTTACTTCAATTTCTTATACATGCTCTCTTTGATTTTCAGCTCTTCACAAAGCCTTTTGTGCATCCACTGGGGATGGGCAAATCTGTCAATTCTGGTTTCTCTCAGATTCTCATTTTCCCCAGTCTTAAGTTCACTTCACCACATTTCTGCATCAGTTTGCAGTTTTTGAAAGTCCTCATAACAGCTCATCAGCATTTTAGTGCCTGTTTTGTCTACTATGCATATAGATTTTTGTATGCAATTCTGCCTAATTGGAACATTTTTTCCCCAGCAGTTTCTCCAAATTTGATGCATGTGTGTGTTCTCAATTTTGTTGCGTTTTTAGAAAGTTTAAAGGCTGAAAAGGTTTGCACACGCCATCAGTAAAGGGCATTTAGTGAAACCTTTCCTATAGTGGTTGCAAGAGACAGGTGAGTAATTTGATTCAGTTTGCATTTAAAGGTGACTCTATCAAAGTAGCACTTCTTGAAAGAATTTGAGAACTGAAATGCCACAGTCCTTTGAAATTTGTACTTATCTAAATTTTGTTATGCGGTTTGCCCACCAAACAATGTTTTGAAATTTGCATATACCAGGGAAGTGTGCATAAAATGAATATATTGGGGGGGGGGATAGAATACAATCTTACAAAAATGGGTACATTACTCAAAAAGTGTTTATTATGAGAAATTTGTACTAAAACTCAAATGATTTTTTATGAAGATTTTTTAAAAAACTGTGAATTGCTGCATGAATTTGAAGAACTGAATTTAAGATTGGAGAAATGAGAAGCAGAGAACCAAAATGGACGGATCCTTCCATACTTAGTGGTGGCCACTAGGGATAAGTGGATTGAGGAGTGAGATGGAAATGCTTTGCTTGCTTTATTGTTCATCTTCATTTAAATCAATCAATCAATCAATAAATAAATAAATAAATGGTTTTCATTGGTTTTTCAAAAGGAACATGAGACTATAGCCATCTTATAAAACATTTGCTTTTGAATTATGGTGCTGGAGGAGACTCTTGAGAGTCCCATGGACTGCAAGAAGATCAAACCTCTCCATTCTTAAGGAAATCAGCCCTGAGTGCTCACTGGAAGGACAGATCATGAAGCTGAGGCTCCAATACTTTGGCCACCTCATGAGAAGAGAAGACTCCCTGGAAAAGACCCTGATGCTGGGAAAGATTGAGGGCACAAGGAGAAGGGGACGACAGAGGATAAGATGGTTGGATGGTGTTCTTGAAGCTACCAGCATGAGTTTAACCAAACTGCGGGAGGCAGTGGAAGACAGGAGTGCCTGGTGTGCTCTGGTCCATGGGGTCATGAAGAGCCGGACACAACTAAACGACTAAACAACAATAAAACATTTTCCCTCCACACACCCCTTATTTCCAAATCCTATGGGAAAATGTTATTCCAAAGTTTCAGGTGGGTACCACTGTATTTGATGTTCTGCTGTGCATGGGATGAAAGGATGCCATTTCTCATTAAAAAGATCCATTCTTCTGCAGTGCTAAATGGAACTAGCTGCACTTATTTCAAAAGTCAGGTCTGCCAAATGCTTTCCCAGTAAGCCCTCCCCTCCCCAAAAGTTCATAGACTTTATCTCAACCCACCAAAATGCACTCCCCAAAAGAATTTGCAGCCTCAATAATGGGACCTCGAATTGAGGAGACGTTTTCTGCACATTGCAGAGCTATGGAAAGCTGAACCTCCATTTTACATCTCCTCCAATAAGGCCAGGGTGCCTGACAATACTCTGGAGTGATGCGAAATTAGCAGTCTGGGTCACTGTAGGCGACTTAAAATGAAGTTTCATGCCTTCTCAAAGCCTAGCATGAGGTCCAGCATCAGAGCTGGTGGCGCCTGCATGGCGCTGAGATCCCACCAGCTGCCTGAGGTTGTCAAAAGCTGAACCACATAACCTTCGTTCCTGCATGTGGCAGATAAAATAGTCATCTTGTAATAATAATAATAATGATTTATTATTTATACCTTGTCCCTCTAGTTGGGTTTCCCCAGCCACTCTGGGTGGCTTCCAAAAAAATATTAAAATACAGTAATGCCTTCAGATGTCTTCTAAAAGTCTGGTAGTTGTTGTTTCTCTTTGACATCTGGTGGGAGGGCGTTCCACAGGGTGGATGCCACTATCAAGAAGGCCCTCTACCTGGTTCCCTGTAACTTGGCTTCTCACAGTGAGGGAACCGTCAGAAGGCCCTCGGCATTGGACCTCAGTGTCCGGGTAGAATGATGGGGGTGGAGACGCTCCTTCAGATATACCACACTGAGGCTGTTTAGGGCTTTAAAGGTCAGCACCAACACTTTGAATTGTGCTCGGAAACGTACTGGGAGCCAATGTCGGTCTTTCAAGACCGGTGTTGTACTGACTTTTAGTCCTCACTATTGCTTTACAATTGCTCAATTACATCTGGGTATAGTGGCATGCCAGCTCATGCCAATCTCAGTGAGCGGTTGTAGTAAATGGGTGCTCATGGATGCTGCTAAGGCTGAAACTCCTTTTGGGCATTTACATGCTAAATATCTTACTTGTGATGCATTTTGGGACAAAGGGGTGTCAACTCTCTGCCTAAATGGGCTTGCCATGCCATCAGGGAGAATTAAGCAGCTGCCTCTGGCAGCAGATGTTGGGGAGCAATGAAGTTTCGGAAGGAAGAGCTGAATGCACCATGTGGCCAGGCCTTCACCCTCTATGCTAGCCTGCTGCCCTCATGCGCAACGGAGGATGTTGTGCTGTCACTGGGATTTGCAAATAAATCCATCATTTCAAAATTTAAAGCTGAGATTCAATACCTGGGTTTTGATAGATGGGAAGTGACTGAGTTTTAATACATCATTTAATGTTTCGGGTTTACACTCCCATTTGCAAGATTAGGTTCTCAGAATTATTTACAGCACTGACAAACCTTTAATTGGATATTTTTTTCTTCGGTGGCAGTGCATATGGTCATTTCCAACTTCTGGAACATCCTTAAAGGGGAAACTTTAAAATATTGGTATAGAAGACTGTACGGAAAAGCTAACACAAACATTATGATGGGCAAGAGGAATAAAACATAAAGGCACTTCTGCTAGTATGTGGTAGAACTTTATTGTCTTTACAAATATGCCAGAAAGCAGAAGACCAGTCTTTAGAATTTATACTAATGCATGGATTTCATAATAACATTCCTGCCAATATTGTGTGGGAATTGTTATTTTTGCAAGGGTGAAGATATCGCCAAGGTGGGAGTTGTATTTCTTTGGTTTTGTTACACAGCTGTAAAATGTGGATTTTTTTAAAAAAAGTTATTTACAGCACAGATATATTTTCTAAACCTGGAATGACTTGATTGCCTTGTGTATTATTTTTTTACACTAGAATTTCTTCTATCAACTCACATCAGTGTACAGATTGTGCCAAATATCTAGGTATTTATTAAAATACTGACCATCATCTGGAAACTAAGCCTTAAGACGAGCACTTGAAGGAGCTGGGTATGTTTAGCCTGGAAAAGAGGAGCCTGAGAGGAGATATGATAGCCATCTTCAAATATCTTAAGGGCTGTCACATGGAGGAGGGAACATACTTGTTTCCTCCTGCTCTGGAGGGTAGGACTCGGACCAATGACTTCAAGTTACAAAAAAATAGATTCTGACTAAACATTCAAAAAAACTTAGACAGTAAGAGCTGTTCAGCAGTAGAACAGTCTCCCATGAGAGGTGGTGGACTCTCCTTCCTTGGAGGTTTTTAAGCAGAGGTTGGATGGCCATCTGTCTTGGATGCTTTAGCTGAGATTGCAGAGAGTTGGACTAGATGACTCATGCATCCCTTCCAACTCTAAGATTCTATGAAATCAGATGTGCAAAAGGAGTTCTATAAGTGCAGGAGCTCTCCCCCCCCCCATTCTCTTCTATGGACAGGAGAGCACTCCATTTTTGCCACAGAGAATTGGCATGTCTGTACAGATTGCATCACTTTGCAGAAATGAACATGGCCGTAACTTAAGGTGATGCCCAATACAGGTAACTTTACTTTAAAGTACAGACAAGACCAAAAGGTATATTCTACAGATGAATTATGTGACCCTATAATGAATAATTAGCTGGCATTTCAAGACACTGCAAAGAAAGACAGAAAGATCAAAGGGTATAACGATTATTAAAATATCAAAGGGTGAAAAGCCAGGAGCTGGAAATAAAATAGTAGTAATACAGACTGTGAAGGAGGAGATACTGTACTGCTTTAGGCAACTTTTGCCATGTTAGATCCATTCATTATCATCTACTTTTGTAAATTGGAAGTTGGGAATGGGAGAGGGGGTTGGTTGCAGGGAAAAAAGGAGGCTGCACAGATGCAATTCTGCAGGCTAGCTATTCTGTGCTGCAGTCAACACATAGTTGATTGTGGACCAGTTCGAACTGGTAGCCTGGCCAATGTGTAGATGAGTCACATCACCCACGCCAGAGAACACAAACAATTGTCACAGCAAAGCAGCTCTGACAAAGAGCTGAGCTACCATCACAAGATTATTCCCCCCCCCACACACACACACACTTGGTTTCAGGAGCAGCACCTGGATTCAGCATTGTTGGGCAGGGGGCCCATGGGCAATACTTGAAGCTTCCTAGGCTTCCTCATCCTCACTGTTGCTGCCTGTTCACCTGCTGTTTCTGAAGGTGAAAGCAATGACATGAGTGAGGTGAAGCAGCTGTAGTTTCCTCTCAGCTAGCCCTCACTTTCTGAGAGGAGGTGGAGATTAGGCTTGGTGGGCTTGAGATGACTAACCTCTGACTCTCCAACACTGTTGGACTGTTACCCCCATAATTCCTGACCAGTGGCCACATTGCATTGTCTTGGGTGGATGGGAGTTGTACTTGGACCACATCTAAGAGAGTGCCCCACTAGCTACCCAAGGTTAAATAGTCCATCCAAAACAGCAACTAAAGCTCCGTCACTTTGTCCCTTCCAAAGTACTTTCTTTTCCACAATCTCACCTTTCTAATTGATCTTACTTCCATATAAGCACCTTGTGTCTCAAAGAAAAGGGAAATGTTCCAGGGGAACAGGAGGGTACAGATTTTTCTTTAACGTGTGATGAAAAATGATCTCTCAGTTCATTTTAATATATTGGTGTTGAGGGTTCATTATAGGTTTTTACAAACATGAAGAGCTTATACTTTCTATTGAAATCAAATAGCAAACCTTTCATTCATTTAAATGGTACAAATATCCTTACAAAAAGAAACCCTATTGAAATAGTTTGAGGAGATTTGTAGAGATAATGCATAGCTGCTGATCATTATTGCTATATTACAATTAAATATGTAGAAAGATACACTGTCAAAAATATCAGTTTATTTGGGTTTACATCCAATTAAATCATAGAGTATGTGCACTAAAATCAATGGGCTTGACTAACTTAAACGTCTTGATTCCAATGGTTCTACTCTAAGTTGGATGCAATCAATTGTCAGTAATAGTCAAGACACATTTTCTGCAATGTGTTTTCAATATTTCCATGCACCAACATGAAATAAAGGATGACAAGCCATCATAACAGCAAACAGAAAAGGAAATGACATTATTCCTCCTTTGTCACCACTGATTACTTATTAGTATTTCTCCTGATTTGAAACAAATATCTTAATGGTCATGCACCTATCAGTATTACTGAATCACTCCTAGATCTCCAGCTGATAGCGTCTATATAGTGCACTGCTCTATAATTAGTGAGTGGGAGAAGGTTTAATATTTCAGAAATATCACTTTGGATGTTTAATTCAACTAGCTTCCTGCAGCCCTAGATAAAAATCCATGTGAATTACTTTCTAAACAATCTCTGATAGATGATCCATCACATCCCTTGGAGTTATACCAGGTTAACCCCTGATACTCATGTGAGTTGAGATAATAAAATCAGATCAATCTAGAACTCCATTGAAATATACATATCTATTTCTGAACCCAAAATGCAGTTGGTAATAAAGAGATGGGTGATGAGATACCCTGAAAGTGATTAGCCATGCAGCAAGAATAGATTTAATTTGGGAGATTGAGAGGTGCAGAGATAACTGCTTTCTGCCTACACACTTCTACCAGTGCTCTGTATAACCGAGACTTTAAATACTTTATAAATTGAAAGAATTAACCACCACAGTCCTGAACTGAAAGAACCACCTACATCATTTGTGCATTTATTCTATTATTAGTGTCTCACACATTAGCTGGTGAAACTCAAGAATAAATTAGATAAAAACGCAAAGGGATGAGCACTTGTCTTCTGCTTCTGCATTTATATATGCTAATGGGGAAGGACCAGTGAGAGGATGGGACACTTTTTCTAGATCTCAGCAATGTGCCCAGGCAATTGAGAAGCTAGTTTGGTTCAGCAGTACCCCCTCCAGTGAAAGATTGCTAAAGAGAAAGAGTTAGGAGGACACTGTCTTACGGCCCTGCAAAGTGGAAACTGACTCAAGATAGTGTGGTCCAGAGGTGGGGAATCTATGACCAGCCTCATCCCCCATTATCCCCAGACACCCTGGACAATGGTGAGGAAAGATGGAAGAAGAAGAAGAGTTTGGATTTGATATCCCGCTTTATCACTACCCAAAGGAGTCTCAAAGTGGCTAACATTCTCCTTTCCGTTCCTCCCCCACAACAAACACTCTGTGAGGTGAGTGGGGCTGCGAGACTTCAAGGAAGTGTGACTAGCCCAAAGTCACCCAGCAGCTGCATGAGGAGGAGCGGAGACGCGAACTCGGTTCCCCAGGTTACAAGTCTACTGCTCTCAACCACTACACCACACTGGAAGCTATAGTTCCGCAATATCTGGAATGCCACAAGTTCTCCACTACCTTTCAATTCAGTTGTCCAAGTGTGCAATCCTATACACAGGAAGCCCTGTTATACTCAGTAGGGCTTACTTCTGAGAAGACATGTGAAGGATTGTATGTAGTCAAAATGGCACCATCTATGGTCAAGTATTGGCAACCTTGCAGAAGTAATCTTTAGAGGGAGGGAATCTAATGTGAAAGGACCAAAAATAGCTCAATGAGGACTGGGTGTTTTCCATTGCCATGGAATGCTAGCTGATTGTTGGAGTGGGGTGAGGGGAAATGGAAGAAAAAGAATGGGATGGTGTTTCCTTGAAGATGACATGGCTGGCTGGTGGCATCCTGAACAGGAGCATAGTACCAGTCAGTGTAGACAATACTGAGCTATATAGACCAATGGTTTGACTCAGCAAAAGCAGGTTCCTCTGGGGTCATGTGGCTTGAGAAAATCAGGAAGCAGAGGATGTTGTTGAGCACCATGAGACATCATTTAGAGGGAGAGGAGGGGGCAGTATCAGATTAAAGAAATGTGCACTGTTCAAAACTATATAGTTTGTGCTTAATTGTTCTCAGGTGTCTGATTCTGTGCATAAACCCCCAAAAGAGCACGAGAACGAAGCCTTTCTGGTGCTACAGTTTTCAGCATGGATGTAATTTACAGCTGTGCTGTATGAATGCACACCTAAGGGGGGGGGGGAAGAGTAAACTGAACCAAATGATCCATTTATTTTATTTATTTTTTAAAGAAATAGTGTCTGGCTTAAATGGAAAAGAAAAATGGAATTAAAAAAAAGCCAAAAGAAAATGTGCTTGACCAAAAATGGAAAGCGTCTAAGAGATAAAATGAATTGGGAGGGGTGAGGGATAAAATATGATGGAGCTTACTTATGTAAACAAAGCTGAATTTAATGCCAGCTGAAAAGGAATTGGGTGAAGCTGAAATATGGAGAGAGAATAGTTGATTGAATGGAAAGATTCCGAACATTTATCTTGGACAAAGAACAGATGAGTGTGGGAAGCTTTAGACGTGGAAGGGAACAGAGAAGCATGTGATGGAATCCATCATTGGAAAGCTGGAGGCTGAATATAAATTAAAAAGTAGAAATAGAGAACAAGCTCATAAAGAGGTATATCTTTGCAACTGAAGCATGTCACTGCAAACTGGGGATATTTCAACCAAAAGATCTGAGATCGTTTTTGCACTTACAAAAGTTCAACATTAAAGACCGGGAGCAAGTGGCCAAGAGCAGAGAAGAGTAATACTTTTCATGAAGCCTGGTTTTGGGTTTTTTTGCCTTCCTTCTGCAGTGCCTTGAAGATTTTGGGTGGGTGAAATTCAGGGAAGTGAAAATGACTCCGGAGGTGGGGGAAATAAGAACATAAGAAGTGGTCCATCCAGCCCAGCATCCTGTGGCCACAGCAGCCAGCCAGATGCCCAGGGGAAGCCTGCAAGCAGGTCTAAGGTGCAACGACCCCCTCCCCACCTGTGATTCCAAGCAGTCAACATTCAGAGGCATATCACCTCCAACTTGAGGTGGCTTTTAGAAAGTAAAGTGGGGGAAAGCAGCAGCTACTACTACTATGAAATAGCCCCCTCCCCCAAACCACTGAAATCTCGTTCACACTGCCTATGGATGTGGATGATTGAAGTGACCCCTATGACAAGAAAACTCCTTTATGCCCTGCCTTTGACATTACTCCCACAAGGGATTATCTATTCAATTTTTTTACTTTCCATCTTTCCTCCAAGCAGCTCCAGGCAATGTACATGGTTGTCACCTTCCCCATTTTATCCTCTCAAAAACCCTGTGAGGTAAGTTGGGCCGAGAGGCAGTGACTGTCCCAAGGTTCAATGAGAACTTCATGGAACAGGGATGCCATCAAGTCTTAGTCCAGCACTCTAACTCCTACACCACATGGTCTGAGAAAGAATGTATTGTTCCAAACTGAGGGCAGAACTAGACGTGACAAATGGCACAGGGCTGCTACTGAAAGTAGTACAGTGACTAACTAGATCCCCTTGGGATCCAGTGTGGGATTCTTTGTTCAGCTGACAGGCAGACAAACACCTGGCCACTTTTTTGAGGGTCAGGTGTTTCTCCTCCCTAGTTATTTGGCAACCCCACACCACAGAATTATGACCTGCAAGGTTCCCCATGGAGAGAAAGAAATAGAAAAATACTGTTGAGCTAATTTAAGGTGTTGTAGATGGTGCACACTTCAGAGTTGGCATGGTACCTACCAACAACAAAACAAAAGACACAGTGTCTGCCACCAGTTAAATTACCCCTTTATCAGCAACTTTCTAGGAACAATTGCATAGCATTATCCCGCCCCAAACAAAAGCAGCAACACCCACATATTTAAATGATTGGTTAGAGATAAAAAATAGAGCATGCACGAGAGAGAGAGAGAGAGAGGGAGAGGGAGAGGGAGATTCTTCTAAATTATGCCAGGGATTTTATCTTACGGATTCAAGTTCCCAGTCCACCCACTGCAAATCCATTGGCATGCAAGCCTTTAATGCAGATGGATCTGGCTTGATAAACATATCCAGCTGCAAATGTCTGTACCACAGGTGCTTGGTTTTTTGTAACTCTGAGCTGGCCAAAAGCAGACAGATTTATTGGCCTCGGGGCTGCTTTTCACTGGCACTGGAAGCGGAAGCATGTTGGTAAAAATAGACATGATATCCTGCTTGGCACGTGCGTCTCCGTGGATGGTGGGAAGTGTTGCACATAGACAAAGGCAGCCACTGTCAGTACATGAGCAAACGTAGTCAACTCAGCCATTTTTAACCCACAGAAAGTGCAACTATCAACTGAAAAGCTATCACAGACATACAGAATTCAGAATCAAATTCAGAATCACTTTATGCATTGTTTCTGCTGCATTTATATCCTACTTTCCCACCAGTTAATGATCCACAAAATATTTCACAGTCAATATGCAATAAAATAAAATAAATTTAATATTAGAGTAGACCCATTGAAATCAATGAGTTGCACTCCACTAAGTTCTACTGGGAGAAGACCCAGTGAAATTAATACACCCAAGGTAATAATGTCCATTAATCTCAACACTGAATTCAATTCAATGGAATTAAGTCCATAGCTTTCAGTGAGTTAGTTAGACATCATCTATTGTTATTGATGGGTTGTCTGCAAATAAGTTCTAAGTAAACCCACTGAAATTAATGGACCTAAGTTAGTCATGTCCATTAATTTCAAAGGGCATGTTCTAAGACTGATGTTGATACAAACTGTTATTGATATTGTAATTGTTATATTTAGCAGTGCAATCATGTGCAAGGCTCTTCTAAGTATCTTATGCTGAAGTGAGAACAGCTTTTCCCTTGCTAAACATATGACCCTGTTGTTGTCATATGGTTTTATTACATACATGATTGCCATGGAAGGATTTGGAGAAAACCAAAAGCAGTGCTAACGGTTAAAGTCTTCTCAGTGTAGGGATTCAAGACCCCCTCCCACACACAGCATGGTTGAAGGACCTTAAATTGAAATACGGAATCGACAAATGGAAGATCCATCATTATTATGGAAAGAAAGCAAATCAGGGATTTACAGCTAAGGAGCCCCAAATGTGTGGTTTTCCATTTTGAATTTCAAAATTTAGTGAACTTTTAATTGTCATCATTTGGATTTGGATTTCAAAGTTTTGACCTTAGTCATCCCGGAGCTGAAATTTGACCTCCAAATTCAAACTTTGACCATTTTGACTGATTGAGGCTGCAGGCTACCAAAGAAGTCCCAGTCATCTCGGAGCTGAATAAAGGAGCATAAAATTGTACTGCAAATGAACAACAGAAGTTAATAATACAAAAAAAGTACTGAAATCTATTGCAAACCTTACTGCAATCTATCAATTAAATACTGCCAAAGCTGATAGCTGCTTGCCAGTTTGTGTCAGAAACTAATTGCTACTGCAGATCAGCTGTCAGAGAATATTCGGGAAACGTTTAGCAGAAAACTCACAGGAAATAACATGAAGGGGCAGTTCATTACAAGTCTGTGGGAAGATGGCCTGCAGAAATAGTAGATCACTGGGGAAGATGAAAGTTGATGTTGAATGTTCAACGTCTACCATTCCGAACTTGAAGTCAAGGTTTTCTGCCCCCTGGTCTTGCTATCATCTCCAGACTGCTGTTTCACATTACTGAAAGACACCTCTGAAACACTATACATGTCTATCACAAACTTGATTCTTATAAAGCAGTGAATGCTTAGATCGGCCCTACAATTAGTCAGAGAGAGTTGACTGCCTCCAGCAACAGATTTGGAGTGTCAAGGAAAGTCAACAAATTATTAGTTATTTAGTTCATTATTACTGTATTTTCACTGGCAAGAAGGGGGAGAGAAGTTTGTATGTTTTTTCTCATGTGCCAGAAATAATCAGTGCTATTTTTCGAGGAAAGAAAGGTGCAGGAACTCACCATGAACACCTCTCTCATAATGGCAACGGTGCCCACCTGAGAGGTGCAGGAACTAAGTTCCGGCTGAAAAAAAGGCCCTGACTTGTATGGCTTTGGATGTCAAGATTTTTGTTAAAGGTTTTCACAAAACAGTAAGATATAGAAAACTAATGTAAATAAAAAAAACAAAAAAAAAACAACAAAGACATCTACAAAAATTACAAATAGAATACAGAGTCCTCACTTACCGCCCCAGAAAGTAGTAGCCCATCCCAGCTTTCACATAGGATATTTCCTTTCTCCTCCCAGCCGCTCACCCTGGGGGACTGATATTTCCCTGCCTCGCACCCAGGGTCCCTCCATCAGCCATCTACCGCAGCCATGGGTGTACAATCCCTGGGCCCCAATCAATGCCCTGAGCAGAAGACACCAAAGAAGAAAGAGAAGAAAAGAAAAAGTAAAAGAAAGAAGCAGGAAGAAAAAGGGGGAAAGGGAATAGAAACAATAAAGAAAAAAAAGGACTTCCAGCTTTCCATATGCCTGTTACATACACAAAAGCTCAGTCCATTATAAAATTGAATTGTGTGTGTGCGTGTGTGAGAGAGAGGGAGAGGGAGAGAGAGAGCATGAGAGAGAGAGAAAGAAAATGTAGGAAAATATAAAAATGTGTTTGACCAACCTTGGTGTTCATCCCCACCTACTGTATAACAGGGTGGGGAAATCTCAGACTCCAGGGTCAAATGCAGCCCTCCAGGCTACTATATCTTGCTTCAGGAGTCTTCCTAGGCCAACCACCCTCCTGTGCTACACCTGTCACCAGTTGTTCTTTGCACCCTCCTTGACTGTTTTTGCCTTGGCTGGATTGTGTTCTTGAACTCTGATAATGACTAGATGGAGGATTGCGAGGAGTGGGGGAGTCCGTAGAGAAAGTAGGCTACTGTACAATGGCAAAATGAACATGCATTGCTCTGCTCATGCCTCTCGCCATGCCCACCCCTGACATACTGCCCTCAGCAGGTTGTTCAGAAAGGAAGGTGGTCCTTGAGCTAAAAAAGTAAATGGATGTTGGATATATTCTTGTCCTGTGTACAAGAAGTCCGATTCAACCTTGGGACTGCTGCTGCTCTTCCTAAGCCTGTCAATGGGAAAACAAGCCTTGAAATAGTGTTCTGCACTGAATTTCCAGGTCACATGTCTGAGCTGAACCTACTTAGGAACCAGCCTACATCTCCCACAGCCCTACCTGCATCACACCCCTTTTTGAGAACTTACACTGGTCTCAGCAAAGCCAGCTGTGGCTCGGTCAACTGATCCCCAGCTGAGCCATGTATCTTAAGTTGAGCTGGAGTTGGGAACTTAATGCTGTCCGAGGCCAGCTGAGCCAGGAATCAGCCAGCTGAGCCAAAGATCCAAAGCATCATAAGCTGCCCCACCTGGCAGATCTTCTCCATAGGATTGCCTCTTTAGTGCAGAATGCAACCAAGTAGAATTATTGTATTGAATGGATGGTGCAATATTTGTTATGATTCGTTTCTAAGCATCCCCTGATGTACGTATCTAAAAAACTCCAACCAATAATACTACATCATAGACAGAGATCATCAACACTGACACACCAACATCTCAGCTGAATGGTTTTACAGTGAATTTTATTATGGTTATTTGGTTTGCTTTCGTCCACAACATCTCCTTTTATTATTATTTTTTAAAACATGTGATTGCCTATAAAATTTGGAGAGTCTTACTCTCAGAATATACTCCTCATTTCAAGGGAAAGGTGAAATGAAAAGTGTGCAACATTCTTAAGCAGCAATCTGCAATTTGCCGGTCCAAAACCTTGGTAAGGTGCCTGGGGATTCAAAGTTGGTACCGAACTCCATTAAGATTATCCTGGATGGAGAAGAGAGACCCGATGGGATAAACAGACTGTGAGATTTCAGCGAACAGACTGTGAGATTTAAGTGGCATTAAGGGAGCAATCTTTTACACACAAGAAGCCGGCATAAAGGAAGCTGCTGTAAATTAAGTTGATGGAAAGTTACACCAGATCCAAATCCTGTTCAAAAGTGGGGCTGCTCCTCCTGCTCTGCATAAGCCTGGCAGAAGGAAAACAAGCTTTTAAAAGAGTCTTCTATGCCCAGGTTGCCAGGTCACAGGACTGAGATGAATGGGTTTAGGAACCAGCCTAAGTCCACCCTCTGGTCCTGATTCCATCGTGAAAAAGCCAGATCCCTTTTGGGAAACTTACACTGCTTGCTTCAGTCAGCTGAGCAAGTCACACCAGCATATCTTGGGCTGAGCCATGGTTGGAGGCATAACACCAGCTGAGCCAAGAACCAGCTGTCTGATCCACAGTTCCATTGTATCCTAAGCTGCTCATTCTGGGGGATCTCACCATAGGATTTCCCCCTTATCCACCCATTCCTACCTACTGCAGAAGGATGTTGGGAGACCAGATAAACTGATGATTTCAAAGCACTTTACAAATTAAAAGTGCCAGATAAGCATTTGATAATAGAAAGAGTGCTCTTTCTCAGCAGATGATATGCTCCAGTGGAAGAGGGCGAAGGGGTGAAGAAAGGTTTGCCTGAATAGCTCTCCTTTGATTCATTGACAGTGTCAAGAAATAATTCTGTTCTCTGTAGGGAAAATTGGTATAATTTGACAATGAGCATTTGGGTCTCCAGAATGTTTAGCTTTCAAGGAGCGAGACAGTCAGTTTTAAAAGCCTCTTTTGACTTAACAAGAAAATTGCATCTTTTTTTATTTCCCGTAACATTGGCAACTCTTGATATACCCCTAACAAGTAAATTACAGCTGAAGCAGGATTAAAATGTTGTGACATTGCAGTTGGAGATCTGAGCCAATGGAGCTTTTGATGGCAGTGTTCTGGAATACTGATATTTCTGCTGTGTCCTTTACGGTGAAAGAAATGTTGCATTTATCTGTCAACATACCACAAATATTTATTTCCGCTGAAACTTACTTGCCGCAATCCAGCTCAGGAGACACATGTATACAAATAGGCTTACGCATGTGTGCCACTTCCTGGATTGGGAACAACAGCCATAAATGGGCTGTGTATTCAGAAGGACAGATAGAGTACTGCATCACTTGGAATGGGTTGCAATTCCTGATGTGCAATCAAATCTCCATCCTCGTGCTTGTGCAACTAGCCATGCGGCTAGAGTTGGATCGGGGCCATTAGACATCTAACGATAATCCTCAGGTTTTAATCACACTTGGTCTGATTTTCATTTCTCAAAGCTTCAAAGAGGAGAAGCACTTTATAACGCTTATTGATATAAATAGAAATGGACCTGGGAGACAAGTATATTTGTGACGTGTCACTGAGCCTGCATAACGTGCCTTATTGTTGGATATGCTACATTAGCTATCTCTGTTTGCCTTGATCTTTGACAATGAAGGCATTCCAGAAAGGCTGGAACTTTTAATTAGAGACCTGCACAGCTTTCCTTCTTACTAGTGTAATCATTAAATTGATTTTTCCAGTCCATCATGTAATTGTTCCAGCGAAGGAATCCTGCTTTCCACTCTCGTTCTGCTTCATCAATATTGCCTGTAAAACATGAAATGGGTGGCATTAATCTAAATTTAAATCTCTTTGTACATTAATTGAAAAATAATTCTGATTACCAATGCCATTTCCCTCTAAATACACTACACAGCACTACACCCTCCCCTTTGTCACCTGATTTATTGCAAATTCGAAAGGGCAACATTTTATCTCTAGATCTTGAGATAATTGGTTGAAGTGAATAATTATTCTTACAGATCAATGTAGAGTATCATATGGAATGTCGTTTTCCATATTTACACCCCTTTGACATTTTCCAAGCAGTGTATAGTTCATAACGAATAGGCACCTAGTAACTTGGATCCAGATATTGGCTTCTAATTAGGATGGGGACATTATGGCCTTCCAAATGGTGTTGGACTCCAACTCCCATAAGCTGCAGACAGCACGGTCAGTGGTCAGGGATGACAGGCACTGTAGTCCAACAATACCTGGAAGGTCACAGTTCCCCCATCTTTGAACAAGGGAGACGGAGTGGATTTCCTTCTGGAAACAAAACAAATAAATACATCACCTATTCCCAGTTGCAGAACAGTGTCCTAAATATAGCAACAATGTGTTAAAAACAAACAAAACGGAAGTCAAAATGGACCTGAAAAAGGAAAGTCTTATTTGTTCAGTATGTTTGATAATTAAAACAGGTGGAAACAGACAATCAGGTCCATGTATCCAAAGCAGTGACCAGAGGATGAATAACCGCTGTGAGGAGTATAGGGAGAAGAAACTCCATGGTGCACCTGTGGCAGCAAAACCGGAAAACCTTCATCTGCCTCAGGTGCAACAAAACATGTCTCTCCCATATCGGTCTCTACAGCCACAGCAGGCGCTGTAATTCTCCAACAGTTTGACTTAACCCTCAAAGGCTCACTCCTCCATTGTCTCCCGGGACAGACAGATGCCAGCAACAAAGCAGCTGTACAGAGTCACTAAGAATATGCAGTAACAAGCACTGAGAAACAGCCCTGTTATCACAAACAATAGCAAATCAGTTAAAGCACTCACCACACCTGCGAGAATCCTGGGACCTGTAATTTACCCCTCACACAGCACCCTTAACAAACTACAGCTTTCTGGATTACTTTGGAGGGAATGAGCTTTAAATGTATGCTACGTACTCAGCCTTAGTTGTAGGATATGGAATAGGAATAGGGTAAGCATCCATAATATTATCCAGTCAAGAATAGCTCTCTGAGCTGCCTAAACAGGTTGATAATTATCTATTGTTATTGTTCTCTGGTAGCTCTGACGTGGTGTTTTAACCTTAGATCACATGAGAGGTATTGAATTGCAAGTTCATCTTGGTTCTCATGCTCTGTGGAAGTAAGGACATGTAAATGACCTTCTCCAGTGAGTGAATACAGCTCTAGGCAAAATAGAAACTGTAAGGAGAGACAAACTTCTGATTTTAGATCTGTTTGGAGTATTTCATATTTTATTTCTAAGCTGATGAGCCTGTGCTAGACTGCACAAGATATTGTATGACATCATTTGGATGTATCTTTGATGCTTTTGTTCTGCTTTGAAGAAAGTTTGACAAGTAAAGTTTTGAACAATCTAATGGGTCAGGGGTTTTTTTTTGCAACCAGTCACTTCAAGTTGCGCAATATTGATATCTGCAACATTTAGGGAGCAATCCTATGCACAAGAATCTGGCATAAAGCAAGCCAATGTAGGTTGAGCTGCTATAAAGATCCAAGAACTTGCAATCCAAGGACTGCAGCTACTGTGCCACCTAAGCCTGGCAGATGGAAAACAAGTCTTTAAAGTAGTGTCCTATGCCAGGTTGCCAGGTCATGTCACTGAGCCGAATGTGCTCAGGGTCCAGCCTAAGGCCCCCTCAGTCCCACTTGCCCAACCCATCCCCAGAACCGCCACCCCTTTGGGGAACTAACACCTGCCTGAATGAGCAAGTTATGCCAAGTACCTTCAGCTCATCTGGGGTTGGGGACATAATGCCATGTGAGCTCGGATGGGAATCAGCCAGTTGAGTTGGAGATCTACTGCAGTCTATGCTGTTCATCTCAGCAGATCTTGTTTTAGGATTGACCCCATTGAGTTAGACCACATTTCATTTTACGTCCCCATTACTGGAGATTATTTCACTGGCCTATTATGTAACACAGAAGCATATCTTACTGATATTGGTTATTTCACAGAACATTTGGTTACATGCAGCACAGTTGCTCATCAGTATCATCTTCCAAACAGATGGCGTCTACAGTTATGATTTCCGTGAGTAATGTCAGATGATCACAAGGAACATTTCGTCAGATTCACGATATACCCACATCTTGCTTGAAACTGGTCCAGGTTCACACATAACACACACACACACAGGATGCTTGTTTTTGAATGTCTCCCACATCCTACATATGATGGGATGTCATGATGCAAGAGATGATAAAATCTCTCAGATGTCAAATGGAAAACAATGTGTCAGATGAAGATGGCTATGTTCTTTCCCCACTAGGAAGCCTTACGCATAACAGCTATTTGAAAAACCAACCAACCAAAGCCAGCTTATTTGTTAGCTTTCGCTGTCAGAGATACAGACAATCCCAAACACAATATAAAGATATGACATGCGCCACTTGGCTGAGTATAAGTACACAAGAGAATTCAAGCATACCAAAGAGAAATAAGATGAAGATGTTGCAGCAGCTCGTTCACACTTTGTATAAAGATCTGGGCCCAGGTATAGGTACCTCCCAAACAGATATGCAATATTGAGCACTGCCTCTACTTAAGAACATCCTAACTGGCCTCTCCTGGATAATGTCTAGTAACAGATCTATATCCCACAAATCGGTGTAATTCTTTTTTTAAAAAAACCGAAAACGAAACCTAAATTTGTGGCCATTGTCACTGTTAACTTCTTACAGCTTAGTCACTTTTTGTAGGCCCAGAGAACTCTTGGAATTGTAGCTCTGTGCAGAGAATAGGTAAAGGGACCCCTGACCATGAAGTCCAGTCACGGACCACTCTGGAGTTGCGGTGCTCATCTCACTTTACTGGCTGAGGGAGACAAACGGTGTTTGTCCACAGACAGCTTCCGGGTCATGTGGCCAGCATGACTAAGCTGCTTCTGGTGAACCAGAGCAGCGCATGGAAATGCCGTTTACCTTCCCGCTGGAGCAGTCCCTATTTATCCACTTGCACTTCGTGCTTTCGAACTGCTAGGTTGGCAGGAGCAGGGACCGAGCAACGGGAGCTCACCCCATCACGGGGATTTGAACCACCGACCTTCTGATCGGCAAGCCCTAGCTCTGTGGTTTAGCCCACAGCACCACCCACATCCCTTATGTGCAGAGAATAGGGATCTCCAAATAACTCTCCACACTCTTAACAAACTAGAGTTCTCAGGACTATTTGGGGGGAGCCATGGCTGGTTAAAGTGGTATTATAGTGCTTCAAATATACAGTGCAGATGGGGCCTTAGCTTCAACCCCTTACAACTGGAGACAGTTCATAACTCTATCATTACCCATTACTACAACTTCTGTTTGTGCAATGGAATCTTCTGGGGCAGATCTGTGGAACTGGAGGAGTTAGGAGGCGAGAGGGACAGGAATTTCCATTGTGTGAACAGAAGGTGTTATGTGAGCATAATGGCTTCATTGGATGCAATGACACCCTGTTCTTTATTCTAAAGGTTTTTACACCTACCATTGGTGGGTGGATCTTGGATTTCTAGTAGGAAAAAAACCCTGAAGTAGTCCTGACAAGCCAGAAGTCTGTTCAGCCCATTTTAGAAGGCTCATCATTGCTGCTTCTAAGATTGCACTTCGGCCTAAATTTATTACAAAGTAAAGTCTGCAACTAATCCAAGTTTTGGCTTAATTGCTGAAAAAGAAATGGCAGATTCCACCTATCCCTGGCTGCAACCTTAAGCACCCTTACTAAGATGAAAGTCCTGCTGATCTTGGTAGGGTTTGATTCCAAGGGACTATCACACTTCCATATTTTGCTTTTGAAATGAATGGAATCTGTGTAGGAATGCAGCTGTTCTTTCACCCTTTCATTTCAACGGGGCTCATGCAGCAGATGTTCTCAGCAGACTGTGTTCATGCAATGGACAACAAATCTTATGTGAATGAAGCTGAAGAGAGCATGTGAAACTTGCACAAAACTATATATTACACAAATTGATTGTGTGTGGGGGGGAGGAGTGTTAGTTAAGTGAAAGAGGTTGTCTTTTTTTGAAGGACCTCTGGATTTAATTTTACACAGATAGTTCTTGCTCATAAAAGCCTTGAAATTGAAATTGAAATTAAAATTTAGTAGCAGCAAAGTGACCTTGCATTAACCAATTTACTGTACATACATACATTTGCCACCAAAATTACCTGTCATCTCCAGGAGTTTGGGAAAAAATATATTCCAGAATCGGCACTGCTGGGCACGTAATTTTGTACGAATCTTTGAAGCGTCTGTGCTTAATGTTAAGTATTTTTGTTCAGCGGTGGTGAAGACTGGCCATCTTGTCCCATTAATCTGAGTCCCATTGGGTGTTCTAAAGGATTAAAGAGAAGCATTAGATCTCTCATGGGAAATTACCTGTGCACATCAGTAGTTTAAAATTATACTGCTGAAAAGTTATTTTATTTCAAAGTTTGGTAGGGTTGCATGGAATTACCCCAGTACTTTTGAAACTAGAGAGGAATAAATATCAACATCCCGAAACTTTAAATGGGAATTTGGAAAAAAAAAGTTTAATTAAGAATAGAGAAATATGCATACAGTAATAAAATCACTGTTCATCAGTTCCATAGATGAGCCCAAGAGGTCAGTGAGAAAATGCAATCTCATGGATAACATTAAGGACAATAAATTCACTAGCCTGGATTGCCCAAAGTTCTTAATAAGAATGCTAATGCCTTATTCCAATATGCAAGAATACTATATTGATTTTTTTTAAGGTCGACATTTTGCAAAGATATGCACCTATATGGGTGAAATGAACGAAAATTGTATCCTGATTAAAGTATGCTGGAGAAAGAATGAGTTTCCTAATGGGGGAAAAGGCATATTTCCACTGTTCAAAATAATTAATGTAAGACGATGTGCAGAAGTGCTGTCATATATTGGAATTGATTATCTTAGACATGATGCAGTAATGTAGGGGTGGGTGATGTTGGGACTTGCAGGATCGTTGCATTGGGGGGGGGGGCACAGGTTCCCTCTTCCTGTTCCTAGCTAAAGAAAGGAAAGTTCCTAGCTAAAGAAATCCTTCCATCCACAGGCACACACATTAAAGGATCACTTAGCACTTGAGTGACAATATAAGAGCAAAAGGTGAATCTATATAGGGCATGTAGGATCACAGCCCTTAATTATGCATGCTCTGTAGACCAGGACTAGAAAACCAGTGAAGCATCCAGATGTTGCAGGACTGCATCTGCCGTCATCCTTGACCATTGGCCATGCTGATTACAGCTGATGGAGGGGGACTGACCAACAGTATCTAAAGGTAAAGGGACCCCTGACCATTAGGTCCAGTCGTGACCGACTCTGGGGTTGTGGTGCTCATCTCGCTTTATTGGCTGAGGGAGCCGGCGTACAGCTTCTGGGTCATGTGGCCAGCATGACTAAGCCACTTCTGGCAAACCAGAGCAGCGCACGGAAATGCCGTTTACCTTCCCGCTGGAGCGGTACCTATTTATCTACTTGCACTTTGACGTGCTTTTGAACTGCTAGGTTGGCAGGAGCAGGGACCGAGCAACGGGAGCTCACCCCATCACGGGGATTTAAACTGCCGACCTTCTGATCGGCAAGTCCTAGGCTCTGTGGCCAAATTCTCCACCTCTGCTCTGGATTGTTTGTACCAGCCTTCTTCAACCTGCTATCTTCCACATGCTGTTGTCTTACAACTCCTGCCATCTTTTATTATTTTCCAAGCTGGCTGAAGCTTGATGGGTGTGTCCAAAACAAATGGAGGACACCATGTTGGGGAAGGCTGGGCTGTGTAGTGCTGAGGTATGTAAAAAGGGACACATATAGGTTCCATACATGTGTTGAAACAGTCAAGTGAACAGGCACAAGTGGGAACAGGAATTACTGGTGTGATCCTGCTGCATGTTTGGTCTATGTAGCTCAGTTGTAGAACACACATATCGCATGCTGTTGGCCCCAGGTTCCATCTGCAGCTAAAATGAGATTAGGTACAAGTAGGGATGGGAAGCTCTGATCGTTTGGCTTTCTCACAATTTCTCATTTCCCCAAACTGAAGTTCAGTTCTCAACATTTCTGCAACAGTGAACTTCTCCAAACACATTTGTATGCAATTTTCCCTAAAGTACATATTTTTGCAAAACAATTTCCCCCAATACAATGTATCTTTGTATACTACTTTCACCAGTGTATGCATTTCTATGTATCCTTTACCCTAGGACTGCAGGTGGATTTTGGTACACATTACTAGGCTGGAGAACTGCACGGCAAAATTCTGAGAACTGTGAATTTTGAAGGATAATTGCGTTTCAGTTTGCATATCATTTCAGAAAGTGCAACTTAGATAGTTTTGCCTTTAGATGAATTACATTACCCCCTTATCCAGGAAAGGTCCCTACCCAACATCTTGGAGAGTTGCTCCCAGTGGTAGGGTAGAGGGACCAATAGCCCGATCTGTTTGTTTGTTATTACGTTTGTTTGTTATTGCGTTATTACGAGAAGCGAAGTTACAGGGAGCCAGGCAGAGGGCCTTCTCGGTAGTGGCACCCGCCCTCTGGAATGCCCTCCCACCAGATGTCAAAGAGAAAAAGCTTTAGGGAAGCTTTTAATGTTTGATGGATTACTGTATTTTAATATTTTGTTGGAAGCCACCCAGAGTGGCTGGGGAAACCCAGCCAGATGGGTGGGGTATAAATAAACTACTACTACTACTACTACTACTACTACTACTACTACTATTATTCCTTTCCACCTTTTCTGAAAGGAGCTCTTGGTGATTTACACACTACTCCCCTTCTCCATAGATTAGGCTGAAAGATGGCCCAAAGTCACTTGTTAAGCTTTATGGCTGAGTGGGAATTTGAACCCCTGTCTCCCAGATCCTAGTCTAGCACATTAACCACCACATCTACTCTCTCTATGAGGCAGCTTCCCATCCCATCACCAATTAAGAAGCTCGGTATCAGCATGAATCAATAGGAAGAAGGAGCAGAGTTCTCTTCTGTTGACTTCTATTCATGTTTATCAGCCATCTCTCCAGAGAGGGCTCTGTCCAAGCTTGTGCACAGCAAAGAAATTGCAAAGCAAATTCTCCAAAGCAAGGGAAAAGCTACAAAAGCTTCTCTTAAAAGAGGTTTACAAAATGCCGTGAATGATTATTTAAACAACACTCAGAGAGGAAGAAGGCAATAAAAGAACTGAAAAGTACAAGGGCTGAGAAGAGTAATTGGGTCTCCTTTCCCATGGTCTCCAGCCAGGAAAACCAGCGAGAGAAAGCTAACTCTTTCTGAAGACAGTGGGAGTTTCAGTTTGTTTACCACCGCTGAAGTAGAGGTCAAGAGTGGCCATTTTAGGAAAGAGTGCTGGACTGCAAATGTTTACTTCAGGGTGTGCTTTAGAAAAAAAATCTCCTAAGTGGCATGGTTGTTAATGTATGCTACAGTTAGCAGCTGGAGGGCCTCGAGGAAAGAGAACTGGGTTTAAGGTTCATGTTCATCTAAGGAAAAATCACTTTTGCAGGAGGCTGTTGGAAACAGATCGCTCGATTTGTACACGGGCTGGGTAGTCATATCGCTGTTTTAAAACAACAAAGGATGCTACAGCTAAATGTGTTAAACAGGTAAACAACCAGCCAATGCAAAAATGAAAAGAACACCAGCTGTTCTTGCTACAGGCCACTGGCTGGATGCCTGGAATATCTCAACTCTGTGAAGTGAGTACCCAGATGTAGCAATGGGAAGCAACTTTCCTTGCTGTTGCGATCAGTGAAGCTGGTGAATGTCAGGCTGTGGAGGGAGGGCAGGCTCAAGAATAAGTATGTGCATATTTTGCCCACTCTAAGACCAATCCCATGTCCACACACACACACGCACACCATCCAAAGTTTGGGTCCCAATCGAAACTGGCATGGACTGTTGCCAGTGCTACCCATTCATCAAATCACAGAATCATGGAGTTGGAAAGGATCCCAAGGGTCATCTACTCCAACCCCCTGCAATGCAGGAATCTCAGGTAAAGCATCCATAACAGATGGCCATCCAACCTCTGTTTAAAAACAGAGAGTCCACCACTTCTTTTGAGAGTCTGTTCCACTGCTGAACAGCTCTTACTGTCAGAAAGTTTTTCCAAATATTTAGTCAGAATCTCCTTTCCTACAACTTGAAGCCATTGGTTTGAGTCCTACCTTCCGGAGCAGGAGAAAACAAGTATGTTCCCTCCTCCATGTGACAGCCATTAAGATATTTGAAGATGGCTATCACATCTCCTCTCACTCTCCTCTTGTCCAGGCTAATACCCAGCTCCTTCAACTATTCCTCATAAGGCTTGGTTTCCAGACCCTTGACCATCTTGGTAGCCCTTCTCTGCACACATTCCCTTTGCTAAGCAAAACTCTGCCTGATTGTGAAAGCCACCATGACAAGCATGACTGACAACGGGGCCTCCGTTAGCGATTTTGAGCAGCACAGCCACATAGTTTTCATGATTGGACATATTTTAATGGGTTGGGTAGGACTTGTCTGTCTTAACATATTGCTGGAGGAGCATTTTATGCATTTTGCATTGTTCGGTGTTTTAAAACTGCTATGGTTTCAAGCTGTTTTTATGTGCTGCATTTTACCTTGTCTAATCACCTTGAGACTTTTTTTTGCATAAAGTGACTGATAAATGTAATGGATAGTCCTAATTCATTTTTTCTAGTCCGGATAATTACTAGAATCCTCCTCACCTACATACAGATACACACAGAGAGAGACATGTATGGAGAGAAGGGAGTAGTAACTATAGCAAACTAGCATCAACTATAACTCATGGGTCGTTTCATAAGCTCTGCTTTTAGTTACTACATTCCGGGCATTTAACTCTTCCTGAAAGCCCACTGGACAGACACTAGTGAATTCAAGCTTTTAGTCTAAAATATCCCTTAATCTGATCTGGCATGGCAATTCCTAGGTTCCTCAGTTGCCCACTTCTTCGCTAATTCTGCTCTGATTAACTTATGGCACCCATTTAATTGCATGTTTATTTGTGGCTCCTGAGAATAGTGACTTAAGCAGAGCTGACTAGTACTTCAGTTCAAGATCAGGACACTAATAGCACTGTCAGAATTCATTTAAGCACTCCTGCGCTATGAAGCAAGTCATGACATTCCAAATTGTACTTTACAGGTGGGAAGGGGGCTATGCTTGAGGATGCAGGTATCAGTTTGTAGGAAGTGATTGAAAACATCATGTGTTTAATATCATGCCCCGTCGCACGAGACTGAGATATATGTATATTCCTTGCATTGCTAGAGAATACTTAGTACTTTAACAGGAGATACACAGAAATTCCCACTTATCAGATTCACCAAAAACATTGCAGAACTTACAACAGAGTTTTTATGCATGTTCACTGCAGGCTGGTCTGTTCTAATGGGACAGCAATCTCCCCTCATCCACCCTACACCTGTCTGTCGTCTTACTGATGTCCAGTCCTTCTCCGTCTAGAATACCTGGATACAGCTAAAGTTTTAATGTTATTGTCTTCTTTTAACTTTGCAACAAAAGGAAGAAGCAAAGGAAAGAAGGAAGCTATGAGATGAAGCAGGCTGACATCTGCCTCGATGAATTTAAATGTAGATTTTGCAGCTCTAAATGCAACACATTGTCCAAGATTTTGTCTGAATTCCCACCAATATTTATCTTCCATCTGTTCTTTGATTTGCATGTCAATTTTTTTACCCTCAGATCTCAGATAGAAATAATCTCAAATCTCATCTGGGTGCCATGTTTACAGAGATTAAATATTTTTAGATGTGGAGCTATTAAATATATTTCATATTTAGTAATCTCTCCATATTTGCTGTGCTCCATTCATGCAGGGTCATATTCCATCAAAGGACAAGGCTCTCTCTCTCCAAATTTACAAGTTAGAAAAATCTCAGTTAATAGCATTAGGCTGGCATTATGCTAGTGGAGGATCAATATGAGACCTTTGGGACACTGAAAACTCTGCAGAAGCAGTAAAACTGCCTTTAAAGGTTGCTTTTTAATAAACATTACATTTGTAGGCAATTGCTTATTAGCCACTAATTCCATAAGAAACTGTTTATTGGCAGCTGACTTTCGTAGATTCGCTGCTGACAGATAAATACTTTTTGGTCCAACAAAGTAACCTTAGTGGAAATCTTTACTTGGGAAGGAAAACTTCCATAATTAAAATGAATTTTTTTTACCATTATCGTTTTTGCACTAATATGATTAATGCAAACTGAAAGCACGATGTAAGCAGACATTAACTTTTTTTTATTAAAAGCCACATTGTTATAGATAACTTATCATTCACAGGCAAAAAGGCAGTCAGCTTAATTTTTAATCTCTACAAACAACTTTCACAAGTTTGTTAAGTCCTCTTTTTTGTTACAATTCACTGAGAACCCATTTCACCAAGGAAACTGATGTTAACGTAAGTCAGTGTAACATTTAAACCAGGGGGAGCCAATGTTGTGGCCATTCATATGCTAATCACATCTCTCAACATCCCTGAACATTGGCCATGTTGTCTGGCGCTGATAAGAGTTGGAGTCCCATACCATACTGAGGGTACCATATTGCCTACCTTTGAGTTAACTACTTTTATTCAATAATAACATTGTTCAAGTACAGTCATATATTGGATTACAGATGCTTCAGGTTGCATTTTTTCAGGTTACGGACCCGCCAAAACCCGGAAGTACTGGAACAGGTTACTTCCGGGTTTCGGCGGTCGCACATGCGCAGAAGTGCCAAATTGCAAGCCGTGCATGCGCAGATGCGCCACTGCAGGTTGCGAACGCTGCAGGTTCTGAACATGCATCCGGCACGGATCACGTTCGCAACCCAAGCGTCCACTGTACATTGTAGTGCAACACTTGTGTCCACAAAGCTTCACTAAAAGCATTTTTTCCCCATAAGGCTCCATCCAAACAAAACCTGCCCACAACAGAGAGTTATTAATGAACTGTAGTGGCTGCATCTTCTTGACACCTTAAGAAAAGGAAGATTACCAGTGCTTGTCACCTTCAGATACCAGCAAACTATCAACCTTTCCTGAGCACTCCAGGACACCAACAGAATAGGTGAGCTGTCCTGGAATTAACCAACCAGAGTGCTGCCTTAGCTTCAATGAAGACAATTAGAGTTAATAACAATCGCTCTCACTTAGAGAGGCGTCCCGCTGCATGCTGTTCCTTTTATTTCATTGTCATAAAGGTAAGGTAAAGGGACCCCTGACCGACTCTGGGGTTGCGGTGCTCATCTCGATTTATTGGCTGAGGGAGCCGGCGTACAGCTTCCGGGACATGTGGCCAGCATGACTAAGCTGCTTCTGGTAAAGCAGAGCAGCACACGGAAATGCCGTTACCTTCCCACCTCAGCGGTACCTATTTATCTACTTGCACTTTGGCGTGCTTTCGAACTGCTAGGATGGTAGGAGCAGGGACCGAGCAATGGGAGCTCACCCTGTTGCGGGGATTCGAACTGCCGACCTTCTGATCAGCAAGTCCTAGGCTCTGTGGTTTAACCCACAGCACCACCCACGTCCCTTTCATTGTCATACAAACCACTAAAAAGAGCCCTGCTAGATCAGGCCTAAGGCCCATTTTGTTCAGCATCCACTGGCCAACTAGATGCTTATGGGGAACCGACAAATGAGACATCAGAGCAATAATGCTCTCCCTATGCTATCTTGCAATACTGAGGCAATCCAGACAACCTAGTGAATGCAGTAAATCAATTCAGAGGTGCCAGCAAACCACTATAATAAGTTCAGGGGAACAATATTTGGGAACCGTGGAAGATGAGCTATAATTGCCATGATCCCACAGCATAAAATGATGCTGCCATGTTGTGTTTTGCTAACATAGGGCTCATGGGAGGGAGAAGAGTCTGTTGTGCCACTGTGACACATCTTTGGGGTATTTTCTGTTGCCTGCTGTGTGGAAAGCCTTCCTCAATAAGCAGTCCTTTGTGCAGAGCCAGTGTGGTGTAGTGGTTAAGAGCGGTAGTCACGTAATCTGGGAAACCGGGTTCGTGTCTCCGCTCCTCCACATGCAGCTGCTGGGTGACCTTGGGCCAGTCACACTTCTCTGAAGTCTCTCAGCCCCACTCACCCCACAGAGTGTTTGTTGTGGGGGAGGAAGGGAAAGGAGAATGTTAGCCGCTTTGAGACTCCTGAAGGGGAGTGAAAGGCGGGATATCAAATCCAAACTCTTCTTCTTCTTCTTCTTAGGGAAGGGGACTGATGCAGCGAGTGGGGGAGGAAATCCAGCCATCAGCAAAGACACTTTGAAAGCTCAGCATCTCCCATCTCCAAGCACAGCAAGCACATCAGATCCCCTTATCCATTTTAGCTGGATTTTGCAATAAACCTTTGTCAGTTCTCTGGGATAGTGAACTTACTTGAGAGGAAGGTTAACTCTTAGATATAACCATGCATCTTTGTTGAACTGAGCACCACCTTTGCTAGTCTATTGGAGAAGATCGATAAATTGTGCTGTTTATGACTGGAAGTAGAGTCCTCCTCCTTTTTTGTCCATGACAGAAGGATGCTCCTAATTAGTTTGAAAGCTGGAAGAGCAAACCACGTATGATTACTCTGCTCCCAGACAATCAAGTCACAGCTAGCTGTGTGTGCAAAGTCATCAATCAATCAGAGAATGGCAAGAAGTATTTGCGGCATTACAGAGACATAACATATCCAGATGTCTCACATAATTTCTAAAGGCCAGGAGGACACACGATCTTCAATGTAGACCTTCTCCTCTTCTGTACTCACAGTGTAACAACTGCAGGGCAAGTAACCATCATGAGCCTTTGTGCAATTCCTGGGAGAGTTAAGAAGTAGAATTCCAGTGACAGAATGCACAACGCTTCCTGCAATTTCCCTGCTCTGAGATGCAGACAGGAATGAGAGGTGCTGAAGATTTACTACTGAGCAGTCTCTTTCTAACCCCCACAAATGGCTTATTTTAGCCCTGAGCTAGTAGGAGAGAAAGGAAAGCTTGTTCGTTTGGAGAGATGAATCATATTCCCAGGCTGTTATCACCTTATATGAAGGTAAATTGAAGTTGTGCATATGCATGTTTAATTAGCAAGGGAAATCAGCTGTTGCATAGCTGGCATCATTGTTATGTGGTTGCAGCTTCTGAGATTGGCCCAGAAATGGCAGCTAGTGCAAAATGCAACAGCTCGACAGCTCATTGAGGCAGACTATTCATCATGTTACACTGCTGCTAAAAGAACTGCAGTAGCTGCCAATAAGCTGCCAGGCTAAATCCAAGGTGCAGGTACGAGCATGCAAAACCTTGTGGAGCTTGGAACCAGGGTATCTTTACCAGCCAGGCAGTTCTTACTGATGTGTTTCAATGTTTATGTAGTTACCGTATTTTTCGCTCTATAGGACGCACCTTTTCCCCTTCAAAAATTATGGGGAAATGTGTGTTTGTCCTATGGAGTGAATGCAGGCTCCTTGGCTTCAGCGATAGCAACGCGAAGCCTCCGAAGCGCAGAGGGAGTGCTCCCTCCGCGCTTCGGAGGTTTCAGGTTGATTTCGCTGAAACCTGGAGAGTGAGAAGGGGTCGATGTGCACCGACCCCTCTCTCTCTCCAGGCTTCAGGGATAGCCGCCTGAAGCCTCCGTAGCACAGCGGGAACTTGCGCTGTGCTCCAAAGGCTTCGGGTTCCTTTTGCTGAAGCCAGGAGAGCAAGACTCTCCCGGCTTTAGCAGAGAGGGAGAGCTGTGCAGCGCCCCTTCAGCGAAGTGGGAGGAGAAATGGAAGGGGCTCTGTTTCTCCTGCTGCTTCGCTGAAGGGGCGCTGAGCAGAGAGGGGGAGAATTTTTTTTCTTGTTCTCCCCCTTTAAAACAAGGTGCGTCCTATGGTCCGGTGTGTTCTATAGAGCGAAAAATACGGTATATACCACCTTGTGATATTTTATATGAAAGTGCCATTGATACAGTGGTACCTCGGGTTACAAACGCTTTGGGTTACAAATGCTTCAGGTTGCAGACTCTGCTGACCCGGAAGTAGCACCTTGGGTTAAGAACTTTACCTTAGGATGAGAACAGAAATCGCGTGGCGGCATCACGATGGCAGCGGGAGGCCCCACTAGCTAAAGTAGTACCTCAGGTTAAGAACAGTTTCAGGTTAAGAACGGACCTCCAGATCAAATTAAGTTCTTAACCAGAGGTACCACTGTATTTATAAATAAATACATCAATAAATAGCACCTCACACCTTATATACCCAACGCACCACAACGCTTTTGAGGAGAGGGCCTCCCGCACATCCCAATCCATCAGCAGATCTGTATTCATGCATGCAGAGGTTACAAATACTTGGAAAGTGTAGGATTTGTGAGGAATATATCTGCTACTTTTTCATTGCTTTTTCAGAATAAATGATGCTTTTATTAATTGCTTTTTTATAAAGGTCAAAAGGCCTCCAAAGCAGCTGTCTTTCAGAATAATAGCGTGTGTAGATTTTTGACAAGGGTTGTAGTTGCTGAGAATGCTGTAACTGATAAGATAACCACAAACAGCTCCAGGATGATGGATACACATATTCGGCAAAACTCGTGGTTAAAATGCTCGTAAGTCATATAGGTTGTGGTTGGGACCCAGACACGAAGCCTCCTTGTACCTGTGGTACTGGAACAACTGGTGGTAAAAATGCTTGCATTTGGAACAAATGGCGGTTAACACGTGTAACTAGAACAATTTGCGGTTGGATAAGGCTATGCTGCTTACGTCAATAGGTAAATGCTAGGGAGGCTTTGACCAGATAAGGGCAGTAAGGAATGGGCGTTAGGGTTCTGGGAAATGAGTATAAGCAGGCGGTCTGGTAGGCTGTAACCTCTGTGCCGCCCTTCAACCAACTAAAGGACAGGGGCGGGATTTTGCACTCAGGGAAAGGATAAAGGCTCCTAGGACTTTAAGCCTTAGGAACCAGTGTTTTATATATCACAGAGAGAAACCATAGCTTCCAAGTTTTTTCTTGCAGGACCTCGGCAGCCATTTTGGATGCCACATTCTCCTGCGCTTTTGCACTGCACTCTCCCCCTCCCCCACCAGCACTTGGGGGGGGGGCAAGAACAAGGTATGGGTCACATGACTCACCGGGGAACACATCCTAGAAGGCGTGCATCCCAGAAAACGTGTGTCCTGGTTTTGCATTAGGAAATGCTGGATGATACGACATTCTTTCTTTCCATCTTAGCTTCATGGCAAGTAATGGGCCAGCTCAACACATCTGCCTGCCTCAAATGAAGATCAAGAAGAAATTCCTCTCCTCAATTCCACCTGCAGAACTTGAACAGACTGCCATTTGATTCTTACTTCAACAGTGAGGCTGCGACAACTTCCTCCACCTTGCCGAGCAGGCCATCTTAGGAGACTCTGGGCCAATGGTAGGGGCTGTTCTAGCCCCCAGAAACTGCTTCCTAAGTTTCGTTCTGCCTATTGACAGAACCAGACTCAATTCTGAGGAGGCTGACATTAGGAGGCTGAACTACTCTTAAAATAGCACTTGTTCGGGAAATAGAATTCCAGCAAGCCAACCAATGTGTTTGTGTGTGTGTGTGTGTGTGTTTAGAAACTGTGCTGCTTGACAGGTTCGTGAGACACTGAAAATTAACAGGCCCCACTTGACGAAAAACAGTACTTTTTCATACAGCGCATTGTTAAACTATGGAATTCAATCCCACAGGATATAGTGGTGGCTGCAATTAGGATGGCTTTAAAAGGAATGCAAAAGGGATCTAGTATTAGAAGCAGCGGACCTTTGAATGCCAGGAGCAGGAGATCAGAGTGGGAGGCTGCTGTTGTGCTTGTGTCTTCTTTGTTGGCTTTTCAGAGGCATTTGGTTGCTCAATGCTCAACTGGGTGGGCCTTTGGTGTGATCTAGCAGGACTCCTTTTATATTCCACAGAAAACACTGATTATTTTGCAAAGTGTACCATCATAAAATGTGCCTGCAATCTACATTTAAAGAACACACCTGATTGTTACTGTTATTTATTGTTCATTAAATTTCTACACCTCCTTTCATCTGACAAACACAGGACACTTCACAACATACAAACACAAAAAAATACCACCGCCCCCAGGTTAAAAGGCCATTGATTGTTTAATGAGCCAATGGCCTAGGAGCAGAGAGGTGTTTTTGCCTGGTGTCTGAAGATATGCAACAAAGATGCCACGTGGGCCTCCTTGGGGAGAGAGTGCCACAAGGGGGGCCACCACAGGAAAAATCTACTCTTATGTTGCCATCATCCAAACCTCTCACAGTAGAGGAGTAAGAATTTAAGCCACATCTGATTAAAAACATGAGCTGAACTATTCTGGGTCAAATCAAACACCCATCTATTCTAATTGGGGATGTTTCAGATATTTCCCCCATCTCTTGCTTCACTCCAGATCTTCTATTTCTAAGGCACCTGGTCTTTGCTTCCAAACTAGAATGGATGCAGTAGGAAATCTGCATTGTTTGGAGTCTCTGCCCACAAACAATTCCACAGTATATAATGCAAGCTTTCCAAAGTTCCATGACTTGGTCTGTGTCTTCTCCTCGTCAACATTACCCATGAGTTTGCCTGTGTGTTTCAAAAAATGAATATAAAATAAAAGCAATCTTTCTCCTGCTGCAATCTTTCTCTTGGGTGGTATCATGATTCTGTGGGTATGGTGTTTTATCACTGCATAAGGGAGCAGACATGTGGCCATTAACACACTACACAAACCAAATATTGGTGCAAGCGCATCTACGGTCATATCAAAATTGTTTGGTACTGTTTTCTGAACATTGGCAGTACAGTGGTGGTGAGGAGACGCAAAAGAATGAGAAAAACTAAGTGCATTGGGGAGATGAAGTACAAAGAACCTCTGTGCACAGCCCACACTGTGGAATTTGCCACCACAATACATCTTTAAAAGTTTGACTGGGTTGCTGACCATAGCAATTGGCTGTGGTGGTTGGCTCTGGGAGTGTGGGTCTCAGGAGCATACTGGAGGAAGAACCTCTCCCTTTGGGGCAATTCCTGGGCTATCAATTAGGATCCTGACCTGGATTTTGGTATTATCATAACTGATCACCTCCCCCCCCCCATTTTCTCTTACCTGGCAGCACTCATCCATTTCAAAGCTGTCCTCCTCCTAAAGACCTAGATGTGCCAATGGAATCTTTGTTGTTTGAACCTAACTCATGGCTCATTCAGCCAGTGATGTGCGGTCCCTTGTCTTTACTACAAAGAAGCAAACCTTAAGAGTGCTACATGAGACAGCTCTCCAGAAGATGACAGCCAGGAATATGGGTGCATTGCAAATACGTACTTCAGCCAACTGGTGGCTGTAGCAAATTTATATTCCAACCAGCAGATGGCAGTAAAGAGATTCAGCCAATCAGAAGTATAGGCAAGATCCCAGCTACCAGCTCACAAACCTCCCCCCTTAGCAAGTGATTTCCCCAAGGCATGATGCACTCACATATTAGTGATTTCAACTAATTGCAGCATAGGAGACTTTGCTGAAGAGTTGCACAAATGCATGCTTCATGCACTCAACTCAACAGTAGATCAGCTGTCAGAGATCTAGTTGCAATTCAGACTAAAAGCAAGCAATCAACCTCTTCATTGAAAAGAATTCAAGCGCTGCTAGTGATTTCTTATTTAATGAGAGTGGCAAGGGGTGGGGTGGGAAGCACAGGTGTCCCCGGACCCTTTGCTGGTAAGCATATTGCAGCAGTTCCAATTCAGTGTTGCAGCTCCTACCAACATGGAAAGTGGACTTCTTCACAGCAATGCATCTTGGGTTTCTTACAATAAGGGTACACTACAAGCTTCCACCACTTAGTGACTTCCCTTTTTCTCTATAATCTTAGGTTTCTCTGTGATGCTACATTAGCACATGTGTTCATATCGTTCATATACGTTTGGTTTACCATATGGAGATCTAGAAGCCTGGAGCCACAGTTTCTACAAATTGATATGCAAAGTTCAATACACACACACACACACAGAGAGAGAGAGAGAGAGAGAGAGAGTTTTGCTTCACCCAAACCACCCTACACTCACATTGATCACAATGTTGGAGAAATATAACTTACTTTCCTATTACAACTACAATATATACCTGGCCATTTACTTTAGCTATCTTCCCTGTTTAGGGAAGCTTTTAATGTTTAATGGGTTATTGTACTTAGTGTTTTGTTGGAATCCGCCCAGAGTGGCTGGGGAAACCCAGCCAGATGGGCGGGGTATAAATAATAAATTATTATTATAATATTATTATTACCTTTTCTCTAAACCATCCTCTATGGCATTCTCCATCTTGCTTTTCATACTCCATTGCCTTGACTTACTAGCAGTACATTTGAAAAGGATCTGGAGGTCTTGGTGGACCACAAGCTTCACATGACTCAACAGTGTGATGCAGCAGCAAAAAATAAAATAAATGCTATCCTAGGCTGCATCAACAGGAGTATAGTGTCCAGATTAAGGGAAGTAATGGTACCACTCTATTCTGCCTTAGTCAGACCACATTTGGAATACTGTGTCTAATTCTGGGCACCACAATTTAAGAAGGATGTTGAGAAGCTGGAATGTGTGCAGAGGAGGGCAACCAAGATGATCAAGGGTCTGGGAATTAAGCCTTATGAGGAGCGCTTGAAGGAGCTGGGTATGTTTAGCTTGGAAAAGAGGAGAGTAAGAGGAGATAGGATAGCCATCTTCAAATATCTTAAGAGCTGTCACATGGAGGAGGGAACTTATTTGTTTTCTCCTGCTCTGGAAGGTAGGACTCGAACCAATGTCTTCAAGTTTCAGGAAAGGAGATTCTGACTAAATATTTGGAAAAACTTTCTGACAGTAAGAGCTGTTCAGCAGTGGAACAGACTCCCATAAGAAGTGGTGGACTCTCTGTTTCTAAACAGAGGTTGGATGGCCATCTGTCATGGATGCTTTAGCTGAGATTCCTGCATTGAAGGGGTTGGACTAGATGACCCTTGTGGGTACCTTACAACTCTAAGATTCTATGATGTTATGACTTGGGCCTCTTTGCTTCTAGAGCAGCCTTCTTCAAAGCTGGGTCTCCAAATGATATTAGGAATACAGCCCTCATCAACTCTGACTATTGGCTAAACTGGCAGGGGATGATGGGAATTGTGTTCCAGTATGCCAGAGTCTTCTGTAGGGTACCCGTCCCCCTGCTACCCAACAGGTTCCATGCATTCTGAAACCTCTTCTCAATCCTCAGATTTACCAGGAGGCTTTAATCCCAGCCAAACTGACAACATTCCCTTCACTCTTAGAAGTGCCACTGCTGCTGTTTAGTTGCCTGAGCAGCTGAACATTCCATGCCATCACACCAGCTCAGTCAATCAGTATACAAGCACAACAGAAGAATGATGCAAGGTAATATACAATAGTGGTGCAACCACAAACTGGAACCACCTATATGATGACTTATAAAGTGAACTCCCTCTCCAAAGGTCTCTAACATCAGTTGTCAGATTGTCACAATCCAATATATTTGAAATGATAGGTTTATTGTGCAGAAAAGTTCCCTTTCGGATACACACTGACTTTAGGGGGGGGGGGGTAAGAATGTGCTATAGGTGCTACGTGAATGTTCCCATCTGATTTCCTCAGGTTACCAAATGATGTCACTTGAAATAACAGAATTAGAAGAAGCTTCACTCCAGAATGAATAAAATGGGAATCTGACACCCTCACTCTTTATGAATGCTCAGTTTCATTTGAAGTCACTTTTGCTGTCATTGGGGCCCATTGATGTGCGATTTGATATAATGAGCTCTCTCTCTAGATTTCTTTTTAAATTCAGAGCATTTCTCCACTTCAGCTAGTCATTTATCATCTCATCAAATGATGTGAAGGATTCCCTGTGCAATTTCATCATGCCTTATGCCTAATTCACAAAAAAAGTCTATTCAGGGTTTTCATACCTATAAGCCTAAAATAAAAGGCAAATGATAGAAATATTTCATTTTGCAATTTCAGATTTTATTCATGATGCTAGTTTGCATCGATGAGACTCCAGGATTTATGATTTGTGGGGAAAGTAGAAGATTGAGCTCACCGACTTCTCTGCTGCCATCTCATTCTCGCCTAGCCCATTTCCACCCATCTGTCTTGTCCATTTAATGTAAGTTCTGTGAATAAAAGGCTGCACCACTACAATGCAATGCTTCAACTAAAGAAATGTTTGATTTCAGTTCCTTTCACAGGGAAAGTCCAATAACCTCAGAGAATTCAGGGAGATATACAAAGACTATGCTGAATGGGAAATAAGGACTTGATACCATCTAGTCCAGCATTCTGGTCCCATAGAGGCCAACCACATGCCTAGAAGAAGTCCTCATGCAAGACAGGAGGATGAGAGCTTTCTCCCACTTATTTCCCCTAGCAACTGGTAATCTAAGGTAGACTGATGCAAAACTGTTGCCTGGTAAAACTTAAACCTTAAGAAGCTATGCCCCCTATCCTGAGATGCCATCAAAACTCAAAATTAGGTGGCTCATATGCTAGAACTATCAGGTTCATAAATGGCTGAATGTGCACCAAGTCCAGATATCTGTCTAACATCTTAAAATTACCATAATTCAAAATTAAATTAATTCTGAGTTCATTTCCAGATTTTTTTTGTACATGCACTTTCTACATACTGTATTTTTCGTCCTATAGTACGCAACGCCCCATAGGACGCACCTAGATTTTTTGGGGGGGGGGGGAATAAAGAAAAAAAAATATTTTCCCCCCAGGCATGGGGCTGGTGCAGGGGAAGTCCGAGCTTCCCCTGACCCCAGCCCCCAGAACAGGCTGCTGCCTGCAAGCCTTGCGAGCCCAGCGGGACCTCCCGCGGGCGTGCGAGGCTTGCGGACATCTGCCCGAAGCACGGGGCATGCTCCGCAGTGCGCCCCGTGCTCCAGGCTGCAGCCTGCCGCCGGCAAGCCTTGCGCGCCCGGGGGGAGTTCCCGCGGGCGCGTGAGGCTTGCGGACACTTGCCCGAAGCACGGTGCGTCCTCCGGAGGGCGCCCCATGCTCCGGGATGCAGGCTGCCGCCCGCAAGCCTTGCGAGCCCGCGGGAACTCCCGTGGGTGCGCACCGACGCCTCTCGCTCTCCAGGCTTCAGCAAAAGCCTGCATTCGCCCCATAGGACGCACACACATTTCCCCTTCATTTTTGGAGTGGAAAAAGTGCGTCCTATAGGGCGAAAAATACGGTAACTAATCATCTAAATTCTGCGTACTCAGGTGCTTCTCATGAGGTGGTGTTATTTTAACCCTTTTAGCTACTCTTTGCCAAATCAATTAGGTTTAAAGTTTGGATCTGAACTCCATCTGCAGTTGATCACTTTTGAAGCAACAGTCAAACTCGCTGTAAGACAGGAAAACAATTTCTCAGAGAAGGAAGCTTTGTGATGCATGAGATCGCAATGTATGCTGTGAGTCTACTGCACTATAAATCACACATTGCCAGGATGAACTAACTTATTTGGTTGCTTATTATTATACTCTACCTTTCCTCCCAAAAGAACCCCCCAAATTGTATATGGTTACAAAATCTGGAAAAAACAAAGAACTCTCATCCAAGTTTTTAATGTGGGATTTGATGAGCTAAGTACAGTTTCTGATGGGTTAAGTTCACACGTCACTTCCCATATTCATTGATAGTAGGGTTATCGCAGCACTGAGTTTTACCCAAAGTGACATTTTGAGATGAATTTGCTCTGTTGACCAACCAGTCAGATAATGTTGAAGAGGAACAACAAGTTTTTCAATAACATTAGCAAACTTTGTGACCTAGTTCAACACGTCTTGAAGGGTTTCACCTAGAGCTCTTTTCAAAAGATCACTTTGTACAAACAACGCATTTGAGGAACAAGATTTCTCAAAGAAGTACCAGATGTTAATACATCCTGGGGGAGTTTTCCAAGTCTGCTTTTTGTTTCCTATGACTAGCACAATAAAACAGGGCCAAATAAACACATTTATGTAAATGTTTTTAATGTGTGTGATTCATACAGTCTGAGACCAGGTGGGCTTTTTGGCAAAGAATTAGAGTTACCCTAGTAGAACTTTTTCTCTGTCTGTACATTGCCCTGACCCGTTACTCTTGATTTGCTGTTATTGTATGAGTAGCCCTGAAGTGAGTTAAACCTGTTGTTGTTGTTTAGTCGTGTCTGACTTCATGACCCCATGGACCAGAGCATACCAGGCACTCCTGTCTTCCACTGCCTCCCGCAGTTTGCTCAAACTCATGCTGGTAGCTTCGAGAACACGGTCCAACCATTTCATCCTCTGTCGTCCCCTTCTCCTTGTGCCCTCAATCTTTCCCAACATCAGGGTCTTTTCCAGGGAGTCTTCTCTTCTCATGAGGTGGCCAAAGTATTGGAGCCTCAGCTTCACAATCTGTCCTTCCAATAAGCACTCAGGGCTGATTTCCTTAAAAATGGATAGGTTTGATCTTCTTGCAGTCCATGGGACTCTCAAGAGTCTCCTCCAGCACCATAATTCAAAAGCATTAATTCTTTGGCAATCAGCCTTCTTTATGGTCCAGCTCTCACTTCTAAGTTTGATCTTCTTGCAGTCTAAGGGACTCTCAAGAGTCTCCTCCTCAAACTTAATGTTATCAGTTCAGGTCATTCACTTTTAACCCAGCCTTTTCCAGCTTGGTGCTATCCAGATGTTTAAATCTATATTTCCCATTGCCCCTGATGACTGGCAATAATGTCCAGGGCTGATGGGAGTTGTAGTCCAAAATATCTGGATGGCACTAGGTTGGAGAAGACTGCTTTAACCACTGGCAAATATAGTTGTCTGCCAGGAGGAATTTGCAAACAACTGGTGGAGAAATGTCTCAGCAAGTTCAAACCCAGTATGCTGAACCTGCTGAATAAGCATACAAATGACAGAAGAACCAAACTCTAGGTAACCATTGGCATTCAAGCCCATTGCCCCCCTAAAACTCTTGGCCAGCTGACTGGCAAAGGTCAGAAGAAACTACATTTTCTTCTAGCTCTGAAAATATTTCTAATTGATTCCTAGAATATCATTTTGAATCATACATTTTGTAGAAGAACAAACAAACTGCAATCCCGATAAAGGATATTAAAAGCAAACATTATGCCTTCCTCTGATCCCTTGAGAAATGTCTGTGATCCAGTTGGCTCTCATCCTGGCATCCAGAAACTTGAGAAGCTCTTGAGCATCTCAATTTTCTGATGCCTAGACATGCTAAATAAAGTTCGGACCTCTCCATTGACATTCCTACTAGGTGACAGCAATCTTAGCTGTAAATTCCTTGGGACACTCAATTCAAAATGACATTTAGAGCAGGAAATGAAGTGGCATCAAGTTGCACATTGAGTGTAGTTGCCCAGGTATGATTTAGCTCTAGTCTGCCCTCTTGTAGGTCAGTCCAACTGTGAAGTTACCAGTGCATGAATCACATGTGAGAGCTGATGCAAGCTGAATCCCTGATCTGGACTGCGTGCAGAGTAGAAACGCTTTAGTGAATAGTCTTAAAATAGTTACAAAGAAATGTTACAAAATGCAAAGTAACACATTGCTCTTAAACAGCAAGAAATGTACACCCCTCTTCTTTGGGGAGAGAGATTGCCAATGCAACCTATCATCACCACTGAACTTAGTCATTACTGCTAATGCTGTTGGCTCCACCGACAGACAAAGATACTGAGTTCTCAGTTTTCATCTTCCCTCTGCTTGACTTTCCAGCATGAGTCACCAGTTAGCGTAAAGACTGGAAACATCCAACTTTTTCTGCCACATTTGCTAGAGTGAAACCTCCTGCCCAATGCAAACTTCTCGACTTTCCAAATGTAAATCTTTATATAAGTTTTTCAAAGTTGAATGCATACGAACATTGCATTTCATGGATATAAAACTTATACCTATAACATCACAGTGACCAAACTATCCCAGAACAGAGAAGGGCATAGTTGGTGTATCAACCTAAGTTGACAATAGGTGCTCCAATGCAATAGGTGCATTGATGTGGGGCACCCATTTCTGACTGAAGGCCCCTCCATGGTATAAGGGTAGGGCACATCTGTGTAAAGAGGCAGGGCCGAGATCAGTGTATTTCCCCCTACACTTCAAATATGTATAATATATCAATGACAGCAGAGGCAGTTTTAGGCTAATGTGGCTGGTTTGGTCGCACTGGGTGCCATGGTGAAGTGGGCACCAAAACAATACTGTAGAACAGAGCACAAGAAGGTGGTGCCAAATTTTAGCATCACACAGGGTACCACTGAAATATGAGAACCCAAAGTCCACCACTGATGGCAGAAGTTGTACACTGTTGCATTGACCTGAGAACCCAAGCCCTCTTTTTAAACAATGCTCCATTATACTCAGAAATTAAAGAATGCATTGTTCTCATGCCCTCTGTAATGACTGGCCTCATTAAAAACAAACAATTTGCAATAACTCCCAAGGCCAAATGAGTCATTCTGCAACCGCATTTATTTCAGGCCAATTCATTAGTCATGGTTAGCCAAGATAAGGAAGAAGGGTAGTTTTATGAGCAGCTACACTGCCTAAGACAGAAATTAACAGGTCTAGGAATTACGCAGAGCAGTTTTAGGCTATTGCCAAAGGCTGTAAATTGTTTGTTATGGTTGATGATGGAAGAATGTACAACAACCAGCAGAGAAGACACCTGTTTGTATGTCCTGATAAAATAATATATATATAAATAGCAGGGACATGACTACCACCTGGAACAGTGAAGACCAGGTCATGGTTTGAGAATGCCCATAGCAAAGTGCTCTCTAGTGTGTGTTCTCCTATATTAATAGACCCCTAGTCATGGGGCGCAGGTGGCGCTGTGGTCTAAACCACTGAGCCTCTTGGGCTTGCCGATCAGAAGGTTGGCGGCTTGAATCCCCGCGACGGGGTGAGCTCCCGTTGCACAGTCCTTGCTCCAGCCAACCTAGCAGTTTGAAAGCATGCCAAAAAGTGCAAGTAGATAAATAGGTACCACTCTGGCGGGAAGGTAAACATTATTTCCATGTGCTGCTCTGGTTTCAGTGTTCCGTTGCGCCAGAAGCAGCTTAGTTATGCTGGCCACATGACCTGGAAAAATTGTCTGCAGACAAACATCGCTCCCTCAGCCTGTAAAGCGAGATGAGCGCCGCAACCCCACAGTCGTCTGTGACTGGACTTAACTGTCAGGGGTCCTTTACCTTTACCATTTTAGTAATGGGCTTAACTAGCAGTGGCAATGACTGGCAAGAGTAGTATGAGTTTCAGTGTAAAATTTCACACAATGACCTGCGCCAATGTTATACCAAGGGCTTACCTCCCCCCAGCCCCCAATATTTTATTCAATTTGGTACCCCTAGTACAGAGACATAGAGCAAAACTTTCTCTACTATGGCACCCTGCGTGTAGAAATCCCCACAGGAATTTGACTGTCCTCTGCGTTACTGCTTAGTGTCAGGCCAATGGTATTGGTGGAGAGTTTTTGCAAAAGCTGTTGAACTCTTTGCAATTTCTCATTCTTAATTTAATTATGTCCGCCTCTCTCACTATCTTGATGTTCTATATTGTTATATGGTTTTTATACATTCAGTTGTACCTTGGAAGTTGAACAGCTTAGTTCCAGAAAGTTTTGGCCCCTGAACGTTGCAAACCCAGAAGTGACTGTTTCGGTTTGCGAACTACTTTTTGGAAGCTGAACGTCCGACAGGGCTTCCACAGCTTTGTTTTTTTGAACGTTTTCGAAGTCGAACAGACTTCCGGAACTGATTCTGTTTGACTTCCAAGGTGCGGCTGTATTTTACATTTCATATGCAAAAGGTCCCAGGATCAATCCTTGGCTTATCCAGGAAGCGCCTGGATTTCCCTTCCCTGGAATCCTGAAGAGTCATTGCCAGTCTATGTGGACAATATTGTGCTGGATGGACTTTTGGCCTGATTTGGTGTTAGGCAGTTTCCTATGTTGCTATGTACCTCTCAAGGAATTTTAAACAGGAAGCTGTCATATGCCACATCAAACTATTGGCTCATCTAACTCAGTATTGTCTGGCAGCAGCTTTCCAGAATTTCAGGTCTCTTCCACCCTGACTTGGAGATGCCATTGATTGAACCTAGGACCTTCTGCATGCAAAGCAGATGCTCTATCACTGAGCCATGATGCCCTTGTTGGGATTTTGCCTACGTGCAGCTTCAAACAGCAATTAAGAGTTGGCCAAAGGCCAAGAAGACTGAGCAGAGGGAGTTATTCTGCCTAGAGATATGGGACCTTGGATACAGCTCTACTATTGGTTGAGGTCTCCACACAGGCATGATGACTCATGACCTTCCTTACTGGATAGTGTGTTGGTCAGTGTAGTGTTCTGAGAGTCGTTTGGAGTTTGTTAAGAGAGCTAGTTAAGATCCGTATCTGTTCATGTATATAGTACCTTGTGAGTCTACTGTAAATAATAAACACCTCTAAGTAACCAAGTTACTAGTAGCAGCATCTCCTTCCTGCCTGCAACTGATTGCTTCTGGAAGTCTATGTATGCTCTGCTGTATTCAACTGGGTCTGGCTAAGATCCTGCAACAGGTTAAAGTTGCAAAACACCAATAGCCCTTACCTTCAAGCCTTGGGTGGAAGGGTATGTAATGTGTATGGGTTGCTCGTTGCCACCTCTCCAGGCTTTGTTGCCTTGCTAAACCTTTCAGTCTGGGCAGCCCTTCACTTCGTGGCTGCCTCAGTCGCTAGCAGAATCCGTCAGTGGGTGTTTCTTAAATCTTTTCCAACATAAAAGTTGTTTGACACCCAGTCTCCTCCTACTCTCTCTGCGCAGAAGTCTTCTGCGCAGGGTGGGCGTGGATAGTGGAGGACCCGTGCTCTCCCCGCTGGTGTCCGGTGAAGAGTCCTGGAGCCCTCTCGCCTATTCCCCCATCAGCCCCTCTATATCCCTGGTGTTGCGCTGATTTGCTTCCCCATCTGCGGAGCTGCCTCTCTCCCTGCTGGGCCCTTCTCCAGCATCATTTGAGAGCCTTCCCTCCGCCTCTAGCTCCGATGTCAGTTCCCTGACAGGGTAGAATACAAATTAAATCAACAATAAAAAAGATGATAATATAGAATAACATGAGGGAAAGGCATAAGTCCTTTGCTGGAGTAGCTTACAGTTGGGAAAAAAGGGGAGACAATGAAGGCAGGGCAGAGGAAGAAAATATAGAAAGAGCCAATAAAAGAGAGAAAGGGGGAGAGAGGAGTCATGACAAAGGGTAAGAAAGGGTTGACATGAGAAGATGCAGTTCCAGCAATGAGGGCTGCAGTCAGGACTTCAAACCTGTAGGTGGTCAGTCAACTAAGCCAGTTTGACAAGAAAGGTCAGTGCATAGGTGAACAGCAAGAAGCACTCTGCATCAAACTGTGGCGATTCTTTGAGGTTACCTGAAATTACTGTGATGGGAAAGAAAGGAGTAGGGTGGTGCGTATTAATAAAACACTATAAGCACTTGAGGTTCCTCAGTGAGGAGAGATTTAAGTCTGTGCTTAAGGCTACCACGCTAAACACGCTTTCTAGGGAGTAAGTCCCACAGAGCACAGAAAGACCTGCTTTTGGATAAAAATGTGTTTATGCTGCTGCTGTAAATCTCCTATGGAAGCCAATGGGATTTGAAAGTTTCTAACTTATACTCTTTTTACCAAGGAAACCTCTGGGATATTTTTTTCCAACTTTTTTCTTGAAATAAAATAAAATGTTTCTGGGCCAAACTAGGTGATATGCTGCAGATAAGACCATAAGAAGTCGAGCATATGGGAATCTCACAAGCAGAACCTGAAGGGAAGAGGAGTAGTAGTAGTAGTAGTAATAATAATAATAATAATAATAATAATAATAATAATAATAATAATAATAATTTATTACTTATACCCCGCCCATCTGGCTGAGTTTCACCAGCCACTCTGGGTGGCTTCCAATCGAGTGTTAAAAACAATACAGCATTAAATATTAAAAACATCCCTAAACAGGGCTGCCTTCAGATGTCTTTTAAAGATAAGATAGCTGCTTATTTCCTTCATATCTGAAGGGAGGGCGTTCCACAGGCCACTACTGAGAAGTCCCTCTGTCTGGTTCCCTGTAACCTCACTTCTCGCAATGAGGGAACCGCCAGAAGGCCCTCAGTGCTGGATCTCAGTGTCTGGGCTGAATGATGGGGGTGGAGAGTGGTCTCCTGACTTGCAATTCACAGCCACTGGGTGCCTATGTAGATAAGTGTGCTGTGGGGGTGATGTGGATTGGCACCTTGGCAAAGGGGGATAGTGGTCCGAGGAGATGGGACTTATCCCCTTCTCCCTGCATGAATGAGAACCAGTAGGAAAATATTACGAAGAATTGATGCTTTTGAATTATGGTGCTGGAGGAGACTCTTGAGAGTCCCATGGACTGCAAGAAGATCAGACCTATCCATTCTTAAGGAAATCAGCCCTGAGTGCTCACTGGAAGGACAGATCGTGAAGCTGAGGCTCCAATACTTTGGCCACCTCATAAGAAGAGAAGACTCCCTGGAAAAGACCCTGATGCTGGGAAAGATGGAGGGCACAAGGAGAAGGGGACGACAGAGGACGAGATGGTTGGACAGTGTTCTCGAAGCTACAAACATGAGTCTGACCAAACTGCGGGAGGTAGTGGAAGATAGGAGTGCCTGGCGTGCTCTGGTCCATGGGGTCACGAAGAGTCAGACACGACTAAACGACTAAACAACAACAATCTTGCCTATGGTTGCAAAGACCAGCTTAGGAACAGAGGGTATTTTCATTAGGGAAACAATTAATACCTCATCCCTGTATGCTGTGGTTCCCATTAAAACCACCAGCTCTACCAGGGTGGGGGTAGTGTAGCGCTCCAATATTGTTGGACTCCCATTTCTATCAACACCAGCCAGCATGGCTAGTGGTCAGGGGCAATGGGAGCTGAAAACACTGGTTCTGCAAGCAAGCTTTTCACCCACCAACATCTCCTTTGATAACTGCCTCACTGCAGCAGCCTAGAACTTTCACGAACCAAGAGAGGAAGGTCATTTAAAGGAGCTGAACAATTTGCAGATGCCCGCCCTCCTCCCAGTATCAACAGTCTGGTTCCCAAACTTATTTTGTCAAACAACAGCAGGTTCAAATATGCTTAATTATGAGAGTCTCTGACAGCTTGTCAGTGCGCAAGCCAGAACTTTATAAAATTGTCAAACATTCATCTCCAGTTATGGGTTTTTTGCCTCAAGTCCAAAACACAAATTTATTGAAACAGCTAAGTGGTTTTTGTTACCATTCCACAATATTAAATAGGTGTGGACAGCCATCCTGTTATGATAAGAAAGCCAGCAAATTCCAAGTAAAGTGAAGAAAATATTATTTATAGCAAAATTCAACACCTCTCATTTTCTAGTGTCCCTCCCCCTATAAATACTCACCATTGTAACCGGTCTGAACAGTACTGACCATACTATTATTTTTAGTGGTAGTGGCAAGATATGCTGTGCTGTTTTTATTGTAATTATCTGTATGCTCTCTCTCTCTCTCTCTCTGTGTGTGTGTGTGTGTGTTCTTTTAACTCTACCAATGTTTATTTTTTATTTTTTATGTTCTAAACTGTTCTTTTTATCTGTAAGCTGCCTTGAGTCTCTGTTATTTTATTATAAAATAATAAAATTCTAAGGGAATTTCAAAAGTCAGCTTCTTCTGGGCCCCATCAACAACACACCCAGAGAGTGAAAGCAAGATAAATAGAGTCTATTTCTACTTGTCCTGCTCCCTTGCTTGGAGAGGACAAGTAGAAACAACGCACAGCAGGCAGTGATGTCAGTGGGCTTTGGGATATCGGGTCCTCCCTTAAAGAGGGCATGTATTGTGGTGAGACCTGGAAAACCAACACCCTGTCTTGTGGGTGAGTACAACTGGACAGCCACATCACCCGATTGGTAGGTCCCTCGAAGCTGGGTACAATCTGGCCAATGGGACACAGTCCAAATGGTTCGAGGGACCTATTTATGCCCATGCACGTGACCCAGAGCTTCCTCTTTTGGTGCGTGCATTTGGAACACCCGCCAACCTCTCCCTATATTTAGGACTTTTATGCTTGACCTTGCTATGCCGTCGTGTGTTGTCTGTCGTTGGGACAGGGGCACGGCAGGGGTGTTCCTCATTTGGCTGATTGGCTGTTGCCATTTGGGTTTCGCCTGCCGTGTAGCAAATTGTCACAACTTGTAACATTGCGGATACGCTCTGGTTCAGGTGATAGGGATGGGAGAACGCTCTCACCATCCCTATGTGAAGGGTATTCCGTTACTTGATGGTTTGGTCAACCCCTGAGAGGGGGTTGTGCCTGTGCCTGAGTCCAGGGGGACATTTGGGTGGTGGAGATGGCCCATTCCTGGCTTTCCGCTTATCCGGGTGTTCACCCTTGGCTGACCTATGCTGGAACCCTGGGTCAATGCTACCTGCATGGCAGGGAGCTAGTCAAACCAGAGCCTATGCAACCAGTGACTTTCTGTAATCAATAAAGTTGTGGCCTAAATTCTGCCAAAAACCAAACTAAAATTTGAGTTGTGTGAATTTATTTAGGGGGGAGGTTTCTGGGTCTGAACATGCAAATGACAGTGGGCCCCTGTTGAAGTGTGGGCCTTGACAGGTGCTATTTGGTTAGGGGGCTGTCATTCAGATTTTTAAAATTTTAAACTCCAGTGACTAAGTAATCTAAAGCTTAGATAGGCTAAAAGTAGGTCTATTCATGATGGTCTTTAATAACTCAATGAAAACCTTTTGGATGCCTTCACAACAGAAAGCAATGTGAAGATGTCTTAAAATATAAAAGGAGGAATATTTCAAATACTCAGATCCCAATTAGAGCCTGCAAAGCATTTGTTTCCTAGAATGGAAAAAAGAAAGGTGGTATTCTGTCAGTTCGTCTAAATGAAGCATTCCCCAAAAGGCCTAGCAATGGTATTTTTGTGAGTTCCCTTCACTTACTTCTTTGCAGCTTTCATTTCATCTGATTTGTCTGTCTTTTTGTCAGTTTTTTTTTTTTTTAACTTCACTCATGTCTGGAAAACGGTACTGAATAAAGATAATGAATAAAGTAATGGAAAAGGCATAACCTAGCAACTTCTAGTGTTGGTTGACAAGCATTTTCTTCCATGATAAATAAAGCTTTGCCTTGCAAGGGTTTAGCGGAGCATACCGCTGACTGTGATTGATCGTACCGGTTAGTGTCACTCATTTACTTCCAAAGGCTTTCTGAAGAACACCAAAAGTCAAGAAGAAAAATGAGGATAAAAATGTATTTTAAAATAAATAAAAAAGTAACTAAGTTGTCATCGTGGAGTTAAACTTAAAATAAGTCACATGAGGAAACCACAGACAGAAATAGCCTCGTTCCAAGAAAACATGCCTTGATTAATATTCATATAAGTAACTGCAGAGAAGTAAATTGGCCAAGAATCAAAAGTTGTATTGAGATACTGAGAAACTTTTACATGGACAAAATAGCTTTATCAGTCCAAAATCAGCCCACCACTATGATTGCATACAGGGCTAATCCAACATAGTTGCTGCCTGAGACAGAACAACAAATGTCACCCCCCCACACACACACATCCTAAATCAAGATGGCACAGTAACTGAGACTAGGAATGTTATTTTGCCATCTGAGACAGAAAAGCGCCACAGGCTACTCTCTGTGGGGATATAATTACAATAAAAATACATTAGTTAATAAGTCAATATTGTCTCGTGGATACTCTGACCCTGTGGAATTCTTCTGACAGGCCTTATGTTTTCAGCCAACCAAGAATAAGTCCTCATTGCTACACTTCAGGGCTCAGCTGTCTCCCAAGACTCACTAAAAGTTAAATCTCTGACCAATATAGAATATGAGAATGCTGGTGATGGAGCTTGGTCAGTGTTCCTTGAGTTGAAAATGAGTGTGTTGCTCACCTATCTCATCTAGGAAATGTCGAGTTGTGATTCACCTATGCTGATTTCGTAATGTTTGGGTAGAGGAAGTGTCTGGTGACACTGAAAAGCATTTCCTTGTCTTTAACATGGCCCAAGTTGAACACATTAGCTTAAATTCTGTTCCAAACAGGAGACACTTGGCTGCTTACAAATATGTATCATTGTCCTAGATTCTGGTTGGAGACTGTGCAGCTAATGAGGTAGCACATCTTGAGGATAGGGTGAGCTAGCCTGACTTTACTCAACTAACCTCTCACATGTGCTTTCCATCTGCAGAGTGGGGTTGTCTGAACCTCTTAATGTTGCAGTGGGAACAAGAAGAACGAGGGACTCAGGTTTTCTTTCTCCTCCAACATCAGAAACAGAACCTTAGCATCTCTCAAATTTGGAAAGAAAGGTAGGAATGGCCAGCTATCCTTAGCCAGTAGTGTAGCTTGGGTTGCCAGTGCCTGGGGATGCACAGAGGATGGGGCTGGGAAAAAGGGGAACAGACGGAGTATACATGCACACTCAACTGCCTAACTGCGTCCAGGTCACCCAGGAAAACGCAGCCACAGAGATAAAAAGAGTCTGGAGAGGACATTTCCTGGTTTGCATGGAGAAGTCATTTTCAATGGAGCCCCATGACAGAAGCACACAGCTGTATTGAGGTACCACCAGGTGTTGAAATTTTGAGTCCCCAGCAACTTTGCGCCCGGGGCAACCTTAAAATGCAATACACTACTTTTCTTGGCTACTATCCACAATTTCTTTGTCCTGTCTCTACCATCAACAGTGAAATGCTTTTGAATACCAGTTGCTGGGAATTGCAAATGAAGAGAATGTTATTGCACTCAAATCCTGCACCTGCAAGCTTCTCACGGGCATCTGGTTGACCACTGTGAGAACAGGATCCTAGCAGACAGGCCTTTGACCTGATCCAGCAGAGCTCTTACGTTCTCATGTAAGGGTGGGGAGGGGGAAATAGGAAACTGATCTTCCTCAAACTACTCTGTAGGATAGCAATTTCTCAGCCATGCAGATTCTGGGACAGTCAGAATCTGTGGAACTTGAAACCCTCCATCCAAATACATTTCCATCTAATGAATTCCAGTTCCATTGACTAAAGGCTAAAGTGACTAATGGAGCAACAGAAACTGGCTATTGGCAAGGCTTTGACGCCCACTCTTTGGAATCTTATTTACAGCTTAGAGGTATTTGCTTTCTTCTGCCCTTTAGGGAATGTAATGTCTGAGCTGCAGGAAATCATGTAATTATTGAAAAATCAAGACCCCTGAAGCATATCCTGAAGGCCACAAAATAAAATTTAAAAAATTACACCCTCCAAAGCATGAGAAACACTGAGACAGCTGCAGATCAAGAAGGTGTCACATGATATCGCTTCCTATCATCTCTTCATTCATAACCACTTTCCAGGCAGCATTTTTTCTCTGTAATAAAATAAATTCATCAATGAGGCTGACGTCTTATGTTCAACCTTATGGGTCTTCCAAAAAAGGCGTATAGGATTGCACATATTAAGTGGGGAGGGACCAGTTATCAATGCATAGAACCTCTGAATTTATCAGGTAATTACTTTGCTTATATTTTTATACAGAAAGGTGATGCAAAATGTCAGAATTTATATCCCAAACTTGTTTATATCCCAAACTTGTATTTGTTTATATCCCAAACTTTTTTCAAGGAATTCACCCCTCTCTCATCTACAAACTCATAAGAACTTTTTGTGGTGGTCAAGGTACACAGAGTGAACTTTATGACTTTGATTTGAACTTGGGTCTGCCCATTCCTAGTCCAACACCATAATCTAACTTTCCACTACCTGGTGCTCTCTAGATGTTTTCTGACTGCAGATCCCATCTGCCCCAGCAACTGAGGCCAATGGTCAGGCATTTTAACAGAATGAATATAAGAAGAGCCCTGCCTGGACCAGAACAAATGTCTATTAGATTCAGCTTCGTGTTTTCCCACCATAGCCAACCAGATGTACGTATAGGAGGAGCCCACACAGCCAGGGCATAAGCATAGTAGCCTTCTCCCCTTGTGGTTCTTCAGTGACAGGTATTCAGAGACATGTTGTCTCTGGTCTTGGAAGTTGTACACAGCCTTCATGACTAGGCATGGGGGAGACATTTGATTCAATTCACATTGGTTTGCAAAACTACCTACTTCGTAAGAACTAAAACACGGCCTTTGAAATTTTCACTTCATATTTTGCAATGCTATTTTCCAGCTAAGCAATGTGTACCAAAGGAAAAAAGAGAAAAAAGAGAAAGATTATAGTAGGGCAAAGGGAGCATAAAAAGGTAAAGGTACCCCTGACCGTTAGGTCCAGTAGCGGATGTCTCTGGGGTTGCGGCGCTCATCTCGCTCTATAGGCCAAGGGAGCTGGCGTTTGTCCACAGACAGCTTCCGGGTCATGTGGCCAGCACGACTAAGCCGCTTCTGGCGAAACCAGAGCAGTGCACAGAAATGCCATTTACCTTCCCGCCAGAATGGTACCTATTTATCTACTTGCACTTTGATGTGCTTTCGAACTGCTAGGTTGGCAGAAGCAGGGACCGAGCAACGGGAGCTCACCCTGACATGGGGATTCGAACCGCCAACCTTCTGATCGGCAAGCCCTAGGCTCTGTGGTGTATAGTAGGGCAAAGGTAGCATAACTATGCATATATTCATTAAACTGATATGCATTACATTTGGGGAAATTGCTTTGCAAAAAAAAGTGTATATCAGGCAAAATTGCATACAAAATGTGTATATGAGGAGAAATTTGCACTAAAACGCTGGTGATTTTCATGAGGACTCCCCCCCCCAAAAAAAAAAAAATTCACAAATTGCTGAGGTAATGTGGAAGACTAAACTTAAGATTGGAAAAATACAAAACTGAGAGAAATTGAAACTGACAGATTTGTCCATCTTTACTCATCACTAGTAACATTGACTGCCTTTTCCTCCATGAATTTGTCTGTTCTCTTTTTAAACTCTTCTAAATTTGTGGCCATCACCACATATTGTGGTTGCAAATTCTATAGTGTGACTTTGTGAGAAAAATAACTTTCTACAGCACAACACACATAGTTATAAACATGGTGTTATTATCTGTGTTCTTGTGTAAAGGATTTGTGGCCTTCATTGCACTGGATCTCTCCAGGCCAAATGACAGCTTCATTCTATTGCCAGACACAAAAGAGTAATTGATTCTATGAACAGCACTAGAGTAATGTTTTGATGGAGCAATTTGTCTTTTCCATGATGGCTTTTTTGGTCCATTTGTTAATAATATAAGTCCAACACTTAAGTGGACATCCTAAAGAATTTATTTACTCTTTTTTTCTCCTTTGAACTCTGAGCATCCCAAATTGCAGCCTACATGTCAACATGAAATATCTTCTTCATTAGTCTCAAAGCAGGCAACCACATTTTGAAACAATACAAAAGCATTTCAAATAACGCATAATGAAAAATAAGGATTCCCCTTACAGCATTTCCTGCTATTAAGATGGACCAGTTCTAAAAATGCCGTAGCGAGAAAGAAGCTTTATTTTTCCTGGGAAATACTCGGGCTCTGATGATGTCACAACTCTGCAGAAGAGTTTTTAATGTATTTAATGTAATTCGCACAAAATGTACATATTCCTTTCAGTTGTAAGAATGGCAAGATTTTTTTCCCCTAAACACAAGCAACAAACCATATTATTAGGATTCTAAAGTAATCTAGGATGCTTGACAAATTTGTGGATATCAGGTAAGACTGGTCTGATCCATACTTCCTGAACTGTGTGAAGCAGAACAAAATTATCCATCAGCTTTCATGATACTAACTCGGTTTTTGACTCAAAAAATATAGAGGAATAGGTTTGTGCTGGTTTGGGCCAATGGCCTATCTAGTCCAACGTCCCGTTCTTACAATGGCCAGCCAAATGTCTTTGAGAAGCTTGCAAGCAGAACCTGAGTGAAACATCACTCTTAACACTTCTGGTTCTCAGCAACTGGTATTCAAAGGCTTATTGTCTCTGATAATGGAAGAGAATATAGTCATCATGGCTAGTAGCCACTATCCTCCATGAATTTGTCTAATATCCTTTTAAAGCCATTCAAGTTAGTGGCCATAATGACATCTTATGAGAGCAAATTCCACCATTTAACTATGTGCTGTGTGACGTACGCTACTTTGTCTTTCTCAACATACTTACAAAAATCATATTTGAATAGAAATTTTTTTTAGAAATGTATTTGAAGGAAAGGATGTTCCCATATATATTTCAATGTAAATAGATGTGTAAATGAATAAATACTAGATCAATGCAGAAACAGGATGATGATGATGATAATAATAATAATAATAATAATACCTTTATTGTCAATGTACAACCTGTGTACAATGAAATTAACCGAGCCTCCCCCCCACAAACATTTAAAGATATCTGCATTTAAAGGAATCTGGGGAAGAAATAGATCGATTCACTCATCCCTAATTTAAAACATTAAGAAGTCCAACATGTAACTTAATATTACAATTCACATCCAAGTGATTTAGAATTAGCCCAATAACAGATATTCATACCTGGAACAGCTGGTGAGAAGTTGATTCCTACACTATTAACTTAGCTTTCCCAAATCTTGTACCCTGTGGATGTTGATGGACCCCATCTCCCATCATCCCTGACCATTGGCATTGGTATGATGCTAAAACGTGCTAAAAAATAAGGCAGGCTTAAGCAGTATGTGGACCGAGAACTCCCAGAAGTGCAAGCTGGATTTTGAAGGGGCAGAAGAACTAGAGACCAAATTGCAAACATGTGCTGGATTATGGAGAAAGCTAGGGAGTTCCAGAAAAACATCTACTTCTGCTTTATTGACTACATCAACCACAGCAAACTATGGCAAGTTCTTAAAGAAGTGGGAGTGCCTGATCACCTCATCTGTCTCCTGAGAAATCTCTATGTGGGAAAAGAAGCTACAGTTAGAACTGAATATGGAACAACTGATTGGTTCAAAATTGGGAAAGGAGTACGGCAAGGCTGTATATTGTTTCACTGCTTATTTAACTTATAAGCAGAATTCATCATGCGAAAGGCTGGGCTGGATGAATCCCAAGCCAGAATTAAGACTGCCTAAAGAAACATCAACAACCTCAAATATTCTGATGACACAACCTTGATGGCAGAAAGTGAGGAGGAATTAAAGAACCTCTTAATGAGGATGAAAGAGGAGAGTGCAAAATATGGTCCGCAGCTCAACATCAAAAAAATGAAGATCATGGCCACTGGTCCCATCACCTCCTGGCAAATAGAAGGGGAAGAAATGGAGGCAATGGGAGATTTTATTTTCTTGTGTTCCATGATCACTGCAGATGGTGAAAGCAGTCACGAAATTAAAAGATTCCTGCTTCTTGGGAGAAAAGAAATGACAAACCTAGACAGCATCTTAAAAAGCAGAGACATCACCTTGCCGACAAAGGTCCGTATAGTTAAAGCTATGGTTTTCCCAGTAGTGATGTATGGAAGTGACAGCTGGACCATAAAGAAGGCTGATCACCAAAGAATTGATGCTTTTGAATTATGGTGCTGGAGGAGACTCTTGAAAGTCCCATGGACTGCAAGAAGATCAAACCTATCCATTCTTAAGGAAATCAGCCCTGAGTGCTCACTGGAAGGACAGATCCTGAAGCTGAGGTTCCAGTACTTTGGCCACCTCATGAGAAGAGAAGACTCCCTGGAAAAGACCCTGATGTTGGGAAAGATGGAGGGCACAAGGAGAAGGGGACGACAGAGGACGAGATGGTTGGACCGTGTTCTCGAAGCTACCAGCATGAGTTTGACCAAACTGCAGGAGGCAGTGGAAGACAGGAGGGTCTGGCGTGCTCTGGTCCATGGAGTCACGAAGAGTCGGACACGACTAAATGACTAAACAACAAACAACAACAACAAAACTTGGTGCCCCCACCTCTCGCACTTCAATCTACAGCATTGTTTTGGTGCCCGCACTGTGCCACCCTAAAACCACCTTTGCCATTGGCTATGCTGGCTGGAACTGAAAGGAGCTGGAGTCCAGCAATTTGGAGAAATCTGCTCTAACTCTAGAGCACAGAAATCTCTATTTAAATGAAGACTGAAGTGAGACGTCACTAAAATGTGAGAAGTGTAGCTAGCATGGTGCCCCCCAGATGCTATAGCACTCCAAGTCCCATCAGCCCCAACAATTCTGATTCTTTAAAGTGTGTGGGGGTTTTTAAATAGTTCTTTTGCATTGGGTCTTCTGCCAGTGACTGTAGAGATGATTGTAAATTAAGCAGTATATGTATTGTTGTGAGGGAACTGCCATCGGCTCAAAGTCAAGAGATAGAAGGGCAGTTGTGTTACAGGGAGCCTCCAAAAATCTTGTGAAGCAGTTCCTCTTCCGGAGAGGAGGAAAGTGGAGAAGAGGTGCAAGGACCAGAGGATGCTAGGAAGAGCCTTAACACCGAGCCTGAGCTAGCCAGAGAGGCGGGGAGCACGCCCTTGCCATCGCCCATCCTGCGCAGTAGTTTGAGGTGCAGGGAGGGGTGGAAAAGGCTGGGGGTGACGAGACTTTTATGCTGGGGGAGGTACAAAAACAGACCACTCCCGCATTCTGCTAGGGATTGAACCAGACATGAACTTAGGACGCTTTTCACTGTAAATACTTTGCACCAAAATAAAGCCTGTAAAAGACAGGTCGGAGTCTTGCCTGGTTACTCTCGAGCAACCGCAACAGCTCCTGACAATTGTTGAAACAAATGCAGAATAAATTATAAAATCAGAACTTTGCGGCAGGGGCTGGGGAGGTGGCTGACAATTACAGAACCATGAAACATGCCACTACTTTCCAAGGTTGTTGATCCAAACTTTGACAGCCTATCATCTCAACTGGCTGCCTACACAAATGCTAGACTCTGCAAGGAAGCAGAAGTTGTGTTTGCAAGGGAAACATAGAACTCCTGAAAGAATGGAAACCTCTTGAAAAATCCAGGTAACCAGAATAATTTTGCTTTCAGAAAAACACACAGCAACAATGAACACACCATTTCTTTTTACTTTGGAAGCGGCAGCGTGGAACAAAAAGAGAACTGTCTTCATTGTGTAAAGAGGGACAACAACCCTGTCATTTACATCTTCTTGACTTGAAGCCAAGTCTTGCCTGCAAATTGACTGTAGGGCTAAGAAATCCCATTTTGCACCACCACTGCTGTTTCTGAAGGCAGATGAGGGGCGGTGGTGGTGAGAATTGTTTTTCTTTTGCTCATTTTAAAGTAGCAAACTCTTCCCCCCTGTTTGAATGGCTGTCTTGCAAATAGGCTGCAGTTATCTGCGCTGAAAGTCTAGCATTAACTAGCAGGGCATTGCAAATGTCAGACACTCACTCCTTTTGCATCCCAGGAAGACAGATAAACACTGTTATTTGAGTTGCCGCTGAATTGGGCCTAAAGCAACATTTTGAGTCAAATGTGGAGGTTCCTGCTTAGGGGAAACCTCCAAAGAATTTTTCTCTCTGTTGTGTGTGTGTGTGTGTGTGTGTGTGTGAGAGAGAGAGAGAGAGAGAGAGAGAGAGAGAGAATTGAGCTGCTACTGAGTTCTGCCTAAAGTAAAAATTCAACATAAATGTGGATACTTCTGCTTGGTTGTAATATTGAGGAATTTTCTGCCAAGCAAAAAGAGTATCAATTTGACAAGCAATAAATATATTTTCTTTCCAAGAGGAAGTTGCAGGTCCCTACTAAAACATTAGGCACATATTACAAATAGGCTTAGTCAGTTAGGTCATCTGGGAAAGTGCTATTACTGCCCCCCCCCCCCATGGAGCAGAACCACAGCTCATATCAACAAGATGTCGTGGCTTCATTGTTGTGGGTCCAGCTCTCCTGAGTTTCCTCCCAATAGAAGTCAGACAGGCACCGTTCCTGATAGGTTTCAGATACCGAATTAAAACTGCTCTATTTCAGAAGGCTTTTTCATCATGAATGTTTCTCTGTTGTTTCAAAATTCTGCGATTTTATTTTTAAAAAGATTTTCAATTTCTGAGGTTTTCAATTTTGTGTATTATGTTTAATTTTTTACTACAAGCCACTTTGAGACCTAGATAGTTAAAAGTGGGGTTGTTTATTTAAATTGTAATCATTTATTAATGCATAGTTGTAACCCTTCTTTTTTTCCAAAATGGTAACCTCCACAATTAAGAAGAGGAATACGAAAGGTGCCCTTCATGATGCCACCACCAGAATAGATGTACAGTAACGAATTTGGGAATTAAAGCTTAGATTATTGGGTGCATCTTATGTTACGTGTTATAGACATGGCTTCACCCCATCATATATATATATATACGAAAACAATATAGATATATACGAAAACAAATATATATATATATATATATATATATATATATATATACACACACACACACGCCAATATAATGTGAGAATAGCAATATCAACAGCTAAGTCTGAGAAAATACATGGGGGATTTCTTATCCAATGTTTTCTTTCTCATGTCATGCTTTATGGACACTTCCTGAGCACTTGCAAGAATGCAAGGTCATATAACCCAGTCATTATATCTGCCTTTGGGAAGAGTGGAGTTAATTTCTCTGGTTGAGAGAGCCAAAGAGGGTGACAGTGCCAGGGGTCACGGGGCTGTAAATAGAATACTTTTTTTGCAACTCAAAACTGTGGCGTTCATTTGCAACAGCTGTTACTGTGATGAAATAAGGTTCCGCTCATTTGTAAGGTAAAGCAACAAATGATCAAGAACACTGAAACCATATCCTGTCTTGTTATAAACACATCTGATACTGCCAGCTTCTGGAATAATAGGAGACATCTTGCCTTGAGAGGCAATGAACACTTCCTTGCAGCCTTTGTGAAAGTGCATAACCAATCATATTGTTATTAAATGCTGCTCCTACTACCAGTATTCTCTACTACTTCTGCCACAACCTGTATCCTCCTTCTCCTGCTCCACTACTAAATGACCCTGAACAATTCAGTATGATCAGTACACCTGGCCACTTCATTGTTCACCTCTAACTCTAGATCCTTTATGAATAAGTTAAAAATCATGGATCCCAATACCAATCCTTGGAGGACTGCATTCAGAGAACTGTCCATTTCCCCCATCTCTTTGATTCCTCCTACTGAACCAAATCCTGATCTAAAGAGGACCACTCCTCTTATTCCTTAGCCAGGAGTCTTTGATGAGGTACCTTGTCAAAAGCTTTTTGAAAGTCTAAGTACACTATGTCAGCTGGATGACCACTGTTTGTATGATTGTTTTTTAGAAACTCTGATGGGTTCCTGAGACTTCCCCTTGCAGAAGCCCTGATGGCTCTGCTTTAGCAAGTCTTCTTCTGCATACTTGGTTATTTTACCTTTAACAACACTTCCCACCAGTTTTCCTGAGACAGTTGTTAAGCTAACCAATCTGTAATGTCCAGTATTCCCACAGATTCCCCACTGAATCGCCCTTTAAAAATTGTTGTTGCATTGGCTACTTTCCAGTCCTCAGCTATGGAGGCTGTCTTGAGGGACAAGTTACATATTTTTTTTGTTAGAAGAACAACAATGTCACATTTGAATTATTTGAGAACCTTTGGGTGGATGTCATCTGGGCCTGGAGGTTGATCAGTTTTTATTTTCTCTGTTAGGCCTAAAACTTCATCTCTCATCACCACTATCTGCCTCTGTTCCTCAGGTTGCTTTACTGCAAAAGTTAGTTCTTGCACTGGAATCTGCTATGAAGACAGATACAAATAATTCATTCAACTTCTCTGTAATCTCCTTATCCTCTTTTGGCACACCTTTGGATCCCTTGTCATCTGAGGGCCTAATCACCTCCCTAGATGGTCTCTTGTTGCTAATGCATTTAAATAACTTCTTGTTGTTGCTCTTAATGTTCTTAGGGACGTGCTCCTCAAGTTCTTTTTAGCATCATCTTTTTTCATTACATACTCTCTACTGGCACTTTATTTTTTGCTAGAGTTTTTGTTAAACCACCACTGCCATCATATTAATAGTGGGAATGGAGAAGGAATAATAGGATTCAGAGATTAGCGCCCCCCCCCCCCACTTCTGCAAGCGAGCACCGAAAAAATACTCAATAGCATGGAGGAATTATTCTGAATTTTTGTAGGATGAATAACTAGGAAAGAGACTAAGCTGTAAACATAAAAATATTTTTCCCCAAACACCCACACCTCCACACCCACAACTTACCCAGTTTTTGCAAAACTTGCCCAGTACTTCAGAATAGACCTACTCAGTGTTTCCTCCGCTTTGGTGTAATTAGCTCTTCTCTCTAGAGGTAGTCCAAATACAAATTCTATTTCATAGCCATGTGGTACTCCCATCCACTCTGGCCAAGGTAGTTTTGAAGATCGGTGCTCAAAGAAGTATAAGAAAGCGTTGTTCTGTGCCTCGGCAAAATGTTTTACAAACTCCACGGTAGGACATATGAAATTGTAATCTCCAACGATATCATCCATAGCATCACGGTAATTGAAAGGGATCTGCTCTTCCTCCCAGTCTGTATAGTGAAAAGCAATAGATTCCAATCCCACTTCACTTGTTTCTGGGAAGGATAGTGCCAAGCCTGCCCGGAATTCTGTTTCATTGATAAGGCTGTTGTTATCTTTGCTGAAGCCAGGTGCTCCATACACAAGGAAAGCCGTACCTTCATCTTTGTTCACCCCCAACAAGATCTGTGTTTGTTTAAAATTCCCATTCTTCAACAAGGTTCCAGGGAGATCAGCAAGAAAATCACCATCAACTACTGGAGTGAAGTACAGCTCTAAAAGAGCCCTGTATGGTAAAACAGACACTTCATTGGCAAGTATATCCTGGGGATCTTTGCTCTGAAGACAAATAATGATCTCTGTTTCATTGCTACTCGTACAGTGGAGGAGTTTAGCTAGAGCTAGAGTTCTCCGTGTTGCTTCAGAGGGTAGAAGAGCACCCCAAGGGGCATTCCCAGCACCGCTTTGCATGATTGCCCTGGTGAAGAGAGGATGGCTTTGTGGAGAAAGGAGATGGTAGCTGACACCTCCTGCTCCAGCACTCTCTCCAAACAATGTCACACTTTTAGGATTGCCACCAAAAGCTGCTATGTTGTCTTGGACCCACTGAAGTGCCAGTCGTTGATCAAACAACCCTGCATTTCCTGGAGCATCTTCATTCCCTGGCAAAGCCAAGAATCCCAATGCTCCTAACCTATAATTCATTGAAACAACGATGACTCTCTCAACACGGGCTAGAAATCTGCCATCATAGACATTCAATGAGGAGGTCCCAGTCTGGAAGCCGCCACCATAGATCCATACCATGACAGTTGCATTTTTAGGCTTGGGTGAAGGAACCCACACATTGAGGTAGAGGCAATCTTCACTGAGGTTTGTGTTGGGGTTCCACATCTCGGATCCTGAAAACCCAGGGAAAGTATTGTCTATGTTCTGATAGCAAGAGTTTGCATACTTGGTGGCATTCCAGACCCCTCCCCATTCTTCCCGAGGCTGCGGCTTTTTGAAGCGAAGTCGCCCAACAGGTGGAGCTCCATAAGGAATCCCGAGGAAGGCTGAAACTGTTCCACCAAGCACAGGCAACGTCAACCCTTTGACTCTTCCACTCTTAGTAGCAACGACGGTGTCGTCTTGAGGGACCACCTTCTTGACAAACATGTACAGCACAAGAAGCCACATGAGAGTGCATGCTCCATTAGGGTATATCATGTTTCCTGAAATGAAATTGGAGGGGGGATATGTTTTCAGTGCAGCAATGCAAGAGGTGACTGCATTCAGGGGGGAAAATGTGCTATAGCCTTAAAGCATTAAAAATCACAAAATAGTAGGCATACCCTGGGGAGACCAAGAAATGAGCCTTACACAGTAGCTAACTTGAGGACCTAAGACCAAGCTCTCCTAGTGCTTTGAATTACAAATGTAGCCAAACAGGAGTGGAGAAAAATGAAAAGCATTGTCCTCATCATAAGACCACAGGAAGTTGTTGTACACAGTAGAGGCAGGATATTGGTCTATCTAGCACAATCCTACCTAGAGATGGTGGTGGTGATTGAATTTGGAACCCTGTGCATGCAAGGTAGATGTTCTGCTACAGCTATCCTCATCCTCCCTGAATGACCACATATCGGGGGTTCTGTCATAGTGGATTTCCTCCATTGGTAGGGCATGTAACGCTTGAGATCCCTTCCAGCTTAATGAACCAACCATTTTCACTTATAGTCAGCTTCTCCCATTTCTAGTCAAATTCACCAGGAGTGCTTTCCTCAAGGGTGTCTAGCGCCCTTTGAGACTGGTAAGGCAGACCAACACTAGTTGGAGCTTCAGACAGACAGGCAGAGCAACCTAATTCTAGTTTTGCCCACCCTGATGAGGTCTACAAGGACAATACAGAGACTATGGAAGAGCAAGGTTACATGTTCATCACTGCTTCCTGTAGAAATGAGTTCCATAGTTTAGCTGTGTGCTGTATGAGGAAGTACTTTCTTGTTTCTGCCCAGCTTGATCCAGACAAAAGAATGCAGAGGGACCTGCAGACTGAACTATTTGGTTACTTCAGAGGATCTAAAAGAATTAGGTTGGCACCATTTTGAGGCATTTCATGGAGAGCAAAATATCAATATTTTATGCCAAGTCATATTTTTACACCAAACTCATACCTGGAAACTTTGTGTGTGTTTATTCATCACGCCACTAATGATTGCGCTTTCTTTCATATCGAGTTTTCTTTCAGGAGTTATGTTTGAGATTCAGGCCATGATATTGACCTTAGTAAAAAAAACACCTCCAAAATGATATTGCAGTAACTTGGGCGTTGTGAGTAATTTCTCCTTGAGGAGGGTGAAAAGATATGGGGGAAAGGAAAGAATTCTGTGTCCTCATTACTGTCATTGTAAACAGTCTGTTCTAGGTTATTGAGTAGTACTTCTATCCTTAAAAGGAGCAGAGTTAATTTCTGTGCAAAATACAGCTGTGTGGCTCATTGAGGGCCATTTTGCTGGCTGTCTGCTTACAGTTGAAAGCTGAGAGTGGAAAATAGGAACATTTTTGCTTGAAGTGCTTCCTAAGTATGCGAGAGCATCAAAGGAACAGAAGGAGAGGGGGATTATCAGAGACAATATTTCACAGATTCAGTCGAATGTGAGAGCAAATAAAAAGCCATGGCGTACAGGCCGAATACTGAAGGAAAGGATTTAAAGTAATAGTAGACTTTATGTAAAGCCTCTTGGGGCGGTTCATAAAGAACTGTAGAGCATGATAAAGGAGCATTAATCTATCCTTAAACTTTGCTCACCTAAGATCTTACCGGAAACTGCACACCTGTGAACTTTGTGCTTGCCAGGTGTTTGGCGATGACACTGGGCTTGCATGCAGAATGCTTGCACAAGGTTTTACATGGAGATCCACAGCCCCGTGGGCATGATATTTTCACAAATATATGCATTTTTTGTACATATCACTTGGCTGGGGAAGATGTTCATTCAATTCTTTGTTCCCCTGGGTGGGTCATGCCATTCCCCTTGCCTTCAGTGTTCCTGAAAGTGTCCTGCTATGCCCATTGACTTCAACATGCCATCACAACATTCCACCAAACAAAGGCTCACAGAGCAGTTTTTACATATCAATGAAAATATGACCGTCTCTATTCTCAGGCTTACATTTGAAGATACCTGACACAAAAGGGAAATGGATTGGGGCAGAGAAGGAGATAAGAAAACTCAAGTGCCAGTTGTCATTTACAAGTCCTTCTAATGACTGGACACGAGACATGACTTAGAGCACATCCACATGGTGATTTAAATGGATGATGTGTTGACAGAAGTGACCAAAATCTTCTTGGAGATGTTACGTTAAGTAATATGTTTGATTGTTGAATATGTAACTGTATGTCTAGAGGCGATGGATAAAACAAACACCATTGGCTGCACTGCTGGCTAAGTGTTTAATGGTTATTGTATTCACAGTTGTTTTAAAATCAATAAAAATTATTTTAAAAAGAAAAAAGCAGTGACATAGAAGTCAATGGGTACAGTATTACATACACACAGGAGCACAGAAGTCAATGGGCATGGCATGACATACCCATAGGAACGTTATGATCAGAGCACAGGTGGCCAGGCATGTGCTTGTTTAGAGGCACTCATTTAATTAATTAATTAAATAAATAAATACACTGTCCCTTTCTACAACAGATTGGAGCTCATTCCCAAGTAAATGTGTTTAGCATCAGGGCAGGAAACACAAATACTTTCCATTCCTAAGTGGGGGAAATAATGGTGAAATATATTATTTTGTTGTACTGCAAATGCCTGAGAGGAGGAAGCAAAGGTAGGAAGACACACACACAGTAGTAAAGTGGCTATGTTGGTGAAATTCTGTTTCTTGCTTTTCTGTTTATAAATGGGTGCTTTTAAGAAATTATAATATGCATATGAGGGAGAGAAGTAGGTGGCTCTCAGCCTTTTCAACATAGTTGGCAAAAGACTGAGTGACTGATGGGGCTTTTTATGACTTGAGAAGAAAGCAAGCTGATTCCTAAGCGTATCAGATTTCAGCTTGCCTGCCTACACCCTACCAGCTTCTTCAGTGAGGCTGCAGTCCTAACCCAGTTTATTTGGGAGTAAGCTCCATGGAATTCAACAGGACTTCCTTTACTTCCAGAGTGTTGAATTAATTTGGAGGAATCACCAAAAATCTATGAAGAATGTTGCCTGCCCTGGTTTTGAGATCTCTCTCTCTCTCTCTCTCTCTCTCTCTCTCTCTCTCTCTCTCTCTCTCTCTCTCTCTGTGTGTGTGTGTGTGTGTGTGTGTATGTATGCCTAGAGAGAGAGCGTGGGTTTCAGTTCAGGAGGGGGAGATAGGTGTAAAATGAGTAAGATTACCAGGCTTAAAGGTTGGGCTTTGGTTTCAAACTGCAGAAGGTACAACAGGCAATTTGATTCAAGAATTGATTTGCAAGTTAATTATCAACAGTACACATACAAGTGAGCACTGTGGAGGCTATCTTCTGAGCAAGATAAGGAGATAAAAAAGTGAAGAATCAGGAAAGGAGGAAAGGAGATTGTGAGAGGTGGGTATGGAGAACTTTTCACTGTATCCAATGCACATTTACTCTCAAACCTATCCAGATCAATCCTATTTATTTCCTAGCAAAGCATGCCTATGATTTTCAGGCTGTTTTACCTTGACTTCTTCCAGTCTTCCTGTGGCAAATAATATATACATGATTAAAAAAAGAAAGCAACAATATATCCGGGCAACTCATCCCTTCACACATACTTCTTTTCACAAAGTGGACATGATCCTGTTAAAACTAACTAAAGCAGTGTGTTGTGATGACTTCACATTGCACACACCTCAATACACATTTCAATGTCCCTGTGGGAATGCAAATGGATGGTGATAATGAGCAATTAACAGCCTAACAGCTACACAACTTCCAAATAGTTCTTTGAAGAATCGAAGGCAATGATTTCTGCAAATGGTGAGAACTGATCAAACAGACAAGTTTTTACTAACAATTTTGTCATCAAATCGAATAGGCCATAACAAACTGTAATTCTTTTTCCTTAAACTTTTTGCATTAGTCAGTGATTACAAATCCCATGCCAACAAGGAAGCACCATTGAGATCAATGGGTTTCTTCTCAAGTAGGCACAAAGAAGCAACACAATTCAGTTCAAATTCTGCCGAATTTGCACTTCCTCAAACCACAGGCGTCATTCAAAATTTGCACTTTTCCGAATTTTGCAACGCAATTCACCAAGCAAGCATTGGATACAAAAGGCTATATACTAGTGAAATGGGCATAAAACGTGTGTGTCAATGAAAATAACATAAAAATGCATTATATTAGGGGAAATTGCTTGCAAACTTGTATATAGCATGCAGAAAATGCTGAAGAGTTTTCATGATGTGGAAATGTGAAGAGCTGAGTTTAAGATTGGAAAAATAAGAAATTGAAAGAAATCAAAACTAAAAGATTTGTCCATCCTTATTTCCAAGTAAAGGCGAAGGAAGCTGCGTCCTAATGGTATTCTAGGACACAGTTAAATATACTTTAGTCCAATTAATTTCCACATGATGCAAGTACATAAAACAATGTTCTGGCTTGCAGCCAAGTGCCAGCTATTAAATACGCACACTGGAACCACACATAATATTGTGCATGTCACAATTATCCCTATAACAGCTTGTGCTGACTTATTTTTTCCTGCATGATGGAGCAAAGCACTCAAGAGCAGGTACAAAGTTCCCTTTCAAATATTTTCCAAAAGCCAACTCTCAACTAAAAGTTAAACTGCCATTGTTTGGTATGAAATATTTGATCCTGTGCTTAGGTTAACGTGAAACAGACTGAAGAAAATAAAACTCACTTTATTACTTCCAGAACAAAAGAACTCAGAAGATTCTTTTAGGCTGTCATCCAAATGGAGATACATTGGTAGATGCATCTACTTTTCTTTTCTTTTTAAAGTTTTTTTTCCATTAGTCTTTATCCATGAAAGTTCAACAGAACAGACTTCGGTATTCTCATTCAGTGAAGCAATACAATTTATTTCAATGATTGTTTCCTCTCCTTGCAAATCTTTAGCCAACCAAGAAATCTATACACAAGGCTGTGTAATCTCTATTTAAATTCAGCAGATAGTTGAATTAATAAATGATTTTTTTTTAGTTCAGTTTAATTTACTTAGCCCAGAATCCATTGAATAATACTATGGTTCGATACACATGCCTGCTTATTTGTTCCATCAGTTCCATTTGCAGAATAGACTTTGTATTCCCAGCAGAGCAACAAATGGACAGAGCATAACGTTTTAGTAGACTGCAATTCCCATACAAATCGAGCTTAACTATAACTTATGCTGATAGAGATCAACGTAAATAGAGAATCTCTTACCCCGTTTCGTATTACAGAGATGCCAAAGTGTGTGTGTTTTTTAAGATCCAAGATCTTTAATACTTCAGCAAAAGGCAGTGTTCAGCTGCTTCTTTAATGCTTGCAAATTGGACTGTGCTGACATTATAATGAACTGTTTAAGAGAAAGCTCGCGAGACTTGGCAACAGCAATTTGATCTGAAAGCAGGCGGTCTTAATATCTGACATCTGCTCAAAGGAGAATGCCATCATTGTTGAAAGGCTTTGCAGTTAAGTCAAGTAGGGAATCGGAGCATTCCAATTTTCAGGATTTCGTCAGGGACGGGGAAATGAAGGAAGTGCACGCATATTTAGAAAAGCCAGTCCATTGGAAGTACAAAGTATAAAAGCAATGCAGCTTTTTCCATGCATCTTTCCATGTTTAGTAACATTCACATGCAGGTCTAGAGGAATCATTGTTATCATATGAGTGGTTGGTGGGACTTCAGACTTTGTTTGGCACCATCACCAGTATGGGGTGGGTGGGTGGGAGGAAGAGAGAGACAATAATAATGCAGAAAAGAAATAAATTTAAATTAAATTCAAAATAAAACACACGCCAGTTTTGTTTTGTGTTAGATGATTTTTAAAACGCCCTTCATAGAAGCCCCAGGATGGTTTACAACAAAGTCAAACAAGCTAAAGATAATACATAAAATCCCAGGTGTACAACCTGATATCTGGACTACCTAGCAGAGACTTATTTAGATCCCCCCCTGCAATGGTGTTATTTTCCATCTCTCGGGTATGAAGGCTATCATTAAAATCCCCCACAATGCCCAGAAGCAACATTATATAGGGGGAATTGTGACGAATTAAAAAGGGAGCTGCAAGCTACCTAGTGCCAATTTTGGTACTGCTGTTGTTCGTCACCGCTACTAATACCACTGAAATTTCCTGCGACCCACCAAAGGCACTTTGCTCGTTCGTGGAGCAGACCCTATCCAAATGCTTTTCAGGAATGCACTTTTCAGGAATGGTTAGATTGGTCTCAACTAGGGTAAGGGCCTTTTCAGTACTGGCCCCGACTTGGTGGAACACTCTATCACAAGAGACTGGAGCCCTGTGGCACTTGACATTTTCCCACAGGGCCTGCAAGACAGATCTGTTCTGCCTGGCCTTTGGTTTGGACTCAGTCTGACCCTTATGTTTCCCTCCCCTTGTGGTTTTGATCTATGGGCTACTTTTAAAATGAGGCTGCATTTAAAATTGTATTTTAACCTGTATTTTAAATTGTTTTTCCCCCTCCCATTATGTTTTTACTGTAATTTTACTGGCGTTACCGCCCTGAGACCGGCTCTGGCTGGGGAGGGCTGGGTATAAATACATAAATTTATTTATTTATTTATTTTATTATTAAGCCACTTATATGTGCCTTTTTTGTATGTGTAAAAAGTGTAAGGCAGCATACAAAAGCATGAAAGGCATACAAGACATCATAAAACATTAAAACAGCATAAAATACAATTCTACTACAAAGCGTGTTCACGTGTTACAGTCATTGAGTGTGCCATCTTTGTATATGTGCACACATGGAGTTGATCCTTAAACTCATAGAATCATAGAATTGTAGAGCTGGAACAGACAACCAAGGTCACCTTGTCTAACCCCTGCAATGCAGGAATCTCAGCTAAAGCATCCAAGAGCGATGGCCACCCAACCTCTTCTTTAAAACAAAGAAAGATGCTGGCTTGGCTGGTGTTGTCACCTGTGACATTGTTATGTACTGAGTTGAATAGGATCCAAAATGCAGCAGTCTGATTGGCCCTAGAACAATAGGATCCAAAATGCAGCAGTCTGACTGGTCCTAGAACAATATGATTCAGAATGCAGCAGTCTGATTGGTCCTAGAACAATGCAGCAGTATGATTGGTCTGCAGGAGCCATCCAATCCGGCTCCAGATGGAAGTGAATCCACAACCTGATTGGCCTACAGGAGAATTCCGGAATTAGCCAATCACGTGCAGCCCATTGTGTAAATAATGTATATAAAGCAGATATTGTGGGGGAACTTCCATTCCTCCTCACCACTATGAGCTGAATAAAGAGCATGAAATCCACTCTTGACTCTGAGTATATTTCAGACATCATCTGTGTGTGTGGGGGGGGGGGTTTGCAGATTGGAGGAGATGGAGGCAGAAAGACAGGAAAGCATTTGATTGGATGCAGCTTTCAGCGGCTGTTCAAGTTGCACCCTATAAAACAGTCTTCTGGCTTAAACGAGTGTCTGTTTCTCTTCACACACTGTGTGCGGGAGGACTACTCTCAATCTGAATTTAAATTTGTGAATTCAAGTCAGGAGAATGAATGTCAAGGAGGAAGAATGGTACAGTCCAAAAAATACTGTGCCATCTTGGAACAAATGTGTCAACATTCTGGACCTTTTTAATTTGCATAAATCTGACATTGTTGGAGTGACATCATTGTGTGAACGCAGCATAGATTTTTAAAAAGCATTTCTTTTTCCTTTCTTGTTAAAACAGCCTGTGCTCCTGCTTCTGTCACTTTAATTGGTCAAGGTGAGGACAGCTTAATTGGGTTTACTCAAAGCTGTTGACAAGGTTTTCTTTTTAGATCTGTCCTTTTTCTCTCTCTTTAGCTCCTAGTTTGTACAAAATTATGCCAGTGCTGTGGAGAAGTGAAAAGTTTGCACTTAAAACACTTTTTTAGCCTCTAGCTGAGTCTTTAGATTTTGTTTGCTGCTCTGAGTGCATCTTTAGTGCATTTAAAAACTCTCCAATGAGTAGTTTAACACTTCCATGCTCCCATGAATGCAAATGATGTTGCAGATAACGTTTTACCTGAATAAAGTAGTAAATGTAAATGCTTGGGAAGGGAGATTGGAACCCACAGTGGGGACTAAGTTGCAATTATTGTTGTGATTATTACTTATTCCTTTGAGCCCAGTAGTGCTGAGAATGGTGGAACTTAAGCTTACAGAAACTGGGAAGAAGAAACCACATGATATACTTCAAAAGAAGCAAGGCACACAGGATTGGCGAGTGTATTTGGAAGTGAGCCCCATTGAGTTCAATTGTATGCTCTCCCAGGTACATATGTATAGGCTTGCAGGCTCAGTTTTTATTAAACCTATGAAGCAGGGATGGGAGTCTGGACCTGGGTGGGCCGCCAGCCCTGTGGGCCAACTTTGACAGGTGGCGAAGGATGCATATCTGTTAAAGTTCAAAGGGGTTCGCTGTAACCACCAATCAGAATTGTAGAACGGGAAGGGACCCTGAGGATTATCTAGTCCAACCCCTTCAATGCAGCAGTCCCACATGGGGGTTGAACTTGTGACCTTGGCGTTATCAGCACCATGCTCGAACCAACTGAGCTACCCATCCGAAGAGGAAAAATGTCTGCAAACCTCAGAGTCCAAAGGGATCTTCAAAGGGGCTCACAGTCTTCTTTAAATAAATTTATTTATATTTTCAGATTTGCAAACAATCATCAAGCAAACAAGTAAAACGATTTCCATAAGTTCCCTTGGACTTTCCCCCTCCCTTTTGTGGGCCCTTATCTTAATTTTTTCTCCTGCATCTTCTCTGTTAGTTCAGTTCCATTAAATCTCCGAAAAAACCATAGTCCAATGTTTAACTACAAATGTCATTCCAATCCTACAAATAATTTTAATTGTTTACAATGATTTTTTTAGGTAAATTATATATTTTCCCCATTCCTTATTGAAATTTTGATCATCCTGATTCCTAATTCTTCCAGTCAGTTTTGCCATTTCTGCATGACCCATGAGTTTAATCTGCCATTCTTCCCTGGTAGGGACTGTGGCTCCTTTCCAGCACAGCCTTGGTAATCTGAGGATAGTGATAGTCTTCACTTGAATGCTGTTATTTTAACCAGTATGCAAATATACTCATTCTACGTGCCAATTTTATAGCTTTGTTTTCCATCTTTTAATTTTCATAAGTTATAATTGCTCTCTCTGTTATATATATACATTATAAAATGAAAGAAAAGCAAACATTACAAAACAATAAAAAGGAGCTCACAGCCCGTGAAAGGGGTGGGGAACAGCATTGTACAGCCAATCCTATTGGAGCTCATTGACATCAATCAGCTGATTGGTGCCATCCACACAGGGCGTCTTAAGCATATGTGACACCGGGGTGCAAAGATCCACCCGGCGCCCACCCCCACCCCCAGGTTGCCCAGAGTTCTTGACCTTTTTTTAGTGGGAGCAACCCCAAAGTTGTCAACCTTATTTAAGGGTGGGCCGGCGAGGCATGCATGGCAGAGCTGGCCTGGCCAGCCACCTCAGCAACAACAGAGGAGCCTAAGGAGGTGGTGACAGCAGAGTAAGGCCGGGGCTGGGTGCTGGGGGGGGGGCAAGCAGAGCCCAGCGCAACATCAGTCAAGCTTGAGGCAGCAGCAGCGAATGAGCGAAGCCAGGCACCTGATGTGAGCTGACTCTCGATGGCCCACCAATCCCAGGTGCGCAGGAGGGTGGAGCTGGTTGGCTGCCTCAGCAGCTTGCTCGCCCACAACAGAAGAGCAAGAGCTGTGGCACTCTGATGGGCTCTGATCCACTTGGCTCTTGTTGGCTGTTGGCTCTTCCCAATCGCTGGACTCCAAATCTCGGCCCAGGACTCTTGGCCTGCCACCCCTGAAAACCCGGCACCTGGGTGCCCCACACCCCTAGAACCTATGGGTAAGACGGCCCTGCAACAACAAGTCCCACTTGCAAAGGAAGATTTGGGGCCTTCCTTTGTCCCTCTGTAGCCATGTCTTTACTTGTCCCACACCTCATGTAGGACAGGTGGGTGGTGTGGAAAATGGCCTCGCAGGTCAAATTGAGACCTGTGCCAGGAACCTGTGGCCAGATGTCCCCCACCACTACAATAAATAAGGCAAAGTTAATATGGTCTAAAATACTTAGGCAGAGCTTTAGACTTTTTTTTTGTACTACATGAAAATTCACCAATAATTCTCTCACAATGAAAAGGTGAAATAGATATATGTTTCTGTAGAATAACTTTCCAATATTAGGAAAGTTCACGCTACTTACCTGCTCATTTCAGCAAATGGGAATATCTTTAACTATATTACAACCAGTGAAAGACTTCTTTTATATATATATGTCAGTATATCATGCAGAGCTATAATTTTCTCTTTATTGCTCTAATTATAGCTGGTTGTAAAAAAATTATTCATTAGTAAAATTATAAGTTGCTAGTTTACAGAAAAAAAAATCAGGAAAAGACTGTAAATGAAAAAAATGGTTCTTGGTATAGTTCTTGTCATAGCTTGGTATTTCTTATGAATATATTTTTCTGGTATATTTATTGCACATAAATAAATGTATTATTTTGCTGTTTGCTGGGCACTTCTAAAAAGCTTCCTGGTTAGCCTGCATAGTCTTAAAATGTACTAAAAATGAACAAAGCAAAATAGAAGCAACTTCAGAGTACAAACTCCTTTCGGAACAGAAGGCTCTGTCAGTCTGTGAAAATGCAATTGGTGTGTGATCATGAAGATCTCATTATAAACATCTGTGAAAAATTTCCAGGAATATGTCACGATTTCTGCATACTGTGTAAGTATATCACGGTACCATCTGCTTAGAAGACATGGCTTGTCAGAAGGGTGTGTTAGTGGGAAAATATAGTAAATGTGTTCACGTATGCAGATATATTGGATACATAAAGCATGCCACTGAAAATGACTTCAAAACAGGTTGGTTTTAGCGGAGAGCAAAACATAAGGACATAAATAGCACAATATGGTGAGAACTTTGAAAATCTCCCTTCAGTGATGGTGGTCTGGGGTCACGTAGTGACTGCCTGTGCAATCTGAGTCTTGCCTACTCAGAAGTAAGTCCAAATTAGTTTAATGGGTCTTAGCAGGGCTTTTTTTTTCTAGAAAAATAGTTGCTTGTTGACCTTTGACCCAACCAAAGTTGTGCAGGTTTTTTTGGGCGGGGATGGGTGGACGTGCCACCCCATTCTGCAAGGCCAGAATGCACCAAAGAGGTGAGTTCTGGTTGCAAAAAAGCCCTGGGTCTTAGTCCCATGTATGTACTAATACTGTGACCTGCGCTGCTATACACACTGTTGTTGGCATCCATCTGTCTTGAGAGACAATGGAGTGTGCCTCCAGGGGTGAAGTCAAACTGCTGTGGTGGCAGCACTGAAGTGACCCACTTGGGGCACAACTCCGGGCAGTGTGTATGGATGTCCTGTGCTGTCCAGACAAGACATGCCCCCCCTCAGTTTTGCTTAGAGCTTATAGCAGTAATAAGCTTAGAGCTTAGAGCTTATTATAGTGGTACCTCGGGTTAAGAACTTAATTTGTTCTGGAGGCCCATTCTTAACCTGAAACTGTTCTTAACCTGAGGTACCACTTTAACTAATGGGACCTCCCGCCGCTGTTGTGTGATTTCTGTTCTCATCCTGAGGTAAAGTTCTCAACCCGAGGTACTATTTCTGGGTTAGCGGAATCGGTAACCTGAAGCATCTGTAACCTGAAACATATGTAACCCGAGGTACCACTGTACTTATAACAGTCATTTAATAATGATAATAATTATTTAATAGTAATAACAATAACAATAACAATAATTTATTTATATCCTGCCCTCCCCAGCCGAAGCCGAGCTCAGAGCGGCTAACAAAAAGTAACACAACATTCTAAAATCAATTCATTTTAAAATCAATTCAAAATCAAATTAATGACAACCATTGTGCTAGTGTTCTGTGAGGATTACCAAGGGAGGGGGTCAGACTATGCCTTGGCCAAAGGCCTGGTGGAACAGCTCTGTCCTGCAGGCCCTGCGGAAAGATGTCAAGTCCCGCAGGGTGCTAGTCTCTTGTGACAGAGCGTTGCACCAGATCGGGGCCACAGCTGAAAAAGCCCTGGCTCTGGTTGAGGCCAGCCTAACCTTCCTGTGGCCCGGGACCTCCAATATGTTTTTGTTTGAAGACCGTAAGGTCCTCCGTGGGCCATACCAGGAGAGGCGGTCCCTTAGGTACGAGGATCCTAGGTCGTATAGGGCTTTAAATTTCTCTATTTGTGCATTGCATTGTGGCTATTACAGTCTAAAAGTGTCATCATCATCACAGGATATTACAGTACACAAAAATGTTAGCATTTCCTTTCCTTATTTATTTGATTTTTATACTACCCTTCACCACAAGAGCCCAGTTCACAAGATCACGCGATCTGTGATCACAGATACCACAAGACTACATAGTGTGCATTGCTATGTGACAATGGTAAAACCATCCTAGTACACAATGAATGAGTAGGGGGTTCATCAAAATCAAAGCAGATTCCCAAACTACCACAAAAATTTAAGGAGAAAATAGGAATATGACAAAATAGCCATATTTGCCTTGCATTATAGTGGTTTCAGATTTCAGTGGCCAGGGAATATGTTGCAGAAAATGTAGGCTTAGCTTTGTAAGAAACTTGCATCCTGATGTAAATTAACAATAAGATATTGCCATGAAAATCCCTCTTGTCAGAATAATATGTGAAATGAATTGTTGGACACCTCAGCTCATCTGCCTCAGGCGTTTGACATTACATACACTTCTTTTTATTTTGTCACTTTATAGGTTGGAGCTGTTAACAGGTGGGTTCCTGACATTACATATCAAGTTAGTAATAGCTATGGAGCCGTTAACAAGTGGGACTGTTTGTCATGAAGCCCTGCGCCAGTGTGAGCTATGGTGCTATTAACACATCTGCTTTTGACAGGGGACCTTTTAACAACATCTTCACAAGTCACCTGATATAATACATGTGTCAATCCATTCTACAAAATGGCGAAATGGATCTTTGAAGCAATGCAGGGGTGCAAGGACAGTGACTGCCATGAGGTAACCTCTCATTAATGAATCCCTGACACAACAGGTGCTGCAGTCTCAATAACTGTGAAATAATGATAAAAGTGGGGAATGACCAAATCAAAGATGAGGAAATAAGAAAAGATCAAATCACAAAGAGGGGGCAGACGGCAGACTAAGGTCTTCTTAACTCTCATCCTGTTGTATCCAGAACAAGATGAGACAAATCATTTATATATGAATAGGTGGTAAAGGGAACTTCTTATTCTTTTTCTTTCCTCAAAAGATGACCCGTTACTTTTCTTCACTCCTTAAGGAGGGGACAGGAGTATAGTTCAGGGGAAATGATTCAGGGAAAGGGTTAAATATGCCCCCCTCCCCCGGCTGCTGCTATTTCACTCTGGATCACTTGATCCTACTGGCTATGCTCACCTGACTCTGATGGCTCCAACCTGATGGTCCATGTCTGAACCACGGATATTTACGTTTCTATACAGGTTCCCCTATGCATTTAGTCACCTTGATCATGCAAGGGTCAAGTCATATGGGGAGCCTAGGCATGCTACAGGTGACTCCCAGTTTCAGACCTTCACCAGCAGCATATGGTGCAACAGGACCACCGGGAATGTGATGGAGATAGAAAAGCCTTGCAAAATGCAATGCTTCCTTTAAATGCCTGATGTGATACGGAGGTCTTCATCAGGAGCCTGAAGTTCCACAGGGACTTGTCTAATCTCTGCTGGGAGGAAGTTCCAAGAATCAGCAATGCACTCTATGTGGGGCTACCTTTGAAGGTGACTCAGAAACTGCAACCAATCGAGAATGTGGAAGCTAGACTGGTGACTGGGAGCAGTCACCGGGACCATATAGAACTGCATTGGCTCCCAATATATTTCCAAGTACAAGTCAAAGTGTTGGTGCTGACCTTTAAAGCCTTAAACGGCTTTGGCCCTATATACTTGAAAGAGTGTCTCCACCCCCATCGTTCAGCCCGGACACTGAGATACAGCTCCAAGAGCCTTCTGCTGTTTCCCTCATTGTGAGATGTGAGGTTACAGGGAACCAGGCAGAGGGGCTTTTCAGTAGTGGTGCCCTCCCTGTGGAACGTCCTCCCAGCAGATGTCAAACAGATAAACAGCTATGTGGTGGTTAAAAGACATCTGAAGGCAGCTCTGTTCAGGCAAGGTTTTAGTATGTGATGTTGTATTGTGCTTTTATAATTTTTTGTTGGGTGCTGCCCAGAGCGGCTGGGCAACTTAGTCAGATGGGTGGCATATAAATTGTTGTTGTTGTTGTTGTTGTTGTTGTCGTCGTCATCATCATCATCTGGTGGATATGAGCCATGAGTTATCACTATATAAAAAAAAACTCCCTAGGAAATCTCAGTGATTCAGGCAGGGATCTTATAAATCAGGCAGCTCTTAATGCCTGAATAATCCTTGCAACTCTGGTACTTTTCATACTGCTGTGACAACCAGTTTTACACTTTCTTTCTGCCTTTCAGCATTGTACACCCACATGGACATCAGTCCCTGGCCAGACTGGCAGATGCCTGGAGCTGGTATGTCAATTTGTCACTGCATAATTCATAGCGCATAATGCTACAATACCAAATGGTGTCAAAAATTCGGAGGAGGTGAGGACTATAGGATTTAGTCTGTTGCAATAAAGATGTCCACACTCCTGCAAACTCTGGAAGAACGTTTAACAGCACAGAACCTCATGTTGACTCATTGGCTTAAACCTGACAGACATTAACACTGTCAGGTTGGTAATTATTGTTGTCTCTGTCGATGCTAGAGCAAGAGAAGTTCTTCGGAGGGAACAGAAATAGAATAGAATAATTAATACAGTTAGCACTGGCTACCTAAAAAGGAAGCATATACTGAATGATCTCAGCAAGACTCAGAGAGAGAAGCATAACATCAAATTGAAAATGCATACACTTATCCAAACATAACAATTCATCTGGAACCAGACTTACTTATTCCCATTCATTTAACCAAATGTATATATTGCTTGAACGAGGTAAAACCTCTAAGTGGTTTACAAAAAAAATACTAAAATTATCAAGAAAAAGATTGATTTTGTACAAATCTAAAATGAGTATTATTGTGGCACTGAAACCATGTCAGCTCCATAGATTGAAGCAGTCAAGGGAAGACATACAGGGCAAGTCAATTACACAAACTGATCACTGTCCACAGACAGAAAGAAACCTTCCATCCATGCAAGGCTTTTGATCCAGTGGAGAGGTTGTACCGGCAGAGAGCAGAGGTGACTTTTGTTGATCCTCTTTTACTTCTCCTGTCTTCACAGCCACTTCCCACACTGTTCTGCATAGTATCCCAAGCCAATGGTTGTGGTGGGCACTGGGGTGTGTTATTGCCCTCCACCACTAGAATTGTCCTAGTGGATCTCCACTCAGATGATGCTCTCATGGGGCTCTGTGGGCAGGAACAGGGCTCTCCTAGCAACTCTCAGTACTGTAAACAAGCTACACCAGTGTGGTATAGAGGTTAAGAGCAATAGTCTCGTTATCTGGTGAACCGGGTTCGCGTCTCCGCTCCTCCACATGCAGCTGCTGGGTGACCTTGGGCTAGTCACACTTCTCTGAAGTCTCTCAGCCTCACTCACCTCCCAGAGTGTTTGTTGTAGGGGAGGAAGGGAAAGGAGAATGTTAGCTGCTTTGAGACTCCATCAGGTAGTGATAAAGCGGGATATCAAATCCAAACTCCTCCTCCTCCTCCTCTTCTTCTTCTTCTTCTTCTTCTTCTTCTTCTTCTTCTTCTACACTTCACAGGATTTTGTTTGTGTGCAGGGGAACTATATCTGGTATATATTGGTATGGTACCACTTAAATGTACAGGGGAGATGGGGCCCAATGTAGAACAAGCTCCTGGAACACACAGATGCACAGAGGAAAACCCCATTGTCCCAAATCATGATTGCTGAGTAAATACATACAAATGTTGCATCAGGCAAATAATTTTGCTTGATCCTGTTCCCCCTACCATTCTCAGAAAGATCACTGTCACAATCTTCTCTGGCCTTGCCCTGATTCCAACATAGCTGTTGGGGCCAAAAACCTCCTCCCACCCCACCTGTCAGGCTACTGCCAACGACTTCCGGCTGGTTGCCCAGGAACGTACAAAGACAAGGGAATGTTTCTTGCTGTCCACTTTTTATTCAGCATTTACAGAGAGAGGCTGTAGAACCCATATATAATGTTGTTGTCCACCCTGCCCCATCTCTCCCTCTTCCTCATTTGTGATTCTTGTCATCTCTGCTACGGGTGCTGCTACATGCCCTCTGTCTTTGAGCTCTTCACTCTCCTACTTTCAAGGCTCGCCGGGTTCTGGAAGTGGGTGGGATCTGGAATGCTTTCTAAATTAAGGTTACCAGATTTTTTTCAATGAATCCGGGGGCACTTTTCAACTTCAATGGATTTTGTATAAGGACTGATTTGTAAATCCGGGGACTGTCCCCGGGAAACGGGGACATCTGGTAACCTTATTCTAAATACACTTTGTTCATCAGCTGTCGCCCCCCCCCGGTGCTTCCTCCTCCTCTTCCTCTCCCATTATTTCTCAACTTTCCCCTCCTCTTCCTCTGAGCTACGACCTTCCTCAAGTCCCGTTGTAAATCTAAGCTGTCTTTCTCTTCCTCCTCCCTGGAAGGGTCAAGCTGGGGACGTAGACTCCACCATTCCTCCTTGACCCAGTCCCTGACACCACCTTGCATTCAGGATCATGTAGCATTACTAGGAGTTAGCAGCTATACTTTAAATTTAAGGGGAAAAAATGAAGAAAAAGGTTAAAAAGAGAGAAAGTAAAATACCCCAGGATGGTTAAGTCCAGTCAAAGGCAACTATGGGGTGTGGTGCTCATCTTGCTTCAGGCCAAAGGAACTGGCGTTTGCTATCAGACAGCTTTCCAAGGCCATGTGGCCAGCATGACTAAACCGCTTCTGGTGCAACCCATGATGGAAGCCAGAGCACACGGATATGCCGTTTACCTTCCCGCCGCAGTGGTACTTATTCCTCTACTTGCACTGGTGTGCTTTCGAACTGTTGTGTAGGCAGGAGCTGGGACAGAGCAATGGAGCTCACCCCATCATGAGGATTTGAAATGCCAGCCTTCCGATTGGCAAGCCCAGGAGGCTCAGTGGTTTTATGAAGAAAAAAGAAACAGCTGGCACACATTTCATTCAGCTACCACCACATTGCTTGCAGGTGCATCTCGATCAGCCACACAAGTCCTCTAACACCAAGCAAAATAGAAAATTCTGTTAATTGTTTTTGAAAATCCCTTCAGAGCCCCATTTCTTTCCATTGTTCCATTCCAAAAGCACAGTCCAAGACCTGGCAGATACCCCAAAAAAGCAGAAGAAAGGGGAGGGGGGGAAACATATTTATTTTCTGTTCTGTTTGAATATTTTTTAGCCTATGCAAACTGCTCGTCTTCCATTTCATTCTGACCTATAGAATCTAGCAAGGTAAACTGGTGCTTCCCCCGCCCCCCAACCACTTTGAACATTTTTACCCCTTAGTGTATTTTATAACTTATTGCAGCATTTTCATGCTAGCCAGCTGCCTCTGGCAGATTGATTGGAACAAAGCAGAGCTCCAAACACATCCAGTCCCCCAAACACAGAATGCAATTGGCCACAGCTACAGCTACAAGTCTATGGATCATTTAAGAAGGATGAGGTCTATTTAATCAAACTCAACAAACTACCTTAAAAAGAAATGAGAAAACACACCCCCACACCCCTGCAATTCTCCTGCATGATGTTTGGACTCCCAATGAAGCCTGGGGTAGCCCAGTGTCCTACAACTGATTTAATTAAAAGCAGTTCTTTTCTGCCAGCTGCAAAGAAATAGTGGCTAATAAATTAAAAAGACATGTTCCCCTTATTGATACATGATAATCAGATACCACCAGGTTGTGCTGTTGCACTTATGCACCATAAATATATACAATGGTAGAACTATGTTACCATGTTTCTCTGATGTTGACATTTGTCTCTGGGAAGGAACTTAAACATCGGAGCACAGAGGCAAGGAATTATTCATTTTCTCCTTCGTTTAACTGCTTAGCATTCTCTTGGAGAGCTTTGGCTCCATCATTCAAGCACCAGCAGTGTTCACTGGCCGTGAACTGTGAACGTACGCCACAGGAAACAAATAACTCACCTGGAAAAGCATATGATGCAAAGCTGCTCAAAAGATGGGCAAAGCTAACATAAACGTGTCAAGTCAGAAGAAAGCTGCATTGAGTTCAATGGGAATTCATCTCGGGTGATTATATACTGGAGGAATGTGGTCTTAGGAGTCCATTCATCTTGCAGGACACCATTCATTCATTAAGACTAGTGTTGCAACCAATGTTCTTTGAATACAAGAGGTGGTGATGGCTACCATCTTAGGTGGCTTTTAAAAAAAGGTTTAGACAAATTCATGGGGGACATAGCTATCAATGGCCAGTAGCCAGGCCCAACTATTCTCCCTCTACTGTTGGAAGGAGCATGTGTGTTGCTGGGAGTCACAAATGTGGAGAGTGGAGGGGGCGCAGAACATTATACTCCAAGTGTGTCTCTCATTGACCCTCTCAGAGCTTCAGCAAACTTGGCTCCAATGCCAATTCCCGGTCCCTTGGTGCAGCCTCCTCCAACCAGCACTACAGTGGTCTGCCTACTTCCTCCTTCTTGTTCCCAGAACACCTTTAGATTTCAAAAAGGACACATTTTTTCCCATGACATCGCTTTGGCAACCCAGGAATTTATTGCCTGGCAGAGTTCTGCAGCTTGCATTCTCCTTCCATATCCCAAATACTATCTAAATACCAAGATTTGTTAATTTCTACCATTCACTAACTGACTCTGGACCTCAGATCTATGACAGTATATGCCAGTGATGGCCAAACTTGGCCCTCCAGCTGTTTTGGGACTACAACTCCCATCATCCCTAGCTAACAGGACCAGTGGTCAGGGATGATGGGAATTGTAGTTCCAAAACAGCTGGAGGGCCCTCACTGGTATATGCATTCCAGAGAAAATGTATAAGCCAGGCATAGGCAAACTCCGATCCTCCAGATGTTTGGGACTACAATTCCCATCATCCCTGAATTGTAGTCCCAAACATCTGGAGGGCCGGAGTTTGCCTATGCCTGGTATAAGCTTTTTAGTAGTTAACAAAGTTACATGTTGGTGTCACAAAATCTCCCCCCCCCCCTGTGTGTGTGTACCATTTAAAAATTAGGAATCTCAACTGACTTTCATGGTACTTTTCTTCCTCATCCAGATATACACCAGAATGAGATCTGCTTCTTTGTAACAATATAGAAGCATCAAATGTCCTCCAGCTATTTTCACATTTACCTTGTGTCCTCAAATTTTCCATTATCCAACATAATAACTTTTAAAAGTCTACAAGGGTTGCTGAGCATGATATTTAGATGCCAGTACCAGAAAAGGTTCTTAAGTTTAAACCTAGGAGATATATTTCTTATTGCTCAAAGACATAATTAAGGGAGAGTTATAGCTCCTAGAAGATTACAAGAGAATTGGTAAAAACCAGCAAAATTTCCACGAGGAAAATAAAAGCTGTGCCTAACCCGTTCACATTCTGTAAAAGATAAAAAAATGTAGAGTGCAATTTGAGCAAATTATTTATACGTTTCAAAGGCTCCTGATAAAAATCTATCACAAAACGTTATTACAGGAACTCAGGAACCACAGGGTAAAAGGTAAAATGTCTGTACCATGGATTTAAAAAGTGGTTAAAAATACAGAGGGAAGAGAGGATGAGTACAAATGGCTAATTCTCAGCATAGAAAGAGGTTAATAGGGAAATGCCCTGAGGATCCGTAATGGCCGTGGTCTGCCTAAGTATAACATATGGACATGGTCAGGAGGCTTGCCCTGATTTAGTTAAATGATCTTTCTGTATTTCACATTATATTAACCTGCTTTAGTGGCTCGCATGTTTTTACTATTCAGTTTTGATGAAACTACCTGAGTCCCTTCTGTTCCTTCTTGTTTAGCCATTTCAGAGTCAGAGGGACACATGTGTGTGATGTGGCAGATCTTCTGATCTTCTTGACAGGTCAACACATTGGAAGGTGAGACAAAGTTTATTGCAGTTTCATAGCTGGTGTAGCCAAGGACTGGGTGATTGCCATGATCTGCAGGGATGGGGGTCCAGGCGATCCAAACCCACCAGTTCCCTGCCCCTAAATGCCTCATTTTCAGATCTGCTAAATACCAGTCGCTGGGAATCACAAGTGAAGAGAGACTGTTTTTCTCAAGACCTGCTTGTGCACGTCCCATAGGTATCTGGTTGGCCATGGCGAAAACAAGATGCTCGAGTAGATAGGCCATTGCTTTGATGCAGCAAACACTTCTTATGTTCCAGCCATCCGGGAGAAACTCAGACCAGTACTATGGCAGAGTCCCTTCAAATGGCAGTGCCAACAGAGACTGGAGGAAGGGCCAGTATGCACAATCCTACACAATCCTACCAATCCCCAGACTTCAACATCTAAGGAGGTGTTAGGAGTGCTCTCAAAAACTGGAAATTTGTCGCATCTATTGATGTATATGGCCAGGCATTTGTGGGGAGCTAAATACCAGCTCAACCTAGACAGCAACTTAAAAAGCAGAGACATCACCTTGCCAACAAACTTAAAACCATGGAGAGACCTGGTCTGAACAAAGACATTGGATTCTTATCTCATTATACATGACTAAGCCATTTTTCACCTTCTCACCCCTTGCCTTTTCCTGCAAGACCTATTGCAGTCGTTAAGAGTCGTCAACAGGCTCATCTCAGCTATCTGCCAATCACCCATTCCCCCCACCCTTCTGAGTAATACCCCTCCCCACCTTCTCACTATATAGAAGGATCTGGCAACTTCTGTTTCAGTGTATCTGAAGAAGTGTGCATGCACACGAAAGCTCATACCAAGAACTAACTTAGTTGGTCTTTAAGGTGCTACTGGAAGGAACTTTTTTATTTTGACTATGGCAGACCAACACAGCTACCTATCTGTAACTAGCTACAGTATAGTAAGGGAAGTTTGTTGATGGAGGTCTTCCTTTCCACCACTATGGATGCCCCCTCAGTGGTTCTCTGCTAGCAAGGAGGGGCATGGGGCAAGGAGCTGTGTCAGTGGCCTATAGTGACCAGTCTTTTGGGTACCCACAGGATCCTATATGCCTTCGTTTCCATGACACCCACCCCCGCTTGCCCCACAAAAAAGAGAGAGCCAGAAACTGCCTCAATCCGAGAGCTGGAATTTTTATTTCCCTCCCATTGGAGGATGTGGGAGCGAACAAAAGAAGGTCATTACAACCATTTGCAGGGCTTAGGAAGTATGTCACAAACTCCCCCCCCCCTCCATACACACACCTCACACGTGCACGCCATTAGGATTTAGGAGATGTACAAATGAAACAACCACTGATATAGAAGTGCGCAGGGCACTGTTGTTCATGTGGAGCTCTCTACATATCAGAGCCCTGCTTATTATGGGATTTCAGCATCAACAAAAGTACAGGTATGCCAAAGCGGCTGCTGTGAATTTACACTCTCTCTTGGAGGGCCTGTTAAAATATCTCACATCTTTTAATTACAGGACTGGAAGTTTTCCCAGACTAAAGAATGCATCTGGACACTGAGAAGTTTTAAAAAGAACAATTAAAATGAAGTTAGTAACTGGATTATTTAAAAAAGATTGCATAAGAAATGTGGTCACTTTTCCCCACCACACTTTCTGAAAATATAAGGAACAGCTCTTGAATTGTGCAGTCATAAAAAACATGTCTATGTTCTGATCCAGGCATTATCCAACAGAAGCATATATCCAAATACCACCTACCTGTTATGGAACTTATCACCTTTGCAACAGTTGCTCTTTTTTTCCCCTCTTAAAAATGTCAATTTCATTTGAATATCTGCCATGAAATTTGGATGGCATACATTGCCTGATAGGTTTGAACTGAGATGGATGTTGTATTATTAATGTAAGCTGATGTTTTACCTTTTTCTCACTTTTTAATGTTAAACTTGCTTTAGAAAAATAAATAAATAACACACTTTCCTGAGAAGTGCAATTTCACACATCCATCTGAATTGCAAATGTTGCTGTCCTTTGCATCTTCTCACCTCCTACTCCTGACTAAATGCCACAACTCTGTTTTTACAGTATTAATTCATTAAAAGGTAGAACAAATGCCAGCATCTCCCACTGTTCTTCTGAGCTGGCTTTGGTTCTGTTAAGCTGATCCATGCCTGCCCTGAAAACAGAGCAGACTGGAAGGGGGTAATGTCAGCCTTCTTTGTTCCACCTTGCTCAAAGTAATCAAGCATAAAACAGGGCAAGCAAACAGGTGAGTCAAATGAGGACTTAATGGCTGACGAGAAAGATAAGCTGACTTATCTGCAACTTTAAATAAAACTTCTCTGTTTACTAAATCATCATCATCATCAACAACAACAACAACATCTACCAGTGGCTGGTGATTTAAGTAGCTGTACTGCAGATCATTTTGATTCCTGGATATGAAACAGGTGTAAGAATGTTGTGAATGTTGTGAAAATGGGGACTGGATGCAGAAGTTCATACTCTCTCATTTAGAAAGTGGGTTCCCTACCAACTCTTCTGAAGATCACAGTACATCTCACAATGGGGTTTAATCTACAAATAGATGTATTTCCCAGTAGGGACCATGAGGTGACTTTCAGGCAGTTTCAAGTATTAACCTGCATCTATGTCTCCTCCAGATAAGGGACGCAGGTGGTGCTGTGGGTTAAACCACAGAGCCTAGGACTTGCCAATCAGAAGGTTGGCGGTTCAAATCCTGCCAACCTAGCAGTTCGAAAGCAGCTCAAAGTGCAAGTACATAAATAGGTACCACTCCGGCAGGAAGGTAAATGGCGTTTCCGTGCGCTGCTCTGGTTTGTCAGAAGCAGCTTAGTCATGCTGGCCACATGACCTGGAAGCTGTACGCCGGCTCCCTCGGCCAATAAATCGAGATGAGCACTGCAACCCCAGAGTTACCTATGTCTCCAGATGGATGTGTTAATGGACCCTCAAGTTACATACCGCTCTGGATACGTAACCTTTGGGTTGTGAATGCAGCAAACCCGAAAGTGTATACTTCCGGGTTTCTCTGCATGCACATGAGCAAAAATGCTCCATGGGCAGCACACATGCGCAGAAGCGCTCTATCAAGCCGTGTATGTGCGCAGAAGTGGCGCCTCCAGTTATGGACTTTTCAGGTTAAGTACAGACCCTCGGAACAAATTTAATTCATATCCGGAGAATCCACTGTATAAGATGGCTTTATTCAGATCATAATATCCATCCATCCATCCATCCATCCATATATCTCACTGGAGCCTAGAGGTCAGTTTCCCAATGGGAAACATACTGTGGGTTTTAGTCAACAGCAAATTTGTAAAATACATGCAAGTTGCCCGTTTATTTATTTAAGTGTTGCTTAGAATATTGTTTTCCAGTGGGGAACATGATGTGGCACTTTGAGAAGGATACAAACAAACTAGAATCAGTGCAGAGGAGGACAACCAAGATGGGCAGCAATGTGGAAAACAAATTATATAGAAAATGGCTGCAAATGATATGCAATCCTTATCTAAAACAAAACAGGGTGTATTTTTTTTGGCGGGGAGAGATAAGAAATGTAAATACTGTCTAAGTAACCAAGACTAAGACACAGACAAGAAAGTTTCTGTTGTTGTTTGCTTGTATGTGACTGAGATTGACTGGGAAATGTTTTGATTTTTTGGTATGTATTTTTGATTTCCTTTTTTGTTATTGTTTTGTGTGTTTTTTGTGTGATTTTTATGTTTTACAAAACTTGTGAAAATGCTAATAAATATCTTTATATATAAAAAAAGAGATTGACTGGGAAATGATGGAAACTTAAGAGGTATGAGGCTGGGTAGGATACTGTGAAGGAAACAAAACACAAGCTGAGCAAATGCCACCAAACTTCACCAAAGTCTTTCTGAGAGACAGTGTAAGCTTGCTGCATTTTAAGGCTTCACCATCCCTTCCTTCAAGCACGGTGATTGGAGAGCATTGGGTGAGATTCTAAGCCTGGAATGGAAACTAGAGCTCTCACTGTGCAAAGTTCAGGTCTCCCTTTCCCCCTCTTCTAACAAAGTGATTTAATTAATAATTGAAACATTTTGGAGACAGTCTTTCTGGCTTCAGAGAGATCATTTTAGTTCCAGATCAGTACACATTGTCCCAGAGCAATTCAGGTCCATTCAACCCAATCTGTAACAATCTGCAGCTACCTTGACCTGATCTAGATATGGCACAAATTGCCCCAGTTTGGTTTAGGATTTGGAAAGATCTGTTTTCATCAATACAGACAGTTTCTCTAGGTCCAACTACCCCAACTCCCCATTTATATTTACAATGTAACATTTTAGCCAACCTGGAATCTAGAGCAAGGGCCCTCTGATTTTTGTCAAGAAAGTTTAATTATTTTGCTTAGGTTGTGTTCCTGAACAAACTTTGATCTGAATTAAATGTGATTTGCAAACATTGACCCTCTCTATGAAATAATTTAGAGGCATTGTGTGGTTATTGCATCATTTTTCGCAAGGTACTTAAAAGAAGAAAATGACCTCTCCAGATAGATGGCCGGGACATATTTATATATAGAAATGAATAAGTGATCTGTGGTCTATGATACTCAAGTGCTCTAATAACACTGATATATGATGGAACCATTCTAGCCATGGCAATTAATCTCTTCTAAAGCGGCACACCTGATGATAAAGAAGCGTGCTTGAGATCTGCCTTAAAATCTACAAGTCTTAAGAGCAAAAAAATAAATTTTATCAGCTAAAAGGCTGGAGACATGACATGCATGCAGGTTTGAGAAGAAAAAGGGAGGAATGGCTATGTGGTGTGATTTATAGTATCTGCCTGAAAAGAAAGCATGCTTCCTAACTGATGTAGGGTATTTTTTTGTAATACAGTGGAACCTTGGGTTGCGGACGTAATCTGTGATGGAGGCACATCCGCAACCCCCAGCGTTCATAACCTGCAGCGCTGCATCTGCGCATGCGTGTGACACGATTTGGCACTGCTGCGCATGCACGAAGTGCGATTTAGCGTTTCTGTAACCCAAAGCATCTGTAACCCGAGTTACCACTGTAGATCTGATTGATTTAATGTATTGGGTTATAGCTATCTATTATTTATTAATTTCATTTGCATTCCACTTTTTACCCAAAGGAATCCAGGGCAGGAAACACTTCAGGAGGTGGTTCAGAGGAAGGGTGTGCTCTTACTGGTGTGCCTCAAAATCATCCACTTTGAAAGAGGGAGCAGGGATGCCCCCAAACTCCCAGCAGAGAGTCTCAGTGGTCACTGGGGAAGGGCTATATGAAATGTTGAACTTGTCCCCTTAGTTCTTAGTAAATCTGGTGCACAGCAAAATGGCAAAGGTAAAAAGGTTAAGGTAAAGGACCCCTGGACAGTTAAGTCCAGTCAAAGGAGCCAGCGTTTGTCCACAGACAGCTTTCTGGGTCATGTGGCCAGCATAAACCACTTCTGGCGCAACGGGACGCCGTGACAGAAACCAGAGCACACAGAAACACCGTTTACCTTCCTGTCACCTATTTACCTACTTGCACTGGTGTGCTTTCAAACTGCTAGGTTGCCAGGAGCTGGGACAGAGCAATGGGAGCTCACCCCGTCATGGGGATTCAAACTGCCGACCTTCTGAGTGGCATGCCCAAGAGACTCAGTGGTTTAGACCACAGCACCACCCATAGAATGATACAAATATCATGGCAGTAGACAATATGTGCATCAAAAGGACCAAGTTGGTTCTCAATCCCCCCCCCCAAAAAACCCAAACCCCAAACACCCCACTATCACATTGGATCCTGCAAAAGGTTTGAATAATGAAGGAGAATGCTGAAATTAAATAAGCCTGGTGGCTTTTATTTATTTTGATGTTTATTGTAAATATATTTCAAGTCTCAATATGAGTTGTGTCCCTCCCTCCTTCTTCTTTTTAACTATAAAAAGGAAGTAAAACAACAGTTTATTGTGGCAATGCTTCATACTGCCCTACTTCCGTAAATTGTCTCGAAGCTCTAGGGTAAATACAAGAACATTCATGTTTTTAAATTGGATACAAAAGCGCTTTCTCTGCTGCCGCATAAATTGCTACATGGAGGCTATCAGATATGTCTGAATATATTGCTGTTCAGCAAATTGCAAACAATGTTGAGCTTTGCTTTAGCTTTGGTAGACACCCTCGGTGCTTTTGTTATTTATCTGTCTATCATCTATCTATATCTATCATCACATCACCTTGCCAACAAAGCTCCATATAGTGAAAGCTATGGTTTTCCCAGTAGCGATGTATGGAAGTGAGAGCTGGACCATAAAGAAGGCTGATCGCCAAAGAATTGATGCTTTTGAATTATGGTGCTGGAGGAGACTCTTGAGAGTCCCATGGACTGCAAGAAGAACAAACCTCTCCATTCTGAAGGAAATCAGCTCTGAGTGCTCACTGGAAGGACAGATCCTGAAGCTGAGGCTCCAATACTTTGGCCACCTCATGAGAAGAGAAGACTCCCTGGAAAACACCCTATTGTTGGGAAAGTTTGAGGGCACAAGGAGAAGGGGACAACAGAGGATGAGATGGTTGGACAGTGTTCTCGAAGCTACCAGCATGAGTTTGACCAAACTGCGGGAGGCAGTGGAAGACAGGAGTGCCTGGCATGCTCTGGTCCATGGGGTCACAAAGAGTCGGACACAACTAAAGGACTAAACAACAACAACAACAAATATCTAGCTAGCTAGCTAGCTAGCTATCTAAACAACTCTTGCGTATCAGTGCAAGAATTCCCTGCTGCCAGCTATGAGCTCCTTGCTTGAAAACATCAGGGCAACGAAGCACAAGACATGGGTGCCACAAATGGATTGCCTCCCATGTTCTCTCACTTGGCGGTCATTCTTTGCTCAGCACTCTAGGAAGGGGAAGATGTTGCAGGAGAGGCAGGGGTGGGCAATTCTGTCAGTTTCAATTTCTCAGTTTTCCAATCTTAAGTTCTGTTCTCCACATTTTGACATCTGTCTGTGAATTTTTTAAGTCCTCACAAAAACTGATTAGAATTTCAGGGGAAATGTATCCTAATATACATGGAATGGGCAATGGGGTCCTCTTGTCCTCTGTTCCAGGTAGCAAAACAGCTTTGTCCAGCTCTGCCACAAAGAAGGCTGCTGGATCAGGTTCACTATTAAAATTCATATCAAGCCATATTCTGTGACACACAGGATCATTTGAACACCAGTCTACTCTCAAACTGAATTTGGTACAGCTAGGAAAAGCTGTATGGGACAAACTGTAGGAAAAGTTGTATGGGACAAGCTAGGAAAAGCTGTATGGGACGCGGGTGGTGCTGTGGGTTAAACCACAGAGCCTAGGACTTGCCGATCAGAAGGTTGGCGGTTCGAATCCCCGTGATGGGGTGAGCTCCTGTTGCTCGGTCCCTGCTCCTGCCAACCTAGCAGTTTGAAAGCACGTCAAAGTGCAAGTAGATAAATAGGTACCGCTCCGGTGGGAAGGTAAACGGCGTTTCCGTGCACTGCTTTGGTTCGCCAGAAGCGGCTTCGTCATGCTAGACCTAATGGTCAGGGGTCCCTTTACCTTTACCTAGGAAAAGCTGCACCACATAGTTTTCCGCTTTAATAGATTGCCTCTTATTCTGACAGGGGAGCAGAGAATATTCCACCACTACATATATTCTTATTTTGACCTGATTTGAGCTTGGTTTTGCACTTTTTTTCCTTGGTTGTTCTGTAGTTTAGGTTCAACATGCATGCTCGGGTTCTCTTGCAGCACTGGAAAATGAAATATGAATACATCTTTTGGTTCAGGCCCTGGCTCAATTTGTCTTTCTGCTGACAGTCTCTAATATTTATTCAGAATAGGATACTCTTATTAATTTTTCCCTGAGATCTACTATTAACCAATATCCTGTCCATGTTCTGTTAATGAAATTGTAGGACTGTAAAGCACTGGAAATAACCGTAATAGGCATCAGTAATCCCATTGCCATGAGATGCATTATTATTGGATTGAATACAATAAAACCCCTTTTGCTTGCAAGATCTATCACTGAGCAAAAGACAAATAATGCCTTTTGAGATTTGTAAAAATGCTAATCAGGAAAAAAAATGGAAACAAATTAAGCTTTGCCACGGATGAGGGGAAACAATACCTTTATGTAAAGACATTTTGAAAAATAGCTGCATTTCAAAAAATATAACCTACCCATTAACTTTGAGCTGAAAAGTGATGGAAAACTTGAAGAATGCTTTAATTTGTCATTTCATAGCAGGAAATAGGTGCAGAACACTAACATTAAAAGACATTACTTTCCCCTTGTGTTCCAAACTAACAGTTCTGATTGAAGTTTGACTGAGAGGAAGGACTTTGGCAGAAGTATAATTCTCATGGAAACAGAGAGGGAGAGCTGTTCCTCCATTATGCTCCACAATTAAACATGTGGAGCCCTGAATTTATTGTGATAGGAAGAATAATAATCTTCATAGCTCCTTTCCCCGCCCTGCCTTAAAAAGAACTGATAAACATGTCCATCAATCGCTGAAGAAGTTCTGGTGACATTGAAAACATGTTGCAGGTTTTGACTATGCAGAAATACATTTTAGATCTACTGGAAGAAAATTTAATTCTGAGTGAGCATGAGCTCCCATACACAGTTGTTGAGATCTGCTGAATGGGAGCCAATCTTGGAGGGTCACACTACACATGCGTATACTGTATTGGTCCGAATATAAGCCGCACCTTTATTCTGGGGGGGGGGGGAGAGAAAAAGACAATACCCGAATATAAGCCGCTCCCTTAAAATTCTGCAGGCACTCACACCGTTCCGTTTTACCGTATGTCTGTTTCAGCAGTGATATCGTAAAAGCCTAGTTTTGTAAGGTCATGAATTTAAGCCTCACTTTAACTTTTCACAGTCAGAATTGAGGGGGGGGGGAGTGAGGCTTATATCCAGGCCAATATGGTATATTTTTTTCTAAACAAAATGCTATTGGTAACCACTGTGTGCACGTGTGAAATATCAGAATCACAGCATTTGGGGGTGGGGGTGTTGACTGTATACCGTATGTCTGCTTGCTTATTTATTTATTTATTTTTAATAGCTGATGTACTGCTCCAGCTGTGCTAATGACCGCTCCCCGGTTAAAATGGGGGGGCGCCCTTTGCGTAGACGCGTGCAGCCCCTAGATCTGGAGTGGCCCCAACAGCATAGGATTGGCTTTGCCTTCCCTCAGGTGGGATACCTGGAGGTCTCCGCCTTCCTCAGTCAGTTGTCCAATCCCACCTGGGGGAAGCGTTGCCAAGGAGACCAGGCCAGGTAGGGGAGGAATTACCTGCCCACACAATAGAGGGAGGATCTTACCTAGGAATCCTCACTTGGCTCCAGAGCTTCTCCCACCCTACCCACCCTCAGTTAATGCCTTATTTTGCAGGTTAACTTTTCTTCACAGGTTTTGCAGGTTAACTTTTCTTCACAGGTATGCGGGCGCTGCTACGTTAAGGTCGCTGTTAAAGGGCCGGAAAGGAATTTCCCTGCATTGGCAGGTTTCGCCTTTCCCGTAGCAAAACGTCACAACTTTGGCGGTATCAGGCCTTGGGCGGAATCCTTTTGTCCATCTTCCTCTTGCGGCGGTGATACCAGGGTTCCCCATTAAAGGGGTTTTCTGAAGGGAGGCTTTGGCCGTACACCGAAAGGTCGTCATTGCTCTCTCTTGCGGCGGCGGCATTACGGGGGCGGCCATCTCTGCTTGAACATATGTTCTCCAGAGCCGGCCCATCCCCCCCCACACACTGGATAACCCTGATGCTCCCTAGGTCCCCGGCCGGGGACCGGGGAGGGAGAACACCCAATGCCTGAGCCAAGGTCTACCCACATTTGAAATTTAATAAAGTTGTGGCCAATTTAATCCCATAGCACGTTGTCTTGAGTCGTTATTCCACATGACGGGGGGACCGTGCAGGATCTGGGGACTCCGCCTGTCCACGCAATGGCCTGGTTTGGGATGAGTGAAGATGAATTGACTGTGTTTGTTTGTTTAATTTTATTAAATTAATAGCCTATCTTTCTTTCATAAAGCTCAAGTTGGCTTGCCCTGCTATTCCTCTGTGCATACTCTCTTCCTAACAACTTTCTGACGTGTGTTAGATGGAGAGACAACAACTGTCGCAAGGACCCTGGTCTCCCAATGTCCTGGTCCACTCTAACCTCTATACCACACTGGATCTCATTTGTTTTATTTCCACTTCAGAAGCTTTCAAGAGAGATTACAAAACACTGTTCAAATGCCAATAGTACAGGAAACTCAAACACTAATTAAATGCAGTCACAGCTAACATCTGTGTTCTCAAGCAGGGTAGACTTGACCTGGCATCTGAAATGTAACAATGATGGTGCCAGGTTAAAATGTCCAGGGAGAGAGTTTCCATGATGGGCACCATTACAGAAAAGTTCCTCTCTCCATCTGCCTAATCTGTGTTGGCTGTTCATATTGATGCAAAACCCATACAACCAAACCTTTGAGGCAATCAGCAGCATAATGGCCCTCTTCAAACATCCAATAAATGTAAACAGGAGGAAGAACAACAGGCTGTCCTTCCAACCTGCATGAATTCATCAAATGGAGCTCCATGCACAGAGATGAAGTATGGAGGGCTCTAGATAAAAGATCAGGAGCTCTGCACACACAGTCGTGCCATTCTGATGCCCACTAGACATTCAGTAGGTTGAGATTAGTGTCTACCTCCATAATCTCCCCCACCAACATATTTAATGGCCATGCTTTGGAAGGTTTTGAAAAGGACAAAACTCTCCAAAGATTTCCAATTATATCACCTAATAATAATAATAATACAATAATTGTACCCAACCCATCTGACTTGAGTTGCCCCAGTCACTTTCAAACGATCTTGAAACTGATCTTAAAATTGAATCCTCCCTAATATAATGCATTATTTTCACTAATACATGTTGCTCCAGTGTTGTCATTTTGTACACATTACATGGCTGGAGAACTGCATTGTAAAATCTGGAGGAGTGTGAACGTCAAAGGATGGCTGTGTTTCAGTTCTCATATTGCTCCAGAAGGTGCAAATTATGCAGGTTCACTTTTAAATGTGAATAAACTTGAAATTCTCCACCATCACACACACCTGACCTCCAGAAATATAAAAGGCAGCTTCCTGTGTTCCTAATCAGACCATGGCTCCATCTAGCTCAGTGCTGTTTGCCCTGACTGCCAATGGATCCCAGTATTCCAGACTGGGCAATGACAAACCTAGACAGCATCTTAAAAAGTAGAGACATCACCTTGCCAACAAAGGTCCGTATAGTAAAAGCTATGGTTTTCCCAGCTTTGCTTTAGCTTTGGTAGACACCCTCGGTGCTTTTGTTATTTATCTATCATCTATCTATATCTATCATCACATCACCTTGCCAACAAAGGTCCGTATAGTAAAAGCTATGGTTTTCCCAGTAGCGATGTATGGAAGTGAGAGCTGGACCATAAAGAAGGCTGATCGCCGAAGAATTGATGCTTTTGAATTATGGTGCTGGAGGAGACTCTTGAGAGTCCCATGGGCTGCAAGAAGACCAGACCTATCCATTCTTAAGGAAATCAGCCCTGAGTGCTCACTGGAAGGACAGATCCTGAAGCTGAGGCTCCAATACTTTGGCCACCTCATGAGAAGAGAAGACTCCCTGGAAAAGACCCTGATGTTGGGAAAGATGGAGGGCACAAGGAGAAGGGGACGACAGAGGACGAGATGGATAGTGTTCTCGAAGCTACCAGCATGAGTCTGACCAAACTGGCGTGCCTGGCGTGTTCTGGTCCATGGGGTCACGAAGAGTTGGACACAACTAAACGACTAAACAACAACAACAACAACAATTCCAGACTGGGTCATGGGTGTAGCCATGGTGGGCAGCTGCCCTTCCATATCAATAAAAACAATACAAATCAATACAAATCTGAGGTTCTGCCCCACTGACAAAAACCTGCAACCCCCAACAAAATCCCTGGCTATCCCCATGGTACGTTTCCAACCCTACCATAAGATTCTGGCAATTAAATCTGAGACCTTATGCATCAAAGCTTAGCTACAGCCTTTCCTCAATATAACATCTGCAAGTGTCCCAATGCATGCCATGTTTTTGATGGTCTTTTATCTCTCTTGTAAAAAAAATAAAATTGTTATACAAAATCCCATGGTGGTGTATGATGGTTTATAAATATTTGCATAAATAAATGTGCACAGGGCTCTCTTCATGTGATCAGGACCTCTTGTTTTTCAAGGTCATTCAACTGAACGCATGTAGGTTTTGTCACATGTGAACCCACTTTCACCTCCCTGGAGATTTAGATGAGCAGAAAACTCCCGTGCATTGAAGAGGTGTGGGGAAATGCACTGAGTGTCTGGATCATGCCTTTCCTGTAAACATTGGCCTTTTACATATAATGGTTTGAAAATAAATGGTAACAATATTTTTTTAAAAAAAATCAACCATCGTTAGTATGCATAACAGCAATTTGTTTTGGAAGGAGCAGAGGCAGGAAATGAAGGGATCTTCCAGTTAAGCTTTGAGAATGAGAGATAGGTTTCCATTTCTCGCTTCCAATTCCGTTACCAAGCTCAGCTCCTTTTGATTGGCATTGTGATTGTCCCCATCTGATGCTTCTCTCTGGGTTTATATTGGAAAAAGTAGCCCTTCATTTATCTCATCTCTCCACTGCAATGCCTTTGAATTTGCCAAATGAGAATCCCGTCAATTCACCAAAATTGTTTTCTCAATCTAGGATGAGCGATGCCATATCTCTGACGTGTTTCTTACCTTATTTTCCTCCACCATATGTTCTTCTCTTGTAGCCAACAGCATCCTAACCAGGGGATAGCTCTATGAAAAATGTGACAATATATCACCCAGCGGTGAATTTCTGAAGTGCCTATGCATCATTTTTAAAGTTGCAATGAATCCTTTGATCCCATCTTATCTTATCAGTAGGCATAAGAAGTGCATTAGAGTTTGGACAGCAGAACTGCAGGATGTCAAAGGTAGCACACTATATTTGTGTGTGTGTGTGTGTGTGTGAGAGAGAGAGAGAGAGAGAGAGAGAGAGAGAAGTCACCTCCAGATTGGCAAGGCCTCCTGGGAATGTAGGTTTATGCAATTAGAGCAGATTAAAGCACTCTGTCACCCTAACACGACAAATCTACTTTAAAGGAAATGTTTTTGCTTTTGTTATTTTCCCGTTAGAAACATGGCAGGGAAAAGCACTGAAAAGTGTGAGATGAGCAAATGGTTATTGGGAAGATGTGTAAACACCATGCAAAACTAATCAGGATGAACGATCATAGTTGTATAACCACCCGGTTATACAAATCACAGTGAATGTTCAATAAAGACCAGACACAGTTAAACCTCTGTGTAAGCTTTGCTCAAGCAAATCGGGATGAATGCTCAATAAAGAGGGGAATCTAGAGAGAGGTAATATTTACAGTAAAACATTCAAAGTGACTCTCATGTTGTAGATTAGAGGTGGCCTCCTGCTGTGTTACTTAAGGAGCAATAAATGTTTTCAGCTTTGTCATTCTTATTTGTGTGTCCTGATTGCATGGAGCACTTGTATGTAGGGCTCTGTGTGATCGGTGTATCAACACAGTCAGGGACCTCAGTTGCCTAGAACTTTTAATAATGAGTCGCAGCTGCTCTACTCCATCCACAAGTATACCCTGCATGCATGGAATGCATTCGTCGAGCTGCTGCTGCTGCTTCTTCTTCTTCTTCTTCTTCTTCTTCTTCTTCTTCTTCTTCTTCTTCTTCTTCTTCTTCTTCTTCTTCTGTGATCACTCATAGCCGAGTAAGATTGTAAGTGTACTTTCCTCTTAGCACATTTCTCTCTTGCGTCCTGAGTTCGAGTGTCTTCAAAGTCCATGACACCTTTGGTAAAGGCTGTTCTCCAAGTGGAGCGCTCGCTGGCAAGTGTTTCCCAATTGCTGGTGTTTATACTACATTTTTAAAAAAAATTGCCTTGAGACAGTCTTTAAACCTCTTTTGTTGACCACCAGCATTACGCTTTCCATTTTTAAGTTCAAAATAAAGTAGTTGCTTTGGAAGATGGTCATCAGGCATTCACACAACATGACCAGTCCAAAAAAGTTGATGTTGAAGAATCATTGCTTCAACACTGGTGATCTTTGCTTCTTCCAGTACACTGGTATTAGGTCACCTGTCTTCCCAAGTGATTTGTAAAAAATTTTGGAGACACCGTTGATGGAATCTTCCGAGGAGCTGGAGATGGCATTTATATGTGGTCCATGTTTCACAAGCATACAGTAAGATTGGTAGTACAATAGTTTTGTAAACAAGCATTTTGGTTTCTCTGTGAATGTCCCGGTCCTCAAACACTTTGCCTGAAGCGCAAGAGAACCACTGCCCATCAGTGAAGGCCATATGGAGCAAGATGGACCTATAATATAATAATAATTCTTTGAGCTAAAGAAGCAATGTCATGGCTGCATTTCTGAATGCAAATTGTCTCAGTCCTACTTGCCTTTGAACCTGAGAGCTGAACTGCATATTGCCACTGACATACGGCAACAGCTTTATAGATTTTACTATCGTTTTTCTATTCTGCCTCCAAACCAGATCAAAGTGGAATGCAGAGTTTCCCCCCTTAATGCAAAATGGAGAGACACCCAAACTGAAAGTTTCACCCACCTTTACAGGGTACCCATATAGCATCTTCCCACTGCATTCTGGTCCCAGAAGGAAAATCAGGCTGAAAAGCTCAGAGAGAGATTTGAAATTGGTACAGCTGACTTTGCAAGGCTTAAAAAAAATGCAGAAGCAAAGGAAAAAACCTACCACATCACCTAATTTCTCCCCCCTCCCTGGAAAAAAATTATTCAGTGAAATTTGCCCCTTCCAAGGGGGCTGGAACTCCACATCCACTTCGGCCCAAATTTACTACATAATGCTGAACAGATCTCTGTGGCATCCTCATAAAATTCGGGCAGGTGGGGGAGAAACAAATCAGGGACTTTCTGTTCTATAACCTTTCACTGTTTAAAGTAATAAAGTGAAATGTGTTCCAAAAATTGTGATCTACATAAACTGCACAGGCCTTGTCTTTATTATGTTTTATTCAAAATTCCTGAACACAAAGTCAATTTTAATTTATTCAGTAAAATTGGGAAATTAATATTTTATAGAGACCATTGTGTATTCTGGAAGTGTTTCATTTTATGACCTATGCTATTTGTAATTATAAAAACGCTACATTTTATACATCTTTAATGTTGCAATGCTGTTACAATTTGTTGGTCGCTTATGGTTCCTCCCACAAAATTCTGCTTTTAACTTGGAACATTTGACACATCCATTTTGTATTCCGTGGACTGATTTTTAAATGCAGGGAAACGTGTCCAGACTGGGAGGTTGGGGAACCCATCACAGCTGAACCAGGAAACAATGTTTTAAGCTCAGACTGGAAGATGAGATATGAAATTGTGGTCCGAGTGTGGACAGCATGACAAGAAGCTAGCCTCAACAACAGAGACCTGTTCCTACCCCTGTAGCTATTTAGATCATTTAAGCTGCTTTCTGTCACATCACCACATAGCCAAATCTGATGTTCCAAATAGTGCTCTGCACAGGTGGGTTTAGGGCAATGCGACTGGGCACACCTCCTTGTCTCTTTCCCAAAACCCAATAAGCACTTGCTTCAGGAAGCAGGCATTAAGGATCTGATAGGGTTCTAGAGTTCTTCTGCCTCCTTTCCAAAGCCTAGTTAGTGTTTGCCAAGCTTTGGGAAGGAGACAGGAGGACTCTAGGACGTTGCCAGAGTCTTGTGCCTCATTCCCAAAGCCCAGTGTCTCCCTTACCCAGCTTTGGTAAGGCGGCAGCTTTGGAAGGCGGATTTGGGCTGGGAGCAGGACATTTGGCCTCGCACAGGGTGCCATATTACCAAGGTCTGCCTCTGTCTAGAATCACTCAAGAAAGAATGACATAAACAGGTATTCAAGCTTGAAACAGCTGTCAACAGCCATGAAGTAGCTAGAGCTCCACCACCACCACCACCACCACCACCCCCGCAAACACACACACACACAAACAAAAGCTTCAGAGTGAAAATTGTTCTCTTATAATGGCAATGTTGTCCACCTGAGAAGTGCCAGAACTGTGTTCTGGCTAACAAAAAGTCCTGGGTTTCACATTCCCATCTACTGAATGTCTAACGTATACAGTGACATGACGTTTCATCACCTACATGGTGAATTCAGACTTGGTTCAGATGTGAGACATCTACCACTGAAAAATAATGTAAAGGATCACAATTTGATTGGCAGACTCTATTCCCCACCAGCAGGCTTTGTTTGCTGCTTGGGTCAGAGTGTTCACACAAATGTCTACTATGACAAAATTAAAATCACCCTGAGCTGGTGGCTTCACTGCTTCCCTTGCCACTCCAGAGGCTTGTCTGAACTCACCTTCCATCTTAAGATGACAAGATCCATATTTTAAAACACCCTATTTGAATGTGAACTACAGTCCTGCTGCCGTTCTGCCAGGAATAGAAAACCTTTTCTGCTTGCAGAAGCTTTTCCCAGTAGCTGTGTAGATGATCTCTTGGATGGCAAACTGCTGAGGTTGTTCTCTGGGATTGGGATTGTTGACCATTGCTGCTGTTATTGCCTCTCTTCAAGAAAAGGGTATTATGGAACTCAAAAAGGTTCAGAAAAGGGCAGCCAGGATGATCAAGGGTTGAAAAAACTCCCCTCTGAGGAAAGGTTGCAACATGTGGGGCTTTTTGATTTAGAAAAAAAGGTGAGTTGGGGGGAAATGATAGGGAGGTATAAAATTGTGCATGGTATTAAAAAATGGGTAAAGAGCGGGAAAATTCTCCCTCTATCATCATACTAAAACCAAGTACTAGTGAACAAAGTATTTCATGCAGTTCTTCTAAATAAAGTGTGGAATTCACAACCACAAGATAGCCACCAACTTGGAGAGAGCTTCAAAAGGAGATTTGACATATTCATGGAGAAAAAAAATTCAATGGCTACTAGCCTTAATGGCCATTTTCTGCTTTCAATGTATTCCTCTGAATACTAGTTGTCATAAGTCACAGGAGAAGAGAGTGCTGTCATGCTCAGTTCCTGCTCGAGTGCTTCCCATGGGCTTCTGGTTGGCCTCTGTGAGAAGAGGATGGCCTTTGTCCTGATCCACCAGAACTCTTCTTGTGTCATCCTAAGTTCTGTACTGTGCAGATCTTCTCAGATGTCTTCTACAGAGAATGTGACATATAAATAAGTCAATAATTATAATAATAATCAGACCGTTCTGTGCTTAATAAAACATGGCGTGTTGAAGAATGCCTACAAGTCAAGCATTCTCACCCCAGAGAGGTATGAAACCCCTTTGAATCATCACTCATCTTACTGAAACCATTGTTATTTCCCTTACATTTCCTTAGATGTTCCACTTATATATGAAAATGAAAATTCTCTCAAAATTTCACATTGTGTTAGAGGAAGGAAGGATGAGCATGGGGTGAGGCCTTCTCACTTAGGCACGTCACCGGATGCTCCCCCCCCCAAGCATTTGGATTATTCCCTTCATATTTTACAGTGGTAGAAGGGCCAGTGTGAGAATGACACCAGTGGCCTTGTTTCCAGGACCAAGGAGTTAAAACCCACTGTGACAGGTACATCAATATACAAGCTGAGGGGAAGAGTGAGAACTGGAGTTTCCACTAAGCTCAGTAGCTAATGCATGGATATTCTCGGGATACCCCTTACTGAAACAGTTGGTTTGTTCCCCTCACCCTGGCACTCTCTCAGGTTAAGGGTGTTGACTCTAGGGAGGGAAAAGACATGAACCCACTTGCAAGCTAGACATTTTCCCCGGAATAGAGATTATTGGGAGCAAGGGGAGTGCATTGCCTTGGGTTTAAAGCTTGGTAGGTGGGCATGGGAACTTATTGGAACAGCTTCTCAACTCCTGTGTAGTCTTGAACTTCTTATCACTGATCCTGGATGTGTGACCCTTGGCCCTAGCTACTAGGCCAGGCTCATCTTTGCCCACCCTTCTCACCTGAGGCTGGATTAGGCGATACTTACCGCTGTCTGCTGTCATGTTACCGCTATCTGCTGTCAGGATCCAGGGCAGTTTTGTCTTTCCCTTGCCCCCACCCTACTGTGCCTACCCTGCTCTTATATGTTTGGAGGTCACATTTGTTTAGAGGTCTACATCTGCAGAATCCAGTTCATTAGGGCCCAAACTGTATGTGATGCACACATTAGTGATGAGGGAATACTAGTGAATCTGCAGACAATCATTTTCTTATGCCACCACTAACAGGGCTTATTGTTGGAATTATAAATGGACTCGGGCTTTAGGCCTTAAGTCATAGGGAAAGCCTTGTTCACAGTACAAACCAGTATTTGGGGGGGGGCAAGGGTATGCTAATTGCCCAAATTTTCATGGGGGAAGAGATCAAGGAACAGTCTGTCCCTTCCACAACTTTATAAAAATTTGCAGACAACCTCCATATCCAGCTTCAGTGTGATTTCCAGAAGATTGTCCCATTCCCAAACTGATTTCTCCCACATTTACGAGGCTGAGGATATACTACACAATGCACACAGATACATGCATCCAAAACCCATTGGCCACATTGGATTTCGTTTTGTGCTTGCGAGTGCAATGTGCGGCCAAGAAATGAGAACCCTCGCAGAGCCATTTGCAAAAAAACTAGCAATGTTTAGTATAAAGTCACACTATTGAATTATAGCAATTTGCTTTTCTCATTCTCTCAGAACTTTTCCATCACTTTGAATGCCAATCTGTTATTTCCCTCAGCCATCAGGAGCCTTTTATTTATGTGCTATTATTATTGGCTGGCAATAAAAGCACAATGTATTTTAATCACATATGCCATAATAGTGAAATTATGATTGGAACACCTGGACTGCATAAAAACCAAAGCAATACAAAGGCGTGTGAGGAAGAACAGCCTGCTAGCCCTAAGTGGTGTTTAGAAGAGAGCTTTGATGAAGAAAAATACTTTTAACAGCCCTCAGGCCTGCTTCTGAAACTACTAGCGTTATGGACCATTTAGGTATTGATTCCATTTTTGTGTGATTTACTCAACCTTTTCTTCCCAGGAAGACTTTCATATCCTTCTCCTGTCTGTCAAAATCTATTATTCTTCCGATGGCGGAATGCATATGTGTTTTGCAGAGGGCAGCGTCAGTATCTTGTATAATGCTAACACTATTTTTTAACAATGTTGGTTGGAATTTATATTGCTTCTCTTTCTAGTAGTTAACTTATCTGTGCTGCAACAGGTAGAACAATCTGTATCCTTTTACATAGTGCTAAGTATTTACACTGGCTGGCAGTGACCTCCAGGATTTCACATAGGGGACATTCCCAGGCCTACCTGGAGATACTGGGGATTGAACCTGGAACCTTCTGGACCTGGAAACTGCATGTTATGTCCCTTACTCACAGGCATCAAGGTATTCCTTAAACCTTTGTGGTTGGTGGGCAATGAAAGAAGCCCCTGGCACTTGCCTCAGGCATTTTGGGACTCAAGGAGTAGTGAATTCAGTGGGCCTTCCTAAGTCTTGGAAAAGGTGCCTGTGTCTGGCTTACTTTCATTTAGATGACAGTGAAGATCTCCAGGCCGACAATCAATAAATCAACCAGTTACTTGCTGAACTGAGCTGGAATGAGGTTCCAGAATATCACTCAAGACGATCCCCTTTTCAGGTAACACTGATTGCCTTGCGTTCCTTGTCCCCTGAATTGCACATGGGTAACTGCATTATTCTAGCCCTTCAACCTTTGTTGTTTATTTTAGTGTATCCTACCTCTCACAGCTAATTATCTATCCTCCCTGTTGTTTTTCAAATTACCCATGCCTCTGTGCTGCAGTCTCTTGGCCTCCTTCCTTGTGGAGAACTAAGGGCACCAGGTTAAATTTACTCATGAATGCCTGAATGTGAATTTCCACAATGAATCTGGCCCTCCTATCTTGCGCCTGCCCTTTCTTAACCTTGCTAACGGTACATAATGAACCAAAATTTGAAGAGTCTTCTATAAATGCCCTCACTTGACACTTCTGGCTGACTAGAAGGGTACCTGTGTGTCTGTATTCATTAACTTCATTTATGTATCCAATACTTGTGTTTCTTCCTGTTGTCCTGTTCCTCATTCTCCATGTTTGTGCTTAGAATTGTAGCAGCCTATATTGGCATATGGTTATTTTGTCCCCTGAGAAAGGAAGGGTCAATATATGTAAGGATCAGTGCACCCTTCCATTGAACTTAGAATTTGGCTTATTGATGTGCTAGTGGAGAAGACCAGAGTTCCTTCTCTGTCACAAACTAGAGCTCATTGCATATGAGTGTTGGTTATGGAAGAGGCCATATGATCAACTACAGAGCGCAGGCTTTGAATCCCTTGCACCTCCAGTTATGAAAGGCAGGTGGGAGGTGATTTCTGGTGGGTGCTATTTCTGAGAGGAATGAATTGCAACATACAAAACTATATTATCCAGGAGCCAACATGGTGCTTTCTTTCTGCCTTTGATGGAGGCAACTCTGTGACTGCAGCAAAATCTCTAATCCAATTCATGGTGATGTGCCCAAGAATCACAATTACTTGGCATTGTAAAGAGGCAGAAAGGCTCACCATTGCAAACTGGTATGCCAAATCATGACACCTACATGCTATGGAACAGTTTACATGCTATATCTGGATGAGGAAAGACGGGAAAGATCCAGAATACTTGGTTTGGTATGGTTGTATTTCTCATGTGAATACCTCATATCAGAGAAGGAATATTCCATTACAACAAAAACAATTATGAAATGAGTTGTGGACTGTGTGTGTGTGTGCACGTGTGTGTGTGTGGCATTGTATTTTATCTTGGTTGAATTTGTTCAGAGTCCTTTGTGACCCCAGACTCTAAGGTTTATGTTTATTTTAAGTGACTTTCTAGCCCTTCCACAAAGAACGTTATGGGACATTATGCACAGGTACCTTTTAATTTATGTGAAATGGGCGTGAGTGTGTGGTGGCTATGTTGTATATTTTTCCTGGTACCAAGGAATGTTCCCTGCTGCTATTAAACATTGTGCATGTGTGTGAAAGAGACAGACAGACAGATAAATCAATACTGTGGAGCTTCACAACCAGGACTACCAGGACATAGCTGACTTCCCCTTGAAAGCATTAGATTGCCGGGTGGTTGTCTCTCTAACTGTGTTATGCCACACTCATAATTTGTGTAATTTTGTGTTGTGCTCCCACACCAGCTGTTTTGTGACTGCACTCTTTTAAAATTCAAAATGTGCCCACTGCTCCAAAAAGGTTGGTGACCCCCTATTTTTTTTAGTACATATTATTATTTATTTTAATTTTTTTTAAAAAAATGGAATTGTTTTATTGATAGTTTGATTTTATACGTGATGTGGCCCACACTGGGATCACTTGTCTGATGAAGGACATGCTAAAATTGGGGGGGGGGGGGAGAGAATAGACATGCATAAAATTGCTACTCCTTGTGTACAAGTGTGTGACACAATCATTCTTCATCAATTCTTCAGTAGGGAACCTTTTTACCCCATGCTCTTTGCAATGAATTACTGTCTAGCAGGACTTCTTAACCACCTTTACTTGCAAAACCTAAAATTTGTCAATCAGATTTACAATGTACAATCTCCCTTTTGTGAGTGCATGCTGACTATTCTTAATTAAATCATAACTTTTTAGTTGTTCTCTGGCTCATTCTGATGAATGTTGCTAGTGGAGATTTCAAGCACCATAGTCAATCTTTTAAAACCTGGATCTTTCCTAGATTCTGTGTTTAAAGAAACCTTAAATCTTGATCAACGCCTACAGCTCCATCGGCTTCTCACCAATCTACTGCACCTTCCTGGGATTCCAAAATGATTTAGGGGCCTGTTTTTCACAGCTGGTTTCTAATTCTCATTTATTATTCAACTGCAGTTGTGATTTATATGCTCAAGCATGCTAGCTGATTGTGTCTAAAAATTAGGAATGGTAGCAAGGTGGCTTGCCTCCAATTTACATGCCTTCCTTAATTATATGGCAAAAATTCAGGTGGGGGAATGGGCATTAAACATCAACTCATGCATGTTCATCATCAACCAGATTTAAAGAACTTGATGGATGTTGTTGAGGAACCTGCTGGTAGAATAGCTCCCATGTGGCCCACTGTGGCCCAGTGTCAAATGTTTTCGACAAGTCTCAGAAAGTTGGATTTAGGTTCATACTTTTCAACTTCTGAAAATACAAAAGAAAGCTCTTTGTTGTTACCTTTGCAACATGGGAGATGATTCAATGTGACATCTTCCCATTTTCATCAGGTAAGGTCAGAAGTCCTTGACCATGTGGGAGAAGTTTTAATATCGGGGAAGGACAACGCTGGCATTGAACTAACTGTTAGCCCACCAGCGTGGCTGGGGCAACCCAGTCAGATGGGTGGGGTACAAATAATAAAATTGTTGTTGTTGTTGTTGTTGTTGTTTTGTTTTGTTTTGTTTTGTTGTTGTTGTAGTAGTAAAAGCTTTGAGAACGCAGTAGATAATGTGTGCTTACCCATCCAACCATTTAAGCATTATTGAGCTTTTCTTTTCTTTTCTCACAAAAAAGGTGGACAAGAAATCCCATCATACCTGACCACTGATGGGAGTTGGAGTGTGTAGTGATTATAGCAATAAAAAGACCAATCACCTAGTGTCAGACTAGTTGATTTCTGCACGTGGGATGGAGGAGGGTCCATCTTGTCCTTTTGTCTCAGATGGCAAAATGTCTTGGGCTGCGCCTAGTTCTGAACTATGGCTACTCTTTAGTTTCTACTTTGGCAGTTGCAAAGCCAGTTCTGTTATATTAATATTGGATATGCAGTCTTGTTCTAATAACCAATTATAGATTTGTTATGGCAGAACACCCTTCTGTTGTTGTTTTCAACCAGAACTGTTTATTTTCTTTCTTTCTTGTAAATCCACTTTTTGTCTTTTTGTTTCCTTTTTATCAGAATGTGTCAAATCTATGAACGACATGTTATTTTGTCATATAGCAATCTTCATCAACACTAGGCTTATTGTGGGCAAACATTTGCTCTGATATCTTTTGAAGTACTAGTGCCAGGGACAATTTTATCAGTACAGAAAAGAGGGGGAGAGGAGCAATGAACTTTTTTCCCAGACCTCTGCTTTATGCATGTGGCAATATAGGGGAAATAACTTTGTCAATCTCACCTGCCGTTGAACCCAAAGGGTTGACTATACAGTGGTACCTCAGGTTAAGAACTTAATTCATTCTGGAGGTCCGTTCTTAACCTGAAACTGTTCTTAACCTGAGGTACCACTTTAGGTAATGGGGTCTCCTGCTGCCACGCAATTTCTGTTCTCATCTTAGAGCAATGTTCTTAACCCGAGGCACTATTTCTGGGTTAGCAGAGTTTGTAACCTAAAGTGTTTGTAACCCAAAGTGTTTGTAACCCAAGGTACCACTGTATGCCATTCTAACTTTAGCACAATACCCGGAACGTAACCTCCATGTAAGTTGCAGCTTTACTCCATTTTAGGGACTTTGAGGAGCAACTCTCCTGTGGAACACCATAACCTGCTGGATTTATAATGGATTGACCTTTTGAAAGGACTTGTGAGAGGGTAACGCTGGCAAGCCTTTCCTCCCTTCAATGCCATGCCTGCTGGTGAAGCTGTGCGTTCTGTGGTCATGTGAAGTGGCCCTACACATGTAATGTCATACACATGTAGGGATCTGTTGAATACAGCCCACTGGCAACTGCTGTCGGCAGTGAGGGCTATATAGAACCTCAAGGTTCATAGTATTCATGGTATTCAACTCTGAATACCAGTTGTTGGGAACAACAGTGGGAGAACATCACATCATACTTCTAAGTTTCCAGGAGACATCTTGTTGACTGTTATGGAAAACAAGATGCTGTACTGTACATGGTCTCTGCCATGGGAGCATATTCACCCAGTGCTTTTCCAGCTGCACTGGCTTCCGGTGGAGTACAGGGTCAGATTTAAGGTGCTGGTTTTGACCTTTAAAGCCCTTCAAGGCCTAGGACCCTCATACCTATGGGACCGCCTCTCCCAGTATGCCCCACGGAGGACCTTAAGGTCCATAAATAGCAACACCCTAGAGGTCCCAGGCCCTAAGGAAGTTAAATTAGCTCAACCAGAGCCAGGGCCTTTTCAGCACTGACTCCGGCCTGGTGGAATGCTCTGTCTCATGAGACCAGGGCCCTGCGGGATCTGATTTCTTTCCACAGGGTCTGTAAGACAGAGTTGTTCCACCTGGCCTTTGGCTTAGAACCATAGAATCATAGAATCATAGAGCTGGAATAGACCACAAGGGCCATCGAGTCCAACCCCCTGCCAAGCAGGAAACACCATCAGAGCACTCCTGACATATGGTTGTCAAGCCTCTGCTTAAAGACCTCCAAAGAAGGAGACTCCACCACACTCCTTGGCAGCAAATTCCACTGTCGAACAGCTCTTACTGTCAGGAAGTTCTTCCTAATGTTTAGGTGGAATCTTCTTTCTTGTAGTTTGGATCCATTGCTCCGTGTCCGCTTCTCTGGAGCAGCAGAAAACAACCTTTCTCCCTCCTCTATATGACATCCTTTTATATATTTGAACATGGCTATCATATCACCCCTTAACCTCTTCTTCTCCAGGCTAAACATGCCCAGCTCCCTTAGTTGTTCCTCATAAGGCATTGTTTCCAGGCCTTTGACCATTTTGGTTGCCCTCCTCTGGACACGTTCCAGTTTGTCAGTGTCCTTCTTGAACTGTGGTGCCCAGAACTGGACACAGTACTCCAGGTGAGGTCTGACCAGAGCAGAATATAGTGGCACTATTACTTCCGTTGATCTAGATGCTATACTCCTATTGATGCAGCCCAGAATTGCATTTAGCTGCCACATCACACTGTTGGCTCATGTCAAGTTTGTGGTCAACCAGTTTGATTGTCTCCCCCTCTTTCTTTTTCCTTTCTCCTCCTATGAAGAGATTGCACCCTAATGTTTTAATGTTGTACCTTAATCTTTTAAATTGTATTTTAATCAACTTGTTTTTATTATTGGTTGTTAGCCGCCCTGAGCCCAGTCTTGGCTAGGGAGGGCGGGGTATGAATAAAATTTTTATTATTATTATTATTATTATTATTATTATTATTATTATTACTACTACTACTACTACTACTACTAGATGGGTCTTGGGTAGAAACTAGCAAGTCTCTTCTTGTGCATTTCAGGAACAGATGAAGGGATAAGGTACAGTGATTTTGTTGGCTTCCATTTCTCACTTTACAATATTTAGCTCACTTTCCCACATTTCCACACCACTTTGCAATTTTCTCATTTAAAAAGTCCTCATAAATGCACCAGCTTTTTAGTCCAATTTTCTTGCAATATAAATAGTTTAGTATGTGATTCTGGCTAATATACACATTTTACAATGCATTCCCCCCTCCTATGATGCATTTCTGTGCATTATCTTTACCAATGCATGCATTCTTATGCACGCTTTACCCTGACACATGCATTTGCAAGCATATTAGAGAACTGCATTGCAAACTTCAGATAAGCGCACATTTTGAACAATGACTCTGTTTCAGTTCACATATTGTTTTGGAGTGTGTGAATTAGGTTGGTTTGCCTTTCAGTGCAAACTGTATTGACTTTCTCTCTCACATGCCTAGCGGAAGCATGGGAATGTGATAATACCTTGTCCTGGAGTGTCTGTTTAGCTATATCTGGATATTTGAGAAACCTGCCACAGGGATGTCAATAATGAGCAGAACGGGCAATCGTTCTGGTTTCCTAATCTGCCTACTGAGTTGGTTGCATCTGTCATTATACTCGGTGTTTAAAAGAAAGGGCTTATGTTCAGCACAATTTGAAAATGAAGGGTGGTATCCAACTAAGTCATACTCAGAGTAGCCCTACTTGAAGTCAATGACCATGAAGTCACTTCGGTACATTGCTTTCAGAGGCTCGACTCTTCGTATGACTAACTGTTTATATCACCCAGAGTTACTAGCTCAGTTACAGCTACCCCAGGCTCATTAAATTTTCGGTCAGCTCTTTTTACACTGATGCTTCCTGACACAACATGATTGGTACGTGGGAGACACCACAATCCCAGCAAAGGAGCACTTGCTACAATGCCCTGGAATTAAACTATTAATGGGAAATGTAAGAGGACATAAAAAAGGGGGAATTTTATGTCTGGATTGTAAAGTGTAGGTGTGAACAAAGTCCAGATTTGTAAAGGTCCATTGCATCCCATAGCTCAAGGTGAACTATTTATTGTTGGGATTAGCTGTTGAAGGCTTAATAGAACTATTAATTGAGAGCACAGCACTGAGTAAGCGGGAGGTGAGGAACACATGTTTGAGGAAAGTGATGCTAAAATTTTCAACAAATGCAGTCCCCTCTTAGCTGCAGCCTGTGTGTCAATACTGAATGCAATGGACAAATGAGCCCCTTGGGTTCCTTTTGGCGTACACTTCAATGCAGAGCACACTTGGTCAAAATCTCTTCTCATTTCAACTTAGGTAACAGTCGGTTTGCTTCTGTATGGGACATTCTTTGCATTTAGTTAACAAGGCAAATAAATCATTGGTTTTCTCTGTATTTCTTCATCACTGCAGGGGACATGGGGCTGCAAGCCTGCCCTCTGATCAAGAGAGACATGCTGCAGTGTGGAGAATAAACAAGAGAGAGAGGAAGGAGGAAGGAGACGATGAAGGGGAAGCCAGTATAGCCTCTCCTCCCACACATGTATTCTGTTGTGAGATCCACAGGCTGCCAGGCCTTATCTACAAGGACCAGTTTTCGATTTCAAGGAACCCGCAGCAACTCAGTGAAATGTCCTCTGGAGGCACCCTTCTATATTGGTGAGCCCCTGGTTGTGGAGCTCCATGGTAGGCGTCCACTGTCATTTCCCACAATGTCCCTGATGTAGCACTGCCCCAGGGCATTGTGGGAAGTTAAACTGGTAAGCATTGCTATAGGAACTTATAGCAAGTTAAGGGATTGGTCTTAATGTTGGCATCCGCCTGTCTCGTGAGACAATGGAAGATAGCACCTGCAGGGCTAAAGTCAAACATTTGGAGACTTACAGCGCCTGCTGTGGCTGTAGAGATTGATATGGGAGAGACATGTTTTATTGCAAGTGGGGCAGATGAAGGCACCCAGTTTTCCTGGCACAGGTGCATTGTTGCATCTCTTCTCTCTGTACAGTGGTACCTCAGGTTACAGAAGCTTCAGGTTATAGACGCTTCAGGTTACAGACTCCGCTAACCCAGAAATAGTACCTTGGGTTAAGAACTTTGCTTCAGGATGAGAACAGAAATCGTGCGGTGGCGGCGTGGCAGCAGCGGGAGGCCCCATTAGCTAAAGTGGTATCTCAGGTTAAGAACAGTTTCAGGTTAAGAACAGACCTCCAGAATGGATTAAGTTCTTAACCCGAGGTACCACTGTACTCCTTCAAGAGGTTATTCCTCCTCTGCTCACTGCTATGGGTACACGACCTGGCTTTCCTTCTCCAGGCACTGCAATCACCTGCAAGAGATTCCCTCATGGTGGGGTTAATGTTGCCAGACTTCATGTCACATTTGCAGAGTGGGTCTGCTGACATCGGTCTATCTAACTCCATATTGTCTACACTGACTGACAGCAGCTCCCCAAGGGTTCAGACAGAGGACATTTTCAGTCCTACCTGGAAATGTTGACGATTGAACCAAGGGCCTTTTGCATACAATGCAGAAGCTCGACTGCTGAGCTGCGGCTCTTGTTCCTTGATCCATTCTTCTAGTTTGTATCCTGGCTTCATTCATTCATTTTATTTATATACCACTTGTCAGAGAACTGCCATCGGCTCGGGGGGAGAGGGGAAAAGCCAGATGGATTACAGAGAGCCCCCAAAGGTCATGGGAAGCAGCTCCTCCTCTGCGGAGGAGAGTTACCACGCCTCCAGTGGAGAGGAGCTTCAGGGCTCGGAGGAGGCGAGGCGGCGCCAGGACACCTTGTCTGGGCAAAGCCAGGAGGAGAGAGGTCCTCCGTTACCCACGCCCTCCTTGCGCAGTAAGCTTCCGCGCCAAGAGGGGAGGTGCAGACTGGGAGTCAGGAAACTATTCTGCTGGGGAAGGTTTAAGGACCGCCCACTCATGGATTCTGCCAGGAATGAGCCAGCCACGGGAGAGTGGTGCTCTGGACAGATAAAGTTTATTTTGCCATCAAAAGCAAGGCTTCACAGCCGATCAGGGAGGCATTTGTCTGCTTGCTCTCAAACAACCCCTTGGAACCCTTACACCACTTTTCTACACACAAAAAAACCATGCTGAAAGCAGCTTCCAATAAAGGAACAGGGTCTTGGCTCCTGGCTTGCCCCCATAGCTCTTGGCTCCTGACTCACCTGAGACTGTTGTCTATAGTCCAGACCTGATGTCAGGTCACCTCAGAAAGGCAAGTAGTTTTCTACTTCTTTTTCCTATCAGCTAAAGAAAACCATTGTGATAAAACATTTCTCACCTCGTCGTTCATGGGAAAGCATTTTTCTGCCTTGATCTTTTACTTCATTCAATCAGTTCCCGGGCTTGTGTTTTTTCCCCCTAACGTTGGTTTCTTTGAATTGTTTTTCTGCTATGGGCAATATCTGTCATTGGTATAAAAACTTCAGAGCTTTCAAAGGGCAGCTAATACATATTTTTCATCTTGACTTGGTTTATGCCACATGCCATTATCAGATTGCATTTAAGCTCGCCATGACAGCATGTCATTGTTCAATTAGGGTTTTCGACATCCTTCCTAATTGTAAATATTTCAACTCCTCAGGTGCCTCCTACAATTGCCTTTCACTTATTTGTCACTGGGAGCCATTGCTCAAGCAAAGGAAAATGCTCATGTGTTTTTTGAGGGGGAAGAGAGCAAAGAAACCACATTTACTGCTTTAATAAATATTATAAATAAGTTTTTGGAGGAACATTTGACAAAGTTGACGCAAGTTCTTGGCCTAAACAAAGAGGTTAGATTTCTGGAGCCTTGCAATGGTATCTTACATGAGTACTCAAAAGTAAGCCTTACTTAGTTCAGTGGGGCTTACTCCCGGGTAAGTGGTTGTAGTATTGCAGCCTATGCAAACTAGAAGTGCTGTAGCTCACATTAAGTATAATTGAATAATTGCACACTGAAATGAAGAATCCCCATATGTATATTGCTGAAAGGCTGAACATTTGAAAATTTCATTTGAGTATACTAAACTAGAAGGAAGCTCTCTAAGCCTCTGAGTTGATAATTAACTGTTGATGTTCTCTGCTAACTTAAACTTGGTGTTTTAGCTTTAGATCATGTGCGGTTTTCAATTACAAATCTCCACCTTAAAGGACGTTGCTTGTTAGTCTTTCTCTGGACCCCACAGAGGGGAAAAAGGATGTGATAATGACTCTCTAGGAGCTTCATAGCCTTAGGCTGGAGAGACAGAGATTTGATTTTTACTGCGATTGCAATTATGTTATACAGTGGTACCTCGGGTTAAGTACTTAATTCGTTCTGGAGGTCCATACTTAACCTGAAACTGTTCTTAACCTGAAGCACCATTTTAGCTAATGGGGCCTCCTGCTGCTGCCGTGCCGCCGGAGCACAATTTCTGTTCTCATCCTGAAGCAAAGTTCTTAACCTGAAGCACTATTTCTAGGTTAACGGAGTCTGTAACCTGAAGCGTATGTAACCCGAGGTACCACTGTATATATTTAAGAAGAGCCTATGCTTGGAGAAGCGTATGCTTTATGGAATTATCTGAATGCATCACTGGTGATTTTTATACCTGTTTTGAAGAAGTTCTGTTTAGTAAAGCTTTGAATCATAATTATGGGTCTGGACAATTTTCATTCCAAAAGAAGTCAACTTTTATGCACCCAATCACTTCAAGCTGCACAGTATTAATATCTGCAATGTCCCAGGCTCATTCCTAAATATCTCCAGTACTAGGAAAGACTCTCACCTGAATCCACAGAGAATTGCAGCCAGTCAGTATTGACAATACTCAGCTAGATGGACCACTTTTTCTGACTTGGGAGAAGACAGGTTCTTATGTTCTTAGACTTCTGTTGCCAGGGAGTTCCACAGTGTATTGGTCTGCTACACTAAAGGCCTGGTAAAGCTCAACCAAACCTCAGAGAAATTGAGGACAACAAAAAAGGCTCCTTCAGAAGACCTGCTGGGAAACTCCAAGGGTTCAAACTATCTAAGTTCTCCCATGCCATGGGGTCCCAGTTCATCTCCCCCTCCCCATGCCTGTAATTTACTTTTAAAAAGTCATTCCTGTAGTTGCAGATTTTGTGAATGGTGTCTTACTTAGTTGGGTTATAAGACTATGGACACTTCTTAAGTACTTTACAGCTCCAGTAAGTAAAATTATCTACATATTATTAGTTCCCTTTTTAATGAACGCTTCTTCAAACTGTCTCCATATTTTGTGGAAGCGGGGAATTAATTTTAGGCAGGAAGTCAAAGTGTATATAAGAATGAGAATACATGAGTGTGCCTCTAGAACCTTCATAGATTTCTTCAGCACCATGGTGAGGCCTTTTGAGGCAACCACCTGTATGAAGTGGCCAGTCTGAAATACACTACCCTTTTCATTTTGCTGCTGAAGTTCTTTCCTGAAAAGCACTCAGAAGCAATTCATGAGTCTACTGCAGTGGATTTCCAGTCGACATACGGACAACTAATCCCTTCCCAGGGTATTCTGTGTTTACACCAAAGGTTTAGCCAAGTACCACTTGGTGACATTCAAAGATTTCTAACTGAGTGGCATTATTTCTAACGTTCTCCTGGAGCGTGGAGCTCTTCTAAAAGAAAAAGGAAAGGACACATTTTCAAAAGCTCAACACGAACATGGAAAGGAAATAAGAATGGTTTACTGGGTGGTTTTATCAACCTTTGCTACAAGCTTCCCAAGGCTAGGAGTTACCAAGTGCTCCCAACCTAAAATTAAAAATGCCATTCTTGGATAATCTGGCTTCTTCTCCTGTGCAGTGTAGTGGTTAAGAGCAGTGGACTCATAACCTGGTGAACCGGGTTCACGCCCCCGCTCCTCCACATGCAGCTGCTGGCTGACCTTGGGCTAGTCACACTTCTCTGAAGTCTCTCAGCCTCACTCACCTCACAGAGTGTTTGTTGTGGGGTGAGGAAGGGAAAGGAGATTTTTAGCAGCTTTGAGACTCCTTAGGGTAGTGATAAAGCGGGATATCAAATCCAAACTCTTCTTCTCTTCTTCTTCTCCTCTGGTGGAGGAGGCATGGTCTCTGGGCCTGCTGGGGGTGGCCTGGCCTGCACCGCCATCAGCTCCTCCACCTCCATCTCCATCTCTCACACGAAAGATGCACTTGGAACAAGCAGAGGTTCCAGGAGGTGTCTCCTGTGTGATGGAAGCTCTCTGGTGCCTGCTATGGTTTCTTCCTTTCCCCAAATAAGGTTTTCCTTACCTCCACAGGGAGTAGCAGAGGTAGCAGATGAGCCCCAAAGAGGGAGCTGGTGTTTCTATGAATTTTGGGGCACCCTGTTTGAGGAAGGGCTGGGATTCTGAGCCCTTCACTTCTGAGTTCATTTCCAGTCTTTGCTAAGCTCTCGTCATTCCATTATTTCAGTTACCGCAGCTCAAAAGCAAGCCTCTGAGTTACCTACCCGTCGCTCGTAAGATTTGCTTGGTCATTTGATTCAAGGCAAAATGTGTGATAGTAGAAATTTTTCTGACTGCCAGCCCACATTTGTTCCTTTACGTTGCTGCAGTTCTGGGCATCAACCACATAAAAAGAGTGTGTCGTTGAATATTAGTCAGGGGTGGGGAGGCTTATTGAAAGCTTATAAGCAGAAAAAAAAACCAGAAGCATTTTTACTTGGTATTATAGGTCGGGACATTAATAGGCAAGATGTTAAATTGTTTTTATATGCAACAACTGCGGCAAGAGTATAGTTAGCCCAGAAATGGAAACAAGAATTCCAATGAAAGAAGAATGGCAGACGAAATTAATGGACTATGCAGAATTGGACAAAATGACAGGAAGGATTCGAAACCTGAGGGACCAGAGATTTACAGAAGATTGGAAGAAGTATATGAATTATTTGAAGAGCAACTGTAATCAACAAATTACGCTAGTAGGACTACAAGAAGTTTTGTAAGGAGAAATATACGAAGTGTTACAAAGTATGGTCGGCCAATTGGTGTTAAAGAAGGATAGAACTTTTTTTATGTATGCAACAACAGCAACAAGAATACTCATCGCGAAATATTGGAAGACACAAGATTTACCCACCAGGGAAGAATGGCAGATGAAGTTGATGGACTACATGGAATTGGCGGAAATGATTGGCAGAATCCTAGACCAGGGAGAAGAGTCGGTGGAAGAAGACTGGAAAAAGTTTAAAGACAATTTACAGAAATACTGTAAAATTAATGAATGTTAGAAAAATGTTGGAATGAAGTTATATGGCTTTAGTAGAAATGTTATAAGGAATTAAGTATAAATAGATTATTAGAGCATTAAAGGGAAAAATAAGGTGAGAATGTGTTAAGACAATTATAGGATAGAAAACAAAGGAAGATGGAAAGGAATTGCTGAAACAATTAATAGAAGTGGAATACAAAAAGGGAGGTGTGAGGAGGTCGTGGAAATTAGTGAAAGAAAGATAAGATATTGAGATTGGACTGTGTTTTAAACTGTTTTTGTTTTGTTTTGTTAGTTGTGTGTTAGTGTTTTGCAGTTGTTGTTTTTTAGTATTGTATGGTATTGTTGTATTTTTCTTTTTTTGGTTTTTTGTAGTGTTGTGTTCAATTTGTTGGAAAACTAATAAATATTATTATAAAAAAAGATAGAGATATTGGTTATGAGTTTGAAATATAATAGGGAAGATAAGAAATGCATACTGAGAGATTAGATTGGGAAATTTTCAGACAGGATTGATGGAAGTCAAAAATGTGAACAAGATGTAAAAGTATGTTTAATTGCTGTTGAAAATGATACGTTTAAAAAAAACTAATAAAAAATTATATATATAAAAAGGAAGCTTAGAGGCAGAGTTACGTGTGGGAGCCTCATCTGGATAAGGATGCAGAAGTGAGAGGGGCTTTAACCTTTTGCACCATGCTGCAGTCTGTATTTGAGCCCCTGCATGTACAACAATAAAGCCCCCCATTAATGTGTGTGCATGAAAGAGAGAGGCTTGACAACCATATGTCAGGAGTGCTCTGATGGTGTTTCCTGCTTGGCAGGGGGTTGGACTCAATGGCCCTTGTGGTCTCTTCCAACTCTATGATTCTATGATTCTATGATTCTCGGTAGTGACGCCCTCCCTGTGGAACGCCCTCCCACCAGATGTCAAAGAGAACAACAACTACCAGACTTTTAGAAGACATCTGAAGGCAGCCCTGTTTAGGGAAGCTTTTAATGTTTGATGTACCATAGTATTTTAATATTCTTTTGGAAGCCGCCCAGAGTGGCTGGGGAAACCCAGCCAGATGGGCGGGGTATAAATAATAAATTATTATTATTATTATTATCTATGAGAGAAGGAGGGTCCAATTCACCACTGGCATGTGGGAGCCCGCACATTAACCACAAAGGAATGAGTACTCTGTAGAGGAGGAAGGTTCCCACACTCTTACTTTAAATTATCCTTCTTATTTTCTGAAATACAGGCCAATAATCTCTAGAATGTTGTACTATCATAAAACTGGAGTGGCATTTCATGAAGTTCCATTCAGTTCATTTGGTGGTATTAAATACGATCTCTCCTGCATGAGAAAAGCAAATGATTGTTCTCTCCCTCTCTCTCTCTCTCTGAAGCCGACTGTGTAAAATGTACTTCAATAAAATCCAAGAAAATTAATATTCAATGATTTACAGTAAATCTCCTGAGTACAGAAGGCTTCTGCTCTAAGACAGGAAAGGCAAACACTTGTGGGCTACATTATAATGATGGCTTATGCTAATTAAACTGAAGCAGAAATGCTTAATTTATGCCTTACCATCAAATGGATGGTGGGGGGAACACCCTCTTGGTTCAAGCTTTACCTTATTAAGAGGATTTACCTCCTCTTTCCTGTAATAAAAATCTATTTTTGAGTGTAGGCAGAGAAAGCAATGACTCGCAGTGCTTTGCCTCTAGTTGCTGTGCCATTTGGGATCTCAACCTCCATTCAGTGTAGTGGTTGCAATTAGGTTAATTAGAACATTATCTCAAAGTGCACAGCTATTGAGGAGTAAGGAGAAAAGAATGCATTCTCACCATCTCTTGCTGCCTTCTCACAAATAAATGGATTTTTGCTGGAAATTATTTTCTAATTATACCGAATAATCTCTCTCTCCCCGGGTTGGGTGACATTTAAATATAACAACTGAAGATCTCTACACGAGGAAGGGTTGTTGACACAGAAGATCAGTGAGCAGATCGCCTCTGATTTTGATCAGATTAACAGTATTAGTAGACAGGCATTTAACACTTTCTCCCATGCTATTTCTATGATTTAAATTGCCCCCCAAAGTAACTATAGCCCAAAATGCAGGGGTGTCAACTTGAATAAAATATTGTGGGGGCCCAGGTAAGCTCTGCCCCTCATAATAGATCACATGACACAGTACACACACACTATTTAAATGGGAATGCCCATGAACTTTGTGGAGGCCCGGCCCCCTCAAATATTTTATTGTGCCCCTTAGGAGTTTTCTCCTATGCCAAAATGCCAGACCCATTATAAGCCAGCCATATGAGTTGATCTCATCGTGAGCCACACTGTGAAGTCAACTATAACCCATTACCTGATATTGTTATGTTATTGGTTTCTCACCCATGCTCCAGATTATTGGTTGTTGATGAGTGTGGTGGACATTGAACAGTGTTATGTCAGGACATGGGGTGCTTTCTAACGTATAGCAAAAAGCATCCCCATGTCTCTACATTATGTTGTTCAGTATACACCACACCCACCACCAGTCTTATAGTGGCGAACCCCATGTTTCACAGATAAAAATGGCCGCAACTACAATGATGTAGTGACTTCCGTTCCTTTGGAAGTATTAATGTTTCAAGGACCTGATAATACAACCTGGACAGAGAACATGGGCTGCAGATAATAAAATAATATTATCAGCAATATTAAATAGCAATAATAAAATCTGTTCTGCTGTAAACTGGATCTTCACCCTCTCTCTTTCCAAGTTTGTAATCTGCAATGCAAGCAGGGTGATCTTTCCCAGAGCTATCTGGAGATGCCAAAGTCTGAACCTGGGACCTTCTACAGACAAAGCAGACTCTCTGCCACTGAGCTATGGCCCTCTCCTAAGGTTACACCTTCCTTAACACCACTAGTAGTCCGTCCCCCCATGTGAATTGCTGCACACAAAGGAAGACTTTTTACAGAGATTTGCAGATGGGGAGAGAAGGCTTAAACTTCCCGTCTCTGTATACTTTGGTGTTGTTGACTATTGTTCCCCACACCTGGTGTTTAATTAAAGAACAAAGAATGGCATTTGGGCCCCGACACTATTTATATGTCTCAGAATGTTTGCCTTTTTGCCTGGCACCAAAAAAGATCACAAATAGATGCCAATTATGGCCCCATCCAATGCTACAATTCTATGACTCTATACTACAAGTCAGAATAGACAGTATTGGTCTACGATTCACACTGAGAATCCCAGGAATTGTATATCATTAAGAGTGTTAAGATTCCTTAGGAAACCTCTCTGAGAGTGCTGCAATTTTTTCGTGGGAAGTGTTTTAAATGTATTGTGAGGATGTGACCCTAACATCATTTTCTGCAAAATAGCCCATTTCAGCATGAGGGAGAGGGAACAAGAAAGAAAATGTTCACAGTTTTTTTCTCAGGAAAAAAATAATCTGACATTTAAACTCTAGGTTTAAATACACAGGTAATGAATAAATGGTTGAGTACCAAAACCTGGTGCTAAACCTCAGTTTCCACTTTCTGCAGTGTCAACTCTGACTCTCAGCTAATGAAGATTCTCCTCACAGAATAAACACCTGCTCTTTGTGTTTAGCTTATGAGTGATATCAGGAAAAGAGAGAAAATAATAAGGATCAGGTAGCTGTGACATTTCCAGCATAATAAGAAAGAAAGAATTGCCAACAGTCTCAATGATTCTGAAGCTTTGGTGGGCCCAATGTGGGTTCAATTAATTTGGTTTCTAGACTTTCATTTTCTTGAAGCATCCGTTTCTCCCTATGAATTTTGGGGCTTAAACTGACTCATTTGGACCGCACATTCTCCTAGTGTGGGTTATACAAGAAGAATATCTGATATGAGTTACAGAGAATTGTGAGACAAAATGTGAAGGTCAAATGGGCTGTGGAAAAATTCCCACAGATCATCCGTCTTAGGAGAAGTAAAAAAAGTCACACGGAAAATAAAACAGGCATGCAAAATCTTGTCCTATATATTACTGTTCCGAATTATAATAGACGAGATTCTATAAGGCCAAGGAATGCATTAATTGATTTCATAACACCCTTCTTCTGTCATTTTATTTGTTCATTTTCCTGCATTTACTGTATATAGGATGTCCCATAACAAATGTTCTATGAGCAGCTCTCAAATCTAATGGCGCAGATGCACATAAGCGCACACATAAAAAGATAATATAAAATGATAAATAGTGCTTAAAGAATGGCAATACGATTAGAACTCAAACATCAAAGATAGCACAGGGGTGAGGGAACTCAGCTCCGGGGAAATATGAAATATGTCCTCCCCGTACCTCTCTATTCAGCTCTTGAGATTCTCCCCAGCCCACATCCACTTCAGTCATGCCTTGAGTGCTTTTACCTGGCTTGAAAGCATCCTTGGTGAGATAAGATTCCAAGGCTTAGGCAGGAAGATCTGACATTGGATGCCTCCCCACCACCACCACCACTGAAACTTCTAAGACATTTGCCTCTTTCAAAGTTAAAGCTTTAATATTGGCAGAGTTGCCTAATTTGCCCATCCTGAACTGAAACAGTTATGCTTTGACATTCACTCTTCTCCATAGAGGGCTATTGGGCTCAGGTCCTGTTTATGGGCTTCCCCTAAGCAAGTCCTTGGCTACTATGAAAAGCAGAATCCGGGAATAGATGAGCTACAGCCCTGATCCAGCAGGCTCTTCTTATGTCCTACAAGTCCTCCTCCAATTTCATGAGTCTATCATTATTGCATTTTTCTTCCAAGGAGCTGGGACATATGCCCCGCTCATTCTGTTCTCACAATAAACACCTTGTGAGGAAGGTTAGGTTAAGATTTGCATCTGGCCACCCAGAAAATTTTAGAGTTGAATGGAGATTTGACCATGGGATTCCCTAGTCATCAGGGCCATCTTTACCCGGGGGTGCAAGGGGTGCGGGGGACCCAGGCGCTGAATTCTGAGGGGCGCCTGGTGCCCGCCGCTGGAGCCGCCTAAGCATATTGTATTGAGCTGCTATGTGGCAGAGGGGTCAGTGGTACCTTTGACACAGCTCACCAAAGCTGGGAGGAAGGGGAGGGACAGGAAAGAGGGAGCGACAGACAGAAAGTGAATGCGCCTATCTAGCTACGGAAGCATGCACAGGCTCTGGAACCTTCCCAAGAAGAACTCATATATGCGCGCAAGGGCCCTCCCAGCTCCTCTAGAAATAAGGTTGCTCCCACAACGAAAGGCTGCCCGAGATGGCTCTCCCATGCATGCGCACAATGCCTGGCCGTCTTATCATTCAGACAACTCCCTATGACTGTAAGTGCATGCGTGGAGTCTTTAAACCAACTCCCAATGTGTTCTTTGTCTTTAGAAAAGCTGGTCTTAAACACAAAACACCCTCTTTTTGGAGCTGCGCAGCTGTGAGTGCTATTTATCAAATGATAAAGCATGCCCTCCTCCCAGAGAGCATGCATTGCGGTGAGATAATCAAGACTGACCTTGCTGCTGTTGTGGGTGGGAATGATTGGATAGCCACAACAACCCGCCTGGTGGTCCCTCAGTTGCTGGAGTAAATCTGGCCAATGGGATTCTTTCATGCATTAACCGAGGGACCCATATATACCACTGCATGTTACATTGAGCTTCCTCTTTTCGCCTTGTGCACCCGCCCACCATCCCTATATTTAGGGTTCATCATGACCTTGCTGTTCCGTCGTGGGTTGTCTGTTCTTGGGACAGGGGCCCAGTAGGAATTTTCCCATTTGACTGCTTGGCTGGTGCCACTTGGGTTTTGCCTGCCGCGTAGCAAATCATCACAACTTTGTAAGGTTTGGCGGTTAGGCATTGGTTCAGTGGTGGTGGAGGGGATGTGGATAGGCTGTGCTTGTCTCTCCAACGTTAAAGGAATCCAGGGCCTCTCCTTGCTTTTGTCCGATCCCCTTCTAGGGGTTAGGGCCACGCCAGAGCCCCTGGGAGCATTTGGGGTGAGCTTGAGTCTGAACCTGGTCCAATGCTCCCCCCAGGATGTTTTCCTTTACTGACGTCTGCCGGACTCCAGGCGTCAGTGCTGCCCTGCTGAGGTCAGGTGCAGCATCGGGAACCAATGCCTAAGCAAACCACTCACGATCTGTAATCAATAAAGTTGTGGCCAAAATTATGCCAATAACCTTAAACTAAATGTCAATTGTGACTTTATTTATTGGGGGAGGTCTTGGGATCTTTACACGCAATAGTGACATAAGCATAATAAAAGTTGATTTGGGGGCTAAACTAAATTTGGGGGCGCTGGGCAAATCTTTGCCCCCTGGTGGCGCATATGCTAAAGAAGACCCTGCCAGTCATATTCCAACACTCCAGCTACCCCATTGTGCCGACTCTCTAAAGATATGGTGATTGGAAGGGTCAAGCTAGGGAATCCACTTCCCACATTGCTTTTGCGCTGTGTAAAATAGGACTTTACGGTGATGGTTTTGGCTTCTGCACCTGAAATGAAAAATGTAGATGTTCTTACTGGTGCATTTCTCTTTAGGGTATAAGGGATGATTGTTTGAAATAAATGAAACATCCCTCACGTAAGAGTAAAATGGCGACAGAGATCCAAACACCCTCAAATTTCAGAACAGTGTAACTGTTTTACTCTTTATCCTATAAACAAGTCAAATGTGACGAGCTATGTAATAGCTTTTTTATGGTAATTATATCGGTTTGTTTGGTCTTTTTACCAGATCATTAAGCTGCTGAGGATGCTGGAGGAGTAGATTTCTTCTTCCAGTGTTTGAAATGGTCCTTCTTTGAGAGGATAGGAAGATTTTTTTGGAGGGGTTGTTGTTGTAATGATCAAAAGCTTTTTAAACAGCAGGGGAAAAGGTGATTTTTAACAGTGTTTTCATTTGTTTGTTTGTGTTCTCTGTAGCAGCATTTGTCCCTAAATTCCATTCAAGGATTTTCTAGTTTCTCTATTTTAAAAAATGACATAAGTACTGCCCTGCCCCCCACAACACAAAATGGGAAAGGAATCACCTGAAAAAGTGTGAAACCAGCATAAGTTGAGAATTTTCCTAGGGGAAAATTTTGAAAGTATTCCTCCATAATCCAACCCCAAAACGGGTTCCTTCCTCAGTAAGTTTTGAAACTGAAGCTTTACAGTAGCAATGCTTGAGAAACATGACCTCCAAAATCTACAGCAGCTCTTCTGTTCTATACCAGCACTTGTAAATTTTGTTTTTATGCCCTAGGTGATTGTAGAGTACTGCGACCAGCATCAGGGACGGAGAATCTGTGGTCCTCCAGATGTTGTTGGCCTCAAACTCTCATCAGCCCCAGGCAGTAGGCCAGAAGTCAGGGATGATGGGAAATGTAGTCCAACAAATTCTGGAGGGCCTCATGTCCCCTGTCCAGCATCACCATGTTTCTAACACAATGATGGATTTGTCATTAAGGCAAGGGTGGTGCTGTGGTCTAAACCACAGAGCCTAGGGCTTGCCGATCAGAAGGTCGGTGGTTCAAATCCCCATGACGGGGTGAGCTCCCATTGCTCGGTCCCAGCTCCTGCCCACCTAGCAGTTTGAAAGCACGTCAAGTGCAAGTAGTTAAATAGGTACCACTCCGGCAGGAAGGTAAACAGTGTTTCCGTGCGCTGTTCTGGTTTGCCAGAAGCGGCTTAGTCATGCTGGCCACATGAGCCGGAAGCTGTACGCCAGCTCCCTCGGCCAATAAAGCGAGATGAGTGCCGCAACCCCAGAGTTGTCCGCGACTGGACCTAATGGTCAGGGGTCCCTTTACCTTTACACCTTGAGAAGCCCTCATCTTGTGGTTACGCATACATTCACAGAACATTCATATATTTTCTCCTTCTGCTTGCTGCTCTTCCGAGCCACACTTTTCAGTTTTTCTATAGACAAGATTTGGTGGTAGCTGTGCTTCAATGGTTTGTTTGTATTGCACATCTGAATGATGACGTCACACCATGTCTGCTCATTGATATGTTAACACTATAATGCTTTTAGAAACACCATCTTCCCTGTCTTACTAGTGTAGGAAATGCCGCTGGGAAGGAAGCCCAGATGGTATATTTCACTTTGGCAAGATTGTGGTAGGCACCGATAATGCCCATCATCTTTAAGAGCAGAATATCTTTTTTTCTCAGGAACAGGAAAGTGTTCATCTACCAGCTCATTCAAATTAAATAGCCCCAATTCTAGGGGCTATAATTTGAATTCCAAATGGCTGCTCCTATTGTTACATGCCGCATTAACTATACGCACAAGTTAAAGAATAAAACATATTGTAGGCACGAGGAAAAAAACGGAACACAAATGGCTTTTCGGTGAAGAGGCTACAATGGAAGGAATCAAAGTTGTAATGTGCGGTGTTTAAAACAACAATGCTCCATCAAGAAATCATTTCCAGCCAAGTTTTTAAAAACTTTGAGGATGGCACTACTCTTTGGCTCTTGTTTTCCAAACAGGATCTATCTGAGAAAAAAAGAAAGATCACACTCACCGTCCATTTCATGCATTCAGCCTGGACATATGAGTGTAAGACACATGAGTGGGTGGATGTGCAAATCAGACCCGCACCAACATTGCATTTTCAGCAGGAAGGTCAGCAGGGACCTTGTCAATCATTTTTCCCGAGCATGTTTATTGGTGGTTAGATTCAAAAGGACAGGCTAGGAAGAACAGGTGGTGCTGACCTTTAAAGTCCTAAATGGCCTCGGCCCAGTAAACATGAAGGAGCGTCTCCACCCCATCGTTCAGCCCGGACACTGAGGTCCAGCGCTCAGGGCCTTCTGGTGGTTCCCTCACTGCGAGAAGTGAGGTTACAGGGAACCAGGCAGAGGGCCTTCTCAGTAGTGGCACCTGCCCTGTGGAACGCCCTCCCAGCAGATGTCAAGGCAATATGCGACTATCTTACTTTTAAAAGACATCTGAAGGCGGCCCTGTTTAGGGAGGTTTTTAATGTTTGATGCTGTATTGTGTTTTTAATATTCGGTTGGGAGCCGCCCAGAGTGGCTGGGTTAACCCAGCCAGATGGGCGGGGTATAAATAAATAAATAAATAAATAAATAAATAAATAGATTTGGTAGTTTTCAGACTGGTACTGAAGCATAGAGCTTATTGCACTTGGTTTGCTGAGGAACCAGTGCATTCGTGGCAGAGGTGGTAAGGCTGTGTGCTGGAGGCCTGAGCCTATAGGAATAGGCAAATATCTTTCTAATGCCTTACAGAACTAGAAACTGAATGCCTGAGGCCTGTGAGCTGCCTTGGATTGTTTATGTTCCGAGTCAAAGTCCCCTTGAAACATGGGCTTGTATCTAGAAGATTCATAATATCTACCAACTGCAGGTATTCATACTGATATTCAAGGGGATCATCTAATCTTGGACTTGTTCCTCACCAAAACGGAGGAACTATTGGAGAAGCTGAAGTATTGTGAACCTTGGGAGGAAGTGATCATGTCTTCTTGGGTTTCATGATATTGAGGCAAGGGAAAGCTGAGTGCAGTTGGACATGAACTCTGGACTTTAAGAAGGTTGATTTCAAAAACCTTAAGGAACTACTGGGTGAGATTTCATGGCTTGAAATACTCAAGGAGAAGAGAGTCCAATATGGATGGGAGTTTCTTAATGGTGAAATACTGAAGGCAGAAATGCAGACAATTCAAGAAGAAAGAAAATTGGGAGGCCTCTAAAATAACTGCTGAAGAGCATGTAAAAGAAATGGAAGAAAGGGGAAATCATGAAGGAAGAGTATACACAAGTAGACAACAGTTGCAGGGAGAAGGTCAGGCAGGCTACAGCTCAGAATGAGCTCAGGCTTGCAAGAGCGGTTAATAATAATAATAAAATACGTTTTTTTCTGCTATATTTGAAGAAGAGGAATAACAAACAAGTAGTAGGTCCTCGGCATGGAGAAGATGGAGAAATGTTATTGGGTGACAAAGAGAAGGCAGAACTGCTCGACGCCTACATTGCCTCAGGCTTCACCCAAAAGGAAGGCAGTGCCCAACCTGATGATAACAGAATAAGTGATATAACAAGGCAGCTGATGCCCAAGATAGGAAAAGAGGTGGTAAGGGAACACCTAGCTACTTTAAATGAATTTGGATCTCCAGCACCTGATGAGCTGCATCCAACAGTGCCGAAAAAATTGTGGGTGTAATCTCAGAGCCTCTGTCTATTATTTTTGAGGACTCTTGGAGAACAGGTGAGGTCCCTGCAGACTGGAGGTGGGAAAATGTTGCCCCCATCTTCAAAAAGAGGAAAAAGTACTGACCAGTCAGCTTGACAGCAATACCAGGAAATGAGAGGGAAGGAAAGTACCACTGTGCAAGCAAAAATCATTTTATTAATGAAGCAGTTTTGTTAGGTGCAACCCACAGAAGGGTCTAGAGATGGTCAATATCAACCTGCAGCAGATAGGTAGTATAAATCTTCTGGATCATCCAGGGTTGGTATAAATCAGGGATGTGGAAGCAGTAGCCCTCCAGATGTTGCTGGACTATTTAACTCTCATCAGCCCAGCCAGCATAGCCAGCGGTCAGAGATGATAGCATCTGTAATGCAGCAACATCTGGAACGTTGCAGGTTCCCCATCAAAACTGGGATCCCGTCCATTTTGACTTTGCCTGATCATCAACATAGTGCCATCTGCTTGCTGCACTGAATGCACCCTCAAAACAAAGTCACCGCTGCCCAGCCTGAGATACATTCCTCCACATATTCACATCTGAAATACCGTATGACCTAGAATTTTTCTGAAGCAATTCCCAGGTCAGCTATGAATGCTAAATTAGTTTGGTTTCTAGAAAAAAGGTGCATAAAGATACGTGTTTTTTCTGGGCATGGATATGGAACAACACAGGGAGAACACACCCTAGATGAGAGAAGTAAGTTCAGCCAGAAAAAAAGATAACTGTGGGAGAAGTTAATCCCCTGCCATTCTGCTTCTTTCTTTTTTTGATATAAGTACGAACTGATTCCCTACCCTGTTAGAAAATATTTTACGCTCATGTAACCCCATTGATTGATTTAATTAAGCCTGTTGGTAAATTAGGATTTTAAAGAGTCACTCATCCAAATAAACAGCAAATTAGCAAAATGGGCAGGCTCCAAGGTCACCTCCTGATTTTCAAGCTGGGCCCAGAATGCATCTTCTAGAAATGTGCCGGATAATGTGATTCATTAGCAAAATCATCTGAGCGGTTGAATTTGGTTTGGGAAAATGGTGGAAGTTTTAAGTCTGATTTGCTTAATGCCCGAGACATCCTGATGCTGCTCGTGCCGCATTTGCTGGCGAACATTTCCATTTCGTGTTGTAAAACTCTAAATGAAGGCATCTCCGTTTTAGTGAGGTAACAAATTGAAACCTCATATGCTGCGGTATGCTGCATGTTCTCCTGCTAATAAATTTGATTTGGTAAGCCTTCAGAACGGAGCATCAATTGAAAAGAAGTTGTTTTTGCAGGCCTTTTTAATATTCAGTGTGCGCCAATGAGTATTGCAGATTGTGCTGCAAAACAACGGAAGAAGAATAAACCTTTAACTACCCCTCTCAAATGCTGAAGCAGTTAGGCAGAGCTGTAGACACCAAGAGAGGCATAGGGACATAGGAAGCTACTTTATACCATTGGTTCCATCTAACTCAATATTGTCCACATGGACTAGCAGTTGATTTCCAGGATTTCCGACTGGGTTCTACCTAGAGATGCTGGGAACTGAACTTGGACCTCCCTCACAAAGCAGATGTTCTACCACTGAGCTGCTTCCCCAAGCAGGAGTGCCAACTTGAGTAAAATATTGGAGGGGGGAACAGGTAAGCCCTGCCCCACATAATTGGGGGGGACAGGTAAGCCCACACCTCTCAGTTCTGAGAAAGTGTGTTCTCCCTGAAATGAGAGCACGTGTTGCGGTGGGGTCTGCCAGGCCAACCCTCTGTTGCCAGGCAGGTAAAATTGTGCTGGCCTGGGGCAACGATTGGATGGCCGGGTTGCTGGGGCAAATTTCATGTTGCAATTTGGTGGGTGGGACCAAAGGCTTTAAATATTGGGGCACTCAGCTTTTGCTTTCTCTTTCGCTGAGTGCATAGGATCACCCGCCCGCCCGCCCTGAGTTCCGGTTGACCTTGCTATGCCTGTCACAGTGGCATTGCATGGGGGGTGCAGGGGGGGCCGGCCGCACCGGGCGCAACATCTGGGGGTTAGGGTTAGGGGCACAAATCCACGGGTTAGGGGGTGCAAATTACTTGCCTTGCCCCGGGTGCTGACAACCCACGCTACGCCACTAGCCTGTCATGGGGTCATCTGCCTTGGGGCAGGGGCCTAGTAGGAATTTTGTCCATTTGGCTGATTGGCTGGTGCCATTCAGTTTTTGCCTACTACTTAGCAATTTGTCACAACTTGTAAGGTTGCGGTTAGGCATTGGTTATAAAAAGCTGTTGGTGGAGGAGGGGTAAGGATAGGCTGGGCCTGCCCCTCCAATGGTGGTGTGGAAGAGAATTCCGTTAAAGGAATCCTGGGGCTTGCCAATCCCTGAAATGGGTCCAGGGCCAGCAGTCCTTGGGGAGCTGGTTGGGTGAGCGGTGAGGGACTGTCACTCAGCTCAACTGATCCCCAATATTGTTTTTCCTTCACTGGCTTCCGAGGGAGTTCGGAAAGTCAGTTCTGTCCCAGGCAGGGGGACAGATAGTCATAACCAATGCCTAAGCAACCACTCACAGATTATGTATGTAAATAAAGTTGTGGCCAAAATTATGCTAAAAACCTTAAACAAAAATTAGTGTGATTTGTGAATTATTTTGAGGGTGGCTTGGAAAACATAACACCTCTGCCTTATCAGGATTCCGCTTTGATTTATTGGCCCACACCCAGATTATCACCATTTCCAATCACCAGTGTAGCACCTTCGCCATCTCTCCTGGTGCAACAGAGAGGGAGGGAGAGAAAGTGTCCATGTATTGATAGCGCGTCACTCTGAATCTCCTGTTGATATCTCCCAGCTGTTTCGAATATTTAAAATGGAACTAAGGGAACAAAACAGGACAACTCCTGTATATGTAGCCAATTAATATAGCTAATTCAATTATGGTCCTGTCCTTAGGCTGTTTACTTGGTCCTAGATCCCACTGGTTATCCTACGGGCATCTGGTTGGCTACTGTGAAATGAGGACGCTGGACTAGACGGGACTTTGGTATGAGGCAGCAGAGCACTTATTTTCTTAATTCAAATGGGACTTGTTTCTGATAAGTGTTCATAAGATTGCTGCCTTAAGGAAGAGGGGGAAAGTGCTGATAAACTGGGAACATATTTAAGATTAGGATCTGTTTGCTAGACATTAGAAGGTGTGGATTAACCAGAATGTTTCCTCTGAAATCCTTTTATTCTGTGTAATGTCTATTGTGTTCCTTTATCTATCTATCTACTTTACAATTCATGGAGCTGGTATGTGGAGCAACAAAAACAAAATATCCTTACCACCATTTAAAATAATCCATGTGTGTGTGTACTGTATATATTTATATATGCAGTATATAGTAATATAGATATAGATATCGATATATGCATGAGAGTGTGTATAGGAATAGTCAGTTTTCTTCATTTTTACATAATCCAAATTGGCAGACATAAAAATCTGAGTTTCTCCCCCTCTACTACAGTAGATATTTCCAGATAATGTCGGCACTGCAGTCCACGAGCATTTTGAGAATTAATTAAAGTGTCATGAAATCGTTCTTTCATTAGCATATATGTGGTCATAAAAATAATTATAATTATTTCTTAGAGGTGGGAAAGACTTAAATTTGATTGATGGAATTAATGAATATGTAGCCCATTCTGACATATTAAACAGCAGAATTACTGTCCGCCCCCCCCCCCATTTCTAGAAAAAAAGGGGAATTAAGTATATTAAATGACTATGAGAAATATGCTAGAGAAATCTTATCAAGTTAAAAAAAAAGTATAGCCCAATATTGCTCTTTTATTTGGGAACCTAAAACAAAGTATCCCATGGTGACCAATTTTAGTCCGCTGGTAATATTATAGGGGCACAGTCATGACCCCACATTAAGAGTGAGTTGTCTGAATCGTGTTCAGCCACTATAATTACAAACTCCTTCAATGAGTTGACTTAAAACATTGCAGTTTAATAGAGGCAAGTTTGAGGATGGCCCATGCTGAACTTTGGGTAGAATGGATAATAAATTGATTGTGTTGTGGGCAATGTTATCCAACAGGATTTCATAGGGGGGCCACTAGACATGATAAGTAAGGACCTATTATTTGTGCTGGTTAAGTGAGAATGAGTGACAGGCGGAGGGGGTTAACTGGAAAATGACAGAACCTCTCATAAGTTTGCACTGAGCATGTGCAAGGGGAACCCCTCAATGGAATCCCACTGAGTAACGCCGCCCACAAAAATGTCTCCTTGATTTAAAAAAAAACAACTGCAAACATTACACTTTCGATGGACAATAGCACATCCTAGATATTGCCCTTGACCTAACATGTGGTTTCCCAAAACACATGGCACAAATTACTTCTGGGAAGGGCACCCTAGCAAAATCTAGGAGAGAAAAAGCCACACCACCAGACAGCTTCATGAACTCCCTTGCCAAAAGTTTAGCTCATTGAAAGCAATCCATTTCTTATCCTTTCCTCCCTGAAAATCAAGGAATAAAGATGAGAAAAGTGCAATACCCATGCATATTTTTATTGGTTTTGGCAAGTATGCTTAAGGTATTTTCCTATTAGCCATATATTTCCCTACTTCAAATTAAGTACTAGAAACTACTTTAAATGCTTTAGATTTTCAGATACATACAGCAAGTGCTAGTGCAATGCAATTTTTATTATCATTATGCATAAATTCTCAGCAGAGCATCAGAGGGAACCAGCAGAAACACAGAGAGCAGAAACCAGATAAAGTTAAGCACTGTTTAAATCTCTTTGATTTCACTTAATTTGGCTAAATCATTCTCAAAGTTTAGTCACAGCTTCCTGAAGTTGGTTAGCAGCCCGTTCAGCAGCCTACCTGATCTCTACAAGATGCCTTATTATTATTATTATTATTATTATTATTATTATTATTATCATCATCATCATCAGAAATTTGGTCAAAGCTCTTTCCATAAATCATAACACAAAATAATAGAATAAAAGAGTTAGGAAAACCACAAATGCCATTCTAGCTAAGGTTTTTGTTGTTTGTTTGTTTATTTGTTGTCCAATCTAGAGAAAAACAGTAACTCCACTGGCTGAATTGAAAAGGTTTCTGCAGGGGCTAGTGTATATTTTTGCAGTCTTTAGAAAAAAAAACTGGAAGAAAAGGATGTGATACAGTTTATTAGAGCAATAACAAGTCACATGCCCACATTTATTTTGGTATTTACTTCTACAATTTATATCTTGCCGTGTCGTTTAGGTGTCCCCAAAGTGCCTTGTGTCATAAAACAACATAAAGACACAATAAACTGACATTAAGAATGCATTTAAAACCTTTAAAAAAACCAAAAGCAGAAGAGCCCAATTGACACCTCAAGGTAATTCTCAACCATTTGGAAGGAAAAAAGAACAGATGCTGTTGGTTCCTAAAACCTCTGAGAGCACTGAAGTCATCAAAAGTTGGGAGTTGGTTGCATGTCTTAGCTTACTGATTAGCTTGCAGTCTGATGGTTAGAAGCCTGTCCACCTACCCATAGAGGATCACTGGCAGCACCCTCTCTTCTAACATTGTTGTAGAACACTTGTCCCAAGGATACCTCACTGACACTAAGGGAACAATCCCATAAAAAAGAAATAGACTAATTTGTGGTGCATAAGGCTTTCTTCTCCTTTCTTCTTCTTTGGCCATCACTCTTAGCCGAGTAAGATTGTCTTCCATGAACACGGTTTTAACAATGAGTCCGTAAGTGACTGTGGAGGCCAATTCTGGATCCACACGTCCTTCCACAATGGGGATGTTGGTTTCCGGGTGAGAGTTGATTGTGGTGAGCGATTGCCAAGTGTGCCTTCCTCTTAGCACGTTTCTCCCTTTCGTCCTGAGTTTGAGCGTCTTCAAAGTCCATGACACCTTTGGTAAAGGCTGTTCTCCACTTGGAGCACTCACAGGTCAGTGTTTCCCATTTGTTGGTGTTTATACTACATTTATTTTTAGATTTGCCTTGAGAGAGTCTTTGAACCTCTTTTGTTGACCACCAGCATTACGCTTTCCATTTTTAAGTTCGGAATAGAGTAGTTGCTTTGGAAGGTGATAATCAGGCATCAGCACAGCATGACCAGTTCAACGAAGCTGATGTTGAAGAATCATTGCTTCAACACTGGTGATCTTTGCTTCTTCCAGTACACTGGCATTAGTTTGCCTGTCTTCCCAGTTGATGTGCAAAATTTTTTGGAGACACTGTTGATGAAATCTTTCGAGGGGTTGGAGATGGCATTTATAAGTGGTCCATGTTTCACAAGCACACAGTAAGATTGGTAGTACTATAGCTTTGTAAACAAGCATGCATTTTGGTTTCCATAAGGGCTTACTAACGCTGATGGCTAGGCCCTACCTCCATCACTGGAGGCAATATGCTTCTGAATATTAGGTGCTGGAAACCACAGGAGAGTAGTGTTCTGTGGTGCTCAAGTCCTGCTGGTTGGCCACTGTGAGAACAGGATTTTGTGCTAGATGGGCCACTGACCTGAACCAGAGGGGATCTTCTTACACTGAAACTGTGCTGCAAAATCCAGAAAAGTTTATAACCTAATTAGGAGTTGCATTCCAAGGCACAAACAAGTTTGAGATTGGGTTAGTCCACTGTATATTTCTCCTCCTTTGTGCTTTTAACTGAATGAAGTCACTCTGCTCTGCTAGTCCATTGCTCTCTGCTGTCTTTTGGAGACTGGGTCATTGTTCTATTGCGTTTTCATATGGTTACTTGAAAACAAATTGCTGCCTTAGAATTGTATGCCGAAAAGTAAGGTAGCAATGTTTTAAATTGGGGTTGACTCAGTTGATGTTGTTGGACCATCCTTCATTCTAATTGGGGCTCATGGGAGTTGGAGGCCAACAATAACTGGAGGCCAACAGTTTTCTAATCCTTGCTTTAACTAACTTACTTCGCCAAACCTTTATTAGGCATTACAAATATAGGCCATCATAAAACATCCATATATAAAATTTTAAAATATATACAAATAAACAGCCTTGTAAAATATGTAATAATGAGGATTTTAATTTCTAATTAACTAATTAAATGTGAAGTTTCACCAGTCTTATGGACACTTCTGGAACACAGAAACAACACCCACATTTATCTGGATTTTGCTGTAGGTAAAGTTGGGGTGGCAGTTCCAAGCAATAGCATCCATGTCACTTTTATTTTATCCCTGCTACCTGTCTATGCTCTGTGTGTGGTTTATCGCAAGCCTGGAGGAAGGAATAGCTTAATAAATTCTTGTTGGCAGTTACTGCCTGATCCGTCCTTTAAATCTTGTTATCAGATATGAAGCATCTGGATGACCCGATTTAACTGCTGTGATTATACAAAGCAATGCTCTGTAATAGTTTTCAAATGGTAGCTAGGAATTGTAAACTGTATTGTGCACCAAAAATATATATGCAAACAAACAGCATTAAAGGATGTGCAGTAATTAGTGCTGTTCACAAAGCAGCTTCCATAGCAACAAGTAACCTAATCTTATTACTGTAGAGTTTGTATGGAAATACCTGTGCTCTGATTTCCCAAAGATATGATGATTGGCAGCTGTTAATCTTAGAAGTACAGCTGCTGAGCATTGGTGAAATCAGGCAGGTCCTGCTGAAGCCAACAATTTGCATCTGTCTGGAATCTAAACTGTAATCTTCTGCATTTAATTCGTATGAAGATCTTAGCATGGTGAGTTCTGAATTAAAAAGCCTCAACTATGTTATTATTGCTGGGCTTCATCCAAATGTTCCTTTCCTATGACAGAAAGATGATGATGATGAACAAACAATGCCCCCCTTCCCAGGATACTCCATTTTCTTCTGGAGCTATGCTACAGGTTCAACAATCCACCTAATAGGTAAAGGTAAAGGAACCCCTGACCATTAGGTCCAGTTGTGACTGACTCTGGGGTTGCAGCGCTCATCTCGCTTTACTGGCTGAGGGAGCCGGTGTACAGCTTCCAGGTCATGTGGCCAGCATGACTAAGCCACTTCTGGCGAACCAGAGCAGCGCACAGAAACGCTGCTTACCTTCCCATCGGAGCAGTACCTATTTATCTACTTGTACTTTGACGTGCTTTCAAACTGCTAGGTTGGCAGGAGCAGGGACCGAGCAATGGGAGCTCACCCCGTCACGGGTATTTGAACAGCCGACCTTCTGATTAGCAAGTTCTAGGCTCTGTGGTTTAACCCACAGCACCACCCACGTCCCTAAATCCACCTAATAGCTGGAGCTATTAGGTGGATTGTTGGAAATTAAAATAGTATGGCTCCTCTTTCCAAAGTGAACCTCACTTGGTGGAAAGACCGGGGGGGGGGGACAAAGACTGCCCACCTGGCTCCTTCTGAGGGATGTTCCTAGAAAGGTGTGGGAACAAGACTTGAGGAAACAGCTGCAAGTAACTATAAATGCAAAGTGTGCATTTTAGTAACTTCCATTTATGTCTATCAGTATTTGCCTTGGTCTGATTAAAGGAAAGATAGAAAATGTTTCATTGGCATAGAGCTAAATCTGAGGGGAAGGTTTGATGGAATAGCTTGAGTGTTCCTAAGGAGCCCTTACTTTTGCTCAGAGTATTGTATTTACCTCCCCAATGCCATTTCTTTCTTCTTGTGAAGCACCCTGTGTCCAATTACGTTTGCTGCCATGAATCATCATAATCTAGAAAACTCCTGGAGCATTTCCAGAGTCTCAGGTGTGCCTGCTGAAGTCAGGCAGGGTTGCCAACTCTGGGCCTTGAAGAATTAATTTGAGCAGGAGGCCTGAGGAGCAACTCATATCTGCAGCAAGAACTTGTTTCTATTGGCCATTTGAGGCTTATTAAGATTTGGCTCTAGGGTTCCCCGGTTCAAACTTATCCCACCCTGCTTCCACCTTCCTGTGTGAATAGTTGCACAGCACCAGAAAATCCAGCTGGTGCAACATCTGCCAAACCTCTTTCTGCCCCAGAGTTATTGCTGATGGTGCCAGAGCGCTAGTCCTGAGCTGACAGAAAATTGTGCCTTCACTCCAAGTAGTTGCTAGAATGCTGAACTTACACAGGGAAGAATCAATTAATTCCATGTCTAAATTTAAATAGTCTTTTTTCCCTCATCTGTTTCATGAGACGAAGCCACTTCATCAGTGTGCTTATTAAGGGCATATCTATCTGTTACATTTTGGAGGAAAAACAAAACATAATAACCATAATTGCAGAATTTGTTGCCACATAAGGCAGTGATAAGGGACGCGGGTGGCACTGTGGGTTAAACCACAGAGCCTAGGACTTGGTGATCAGAAGGTCGGTGGTTCGAATCCCTGCGACGGGGTCAGCTCCAGTTGCTCGGTCCCTGCTCCTGCCAACCTAGCAGTTCAAAGTGCAAGTAGATAAATAGGTACCACTCCGGCGGGAAGGTAAACGGCATTTCCATGCGCTGCTCTGGTTCGCCAGAAGTGGTTTAGTCATGCTGGCCACATGACCTGGAAGCTGTCTGTGAACAAACGCTGGCTCCCTCGGCCAATAAAGCAAGAAGAGCGCCGCAACCCCAGAGTCGGTCACGACTGGACCTAATGGTCAGGGGTCCCTTTACCTTTAAGGCAGTAATGGCTACCAACTTGGGTTCCTTTATAAGATAATTAGACCATTTCGGTGGCTATGAAGCACCACGACGGTCTAATCTACACTACAGTTACCCAAGGAAGGTATAATAGGCAACATCTCACCATCCTACAGAATTTCTGTGCAACTGATTCTTTTTTTCTAGAAATGTCAAAACTCAGCCTTTTCTCATTTTATTTTAATGGGATTTTTCTTTCCTAATTTTCTTCCAATCTGTCAGAACCATTTCCTGGTTAAGAGTTCAGAGAGTTCACTGAGGTTCAAAGGACCTCAATTTATTGTCTAAATAAGATTAGCAAATCCTTGATCCTGCTCCAGGTTTTATTGCAAAGCAGGGGCTGCGGTCCTAAATGCCTTCTTAGGGAGCAAGCTATCACTGAGCTCAATGGTACATACTTCGAAGTTTTGGCTTTTTTAAAAAAGCAATGTTAAAAGTGCACAGCTTGTTCAACAGCAACCAGATATTAAACATGGAATCAAAGTCATCTTACTGTCTATTACATCTGATGGAATTGCTAGTCTTCAGCAATTCTTTATCCACCTTGAGATGCTGGTGACTTCTCAAGGTTCACCCCTGTTCAGTCGTGGAATCTGAGATAGCCTTAGAGGAGCAACAGTGGAGACCAGGAACCTTCAGAGATCTCCACATTACCAGTGACCCCTGCCCTAGGAATAGAGGTAAGCACACCAACTACAGTACCTGGTAGATCCCAGCCACTTTCATCCTCACTAGGCCCACAGGAGCAGAGGATGAGCTAGGTAGGATCTTCAGAACCACCACCGAAGGACCTGGATAACTCATGTGAGGCTTCTCAGGAAATCACATGTCTAAATCGGGCCTGGCTGAGAGCCAAGAAGGAATGGAGCCTTAGCTCCTTGTCTCCAATCTGCTTCATTATTAAACAGTGACATCTTCAAGCTCCATCCTTCGTGAAGTGGGGAAACAGACAGGAATGACCTGGAAACTTGCTATATCTAAAGCATGTGAGCTATGGCTTGTTCACAGTGGTCTCTTGCAAGTATGAGTGGGGCATGTCAAATGTACAAATTCCACATCATGTCACATCAGATTCATTGCTTTTCAGTTTAATCATTCAGCAGCACCATATAAATTGTGTCGGATCCAGCAGAATTAATCTGAGCCTCGAAAAGCACATAAAGCTGAAAGAGGGAGTGGGAAACAGCTTCACTCCTTCAATTTCCTCCTTCCCCTCTATGTATTTTTCAAGGGAGGAAAACAATGCATTTGCCACCTCTTACCCAATGGGGAAGTAAGGTGGGGCGCAGAGGCTTTGTGGGCACCAAAAGAAGACATCAACAGCATCATTGCACCCACAGATGCCCCATTGACAACCCCTGTTTTAGCATAAGGCAACATCACTTTGTTTTCCATTGCATATTTCTATTAAGTTAAACCAAACTAAAAACCAAAACCAAAACTCTCTCACAGACCTGTCAGTTTGGAAATGTGCAGGTACTTGCATCTTTGAAAGGCTTTGTTAATATGGCAGAATTTCCAAGGCTAACCTACTTATTTTGTCTTTCCTCCCCACCTAGAAAAGTATGGCGGTCCCTTATGGATGTTACAAAAACATCCACACATTTCTAATCAATGTATAAAGTGGCAAAAAACCTCAACCCATCTCTCTGAGAATGCGACGGAGATGGGTGGAGAGAAATTTTCCCCAGCAGACTAAAATTGATAGGACTGCCTTTAAAGGGAATTTTTAAAATACTCAAAATGACTTTTAAAAATAGTTATGCAAATTATTATGCATCTCTGGTGAACAGTTACCTTCTCTTTTATGGATAAAAGGGATGTGCCACAGTGCACTAAATAAAATGTTCTGTATATAACATTATGCTTTCTGACTCAGAAAAAAAAGAGTAAAATACCATGCTATATAGAAGCTCCCCTGGTAATACTCCAGTACTAAATATATGTAGGAATATCTTCAGCATTTGATCAAAGGCCCTCTCCAATGCAATGGACCCTGATCAAAATGCTAGAGATCAGGATGAGGGAAAATAAACACAGCTTTTCACGCAGCCTCTTTCCCACTTCTCCTGCCCCAAAGCGAAATGAAACAGTGGTGAGCAGTCAAAGCGAAAGGTAGAGGCAACAGCGATGGCTGCAGGTGCTCCTAGTCCCAAGCGGAGCATTGCTTTTCCCCAGTGGGGATGCAACTGCCAAGTGACACCATCTCCGGTGGGAAAACAATATGGCACACACTGTTCCGACTGTCAGAGAATGTCCCCTGGGCCTGCTGCTTTGACAGGAATGCAGCATAGAGTGTTTTCCCCTTGGGAACTGACTAGAAATCAAAGGGTTTTTTTCCTTTGGTGGGAAGAGTGCACACATCATCACTTGGATGGTAGAGACTCCTGGTTGCATCCTATGGGATCCCCATTTGGGGAATCCCATGGGAGTCCTGGCTGCATCCCTTGGGAGCCCTAGTTGGGGGATCCCAGCTGTAGCCTGAAGCATTAAACCTTCATCAAGTAACTGGAAGCTCCTACAACTTCCACCACAATCTCCCATTCTCTCTTCACTTGTCTGGAGGTACCAGTAAGTTTCTTTCACCTTTGGGAATGGGGATGGGAAGAGGTACACATCAATAAAGTCACTTGATTCATTAGTATTTTAGCAATGTTGCTACCCTGTTGTGGAATATTATCCAACTATCCCTTGGCAGTCTTAATGGGGGGAAAGACATCAATCTAATTGTTCCATTCTTTTTTTCCTTTTTGCAAGATTAGAGGTTCAGCATAGAGATGATTTCCATATGCGATATCACTCAGAACCACGTCAGAAAAATACGGTGGCTTTGCTGAAACCTAGCATTTGGGGGAAGTTGGCATAGCAGTTGTCAGAGAATCAATATCAATAAGAAAGCTGGAAACCAAATAAGTGGCAATAGCAGACACAGCTGTGTGTGCCCACTTCCACCTGCTACAGCCTACTACTAAGTGCTTTTTTTAGTCAGCATTTTTACAAGATTGGGAAAATATATATCATCTAGTACCACTTATTGCAAACTTTAAATATAGCAGCCATGTCTGCAGAACAGATCTCGGAAGACATAACTGGAAAAGATTAATTATTTGAATAACTTGCAGAAAGATGAGCAGGAAATGGATTGGGTGAGGAGGACGTGGAAGGCGGTTCTCATTTCCAATGATGTTGTAGCTTCCACCGAGCCATGCTAAGGGAAAGGAGGGCAATGGGTGTCTCTTGGCTCCCCCGTGCTTCTTCTGCATGCAAGAACTCCACTCATACTAGGATGCAAATTTGTGTAGGTGGCATCATTACATTTCAGCAAGTTTAGTGTAGTGAATGGAGATATTGTCATAGACTTGCTGGATGCAGAGGAATGGTGGGAGGAACGTGCTGGGGAACCACCAAGGGGAGAAAGCTCAGAGCCCAGGGAATGGTGATGGGACAACAATGAGTGGTCACAGGGCGCAAGACTTAGGACATAACATTGAAATGGAAGACTGGAGGAAATTATGGAAAGTGGACTTAAAATTTACTGACTGCACATTGTTAAGAGAGGATTATATGAAGATGATGTATCGATGGTACATTACATCTGTTAAGATGGCAAAAATGTATAGAATAGGCTCCAATAAGTGTTAGAAGTGTAAAGAAAAAGAAGGCACGTTCTTTCATGTGTGGTGGAATTGTAAAATAATTAAAAAGTATTGGGAAATGATTTATAATGAACTGGAAAAAATGTTAAAAGACCAGAAGCTTTTTTACTAGGCATGTCAGATCAAGGTATGGCAAAAGAGAAGAAAAAACTATGTATGCTACAACTGTGGCTAGGATTTTACTAGCCCAGAGATGGAAAAGTGACGAAATACCAACCAAAGAACAATGGCAAGAAAAACTAATGGAATATGCTGAAATGGCAAAGCTAACTGAAAGACTTAGAGACAAAGACAAGAGAGACTTTAAAGAAGAATGGGAACCATATATGCTGTATCTACAGAATCAGTGTAAAGAAATGGACTCAGTAGCAGGGTTTGAGTAAACACTTATGTGGGAAGTTGTCCGTGGATAAAAACTGACAAAAGACTTCAATATAAGGGTAACCCTTTTATTAGCGCGTTTGCAAAGGCGGACCCCTCGTACCCGTGGATACGAAGAGCCCCGATCGGGCATAAGCACAGCAGTTTTATCCCTAGCTGCCGCCCCTCTTTTGGAGGCTTGGCTTACAATCTATCTACCAGAATTCAGCACATTCCTAATACATTGTTCAATCTACTCTATTCATTTTTACTCCCTTCTCAGTGTGGGCATCACCCTTTGGCTCTCCCTTTCTGGCGTACGCGACTGTGTTATCTTGTATACATGTCTAGCTCTCAAGGCTGAGTTTGAGGCACGTCCTTTCTGTATGCTTTCATTGTTTCCCAATCTCACAATCCCCCCTCTCTTTTGTACCTTGCCTCAAACTCATATAATAACTCCCATATTCATTCCTCCACATACAAAACAATTTTTCACAGTTAGCTCTTTGGCGATAGTCTCAGCTAGACTCAAAAACATGTTATGAGCTCTTGGGGGAAGAGGTAATTTATTTAATTGTTGTCAAAGCTCTCAAATACTGAGATTGGTTGTTTGCTGACCTTAGTAGTATGTACTTTTATGATTAGGTGCCCATAAGGATCCTTCCCATTTCCATCTATCTCCAAACCAAGGTGAATATATTTAGGTCTAGTGGAAGGGAGTTCCTTAGCCCACAGACATACAGGATTGCATTGTCCTGACCCACAGGCCGTCGAAGCCGCTCCCCTGGTGATATTTATCCCCTTCGGACCCCTATATAGGGGTATCTCTTCCACCCCATTGGTATACCAATAATTCCATCTTAGTGGCCCCTACATTGGAACCGGCAGCCTGCTGGAACAGGTACTTATCCTCTTGGAGATAAGCTCTCTCCCAGCTTAATGACCCACAAGTGACTCCGGCTTGGTCGTTAGACCCTTGTCCCTTTGAAATAGCAATGCATGCATCAAAACAAACATGTATCTTCTCCGTGCCCCTGGTGGAGTTGTGAGCTATATATCCCTGCCTATTTTGTGCTAGGGAAAACATATGTGCCCTTTCACTTGCCTTCTTTGCCGTTCCCCCTTTATTTCCATATACATATATGCTAGAGGTAATAGGTCCCACCGCTAGGGGCTCATAACATTCCGTTTCATTCTTTTGGGTCTTACATCTAAGATATTGGGTCTGATTGTGGACACAGGGGTCTAATTCTACTACACACTCGGGGGCAACATTATAATACATTAAAGTTCGTGTAACTACTGTCCCAGTTTTAGTAACTCGGATACATTGGCTGCAGCTCTCATCTTGAATTTCGGTGGCCAGGATACTCCCTAGCATAATCAGGAGGCTGAACCCTGCTATCATTGCCTCCATCTTAATTGGTTTACTGCTTGCACTACCGTGGGAGTCCAGCTCAGACTGCAATTGACCTCTCCCTCAAGGGTGATGGCACAATATTGTATAATTATGTCTTCTATAAAAATTATGTCACACAACTCAGTGCAATGCACACATAACACACAACATTCGCAATGAGCGCAGCAACAGCATTCATAAAAACATTTGCAAGTACAGAATAGACACATCGAGGTCAGCGTTTGGATTCTTTCTGGTTAAGCGTCACCTTCAGCGGATTATCGGGGTCAACAGTTACCCTCCAGTCCTGCGGGGCTTTCTTGACCCTGTGATAGTGAGTCCACCCGTGCTCTCTGGTCCTTACTGCACTCGGTGGTCAGCAATACCTGGAACGGACCTTCCCAAGCAGGGTGCAATTTCTCCGCCTTCCACACTTTTATGATGTTCCAGTAAGGGAGGACGCTGGGCCAAAACGCCACGTCCTGTAAGGTGATCTTTGAACACCAGCAAATATTTCTGCTCCCCCTCTCTGGTAGCTCTGTGAAGTCCACCTGTTAAGAGAAGAGATAACAAAGACGGCAGCGATTGCACAGAACAAATTGATATATTAACTCAAAGGGGTCAGCATGGCAAAAAACTTCGCAAGGGGTTAACAGTTCTGTTCCTTGGGTTAAGTTTGCTAGCCGAGATTTTTAAAAGTCTTCCTGTGCTCTAAGTTTCAGAACTCTAAGCCATGTTGCAAATTTCAGTTCATTTGCCAGTGTCTGTAGACAGAACAATGCGCTCCTTGCTTCTGGCAAAGTTTCAAATTCCTCAAAGTATCAATTCCTATGCCGCAGCTCCTTTCAGAGTAAAATTGCACATTAAAAAGAAAAACTTGACAAAGTTCACAGAAAGCATTCACTTGCTTTTTAAGAAAGTCACTTTTCCAGGTTAATACTTTGGGGCAGGGGGATGGGTAACTTTTGGCCTTCTGGGTTTATGTGGCTGAACTGTAAATCCAGAAAGTGTGAGGTTCAGGGTAGCTGGCTGAATGCAGCAGTGTCCTTCTTGGAATAGGAGCCAAGAGATAACGCTCTGAAGCTACCTCCAAGCGCCTGGCACAAGGAAAAAACCAAACAAACTGATGTCCTGTTACTTTCATGAATGAATGTTAGAAACAGTTAGTTCACTCGCTTCTAGCTGCAACAGTCTTTTAGCAAGAACAGAGATGAGAAGAAATCATTTTTGAGAATTTCGCCATATTTGTAGGCCTTTCCGCTGCCCGTCTCATGCCTTCTAAAACATTTCTGTGATAAGTCTCTAAGGCCGCCCTTCCCTCTGTAGTATTGTAATCCCAAGGGGGGGGTCCTTCTGGGGTTTCCCATCTATTATCCCTTTGTTCCCATCCCTCCTTTTTCATGTAATCTATCTCTTGGGGGGTAAAGACCAGGTTTTCTGTATCTGCTTTGGTCAGGACAGGTACTTTCAAACTATATTGTTGTACCAGTGCGGCTCTAGGGGTGCCCCTGACAGCTTCCTTTGCTCTCAAATCAGCCCACCTATTTCCTACTTCTTCGGGGCTCGTCCCTCTGGTGTGGGCTGGAACATGAACCACTGCGACCTTTTCTGGTCCAGTGAGGGCATTTAATAGTCTTTCTAGTAATGCCATGTGTTCTATTTGCTTTCCATCCGCCTTAATATATCCCCAGTCCCGCCAAGTCCTACCAAAGGTATGTACCACCCCCCCATGCATAGCAGGAGTCTGTCCATATGGTTACCTCTAAGCCCCTTGCCAACTCGAGAGCCCGTGCCAGGGCCATAATCTCACATTTCTGGGCCGACCAGTTCGCCGGCAAAGCCCCACTTTCGATTATCTCCCCATCTTCCTTAACTACAGCATATCCTGACTTCCTTTTTCCTTCCTCAACATAACTAGATCCATCAACGTACCATCTCTCCCCCATTACTAAAGGGATTTCTGATAAATCCTCTCGAACCTTTGCCATTAATTGTATAGTGCCCAAGCAATCATGCTCATCTGGTTCCCATTCTTTCCTTTCTCCTATCAAGAACTCTGCTGGATTTAAATTCCGATCAGTTCCTAATGTAATATCAGGGCTGGTACGTAGCACTGTTTCGTAGTGGGTTAGGCGGCCATCCGTCATCCAGGTGGAGGCTGCCCCAATTAGTATCGTGGATATTTGATGAGGACTGTGAACAATCAAGGCTCTTCCAAAAGTTAACTTCCTACTTTCGACTACTAGCTCAGCTGCTGCTGCCACCACCTGGATACACGTGGGCCATGCTCGCACTACTGGCTCCAGGGTTTTGCTAAGATAAGCTACTGGCTGATACCGCCCCCCTCTCTTTTGGGCTAGGACTCCGACAGCAGTCTGAGAACTAATAGTTACATATAGGTGGAACGGCTGTTGGAGGTTTGGTAGAGCTAGGACAGGGGCCCCTATCAATGTTTTCTTTACTTCTTCCCATCTTTGTTCATCGTCCTGTTCCCATGTTATTTTACCATCTCCGGCCAGTTTCCGGTTTAAAAGCCGGACCAGCTTGGCAAATTGATCTATCCACAGTCTACAGTATCCTAGGAGTCCCAACATTCTTCTTACATCTGTTTTGTTTCTAGGAGGTTGTAATTCTAAAATTCCCTTAACTCTTTCTGGATCCAATTTCCTTGTTCCCCCTTCTAGTAAGTGTCCCAAATACTTTACCTTCCGCTGTACAAACTGTAGTTTGTCCTTAGACACCTTCACCCCTCCTCACTCTTCTCAACTCTCTTGCTCCCAGACCGTTATCCTCTCTCATATTCTGCGGCCCTCTTTGTGCACCCCCCAATCTTTAAGTTTGCTCAGTTAGACATTGCCCACACAGCAGTGTTTGCTTGTAGATTAAATGTATGTTCAAGATTACTACCCTGAACCTGGACCTTCATGTTGAGACAACACAAGAAACCAGGAGCGACACACATTGTGTTGTATTTATACTCTTCTATATGGAATAGCTCTATGCTTTACCCACAGAGCACTGAAGAGCACAGCATTGGTTTTCACTAACTAAAAAAAAAACTTTAAAGTTTTTAGAAAACTGTATTTTACTGCAAGCAAAAAAACAAACAAAACCAGAGTTCTTCCAAACTCTGCAAGGAGCATTCTAGACAGCCTTACATTGCCAGGCCTATCAAGAGGTGTGCAAGGTCTAGCACTGGAAAGGCTGGTGTAACGTTGCAACTTTTAAAACATGCACAAGCTAGAATACACACCAATCATCCACCTTTTAATTGCTTAAAGGTAAGAAAGATCAAGAGACAAACCCCCACTTTCAAAATATGAAACTGGGAGTCTCTGACCCTCCAATACACATTAAACCCCTAGAACCTTGTACTGGTTGAAAACCTCATTCCCCTTTCTCCAACCCTATTTCGAAGCCACTTTTCTCTTCTATTCTGCAGCCCCGCTTTGCTTCAAAGTCTACGCAGCTGCCTCCTCTCCTTTAGGGCAGCTCCCCTTGCACACAGGACACCTCCATGGGGAACCTCCTGCACCTGTCTCCTCCCACCAATTGCAACTACAGAGCACCCTTTACACCTTTCATCCAGTTATGAAGCTGCCACCCCCATCTGATTCTGCAGACCCTTTCTTTCGTCCCTTGGCTTTCATCTTTGTCCCCATTCCCATGCCTACCTCCTTCCTTTACTCTGACTCTTGCCCATGTTTACAGTGTCTCCGACTCGCACACACACACACACTCACGCGGAATCGCCTGGCCGCTCCCCTCGCGGGAAAGACGGAACCGCAAGCTAATCCTCCCGTCAGGGCAGAACCCTGATCCACACTCACGCGTCCGTATGGAACCTCTCTTCCGTTCAGGAGACGATTCTCTCGCCCCCGTCCCGTTCCACAGCCCACAAGTTTCTTCACTTTCCCACGTCTACTCACCCAGTACAGTCCAGCGTCGCTTCTCGCAACTAGTGAACAGGCGGGCGTCCCCGCTGGGTGCTCGCGGTCCCGGACCGCCAATGGGTGCTCGCGGTCCCGGACCGCCAAAAATGAGACCTAGTTCTCTCTCTCTATCCCCCTATATCAAGTCCTGTCTTTTAGCCCTCGTGAACCGTCACGGGTGGACTCCGGCTCGGGTCACTCCGAAAAGACGGAGGGGCACCTACCCGGATTCCGAGATCCCCCCGAGCAGCCCGTCGAGAGCCCCACGTTGGGGCGCCAAAAGTTGTGGGAAGTTGTCCGTGGATAAAAACTGACAAAAGACTTCAATATAAGGGTAACCCTTTTATTAGCGCGTTTGCAAAGGCGGACCCCTCGTACCCGTGGATACGAAGAGCCCCGATCGGGCATAAGCACAGCAGTTTTATCCCTAGCTGCCGCCCCTCTTTTGGAGGCTTGGCTTACAATCTATCTACCAGAATTCAGCACATTCCTAATACATTGTTCAATCTACTCTATTCATTTTTACTCCCTTCTCAGTGTGGGCATCACCCTTTGGCTCTCCCTTTCTGGCGTACGCGACTGTGTTATCTTGTATACATGTCTAGCTCTCAAGGCTGAGTTTGAGGCACATCCTTTCTGTATGCTTTCATTGTTTCCCAATCTCACACTTACAATTAATAATATAAATATAGAAGCTGTAAAGAGGTTAAAGTGATGAGAATACAACAACATTTAATTTAAGGGTATAATATTGAAGCATAGTATGGTAAGCAGGACACGTTTAAATATAATAAACCAGAAGGGGAAGTTGAGGGAAGTCGGGGGGGGGGATTTAATTGGTCATTATTTGTCATGATGTAATTATTGAAAAATAATAATGTAAAACTCAATGTGAGGACTGCTTCATGTGGGTTGTTTTGCTGTTCTCACTATGTTCCGTTGCAATAATAATAATAATAATAATAATAATAATAATAATAATAATAATAATTTTATTTATATCCCGCCCTCCCCAGCTGAAGCCAGGCTCAGAGCGGCTGACATCAAATGTATAACACATTAACATAAAATCAGACAATCAATTAAAATACATCCTCAAATCAGATCAGGATCAGAATAAAATCCAATCAGATGGCAACCTGCAGATTAGGGTTGGGGACCTTAAATGCCTACCAGGCCCAACTGTTTGTGCTGAACTTATATGGGTCTGTGAGAAAAATTGGGAGGCCACTTTCATGCAAGTTCTTATGAAAGGGGAGAGGGAGTCAGACTGAACCCCGACCATAGGCCTGGCAGAACAGCTCTGTCTTGCAGGCCCTGCGGAAAGATGTCAAGTCCCGCAGGGCCCTAGTCTCTTGTGACAGAGCGTTCCACCAGACTGGAGCCACAGCCAAAAAAGCCCTGGCTCTAGTTGAGGCCAGCCTAACCTCTCTGTGGCCTGGGACCTTCAGGATGTTTTTATCTGAAGACCGTAAGTTCCTCTGTGGGACATACCAGGAGAGGCGGTCCCGTAGTGTTAACTATTAACTTTTGCAATCTGCCCTGGAAATTGTGAAGGTAAGTGCAAATAAAAATATCTTAAATAAAAATAAACTACATGGCTGTGTGCATAAATAGTCAAAATAAAAAAAAATTCCTTCCAGTAGCACCTTAAAGACCAACTAAGTTAGTTCTTGGTGTGAGCTTTCGTGTGCATGCACACTTCTTCAGATACACCGTGCATGCACACGAAAGCTCATACCAAGAACTAACTTAGTTGGTCTTTAAGGTGCTACTGGAAGGAATTTTTTTATTTTGACTATGGCAGACCAACACGGCTACCTATCTGCATAAATAGTGTTCTAGTGCTGAAGTCCTGCTTGCAGGTTTCTCACCGGTATCTGGGTGACCACTGTGAGAACAGGATGCTGATACAGCAGGTTTTACTTGTGTTCTTAAGTCAAGCTGCCACATGCAGAGAGCAGCAAGGAGCCTCTTCTACTCATCATGTGCAATTTTAAACACTGTGCTATCATGCACCATAATGCTGGCATGGTTTTGACTTTGCTCTACATTCCAAATTCTCAAAAAATTCTCAATCTGCAGGAACTGCAAGCAAGTGAATAATGTCTGTCCGTTGTTCCTGCGCAGGAATCCAACGACAAGGATGTGAAAAAGGCCCTGCCACGCGTCTGCAACCTCCCACGGTTGTTTATATTTTAAATTGATACTGCTGGACAGCAGAATAGGGATGGAATACTGTATCCACTTGCCCCACTCCCTCCATATACATCAAACCTTTCCTCCCAATGTTTGCTTTAACAAATGCATGGAAACGAATAAATCTGGCTATGAGGAACAAGGCTTGCTTACAGACCCCTGCACCATGCAATCTTTACAGCCAGGTTTTACAAAGACGTTTTTCTACAGCAGGAGACAAACTGAGAGAGCCTTAAACCTGTCACCGCTATCATTTTTGAGAGTACTGAAGCTTCAAATATAAGCCTTTGGTCACTCAAATTGTTCCAAGGTCAAGGAAAGGGAAACGTGCCTTCTTCATTTGTCACATAGCCTGTCTCCCTTTCTATGGAATATCACATTAAGGCGGAAAAAAAACCCCCGTCAATGGTACTTCAGTGGGTCCACACCTTTCATTTTCCAACTTGAAAATGTGTCTTCTTTCATGGTGTCTAACTTGCCCACCTGCACACCAATGCAATAAACTGCTGATAGATACAAAAAAAAGTGAAACAGGGGGTTATGGACACTGATGGTCTGTTCTAGTTATACTCAGGATTGTTTTATGGCCCTCTGCTCTGAGATATATATTTTTACTCCAGATCTTTGATGATGCTGCCATCAGCAGCTTTCAGGACATAAAAGTACAAATGACAGGTACTGTCAGATAGTCAAACGAGAATGGTAGAAATTCACTGAGCATGTAATATGGTAGATTTCAGCAAAGCTAAAAACTCATGGCAGCTCCGACTGACATGATCTTTATATATATATATATATATATATATATATATATATATATATATATATATATATATATATATGCTTTCGTAGATTTTCACGGGTACAGGAATGCAGGTTTTGGTGTCTTCGGGTGTCTTCCCGTGTAAGAGTTGGGGTGTCCAGGCGACGTTTCGACGAGGTCTCACTCGTCATCTTCAGGCTGGTGCTTTCGGCTTCTTGTTACTGGAACAGAGCAGGATCTTAGTGTTTGAGTTCCTATAAATACTGTGGAGGGGTGTGGTGTATAGCCTCCAACGTTCTGGGCAGAGAGGAAGTTCCTAGGTTAGTGTGCCTTTTCTTCTTTTGTTCCTTAATTACTTGAGGGATATCTTGAGTGATTTCTTGAGTGATATTCTGAGTACCACTTAGGTGGGTCATTAAGTGTGGATTAGTTGCTAAAGCTTTCGTGTCTTGACCTCTTGAGCTTGTGAAGAGTTTTTCTGAGAAGATGGCTGTACTGCACTTAGTTGTGCTCTGGCTTGGCTTCGTGTATAGGGGCGAGCTGTGGTTTTGTGCCCTGTGCCAGCCAGATCTGTGTAGGGATAGCAGGGGGGTGCAGCATCCGGAGGTGCCACTATGGTTTGGCTACTGGATGGTGTCTGTAATTTATCTGTGGAGAGGGTCTGGGTTTGGGTCTGGTGTGGTTGATTGGTGATGGCGTTCTGTGTGCCTCTGGTTCTGGTGTCGGTTTTTGTGGGGAGGGCTAATTTCCAGATGTCTGGCAGGCGGGACGTGGTGTGTGTGTATATATATATATACACACACACCAACCCAAAAACCCATGCTATTTGAAGAGCAGGCTCTTGAAATAATGAATTGGATGAATTCTTACATAACCACTTATTCCCCAGGCTCTTGTCTCCTGCCTTCTTTCAGAAATTGTGCGGATTTTCATGCTAGATCAATGAAGAGCGTACAACAAAATGGAGATGAAAACAACCCGTCCTTGCCCACAAGAAAAATTCTGGTGTGTGTGTGCTCCCCCCCCCATTTGTTTGTTTGTTCTTTTAAAGAGTCAGCTAGGCAATGCTGAAAAAAGCAGATCCTTCTTTAGATATACTGCTGGATAGGCTTTCCTTAGGCAGCAAGAAGGAAAGATGTCAACTTTGTACTTTGTACAGTGGGAGTTTCCCACTTTGGCGAGGATCATATGCACAGCTGATTTTAAAATATGACAACACTCTGAGAAGGAGGGAAACTTTTGGGTCAAATCATGGAATTGCAGGTGGTTACACTGACTTCCACACTTCCCACCAAACATCGGATTTCCTCAGTTGTCCGTGTGTTCTGATCTGTTATTCAGATTATCTTTGGCAGGACCACAAGTTCAGTCCTGGTTGCTGTGATCGGGTGTGGGCATTGCCTGCTTGCACCCTCCTCCTCCATCTCAGTGTTGCCCTTGCAGAACTCAGCATGGAGAAAATGGGGACAAAACTAGAATCAGTTGACTCTGCAGTTAGCTCTGCTTCCACCTGCCTTCTGTCCTCCCAGTCCCAATGAGCAACAGACACCACTGCTGCTGCTGCTTAGCATACAAAATGGAATATTTCGGAGTGCCATGTGGATCCTTTGCATCCCACGGAGCAGGCAGCTGCTGGCTATAATCTTGTCAAAACTATGATGCACTGAATATCCATGATTTCCATTCATAGCTGGAAAAAGATAAAGTCCTGACTATAACAATACATTTCTCTTGGAGGTCTGCAGGGAGAGGGGAATTAAATTCTGTGGTGCAGAAAATCTCTGGTGCAGCTCATTGCACCGAATGGGGAGGAATGTGCAAGTCTCAAACAGCAACAGAGTGGTGGACTGTGATGTGCATTAATCCAGCAGCTGGTGAAATAGATGTGTTAACAGTTGAGAAATAATGTGCATTAGGAATACTGGATGGATCTCCAATAGCTATTCAGCCTGCAGTTAAATGGCAAACCTTGTTAAATGTTGCTTAGGCCACAGATATCCACAGTACTTGTTTTGGATGAGGGTTCTTTGGAACTGTCCAACCTTTGCTCTGAATGCGAAACACAATGAGCATAAATTAGACTGAATTGATGACCACCAACTAGTCCATCATTGATAAGAAATCATGGCAAGACGGATGTCAACCTGGATCCATCCACCAGGCAGAGAAGGAATAGCCACATGGAGCTTACCCCCACAGAAAGAAAGCCGGAGCTCTGCGAGTACAGCCTTCTCCTGATTGAAGGGCAGAGTGTTTGAGGACTGGGGCATTCTCAGGGAAACCAAAATGCTTGTTTACAAAGCTATTGTACTACCAACCTTACTGTATGCTTGTGAAACATGGACCACTTATAAACGCCATCTCTAGCTCCTCAAAAGATTCCATCAACTGTGTCTCCAAAATTTTTTACACATCACTTGGGAAGACAGGCGAACTAATGCCAGTGTACTGGAAGAAGCAAAGATCACCAGTGTCAAAGCAATGATTCTTCAACATCGACTACGTTGAACTGGTCATGTTGTGCGGATGCCTGATTATCGTCTTCCAAAGCAACTACCCTATTCTGAACTTAAAAATGGAAAGTGTAATGCTGGTGGTCAACAAAAGAGGTTCAAAGACTCTCTCAAGGCAAACCTAAAAAAAAAAGTAGAATAAACGCCAACAATTGGGAAACACTTGCCTGCGAGCGCTCCAATTGGAGAACAGCCTTTACCAAAGGTGTCATGGACTTTGAAGACGCTTGAACTCAGGACGAAAGGGAGAAACGCGCTAAGAGGAAGGCACACTTGGCAATCGCTCACCACAATCAACTCTCACTCGGAAACCAACATCCCCATTGTGGAAGGACGTGTGGATCCAGAATTGGCCTCCACAGTCACTTACAGACTCACTGTTAAAACCGTGTTTATGGAAGACAATCGTACTCAGCTACGAGTGATCGCCAAAGAACCCCCACAGAAAGAATACTTGGCTCTGCCACAGTTGAAGGACAACAGATGGAGAGTGGTCACAGCTCAAAGTTGGAGAATCTTCTTTGCATACAGAAGGTCCTAGGTTCATTTTCTGGCATCTCCAGGTAGGACAGGGAGAGACCTCCCCCCCGAAACCCTGCAGTGCCTCTGCCCTTCAGCATAAACAATAATGAGCTAGGTGGACCATTGGAATCAGGCAGCTTCCTATATATTCACATTCTGGCTTCTGCCATCAGCCAAGCAACTAAGGGCCTATGATTCTCAGGAAGAACATTACAGGAAAGGGGAGACCAGTCTGGCCCCATCTACCAGGGAAAGACGCAGCAACTGCATTGAGTTCCTGCCCCATTCCTATAAAAATGAACCCTGATCAGTGCTACACTGTCAGCTTGACACAGAAGCAACAGTCTGAATCAGTCTGAATCAGCTAGCAGTCTGCCAGACACATGTGGCAGGAAACATTTGTCTCAATGCAGAATCAAATGCAACATATATTGTAAAATTATATACATATGAATCATAGAAGGACTGTCATAGAATGATTAAAATCAGTAGTGGTCCTTGTAATGCAGGCATAGCCAAACTCGACCCTCCAGCTGTTTTGGGGTTACAATTCCCATCATCCCTGGCCACTGGTCCTGCTAACTAGGGATGATGGGAGTTGTAGACCCAAAACAGCTGGCGGGCCAAGTCTGTGTTAGCATTTCACTCCTCCATTGCTGGATGTGTGATTGTTACATCACATCTCTGTATTTACTTTCCAGGCTTGGAAAGTGTGAGAACGGAAGCCACTCTTATCTCTTTCACGCTATTGTACTTTTGTACTGCTTTTCCCCCCCTCTCTCTTGGAGAAAAACTGAGAGGATGCCATGATAGCTTTGCCCTGTATATATTGTTTAATAAGTACTTAGAATGCACACCCCAAAGCTCCACTTCATTTCTGCTATACTCTGCTGAGTGAGCGTGCACATAGTCTTCTGATATGTGTCTCTGGTGCATGCCAGGACTGAAGATTTATGGACATCCCGGGCTGCGCTGCATCAGGAAGACGCCTGGAGAGGTTTGTCTCATTCTGGGGGCTGCGTGTGCCCCCCAAGAGTGTTATGACAGTTTGGCCATGCCTGTTGTAGTGAGTGCAGACCTTCTCTTCCAATGCCAGGGTTGTGGCAACTTACCTGGATGAGGCCCCTTCATGGATCACTGCCTTGCCGTGGCGAAGGGGCTTGAATAACTCAGAGAAGCTATGAACTATGTCATGCAGGGCACTCAAGATGGACAGGTCATAGTGGAGAGTTTTGACCAAACGTCATCCACCTGGAGCAGGAACCGACAAGCCACTCCAGTATCCCTGCCAAGAAAACTCCATGGACAAAGACAATAGGCATATAAAAGTTATGACGCTGGAAGATGAGCCCCTCAGGTCGGAAGGCGTCCAAGACTCCCTAGAAAAGACCCTGATGTTGGGAAAGATGGAGGCACAAGGAGAAGGGGACGACAGAGGACGAGATGGTTGGACAGTGTTCTCGAAGCTACCAGCATGAGTTTGACCAAACTGCGGGAGGCAGTGTAAGACAGGAGAGCCTGGTGTGCTCTGGTCCATGGGGTCACGAAGAGTCAGACATGGCTAAACGACTAAACAACAACAACCTGGATGAGGATGCAGAAGGGCAGCAGTAAGGTTGGGTCTGCGTTGACAAGCCAATAGAACCAAAGCATCCCTGGGACCATCCCAGTGAGCTTCAGCAAGGCAGGTGTTGGCAGGGCACCTTTGAAGCTCCTCCCTGACCCCACTGGATACTACTGCTGAAAATGCTGCCTAGCGCAGGAGATCTGGAAAAGCACATCGTTTAAGAGATGCATAAATAGTTGTGGCTCTTGCGTTCCTCGAGTGTTCGCCTTAATTAAGCAGGGAGATAATTCTGTAGTGGCATGCGATGATTCAAATTGTACAGATGTTAATCCTGGGGGAAATTGTCATTTTCTAATGCCGTTATTTTGGTTCGGGTGAACTAGGAACCCTTTTCCCTTTTGCAAGCCAGCCTGTGGTATTAAAAGATTTTCTAATTATTCTGTGTGAATGCAACATTCATTGTACATTTAGTCATTTTGCCCACCCAGCTGCAGATGACTACATTGCGCAAATAACTCCCCCACCCGCATTCTGAGTGCCTTCTATCTGCATTTTGATAATCCTGGTTTTCAATTGTATCTCACCAATAGCAAGAGTGGGGCGGGGGGGGGGGTTCATCCCTGCCACCCCATTCTCCACAGTGTTTAGTGTACAGGGTTCCCAGCACATTTCAGTGTGCTGCACAATGTTATAACAGCCACATCTAGTACTGTAAAATAAATACAGTCCAGGCTGCATCATAGTATTTGTCCTCTGTACACATCACCCATATTCAATGCAAATGGAGTGAGATTTCAAAACATTCACATCCCTTGTCCTTTTCTCTCTCCTCTGATTCATGTTACATATCAAATCCATTCACGTCCAATGCTAACCATGAAATATCCATGTAAATTTCTGTACTACCTAGGATCACTTATCCCATAAGTTTTGTTTTATTTATTTTTCCAAAAATAAAATAAAATTATATTTGGTTATATCAAGAAATAATACAAAAGCTTTATGTTGAGTTATATAAATAATCTAAAACACATTTCCCTTTACATTCATCAGTTAAATAATTCCAGTCATGAGTAGCTTATGTCTTATGTTAACTTGTATATACTGGCTTTGTGTGTGGGCAAAATAACAAAGCAAATCAGAGTTTGACAAATGAGTCAAAGTGTGATAACAATAACCTGCCACCATCCTCATGAGTTGGATTGGGGACTCCACAATTGTAATGTTGTAATACGCAATTACTGATGCACACATACATGCGTGGAAGGGTTAATCTGAGCCCTGAGCTCAAGTAGCCAGTGGGTGTGGCTTAGAAGTCTCCCAGCAGCATTTGCCCCCGCCCCCTTCTCTCTCTTCTGCTGCCTTCCTGGAAAAAAAATATCCATGCAGAATGGCTCCCATCTGAAGGAAAACCACATGAATGAAATATCACCAAAAAGAGATTTTAAAGACTGCATTATGGAGGAAATATAATTGTTTTACTAGGTAGGGTAGTAGTAGTAGTAGTAGTAATAATAAGGGCAGATACCTGAACTGAATGGCTTTTGGAATCAATGCCTGAAAATTGCCAAGATTTTTCTAAACATCTGAGTCAATGGCCTTAGGAACAGGAAAAAACCCATTAGACAGAACAAAGAGGGGGGCAGGGGGATAGGAGGGCAAACAGTTTGGATAGAGACACAATTATAAATGTAGCTGGGTGGGGGAAAGAGGTAGGGAAAATAGGAAAAAAATGAACAAGAAAAAGAAAAGAGAAGAAAACGAGAAATTACTTCCTTTCACCTCTTTCTATCTCCCTGACACAAAAAATTACCCTGCTTTTTAGTCCCTTAATATTTAATTTGCCACAACAAGATCTAAGAGCCTAGGATCTAAAGACAATTACTGTGCACATGTTCACTTTTTATTATGCAGATGGAGTTACAAAACTTCATAGATTTCTAAGCAAATGGCAGGGTGCTTGGTTTAATTTTATAAAGCATCTTTGAAATATCCATTGGAAAGAAGTCCACTTTCCATTTTTCCTCAAGAGAGTATTTTGCTGTGCTTGCAGTTGCATGCTACGAGACTACGACCTTTTTGCTTCCCAATAGCAAGTATATAGGATTTAGAGAGCAGCCACATAACCATTGTGTACACATCATAAGATCCAATTGTCTTCCACCTTGAGAGAGAGGTTCCTATTGGATTAAAATGAGAAACTCCTGCACTGCCGAAGTAGATGTGATGTTAATTCTTTGAGTGGAGAGCTGTGCCAGTCACAGTAGACAAGGGATAAAGAACCTGTGGTGTCCGGATACTGGCAGACTACGAACATAAGAAGAGCCTGCTGAATAAGGTCAATGCAGAGGCGTACGAAGTGGGGGGCGGAGGGGGTGGAGCGCCCCAGGTTCCACTTAGGGGGGTTGACAGAATGGATCCTGCCTCCCCCCAGCTGTAGCACTCTAGCCTAGGGCATGCACAGTCAGTATGGTATGGGCACTGCTCGCACGGTGACCGTACGGGCTGCCGCAGTTGCTCAGTCTGTACGGGATGCTGCACATGCACAGTCCATATGGGATGCCACTAGTGTGGCATCGCATATGGTTGTTGCACATGCACACTCCGTACAGGATATCGCTTGCGTAGCAGCTCATATGATCGCCATGCAAGCGACAGCCCATACAGACTGCGCATCCTGTACAGTCGTCACACATGCGCACTCCATATGGGATGTCACTCATGGGGCAGCCTGTATGGATGCCGTGCAAGCGGCAGCCCATATGGACTGCGCATGTGTGGCATCCTGTACGGTCGCCGCACATGCGCAGTCTGTACGGTATGCCGCACATGAGCAGTCCATACAGATGTCGCGCATGTGTCACTGGGTGGTTCACCCCACCCCTCAGCATCCCACCCCAGGTGCCAGAGAGGGTTCCTCCACCACTGGGTCAATGTTCCATCTAGTCCAGCTTCCTGTTCTCCCAGAAGTCAGCCAGATGCTTATGGGAAGCTTGCAAGCAGCCCATGAGTGCAACGGCATGCCACACACTTGTCATTTCCAGCAACAGGCATTCAGAAGCATATTGCCTCTGACAGTGGAGGTGAAACATCGCCATCATGGCTAGCATCCACTGGTAGCCTTGACCTGCATGAATTTGTCTAATCCTCTTTCAAAGGCATTAAAGTCTGTTTTCATCTCATCGTTGGCCATGCTGGCTGGTGCTGGTGGGATTTGCAGTGGGCCAAATCTAGTGGGCCGCATGTTCTCCATCCAACAAGTAGAAAATAAGTTGCCAGGCAGACCATTGTGTGAGATAGGTTGGCCATCTTCAGATCTCTTAAGGGCTGCTGCATGGAGGAGGGAACAAGCTTGTTTTCTCCTGCTCTGGAGGGTAGGACTCAAACCGATGGCTTCAAGTTACAAGGAAGGAGATTGTGACTAAACATCAGGTAGTAAGAGCTGCTCAAGTGGACTTCCTCAGAATATGGTGTTGGTGGTTTTTAAGCAGAGGTTGGGTATTCATTTGTCAAGGATGCTTTTAAGTTGGGATTCCTACATTGCAAAGAGTTGGACAGGATGACCCTCAGGGTCCCCTCCGATTCTATGATTCTCAGAATTCTTAAAAAAAAAAAAAATTAATCATGCAGAACAATAAAAAGCAATCTAAATAAAAAACAAAACAATTATTATTATTATTATATTATTATTATTATATTATTATTATTATATTATTATTATTATTATTATTATTATTATTATTATTATTATTTATACCCCACCCATCTGGCAAAACAAAGGGAGGGAGGGAGGGAGGGAAAAAGAGCGAAGAAAATATAGAGCCCTCTCTGAAAGGTAGAACTTAATCCTTTTTCTCACACAAAAGGGGGTGGCATTCCCAGCTCCTACTGGGCCTGGGAGCGTCCCTTTCTTCTCCCTTCCCTGCCTCTCTCACAGGGTTCTTTATCAGCCAGCCATCACCTTCATGGGCATACAATCCCCAAATTAACCCAGTGTAGAGGAAACCTACCCGCCCCCCCCCCAAAAAAAAAAACCCCAACTGGAAGCAAGAGCAAAGAAAAGAAAAAGATGGGGAAAGAAACAGGAAGATAAAAATAATAAATGAAAGAAAATGAATGAAAGAAAAACAAAAGGGGCTTCCAATTTCCCACTCGAAAAATAAAGATTATTCAAAATATTCAAAGTTTTCACTCCAGGATGGTATCCAGTTATTCCTCCTGCTAGGTGATATTTTCCCAGTCTTCAGGGCTCAAGTTCATTCCTTTTTCCTTCCACACAAAAAAACCTAAAGTGGTTCTCCAGTCTTCCTCCAGACCAGCATAAAAACTTTACCTCCAGTGTTGAGAAACAATAAATTCTTCATCTTTATTCACATAGGAGTCTCTCTGCTGTGGTCATACCTGCATATTAAAACACCAAATTATTTTGTGACAGAGTTCTGAGGTGTGTAAGAAGCTTCTGAAAGAATTCCAATGGAAGTCACAATAAGTTTGAAAGACATTGCTCAGGAGGTTTGCTGACCACAGCATACACAGCACCCGGCCTCTCAAGCACTGTTAGCAGGAATATTATATTGTTTTTTGAAAAAAGGTCAGATATGTGATAAGGCAATTTTGACAGATGTTCAGACCTTTTGCATTTATCGGGGTGTTCCTTATTTTGCTTTAAAATATATCACACTTTGCTTTCAGATATCTATGGTGAAGAGTTACTTTATCCTCTCTGAAACAGCGGTAAGTGCATATTCTTTTAATATCATCATTATCTCTCAGTGCCTTCTGGATAATGAATCTGTATTAAGTCTTCAGTGCTGGCTGTTCCAAGGGTTCGCTATTTCAGACATTGAGAAATTTAATCTAATCATGGCTTTTTGCTATTTTTTAAAGAAAAACTCATGTCCTGAGATGGACTTGAATTAATTATCCTTCCCTCAGCATATCAAATTCATACTTAAATATAGTTCCCAGGTAGATTAATCCCAACAGGTGACACAAATAGGGGCATTTGAAATGCAAACTCCCCCACTGAGAAAAATCCGACTCCATTTTCGAGTTGGGCCCAAAGCCCTTCAAGTTCTGCCCATCCAAACTTCCAAAGGAGGAAGCTGCTTTACACCAAGTCAGAACATTTGTCTATCTAGCCAGTATTGTTGACACTGGCTGGCAGCAGTTCTCTGGGGGTTTTGAGATCAAATCCTTTTCCATTCCTGCCTGGAGATGCCAGTTATGGAACCTGAAACTTTTTCTTGCAAAGCATGTGCTCTCCCAATGTTTTGCAGCCTTCCTCCATAGGCTCTTTCCTAGGGGTGCCAACTTCAATAAAATATTGCCAGGTCCCAGGTCAGCCCTGCTCCATATAATCAATTACATGACACAGTGTGCACACACCATTTGAATAGGAATGTGCATCAATGTGGGGGCCCCATGCGGATGTTTCACCCCTCCCATTGCAAGAATCTGCTGACAATGTTTCAGAAAGGAGGGGGTGGATTTTGCTCATCGCTTCTTCCGCTCCAGCCTGTAGGAGTCTGAGTGTTATCTGTATATAGATAAGGTGACTGCTCAAGCAGCTGTAACACTCATGCAGTCCTGCGCCTCCGATTAGTCTTTAGTTAGTTTATGCAGTAGCTGTAGAGAATAAAAGAAGTTATACTTCAGAGCTGTCGTTTGTGTGGTTCATACTCTGCTGTGCTCCGCTGACTTTTGGAACTGAGTTTGGTGCTCACAGCTCTAAGTTGTGAGTCCACAGCACTTAGACCTGCTCCCTGCAGTGGAAGGTCTCTGGGAGTGCTTTTCCAGCTCGTCTGGCCCAGTCGGGGCTGAAGAATCATAGAATCATAGAGTTGGAAGAGACCACAAGGGCCATTGAGTCCAACCCCCTGCCCAGCAGGAAACACCATCAGAGCACTCCTGACATATGGTTGTCAAGCCTCTGCTTAAAGACCTCCAAAGAAGGAGACTCCACCACACTCCTTGGCAGCAAATTCCACTGTTGAGCCCAGAGGTTGAGCCCAGTCGTTGGCACTGGCTCAAAGGCGAAGCTGACACCCAGCTCCCTCAAATATTTTATTGTGAGAGATGAAGTCCCCACAGCCCCTAGGAGCTGGCTCCTATGGCTCTTCCTATCATCGCTCTCCTTGTCAGCTCCCATGCCTTCTCCAGGCCAAAAAGAAAAAAAGAATGAGAGACTTACATTGGGAAAAGGAGGTACAGTAAGAGACAGCAAGCAAGCTCATTATATAACACCTGAGAGGCTCCCAGAGGCCCCTCTTGAGCTGGAAATAATGCTCAGAGTTTGATTCACTGCAGGAAATCATAGGGTTTGTAGTTTTCCAACTACAAGCCCCATGATTCCCTGTAGGATAGGATGTGTTGTACTGCCTGCCTTGAAATATATGCAGTTACTCACCGATAACAGCTACTGACACTTACACGTTCCCATCCGCATCAACAGCCCCATCTAGCAGTGCAGCAGGACGCACACAGGCACTGCAATGCAGCCTGGGATGCAAAATCTAGATGCTTATTTTTGGAGGCACATCTGCAGCTAGTGGTCCTGCGCACTTCCACAAAAATTCAAAAACCTTTCTAGATGGTTCAAGTGGAGGGGCCACATGAACATTGCGATACAGGGATGCAGCTTTACTGCATATTTGAAGTTGCATCTGTTCCCCTACAACTGGATGTCTGCTTCCCTACATGGACAGCTGGGGGAGCAACTGAAGGGAGTAGGAAGGATGAACAAAACACTTAATTTAGAGCACTCTTTCTCTTACCATCCATTCCTATCTTCCACCCATAAATATTGAGCACCAATCTGTTGCAACTGCAGATTGTTACTCAGTATCATTCCCATATCACAATTGGCTCAGTGTGGGCAAGTGAGAAGCCCTCAAAGAGGAAAGGACATCATCCCCCAGTCTCAAAGCAACATGGAGCACCACCAGCAGCAATCCAATTGCTCCTTATGAGGTTACTGACTCCTAATTCAAGCAGGGGACACAGGTGGTGCTGTGATCTAAAGCACTGAGCCTCTTGGGCTTGCCAAGGTGAGCTCCTGTTGCTCTGTCCAAGCTCCTGCCAACCTAGCAGCTCAAAAGCATGCCAGTGCAAGTAGATAAATAGGTACCGCTGTGGCAGGAAGGAATACAGCGTTTCTATGCACTCTGGCACTCGTCACAGTGTTCCGTTGCACCAGAAGTGGTTTAGTCATGCTGGCCACATGACCCAGAAACCTGTCTGTAGACAAATGCCAGCTCCCTCGGCCTGAAAGTGAGATGAATGCCACAACCCCATAGCCGCCTTTGACTGGACTTAACCGTCCAGGGGTCCTTTACCTTTTACCTTTTTACCTTTAAGCAGGGCTATTTCATCTTTGAAACCAGTTTCAAAGCTCAACCAGACACTGCTAAGTCTCAGGTATCTCAGGAATGATGCATTGTACATCCTAGTTTACTTACTAGAAAAGAATGTGGACAATTGCCCAACTTTCTCAGGAGCTGCCAGTATTATGTTTCATTTACATTTGCAGACCTATATCATTCCAACTAAGGAATGGGGAACCTCTTTGACTCCAACTCTCATCAGTTTTGACCATTGGAGATGCTGGATGGGGCAGATGTGAATTGGAGTACAACAACATCTAGAGGACCACATGTTCCCCATGTCCTGTCCTGACTCAATGAACTTTGTGGGTCTTACTTCCAAGTAGAGATATTTAGGTCATTTTGCTTTAATGTATAATGTAAGCAAGTAAAATAAAAAATCAACAATATCCAAAACTGTAGCATTCCACACCACCACAACTTTGATTTTTGCATTTTCATAAAAAGAAAATGGGAAGGGAAATATCTTCGTTGGTATTTATGATCACCAGACCATATAAATGGCTGGTGGTTGCCACATGAACAATTACTTTAATTTCCAGTTCCTTCTGCTGGAACTTTAATTAATTGAATGATGGTCTTTTTATAATGCATGAGAGCTCTGGAAGTTGTGACTGCTATTTAATTTCAGCAAGTAAAGACACAAAAAGAGCAGGCAGTTGCTTGGACTTTTTCAAAACAGCTGTGTGTGCTTTAAAAATTTAGTAGGGATTAGCACTTTGTCATTTCAATATATCACTCAGGAGTAACTTGTAGAATAATGTTCTGAACAGAATGATGCAACATAATGATACGATGCACTGGAAAGATGAAATGACAGATTGCTGTCATAAAATGTGTCCTTGCTTCAACCAGTATAGTGTCTTTCTCTAATAAGCTCATGCACATCTGTACAAAACATGATATGAGCTGGGTGTCTCTCTTCTTCCTTATATGCTAGAGAGGAACTGGCCACATAAACAAAGCACTGAACTATACTTGGATGTCTAACTATTATGGTACATAATTTGGCACTTTTTGTAAGCTGCTTTGGATGGGTGTTGCTGGGAAATGCAAGATATAAATATTCAATAGCAGGGCATGGTTACCTAGACAGGGACTGGGGTGGCATGGCAGTGAGTGTATTGGTTTGGTGGTGGTGCAAGTGTGTGGCTCCAATTGGCTGCTGCTCCACCCAACCATAGGGCAGTTTGGGTGACTTGTGGGAGCAACAGATTTGTTCCACTGGTGCACTCTCATTGCACCAGTGTTGCCACCTCTCTGTCCCACCCGACCCCATCTTTGCATGTGATAGGGACACTACTGCTGACAAATCAGGTCCACTATACTGCTTCTCTGTACCAGACGTTTCGGTAGACATTTTAAAGGAATCAAAGAAGTCTCCCCTTTGTGGCAATTGCTCAGTGCTTTGTAAAAAATGGATACATTTACGTTGCTCTCATTATCACTTACCCTCCCTTGCCTTTGGTGATGTCCGAAGGCTGCTGCTTCTGATAGGCTATGTAGCATTGTGATGTTCCCCCCACCCTTCAGAGTCAGATCCCTCATTAAAAAGGTAAAGGATGCCTGACAGTTAAGTCCAGTCGACTCTGGTGGGGTTGTGGCAATCATCTCGCTTTACAGGCTGAGGGAACTGGCGTTTGTCCACAGACAGTTTTTCCTGGTCATGTGGCCAGCATGACTAAGCCGCTTCTGGTACAATGGAACACCAAAAGCAGAGCAACGCACAGAAATGCCATTTACCTACCTATTCATCTACTTGCACTTTTGATGTGCTTTCGAACTGCTAGGTTGGCAGGAGCTGGAACCGAGCTACGGGAGCTCACCCCATCACGGGGATTCGGACCGCCGACCTTCTGATCAGCAAGCCCAAGAGGCTCAGTGGTTTAGAGACTACAGTGCCACCCACGTCCGTAGATCCCTCATTAGGTGGGACTAAACCCAGGAAGGAGGAAGCAGCAGCCAGTGGCACTAAACAGAACTGGAGGAAGAAGTGAAAAATAACACAATCTGAGACACTGGCCCAAAATATCAAAACCAGGGGATTTTTGAGAAAGCTCCACTAAGAAAGAGAAATGTTAAGAGGGAACTCTTGTCTAAAGCACACACCCCACAATAAGTCTCCTAATAGATGTTAGTTTTCTGCCGCTTGAATCCCTCAACAAGGCAGTTAATTTTACAAAGTATCACAAGGTCTACTTATCATGCAGTCGGAAAGCAGGAAAAGGAGCTCTCTCTCCTTTTAATCTAGGGTCAACTCCATTGCATGCATCATTCTCTGGTTTGTGTGGGTGTGCTCTTTCTCTTTCACAAAGCTCCCAGGACACAGAGGGAGGCATATGAAGGTTTATAAGAAAAATAGGCAAGGCAAACCCATTTATTCTAGCAAAGTGAACATTTGAACGTGCTCAAAAGTTTAGTTTTTTTTAACTATCCCGTTCTTGTTCTCACGAGGAGGCCATAGGATAAGACAGTGGAGGGAAGTTGGTTGCTCTGGAGCACTGGGGGAAGCTGGAGGTGAAATGAGGCCTTCCATGCCTCCAGTCCACCTCTCCTTTGCTCCACTGCTGGAGACCTGCAAAATCCCAAAGCGCCAACCCTAAAGAAGGCACTTCTTCACTCCATGGTATGCTATTGGGCTGGCAAAGTAATGTGGGAAGAACTCAACTCCCTGGATCCTGAGCAAAGTGCCTGTGAGGATCCTGACTTAGGTTCTACAGGCGCTGACATATCTCAGGATTATTGGGCCCTGAGTAAACAGCACCACGTTCAGAGTCAGAAATCTGGTCCACATCCTCAGCTGGTGTCAATGTAGCCTTGGACTCATTGTACTGCTCACTCCTGGGTCTTGATACTAATACTTCAGGGGACACTTTCAAAATACAGTGGTACCTCGGGTTAAGTACTTAATTCGTTCTGGAGGTCCGTTCTTAACTTGAAACTATTCTTAACCTGAAGCACCGCTTTAGCTAATGGGGCCTCCTGCTACCACCGCACCGCCAGAGCCTGGTTTCTGTTCTTATCCTGAAGCAAAGTTCTTAACCTGAAGCACTATTTCTGGCTTAGTGGAGTGTGTAACCTGAAGCGTATGTAACCTGAAGCGTATGTAACCCGAGGTACTACTGTACTTGAAATCTTTACTTTACACAACAATCTTAACTATTATTTGATAACTTCAGTACTTTTCCAACTTCTATAATAGGTTGCTCATCTATTCGGGCAAGTGAATTAATAATGGGAGAATTTGTTTCAGTATTGCAGCACTCATTTTTTAAAAAAAAAACAACAACAACTAGTCATCAACACTCTTGTGTTTCTTTGTGTTTCTTACTGACCATGATGAATTTGCTTTAGTTTCATCAGATGGTTCTTTATGATGTATTCATTCAATTAGATCCAGACTAACTGGTAAGTTTTGCACAGCATGCAGAATGAGAATTCCCGCTGAATGTTGTGTTGCCATGATGCCCTCGGCAAGCCCTCACTATGGTTCATAACAGCAGTGGCATGACCTATTCTTACCTCTCAGTGAAATAGTCTTTTCTATGGCCTTTTACCTTACCTGTCAGACAGATGTGACAGGAATCACTAGGAGGACTGGAAGGTAATAATGCTAATAATGAAACTATTTTGATGCTAAAATATTGCCAAATGTCCAGACTCCATCTCTCTGATCTACAAGATAAGGGTTCTCTATAGACAAACATGGGCTTGACTTAGATGTTGATTGAAAGAATGAGCAAAACTATGGAAGTTTATTTCAGGTATTCTGTCAGAGCAGGAAGCAACATGCACAACATCTGTTTAAAGGCAGATACTATATACAAGGGCCAAACTCAGAGGAATGAAGCTCTCTAAGGGTAGTTGAACATGTACACACAGACATGACCTTCAGGTATAAACCAGCTTTTTCTGCCAAGTATTCATTAAGCCCACCTGCCTATACATCAACAGACTCCTCCTCTTACGTTATTTAACCCCACCCATAGAATGTGAACACTTAGTTAAAGTTCATGTGTTGTATATGTGTCCTATATTTTATGTGTCAATGACCAACAATAATCTTGGCCCAAAGGAAGGCAAAAAACGCACATATAAACACGTGCATGGGCTGTGATTCCTGCATTGCAGACTCGATGAGCCTTGGGGTCCCTTCCAAGCCTATGATTCCATGAGAATCAGAATCGCAAATCCAATAAATCTCCAAAGGCTGGAAAACAAACTAAGCAGACATCTTGCCAGAGGAACTATCACAACATTTTGCAATGGGAACAATCATGGAGATGTCGTTTGTCATTACTATAAACCAAGAGGGACCTACAACAAAATGTTGCAGTGTCTAATACTGCTGTTCAGGATTTTAGACAGCTAGCTACGCCCCTCTCCAGGACACTCCATTCCATTTCCCCTTGTCCTCCCCTCACAACCACCTGTCTTTCTTTGCCCTCTCCAATAGTAAGTAGAATTTTCTGCCCCATCCTTGGAGAAGGGAGTCCACCTTAGGTATTTTTGTCATGAATATAGCGCTTAACAAGTTTTCTGTCTGGATTTCCACTGTTTGAATTATGGCAACCCAGATATATATATCTACAAACACTGAGGTATCCCTGAGCTTTTTTGTGTCTGGCTGGCATTATTACAGCTGAAAAAAGATCCACAATCAGAGAAAGAGATGGCTCAGTTGGTAGTGCATGAGGCTCTTAATCTCAGGTTCAAGCCCCACATTGGGCAAAATATTATCTCTCAGCCTAACCTACCACACTGTGAGCATAAAATGGAGCAAGGGAGAAGGGTGTACCCCACTTTCAGCTCCTTGGGGAAAAGGTGGGATTTAAATGTTATATATAGCTTAAGTCCAAAGGGACAGAAGGAGGGAATCGTAGAAGACTTCTGGTATCTGAGATCGGAGCAATGTAAGAGTTTCCAGGAGGTGGTTCCCTAACACTGCCAGAGAACTGCTATAATGCTGTGTCTTTTCAAGCACAGTGACAGCTTTTATCAGTTGCTGGAGCAAGAGAAAAGATTAATGGAGGGTCCTGGTCCATTGGCCCAGAAAAGAAGAAAGTGCTGGGTCAAAGAAACAATATGAAAGAGCCGCTTGGTTGCATGATGGATATGCAAGACAGGCAGACAGACAGACAGAGGTAAGAGATTGCAAACAGAACTGGAAGGCTTGGCAGGCATGTGGATCTCCCCATTAGCCAAGGAACCACTTTTAGTCAATTCTGGAAATTGATAATTTATTACCCAAACGCAATCCGTCTCAGCTCATTAAATATAATCACTCCCAGTTCCTGTTTGTTTTCCCTCTTTTGCAGCTCTGTGGCCATTTTTTCCATCCTTCTTCCCCACCATTAACTAACATGTCAGGTGTGTGTGCAGCTTCTAAATGCTTTTTCTTTCTTTCTTTAAGCCTGTGAATAAAATGCTTCCTTTTCCAAGCTGAAACTTTTGTAGCAGAGAAACGAATCAACCCAAAGCCCTGATCCTGATAGCTTCCAGGCTGAGCTGGAGGTAAGGGGAGTGGGGATTTCCATATTTGGACTTGGACTTGATATCCCGCCTTTCACCCCCCTTAAGGAGTCTCAAAGCGGCTAACAATCTCCTTTCCCTTCCTCCCCCACAACAAACACTCTGTGAGGTGAGTGGGGCTGAGAGACTTCAAAGAAGTGTGACTGGCCCAAGGTCACCCAGCAGCTGCATGTGGAGGAGCGGAGACGCGAACCCGGTTCCCCAGATTACGAGACTACCGCTCTTAACCACTACACCACACTGGCTCCAATTGTGGAAGGAAGTAGACATGATAGCAGCAAAAGTCTGAGTCTTTCAACCATGCAGCTGAAGAAGAACAGGGGCAGGGAAAGTGGGGTGCCTGTGTGAGTGGGTAGGTGACAGGTGCCTAATTTTCTTCACACTTACCAGTTATTTCCTCCAGATACCTCTCTCTGTAGCTCCTTCCACCCTGCCAAATTCTGGTTTTGGAGCTGAGCTTGAAGAGAGGGATTAGAAATTGCTCAGAGCAGGAGCTTCTGTAATATTCTCTGTTTAATGACAAGCGGGTCAGAGGAGTTGAATAGGAAATAGTTTTATTAAAGAGCTATGCACAACAGGTCTTCTTCCCTTTAGCTACTTACTCTTTCTGCCTCTAGCCAAAACTAGATAGGGAAGTGGCCTTAAAGGTTATAGTCACGTTTATCCTAACAGATTCAGGGGTCCGGCTTCTGACTGCAGAGAAGGTATTGGTGAATCTCAGTCAGTGGCGTAGCGTGGGGGGTGCAGGGGGGGCCGGCCGCACCGGGCGCAACATCTGGGGGTTAGGGTTAGGGGGCGCAAATCCACGGGTTAGGGGGCGCAAATCCACGGGTTAGGGGGCGTAAATCCATGGGTTAGGGGGCGCAAATTACTTGCCTTGCCCCGGGTGCTGACAACCCACGCTACGCCACTGATCTCAGTTCTGATTTCTCTCCGTTTCTCATTTTTTCCACTCTCAACTTCAGTTCTCCACATTTCAACTGAATAGTCCTTGTGAAAATTCATGGGCAATTCAGTGCTGATTCCTCCGAATATATTCTGTGGTTTTACTTGTATACTAATTTTGCTTTGCTTCCTTGTTCGCCCTGTTTCTTGCTATGGTTTAACAATGGTTGCTGTATTCTGAGCTGGAAAGGAATTTACCTTCAGTCAAAATGGGCCTATCTGGAGGTTTTGCCCTCCTCACAGTAAAAAAATTAAGGGTATACCCCCAATGTCTAAGCCAAAGCCTACCTACATATGTAATCAATTCAAGGTGTGGCCAATTTTTAAATTACAGAAATTGTCCTGTCTGGTTTGTTTACTCCTGTTGTTGTCTTGGTTTTTCCCTTTGGGAGGGGAGGCACTGTGAGTGGGTCTGCAATTAGATAGGTTTGTATTAAAATGTGAGCACAACCAAATTCCTCCTCCAGCCCTACCTAGGGAGTTATCCTAATGGCAAGATTCACAGGGATGAGCAGATCCTAAGTCCATTCAGCTTGGCCATCTCATGTAGAACACTATTTTAAAGGCTTGTTTTCCCTCTGAATGGGATTTGGATCAGATGTAACTTTACGCTGGCTTAGTTTACATTGGTTTTCATTATTCCAGCATAGCACTGCTCTCTTCGATTATGATTTACCATTAGATATCACATATATTAAAAGATAAACATGCAACCAGTGGATATTTATTTGTATTTTGGCCACTCAGAAATGTGTGACAAATACAATCTCATATCAACATTTGGGTGAATAATTAAATGTAACTTCTCTCTATTTTGGAGTTAAAATTAATTCAACATCTGAACTACAGATTAAGAGCAAATAGATTTCCTATGTTCTCCCTTGAATTGCATCTAGAGTAATTAATATGCCATGGAAATCAAGGATGTGAATTTAAAAGTTCAAGGTATTGGCTTAACCAATAATTAATTCAAAACCAAATTGCATAATTGCACTCATGTATTCGAAGTGTTTCGACATTTAATAGTGCATTAAATAAGTTACGTTCAAGGGTTAGATATCATTTTTTGCCGTGTGTCAATATTTAGGCATTAATTGTTAGAGTATGTAATTTACTTCCATATGTCAGCTTGCTAATTAAGAACTTAAACATTCCCTACAAGTTTAATGCTCTGGTTTGAAATTAAACATGCTGGTCTGATTTTAATTGCAGATTTAGTTCCATTAATGTCAATAAAGTTGTGTCAATGATATGTTTGATCCAGTGTCTATGGTTAAATATAATTTGAAGTAGATTGAGCTGTCTTCTGAAGGCCAACACTTGGAGGGTTTATGGAGGTCTGCATCATAAATGTAAAATGCAAGGGATCTCCATTCTGTGTTCATAACACCTTCAAGTGCAACTAATCAAACCATACAGTTCCTTTCAAAATATTATTTGGGGTTGAATGCCTTCAAATTTGTTTTAAGCAAATGCATAATTTTAATAGTTTATAACTTATACTGTTTTAGACTGGCCATTGGTGCATCTCAGCATTGTAGAACCTGGACTTACAGCCTATTTATTTATTTAAAATTTATATACCACTAGATTTCCAAAAAGCAGGATTATTCTTTTTTAACAATGAAACTATAACTCAGAAGAGTTAAAAACAACTATTTAAAACATTGGAAAAATAATTAGAATCAGCAATAAAAAAAACAACCCCCCCCAAAAAAAATCCCAGATAGAAACACATGTCAGACATTCTATATTTCTATAAAAGGCTTGCCTAAAGAAAAAAAAAAGTTTTTCCCAAAGAAGCCTGCCTGATATCAGTAGGCAAGGAGTGGATGCTGCCACATTGAAAAGTCAATTTCTTACCAATCTGGAATGAGTATTATGTCGCACCTGTAACAGTGCTGGTTCTGCATATCAAAGTGGTTGATTGGGCATATATAGGGGAAGGTGATCTCATAGATAAATTAGTCCTATGTTGTTAAGGGCTTTATATATTAATCTTGAACTTGACCTAGGAGCAGATTGGCAAGCAGTGCAGGCTTCTTGTCATATGCTGACAACATCCCACTCCCATCCAGTGCTGGATTTACGTATAAGCTAAGCAAGCTATAGCTTAGGGCCCCACTCTCTTGGGGGTCCCCCAAAAATGTAAAGGGGGAAAAACTGGATGTACATTTCCAAAATATAAGATAAAAACACACAAATAAAATAAAACCTACATACAGTTAGAGTTTGATAATTTTTTCACTATTAATATACTTCTTAATTGTATTTCAGTTCAACAATTACTTTGATAAAATACATATTTTGTGATGTGCAAATGTTCATGATTCTCCTTTGAGTTAAGCAGAATCAATACTAGTCTATTCCTACATGCATCATCTAGTTAGATAGTGGCGAGTAAGTTTAACACATACACAAAACCTCCAGCTAGATCACAACCAGGCTTTATAGCACATTGCAGTGCTATTTACTGGACTTTAAGAGGCCCACTTAATAGTACCATTAAAATCCAGTCACTACAAGTCCCATCAATCCCAACTATCATGGTCAGTGGCCAGGGGTGATGGAAGTAGTGGTTTGGAAATCTGGAGTACACCAGGTTGGAGGAAGGCCAACAAGATGCAGGGATAGACAGAGAAATAAAACGAGCTAGCTAGTTGTTGGATATTGTTTTAGTCTTAAAATTTATCAAGTTTTTTCTTTTAGTTAACCTTAAATTTTTTTTAAAAAAATAAATATATGAAATTTACCAACTTTTGCATTGCTGCTATATTTCATTATAGCCTGAAATACTAATTCTTTTCATTACTCCTTTGCAGTCTGACAGGCTTCACAAGGACTGTGGCTGCTGCTCAGCAGAGAGAGCTCCTCTTTGAAATTGTGTTTAATTTTTATCTTGTTTTAAATGAGACCATCTTGGCTGTGAGCCCTGGAAGACCTGCAACCTGCCTTGCTGGCCTTTTCCCATCTGGCCTGGGAGAGTGGGGTGCTGACTGACTCCAGCTACAAAAACTGAAGCTGTTGAACAGATTCTTGGGCTGGAGTATTGTTTATGGGGGGTTTGAGAGAGCTTGTTGCTGTTATTGATATTATTCTTGTATCTTTGGTTTAGATCTTATGATTTATGTGGAAATTGTTTCCATTTGGTTGTGTACTTTTTGATTTGCTTTATTTATTGTTTATGACTTCTGCTATGTTTGTGACTATGTAAATCTTGTCATGTTGTAAGCCGCCTTGTTTCAACTATGTTTCAACTATGGAAAGGTGGCATACAAGTAAAAATGATGATGATGATGTAAAATTGTGGTGTTTCAGCCCCTCTGAATTTTTCCACAAAGACTTTCATGGGATCATGGTAAGATGTACAGTCTGTGTCTGTCTTGAGGGGTGGAGAAAGGCCATGGCAACTGAGTTTTTAGGAATAATCATCTGAACTTCCCTCTAGAGCTTGTTGGACTCCAACTCCCATCAGCATCAGGTAGCATGGCTAATGGCTGTAGGTGATGGCATTTGGAGTCAAACAACATCCACACATCTGATTACAGATAATTTGGTCTGCTATTAGGAATTTGCTCACCTTGTCAAATTGGTTGCAAGAGACCACTGAAGAAGGGACATAAAAGAGGGAAATAATGGGTCTCATTTTTAAGTGTGATTTTTATGATATGGTCAGTAACTTTAGGCTCTCAAAGCCAATCTGTTCTTCTGCCAGCAGAACAATGTTTTATTCAGTTTATGAGAGCCAAAGCCTAAGACTGTACAGTAGAGCTTCATAACTGTCTCCATAGACAATAGTGCATATAAAAGCAGTATAAATCAGAGATACCGCATCCCCTTTTCTGTGAATGCCAGGCAAGACAACAGTCTTGCTCTATAAATGTTTAAAAGCATCAGCACACACTTGTCAATGAGTCAGGGTTTAGTATGAAATGTTATATAGCAACCATTTTTCATAGTCAACTGCAACTTACATCCTCTGGCATTTTATCACCTCTAATAGCAGCTATGGTCAGCCTCAGTTTAATCACTCCGTTTTGTGTTGGCTCTTGCAGCTGCTGTTGTAGGTTCCATGGAATTGCAGGACTAAACGTTCTTGGGGGGATTATCTATCTTAATCCATGGAAGGAAGCAGGATCCTCCATTCCTCCACACCTCTAACAGATTAGTCAATGCATTAAAAGAATGAAGGTTATGTTACCTGTTATTAACACTGTGAAATAAGGACAGGGAACAGGAGTGTAAAGAGGGCAGGATTAGTACTGGTTCAAACCTGTCTGAGAAATCCATTTTAACAATTCAGAAATGGGTTTCTGTTGAAGGAGCCAAACCTATAATAATATTTATCAGGAATGCTGCATGCTATATATTGGCTCCACCATACAGTTAATGAAGTTCTGGGGCATGTGTGTTTGCCTGGCTTGCTCTGAAAGATGCCACTTACATTTCACAAAGAAGGCTGATCGCCGAAGAATTGATGCTTTGGAATTATGGTGCTGGAGGAGACTCTTGAGAGTCCCATGGACTGCAAGAAGATCAAACCTATCCATTCTTAAGGAAATCAGCCCTGAGTGCTCACTGGAAGGACAGATTGTGAAGCTGAGGCTCCAATACTTTGGCCACCTCATGAGAAGAGAAGACTCCCTGGAAAAGACCCTAATGTTGGGAATGATGGAGGGCACAAGGAGAAGGGGACGACAGAGGATGAGATGGTTGGACAGTGTTCTCGAAGCTACCAGCATGAGTTTGACCAAACTGTGGGAGGCAGTGGAAGACAGGAGTGCCTGGCGTGCTCTGGTCCATGGGGTCACGAAGAGTCGGACACGACTAAACAACTAAACAACAACAACAGGTAGAATCAGCTTGCCTGCCTATTGTAATCATATATTTAGTCGGACACGACTAAATGACTAAACAACAACAACACTATACATTGTAAGCACATGAAACAACAACACATGGCTTCTTCAATATATGATTACAATGGCGAGATTATTATATGCACAAATACGAAAAGATACAGTCCGACCTTCTATGGAGGAATGGTTGACAAAATTATGGGACTTGGCTGAGATGGCAAAGTTAACGTGTTTAATTGGAGAAAAACCAGTATTGACATTTATTAAGGATTGGGAACTTCTTGTGGACTTTTTGAGTGAAAGAGAAGATGAGCTTGTCATATTTGAATTAGGGGGGGGGCTGGCTTATAGAAAATAGAATCGTTGGATTTCAATTTGAGTGAATACTTTGAACAAGTTACTATATTTAGCTGACAGAGAATCAGAACTCTTTTCATCCTTCCCCCCATTTCCTTTTCCCCCCTCTCTCTTCTGTTTCTTTTTTTCTTCTCCCTTCTCTTTGCTCATGTGTCTTTTTAGATTTGATTTTTCAAAAAGATTTCTTTTATTCTGGTATATTACAAAAAAGTTACTTTGTCTTGGGTATAAACTTTTGTATATATTTTGATGAGTATCAGTAAAAATTAAATGGGGAAAGCCTATGGCTTCATTAAAAAGGCTGGGAACTGGTTTGCTAAGGGTGCTGCGAATTCTAGGTCAGAGAGGTGTAAACTACATGAATTTTTGAAGTAATCCATGTGCTTGAAATGTGCTTACAATGTTTCGCATGGAAATTGCCATAGTATTTTTGATCTAGTAACACCCATTCCCCTTTGCATTTCTATGTTGTGTTGCGTGGCATGAATATTTGAGTTCACACTCTGTAGCTTCTATAGTAATTAAATGTGTAAAGAAGTCATATTGAAATCACAGAATTTGTAGGGTAGTTGAGATTTGTTTTTGCTTTTCATGTGGATCTATGCTGTTTTTATCCACAACCAACATGGCTTCCCAAGGGAGAAATCTCCCCAAGGGAGAAGAGGCTATTTTCCCCAAAACATTGTCCCCATTGGGGTGGATAGCTGGCATCTCCGTCCTTCTTTATTTTTCATTTGTATGTATATCTCACTGCTCGTCAAATGGTCCTAAGGCGGGTTATGAAAATCACATTATTACAAAATAAAGCTAGAAAACAGCAAGAGTAACAGAACCTTTTTCCACATGTGGGATTTAGGGAGCAATCCGGTATGCAAGAAGGTGATGCAAAGCAAGCTAGTATTAAGTTGCACCAGAGCTGAAGCATGTTCAACAACGGGGCCTCTGCTGTCTAAGCTGGCCTAAGCTCGGCAGAGGGGAAACACGCCTTTAAAATAGAGTTAGACCACTCTTTTTGCCAGTTGAATTTCTGCTGGGTTCCTAGGTCACAAGACTAAACTGAATTGGCTTAATATACATCATAAGTTCTCCTTTCTGGCCATGCCCCCAGAAAATTCCTTTTCAGGAGTTATGGGACTGTGGTCTAAACCACTGAGCCTTGGGCTTGCCGCAACCCCAAAGTTGTTCACGACTGGACTTAACTGTCAGGGGTCCTTTATGCTGAGACCTGTGGGTATAAAGGTAAAGGGACCCCTGACTGTTAAGTCCAGTCATGAACGACTCTGGGGTTGCGGCGCTCATCTCGCTTTACTGGCCGAGGGAGCCGACGTTTGTCCCCAAACAGCTTCCGGGTCATGTGGCCAGCATGGCTAAGCCACTTCTGGTGAACCAGAGCAGTGCACGGAAATGCTGTTTACCTTCTCGCCGGAGCGGTACCTATTTCTCTACTTGCGCTTTGACATGCTTTCGAACTGCTAGGTTGGCAGGAGCTGGGACCAAGCAACGGGAGCTCACCCCGTAGCAGGGATTCGAACTGCCAACCTTCCGATCGGCAAGACAACAATTGCAGATCTACTGTGTTGCACTCATCCAGCTGGGTCCCAGTTGGGCCAGGATGGGGGAGGTACACCAGCACATTTCCAGCTGAGCTGAGGATAAGGGAGGCATAGCCTAGTTGTGCCAGGAATCTCCCAGCTTAGCTAGAGACCTGCTGGACCCTAATCCACTCAGTGCAGCAGACTTTGCAATAGGATTCCTCCCTGAGAATTCCTGAATAGGTCTCTACTTTCCTAATGTAGTTTGGATGGTTTCACCCTACAGCTCTCTGTATTGTAACACCAGGTTAACAATTCTTCAGCGGAAATATATTTTCCAATGCTATTGTTGATGACTCTGCCCACATTATCCTAACTCATCTTTACAGTTCTTTAACCAAAGGAAAACAATTTGCATAAGTATATTTAAATAAGCCAAAGAAGACAAATCTGGGATGAAGTGAAAGGATTATCTGAAGGTTCACTTGGCAGAAAATATTTTATGCAAATACGCATAGCAGTTAAAAGTGGAGGGAAGTGACAGAATGTATAATACACTGGATCCATGGAACAAAATAAATAATTAGTTTTCAGCTTTGGGGTAGAGAGGAGAGGTGAAAAATAGCAATGGGATGTGAGCAGACTGAAAGAAAGGAAAGAAAGAAATCTTATTTCAGTACTCTAGTAAATAGATAAATCTGCTGAAGAGATTGAAAAGATTTAAATTAAAATGAATTCAATCAATTTATGCAAAGAATACAAGCAGATTACAAGCCTAAATATATAACTCTAAAAGAGTGTTAAGATAATGGAAGGAAACACTTTAGCATTATGAAGTACTACTTAAGCGGCATTTCTGCCAGGGTTGTCTCATTCATTAGCTGGTGATCCTTTGACCCTCCAAATGTTGCTGGACTACAGCTGCTGTCAATCCTAACTATTCACCAAGTTGGATGGGGCTGATGGGAACAGGAGTCCAACAATATTTGGAGGGACAAGGGTTCCCCAGCCTTTCATTCGAGGAATAGCTAACCTGAGTGGGCATCCAGCTGCCATGCAAATTTACTCCTAGGCTGGATAATTATCTGAGCATGATAGGATTAGGAAATGTTATCTGAACACCAACCCAAATATTGTTAAGAGGAACTGTTTTTCTACTTCAGTACATGTATGTTTCAAGATGTACATATGCTCCTCTGTTATGGGACACGGGTGGTGCTGTTGCTGGACAGCGAAAACTCCCCTGGATCCAGCTGGAGGTGAGGCGTTTTCTTGGGCTTGGGTAAACCCTGTGTGGCTTCACCCAGGCCTAGGAAGTAGATTGTAGCTTGCCTGACTATTTGGTAGGACGTAGGTAGACACAGCTTGCCTGCCTATTTGCATGGCGTAGGTAGAAATATAGATACATAAAAGAGCATGAATTTCTCACTGCGTCTTTCTGTTTGTTCACTTAAAGAAGATAGATTGCTAGAAGGGTGCTGAGTATTATAATTTTTCCTGGAAAGGGGGCGGTAGGCCAAATAAGTTTGGGAACCTTTGGTCTACATTAACAACTGTCAGTAGCTGTCCAGGATTTCAGATAGGGTTCTCGCCTAACCTTAGCTGGAGATTCCAGGGGTTTAACCTGGGAACATCTGCATGGAAAGTAGATGCTCAGCCACTGAGCCATGGGTCGTTCCAACACACTTCCTGAATGGGTGGTATTCCAAATATATGGTGGATTCTAGGCATGTTCAGATGAATGTGTGATGATACTGACTTCTGGCCTTCCTGATCAATGCATGACCATTTACAGCTACACCCAATAGAGGAAGGGATATTGGGGGCTGGGCTAATGCCTGTGGCCTCCATCTCCCATCCATCCATTCCCATCGAAAGTCTACTTATGGAAAAGTCATTGTGAGGTTGTGTCTGCCTTCACTTTGTTTGTTGACTTGTGGCATTGGTCCCTTCCACACACATTCATACACCTGTCTCAGGGCCACATGCAGTAGAGATTGAAACTAGGGAATCCTAAGCCATAGCAACTTGAAAACATGGGAGAATATTTTCATGAAACCCTTTACCATGAAAATAAAAATCGAGGGGAATCTTTATCACCAGGTGAATTCTCTTCTTGGTGAACCAACAACGGTTGGACAACTTACTCAAATGTTTCCTTTTTCTAAAAGGAGTTCCCTCTCCTCTTGCAACAAGAAAGCTCGCTGACTCAAAGGGAGGTTGGTGGCACAGATTATTTCAAAACTAGAAACAGGAAAATTGAACAGGTGCTGGGGAGCCTTCAGGTCAGAGAACGAATCTGCTAGGAACAGCAGCCGTACAAGTGAGGGGATACTAAAATAGATGGATCATTAATCTGCTTCTGAGAAGTTTGCACAGATCAACAAAAATCAGTGGCACTAATCCAATCCTCTTAAATTCATTTATGCCCGGTACTTCAGACACCAGTTTAATGAACAGAAAATTGTTGAATCCTGTGCAGGATTAATTGGTTGTGCTGAAGAGAGCAGGTTTGTTTGCACACAACCACATATGAGTTATTGGTCAGTCTGTGGTGCAGCAAGGGCGAAAGATGGACAAATCTCTGCATTTCAGTTTCACATTTCTCCAATATCATGCTCAGTTCATGATATTTCCACATTGGTTTGGGATATACATGTGTGTGTGTGTGTGTGTGTGCGTGTACTCATGAAAATTCATCAGTAATTTCATACTTGTGTCTCCTAACACACATATTTTTCTATGCCATTTTGCCCGATATGTACACGTTTAAAAGCAATTTATCCTCACATTATGCATTTCAATGTTGTTTTCACCAAGGTATAGCTTTTTATGCACGTTTCCCCCTAATAAATGCATTTATGTACACCTCTTTTCATTTAATAAGTGCATTGCAGGGACAGGCGGAGTCCCCCAAACCCTGGGTGGCCCCTGGGTGGAATAACGACTCAAGACAACGTGCTATGGGATTAAAATTGGCCACAACTTTATTATGTTGTGGGTAGACCTTGGCTCAGGCATTGGGCATTTATCCCTCCCAGTCCCCCGCTGGGGATCTGGGGAACATCAGGTTTATCCAGAGTGTGTGTGTGGGATGGGATGGCTCTGGAGAACATATATTCAAGCAGAGAGAGCCCGCCCCTGTTATGCCGCCGTCACAGGGGAAAGCAATGACAACCTCTAGGCGTACGGCCAAAAGCAACCCCTTTTAACGGGGAACCCTGCAATCGCTGCCACAAAGAGAAGAGGGGTGTGGGTCACCGCTACACGCCTACCCCCATTTAGGGAAGATAGACTAAAGGATTCCGCCCAAGGCCTGATACCGCCAAAGTTGTGACGTTTTGCTACGGGAAAGGCAAACCTGCCAATGCAGGAGAATTTCTTTCCGGCCCTTCAACAGCGACCTTGACGTAGCAGCGCCTGCATACCTGTGGAGAAAATGTTAACCTGCAAAAGAAGTCTTAACTGAGGGTGAGTAGGGTGGGAGAAGCTCCAGAGCCAACTGACGATTCCCAGGTAAGATCCTCCCCCTGTTCTGTGGGCAGGGTGGTCCCTCCCACTACCTGGCCTGATCACCTTGGCAACGCTTCCCCAGGTGGGATTGGGCAACTGGCTGAGGTAGGCGGAGACCTCCAGGTATCCCACCTGAGGAAGGTGAAGCCTGTGCTAATGGTGCCGCATAGGGTCCAGGGGGCTGCGCGCAACCATGCAAAGGGCGCCCCCATTTAATGTGGGGAGCGGTCATTGCCAAATTTGAAGTGAAACTTTTTAAGGATAGTGCAGAATGCTGTGGCACAATTGCTGATGGGAGCAAGGCTGGATTTAGGTTCGATGAGGCCCTAAGCTACTGAAGGTAATGGGGCCCTTCATGTGTTCAGCTGTCCTTTGTCAACAATAAATTGTCGCTTTTTTGTGTTGAATATATGCTATATGGTAATTTATGGACCTAATAGGTATCTAAAGCCATTTGTACACGCAGAATATAGGTACCCTATATATAGAAATGAGCAAACCAGTGATATTTTAAGGAGCAGGCTAGCAGGTGGGGCCCATTATTTACATCATAGGAGCCTACACAACACAAAACACTATTGCTGTATGTAGGTTTTATTTTATTTGTTTTTTATCTTATATTTTGGAAATGTACATCCAGTTTTTCCCCTTTACTTTTTGGGGAGACCCCCAAGAGAGTGGGGCCCTAAACTATAGCTTGTTTAGCTTATACGTAAATCCAGCACTGAACATGAACAGTGCAGGCAACTCCCCTTTGAGATTCAATGACAATGTGGGGAAGCCCTTTACACAAAACCCTTTACACAAAGCTGAAACCACAATGACTAGTTGTGTAGGAAGTGGGGTGGCGGGATTCAGTCAACACCTGTCTTTCCTTTCTTCTCCCTGGAAATGCTCAAAAGTGAGATCTGAATCCCGCAAACCCTCAGACCAGTCATCGACAAGCTTTCTCAGAAGAAGCACTGCTAACAACCAGAAAGGCCTTACTACCAGGAAGGGTCTTCCAGTGCCCTTTCACTCTCTGCTATCTAACATCTATGCACCTTATCTGTGAGGTCATTTCTTACAGCAAAGCAATGTACCAGCACTTGTTATCCCACTGAATAATGGGTGGCATTTTTATAAGATGACCCAAGAGTTCAGAGTAGGTTGAGAAAACAGCACATGGAGCACATGGCAAATTAACAGATCAACGGAACACACAACATTCACGCTAATAAACAGGGGGGGGGCATTCCTCATCCTCCCCCCACAAAAGGTAGGGGCGAGTAGTATATTTCCTAGCCCCTGTACTGGGACAATGGACAATAGACATGAATACAGGAGAGGGAAATCAATAAAGGGAAAGAAGCAGGAAGAACTGTAGAAGCAACTCAGTTTGGAAAGATTAACAAGCCTTATTGAGTGAAATGTTGCCATGTAGGAATCAATGGAAGGGCTGGTATTGACTTCAATGACTAAACAGAGTTCAAGACACACTTTTCATGCTGTGCTGCTGTTAGAGATTGAAGAAGGAGCAGCATCAGAAGGAGACGGTGCTAGAGTGGCAAGGAAACACTCACCAATGATGTAAGGAAGCCATGCTCTCTGCTCCATGCTACGGCGAAAATGGGAAGAAAGTATAGCACAGAGGCAATTTCAAATAGTCCCACTGTGATGCGAGAAGAGTGAAGAATGGCCCAGACGGTGGTCAACATCACTGCTATGTGAAGACATGTTCAGGAGTCTGCCTGAATAAGTTAAGCCAGGGATGGGTGCAGGAGTGCAGAAGCAATCACCACTGCAAACATCACCAGCATGTGGGCTGCTCTTCAGGACTTTTTGCAATTATTCCCGAAGGCTTGAATGAAGTTTTTAAGTTAAGCCTTTCCTAAACTGATTTAGTATGGTATACCCCGTCAAGTATAACATATTTTTGCATAGTGTAACTGAAGGAAGACTCCATTTTCCTTTGTCCTAAAATTCTACCTCCCATGGTCACTCAATCTGAACAATTTACTCTCTGTTTGGACTGGTGCATTGATTCCCCTAAGGCAGGCATAGGCAAACTCTGGCCCTCCAGATGTTTGGGACTACAATTTGGGACTACGGTTGATTTGGAACAACTTCTTTGCAACTCAGAATTTAATCAGTTCCCTGCAAATTGCTGGGTGCATAGGAAATTTTAAAATCAGTTGCAGGAACTGTGCGACAACAATGCTATTTGTACCTGGAGAGTATGGATAGGAAGATCTGTCAGTTTGGGGTCTCTCAGATTCTAATTGTCTCAGACTTAAATTCAGCTCTCCACATTTCAGCAGCAATCTGTAAATAAAAAGAAAAAGAAAATTATTGTGGATATTTTCCAGCATTTTATTGCAAATTTATCTTAAGAAACACATGTTTCTACATCATTTACATATGGATTTAGATGCACATTTCCTCCTAAAATATGCATGAATGTAAACACTGGTAGGCTAAATAACTGCAAAGCAAATTCTGGATCGGTGCACATTTTGAAGGATGGCTGTATTTTGGTTCTCATATCGTTTCAGAAAGTGCAGTTTTGATAGACTCGCATCTCCAACAACCTATTCACTGGACCACACTGGCTAGTTTTTGACCACATGTTGACATCAGTTGAACTGTGTCATGGTAGATACATGGGCATACATGAAGAAGGTTGCTTTGCGAAGAGCAAAATATGGGCCACAAATGCTGCACTGTTTTATATTCTCTTTCATATTCCTGTATCTTTTAGCTTCTGCATAATGAGCTGATGAAGTTCCAGTTGTTCCCATCACTTTGCCATCTACCATTCATTTTAAGATCTATTATGTATACAATGATTATGCTTGGGAAAACTTTTCTTCGGTAACCCAAACTGATCAAAAGAGAGCACTTTCTTTCTTTTTAATCATGAAATTAACAATGCCATTTGATGCAGGGGGAAGAATGCAACAGTGAACAGGCATAAATCATTGCCAAACGTCTAATGCCTGAGGCCACTTCATATACAAAGGTTTGAAAAAACTGCCTTTTATAACATGGCAAGTTTTCTATGCTTCATATTTTAATCTTCACTATGATTTTACAAGTGCTTTTTTAAATAAGTAAATTATTGATAGACTTTTCCTCACTTGACATTATACATGTCCTGAACTGGACAAAGAGAAAGGTAAGACAAGGACTTAGAGAGTGATCAAAAGAACTGACCTGTGGTATATGAAGCCAGTGTGGTATAGTGGTGGTTAAGAGTAGTGGACTCGTAATCTGGTGAACCGGGTTCGCTTCCCAGCTCCTCCACATGCAGCTGCTGGGTGACCTTGGGCTAGTCACACTTCTCTGAAGTCTCTCAGCCTCACCTACCTCACAGAGTGTTTGTTGTGGGGGAGGAAGGGAAAGGAGATTGTTAGCCACTTTGAGACTCCTTAAGGGAAGTGAAAGGCGGGCTATCAAGTCCAAACTCCTCCTCCTCCTCCTCTTCTTCTTCTTCTATACAGTGGTGCCCCACAAGATGAATGCCTCGCAAGACGGAAAACCCGCTAGACGAAAGGGTTTTCCGTTTTTGAGCTGCTTCGCAAGACGAATTTCCCTATGGGTTTGCTTCGCAAGACGAAAACGTCTTGCGAGTGTTCCGATTTTTTTCGCTCCCCCCCTTTTTCTAAGCCGCTAAGCCGCTAATAGCCTTTTAGCCGCTAAGCCGCTAAGCCTTTAATAGCCGCTAATCCGCTAAACCGCTAATAGCGCTAATCCGCTAAGCTGCTAATGGGGTTGCTTCGCAAGACGAAAAAACCACTAGACAAAGAGACTCGCGGAACGGATTATTTTCATCTTGCAAGGCACCACTGTATAAATTTAATAAAAATAAAATAAAAAGAGCGACTCTAACTGTGCACAAAACTACCCTATACATGGCTACCATCAAATATCTTCTAAAGGTTGCATAGTTACTTATCTCCTTGACTCAAGGGTCGCATAACTCCATACTCTCCAACATTTCTCTGATGAAAATACGGACATCCTAAAGAAAAGTGGGACGTTCCAGGATCAAATCAGAAACTGAAATGGCTTCTGTAAATCCGGGGCTGTTCCTGCAAAATAGGGACACTTGGAGGGGCTGTAGAATGTCATTGTTTTCATTGGAGAAATGTTGGAGGGCATGATCTGAGAGCAGCTTACAAAAATCAGTACCAGGGTGGCCTCTGTTCTCAGCCTCACAATCCAAAAATACTTGAGGGGGTTAAAAAGCAGAAGGAGAGCAAAGAGGAGAATCCCCCCCATGGGCTAAGGATTATGAAGGAGGTTAATTGTGGCCCTTCTAAGCATGAATTGCCCTGTGACTATTCATTGCACAGTGAATCAAAATTTCATAGGGCCTCCAAAGCACAGACTGAAGGAACTCCACCTTCCTGAAGCAAATCAGTTCTATGCCTGATCAGCCAGAAGACACCTATATAATCACATCCCCTCAAACTCTCTGGAGGAAAGGCAGGCTATGATATCAACTGTGATAAATAAACAAAGTGTCATTTTCTGCTCCATGTTCTTTCGTTTTCTTTGACTTTCGCAGGGTGTGTAAGCAGCAGGCCTTAACATCACTTTAAAACGCTTTGGGGACTTGGCTAGCCTGCTTGATCACATTTAGGATTCTTTTTTTAGGCACATCCCGCCACCCCACCCTGCCACCACCCCTATTTCCAGGGATAATTGTTTCCTGTCTTTGGTGCTTATTCTTCATTTTCTTCAGAGAGCGACAGAGGTTTATCATAGTTATTGTTGTCTTCCCAGTGCTGCCTCTGGGACAAATTAGTCGGAGCCATCACAATAATGTATTTTGAGCCAGTCTTGATGATGACTAAATTGTCAGCCAAGCTGATAAAACAAGCTGGATGTGCTTCTGTTTGGCTCTCAGTTGCCACAAGCTCCAGGTTACCTCATTGTTTCTTTTGGCATTAGATAAAACTTTACTAAATCATTCATTATTTTTCTTCCTTAAAAAAAAAATCCAACTTAGTTTAGTTCAGTTCTGGAAGAGCTATTCACATTTCCATCTCCTCCAGATTAGATTGCCCCAATGTTCTGCTTTCTCCACTGCCAAAATAGACTAATTATCAACCTCCAGGTTCTGTATAAAGTCATCAGGCCTTCTTGCTAACATTTACCACATGGTGTGGGATGCTCAGAAAAATCAAATCCATTTACAATTTCTGTTGATGCGCAGGACTTCTCTGGGGATGTGTTCCTGAGGGTTCTCCTTATTTTGCTTTTGGTTTTATTTCTTTATCATGTAAATGTGCCATGCAAATTCAAACAGAGCTTGCATTCCACAGATGGTCACAGTAAAATCTGCTGGCTTTGGAGCAAGGTATGCAGTTAACACTGTCCAAAGCTTCAAATCATCAAGTCTCAAATGGGGATGAATAGTTCAGGTAATTTTTAGTTCTTTCCACTTTTTCTTTATTTAAAGTCCTTTTTTAAAAAAGTTCATTCTAGTCTCTCTGCAGTAATGGTGAGCTGGTCATTGGTTGATGTTTTATTCTACTTGCACATATTATCTCACCAGAGTGGTATATGCTCTGGCTATTTCCTGCTTGGACTACTGCAACAACTACTCTATTCTGAACTTAAAAATGGAAAGCGTAATGCTGGTGGTCAACAAAAGAGGTTCAAAGACTGTCTCAAGGCAAATCTTAAAAAAAAAGTAGTATAAACACCAACAATTGGGAAACACTGGCCTGCGAGTGCTCCAACTGGAGAACAGCCATTACCAAAGGTGTCATGGACTTTGAAGTTGCTCAAACTCAGGACGCAAGGGAGAAACGTGCTAAGAGGAAGGCACACTTGGCAAACCCTCACCGTGATCAACTCCTGCCTGGAAACCAATGTCCCCACTGTGGGAGGACGTGTCAATCCAGAATTGGCCTCCAGAGTCACTTACGGACTCATTGTTAAAATGTGTTTATGGAAGACAATCTTACTCGGCTAGGAGTGATAGAAGAAGAGGAGGAGGAGGAGGAGGAGGAGGCAGAGAGCTTTGGAGATGATTTGGGAATTACAACTGATCCAAAATATTGCAGCTGGATTAGTGACTGGGAGCAGACACTGGAACTATATAACACTAGTCCTAAAAGATCTACATTGGCTCTAGTTCAAAGTGTTGGTGCTAAACTTTAAAGCCCTAAACAGTCTCAGCCCTGTGTACCTGAAGGAGCATCTCCAACCTCATCATTCACCCCAACAGTGTGATCCAGCTTCGAGGGCCTTCTGGCGGTTCCCTCGCTCTGTTGAATGCCCTCCCATCAGATGTCAAGGTGATAAATAACTATACAACTTTTAGAAGACACCTGAAGGCATCTGAATAGGGAAGTTGTTAATGTTTCATTCCTTATTGTGTTTTTACATTTTGCTGGAAGCCATCTAGAGTTGCTGGGGAAACCCAGTCAGATGGGCAGGGGAAAAAGAAGAAGAAGAAGAAGAAGAAGAAGAAGAAGAAGAAGAAGAAGAAGAAGAAGAAGGGTGCTTTGATTGTGTTTCCTGCTTGGCAGTGGGTTGGACTCAATGGCCCTTGTGGTCTCTTCCAACTCTATGATTCTATGAAGAAGAAGAAGAAGAAGAAGAAGAAGAAGAAGAAGAAGAAGAAGAAGAAGAAGAAGAATGAACCACCTTGATATGTTAATGTAAATAGGCAGTTTCCATTATAAATGAATGAATTAATTAATAATGTGCAGATAAATCCACATAAAATTCTGACCCAGAATTTTATTCACTTTTACTAAGGCTGGATCTAGACACATTTCAGTTAAAAGCGTTGTGAATTTTAACAGGGAAAACAGGTAGAGAAAAATGGGACTACACATCACCATCTGTTGGCACAATGTTATACTGCATATACAACACATATAAATCACTTTTTTTTTTTTTTACCAATCTAGCTGAGTCCTAGTGGTCCAGGAGTTACCTTTTAATCTCTCTTTCTCTTATTTCTAATTCATCTGAACTAGATGGTCACTGTATTCTATCCCCCCCCCCCCAGTTGTACCTACATGTTTACCATTTTTTGATTTTTAGAAAGGATTTTCAGCTAATAATTTAGAGGAGCAAGCCCTTTTTTAAATTTTATGTTTTTTGTTCCCAAAGAGAAAAACAGAATTTGATCGCTCCTAATGAATTTCTTGCACACATTAAACTGATTTAACTGAGGAGAATTCACTGTAAAATCCAAAAGGACAAGTCTGAAAGCTACTTTCACAGCATGAATAGCTCATCAGTTGTTAAAAAATATTCTGTTCTGGCTATGAGAGTTCATTGATTAACCCCATATTAAACATATGGTCATGGGAAATAGAATATTTGACTTCAAAACATTCAAAATCTGTCTGTTAATATGCAATTATTTTCTTGCTGTGTTTCCTAGATTTTTTTCTATATATTTTTAAATACCCTCTAATGGCCTCATTAGACCTGGGTGGCGCTGTGGTCTAAACCACTGAGGCTTGCTGATCAGAAGGTCGCGGTTCGAATCCCTGCGACGGGGTGAGCTCCCGTTGCTCGGTCCCAGCTCCTGCCAACCTAGCAGTTTGAAAGCACATCAAAGTGCAAGTAGATAAATAGGTACTGCTCTTGCGAGAAGGTAAACGGTGTTTCCATGCACTGCTCTGGTTTTGCCAGAAGCAGCTTAGTCATGCTGGCCACATGATCCAAAAAAACTGTCTGCGGACAACCATTGGCTCCCTAGCCAGTAAAACAAGATGAACGCTGCAACTCCAGAGTCATTCACAACTGGACTTAACTGTCAGGGGTCCTTTGCCTTTACCTTTTAATTGCCTCAAATCATAGCAAAGCTGGGGAAAAGAAATCATAGGATAGCTTTATAGACTGATTGCATTTTCAAACATCAGAGAAAGAAAGTAATCAAATGAACAAGTTATGGAGTTTTTTCCATGAGCTATAATGACAGCCCTTATTTTTAAGTTGAAGGGTAACAGAAAGTTACAGGTAGGTAGCCGTGTTGGTATCTGACTTGTCCTTTTGTAAATTATGCTGTTTTAAATGTTCCTTTTGTATTTGACTTCCTGTAATAACGTTTTCTTTTGAAATGTTTAAGATAATAATTTTTGGTTAACTTTCCTGCATTCAGCATGCATCCTGCAGTTGACCTCCTTTGTAATGCCTTATTTTAAAATCTTTAAGATAATATTTCAGTTTCCTGTTAATTATATTGCTTTGAATGTGAACTTTATATTTGACATGCTTCAATAATGTTTTATTCTGGATTCTTTTACCTGATGCTCTAATGTGTTGTAAACAACTTTGAGGGTGGTTGTTTTTTTTAAATATAAAATGAAAATTATTTTCATAAAAATGAAAGCTGATGTTGTTTGTTTGTTTCAGAAAACCAGGTTCTAGAAGAGATTTGTTGCCTTCATGGCCTGCTTATAGTCTTCCTGGAAATATAATTATAAATATTTAGCCTGGAGAAGAGGAGATTAAGGGGTGATATGATAGCCATGTTCAAATATATAAAAGGATGTCACATAGAGGAGGGAGAAAGGTTGTTTTCTGCTGCTCCAGAGAAGCGGACACGGAGCAATGGATCCAAACTACAAGAAGGAAGATTCCACCTAAACATTAGGAAGAACTTCCTGACAGTAAGAGCTGTTCGACAGTGGAATTTGCTGCCAAGGAGTGTGGTGGAGTCTCCTACTTTGGAGGTGTTTAAGCAGAGGCTTGACAACCATATATCAGGAGTGCTCTGATGGTGTTTCCTGCTTGGCAGGGGGTTGGACTCGATGGCCCTTGTGGTCTCTTCCAACTCTATGATTCTATGATTCTATGATAACTTAGGAACATAGGAATCTGCCTTGTGCTGATTCAGAACATTGACCCTCTAGCTCAACTCTGTCTCTCTCCAGGGTTTCAGGTAGAGATCTATTCCAATCTTACCTGGAGATGCTAGGCATTGAACTTGGGACCTTCTGTATGCATAGTAGATGCTCTGCCCCTGAACTATGGCTCTTCCCTACTGGAAACGAGCTGCTTCACTAAATGGACTATTGGTCCCATCCAATGGTGCTCAGGCTTTAATTCACAAATAGCCAATGTTACACCCTCAAGACGTTGTGAATTACAACTCCTTTCAGTGTACCAAGCATGGCCAGTGGACAGGCACTTGTAGTCCAACAACATGTGGAATGAACAACGTTGGCTACACATCTGTAGATCAAATGGTTGAAAGGTGGGGGGAATAATCTGATCCACCCATTCACTGCAATGTAGGAGTGTTGACAAATTAGCTCCCTTCATCTATAATTCCTCACGATTCTGAATACAACATTGCACAAATGGCTCCATAACTTGCTTTAGAAGTTTTTGTTGTTATTGTTAAATATATTTTCTGGTGAACTGCCAGAGAATCTCCATTACCCAGCAATGTACACAAGTTAATACATTGGCAGGGTTTTAAGATTACTTGTAATTTTATTATGAATAGATAATAGATTATTTCAGTATATTATAAACTTAACAATGGGCATGCAGTATTTTGATTAAGAATTGAACCAAGGAAGGGATTAGAGGGAAGTCCATTTGTTTTGTTTTGTTTTTTATTTTTGTTATTTATGGAAAATTAATAAAATATTATTTTTTTAAAAAAAGAGAATCTCCGTTACCCAACCCTTATTCCATTCAAACGTTTTTCCACAATCATCGCATAGTTCATGTGAGTTTATCCTGAGATAAACATATCTTTCGCTTACTTCTGCTTCTGTTTAAATCAATAATTTGGATTTTCCTCCAGGCCAGTGAGATGGGTTGAGAGTCACAACCAATTTGTGTTTTCCCCTCTTTTAACTGATGGCACTAGACCTGATTCACTTTATATCAGATAAAGTAAGTGGCTTGATAACTCATTGCTGGTAATAAACTTGCTTTAAAAAATGTGCCCTCTGCACACATAGTATTTTCTTGATGGTATCAACAAATTAAACCTAAGCAATTGTGTGATGCCTCAAGTACAGAGACCTCAGTAATTAAATGTATTTCAGATAAAATTATTTCCATCTATATTCATCTTCAGCAGCCTTGCTGCATCCTTTTCTCAAAAAGGAAGAAGAAGAAGAAGAAGGGAAGGAAACATGCTGGGAAAATGATATTTTAAGCAATAACAAATTTATTTGCAAACTACCATTTCCTCGAAGGAACTTAAAATGGCAAATTCTTTGCAGATATCATTGCCTAATGCATAGTGTCTCTGTGTGTTTTCCCCAGAGCCTCCAACCTATGCTGGGGAACTCTAAATAAATGAAGTTTACCTATTGGAATTGTCCGTCTTTATGTAATTATCTGTTCTGAATTGGTGCCTAAATGCAGTGACAGGCTGGAGAAGGGTCAATAAATTGAATTCTGAAAAGGCAAAAACATAGACACAAACATAGGCCCATGCCAGGCCTCCAAACGTGACTTCTGGTATAAACCAAAAGTTGTGTTGGAGATCTCATGAAGCCTCAGGCATGACCTCTGAGACCCCACAAAGTCTCAGAGGCAATGTCTGAGGTCGTGTCAGGCCTCAGAAATTGACTCCCAGTTTATACCAGATGTTGTGTCCAAGGTCTTATGAGGCCTCAGACCTGACCTCCAAGAGCTCGTAAGGCCTCGGAAGTGCTGCAGCGGTGATGCTGAAGTAATGTGACATTATGATGTCAAGAGGACCCAGCTATGTACATTTTTCACCAGTGCTGAAAAAACTGTTAGGAGAGCTTGCAGCTTGGCTGAGTTAGATTGAAATGATCACTTACAGTTTCTGGAGTTCAGAGGCTTTATTCAAGCAGGAGTATATTTATCTTGGCAGGAACTATTTACAGATTCAGTAAATATGGAAGAGAGAAAATAACAGACATCTTGTCTCAACAAATTTGGAGAGAAAGAAAATAGCTCAGCTTTTAGGGGTGGTGTTAACTTAGACAGGGAGGCTACAAACAGGGGTGGCTAGATCACTAAACAAACAGTGGTTTAAATTACAGATAGGTAGCCGTGTTGGTCTGCCATAGTCAAAATAAAAAAATTCCTTCCAGTAGCACCTTAAAGACCAACTAAGTTAGTTCTTGGTATGAGTGGTTTAAAGTAACACATGCATCCTCCAGAATCTTAAGAAAAGACAATGTATTTGCTTCTATCCAGCAGGAACTGTGCTGGCTGTCAATTAGCTACCTGACTCTATTCAGTTGCCATGTTGGTTTAGGAAGTATGAATCTGGTAGACTTGAATTAAAACGTAAACTGAACAAATTTCTGCCCCACTACTAGATCTGATACAAGCTAGCATATCAACTGCCTTGGACAAGTGGACTCTGCCTATATACTTGCAAACAAAGCAAATGCTAGAAAGATGCCATAAATCTTGGTAGCTATCTCAACAAAAAGAAACTAAAACCAATTCGCTTCCCTTTGGGGAAGTGGGAAGTGTTTAACAACATGTTCCCAAGGCTTCTGTGTGATGAATGATTAATGTGTCCCTTACTTCCATCACCCCAGTGGTCCTCATCCAAGCATTTATAATGAATAGTAGGTTGAGCTGGACCATAAAGAAGGCTGATCGCCGAAGAATTGATGCTTTTGAATTATGGTGCTGGAGGAGACTCTTGAGAGTCCCATGGACTGCAAGAAGATCAAACCTATCCATTCTGAAGGAAATCAGCCCTGAGTGCTCACTGGAAGGACAGATCCTGAAGCTGAGGCTCCAATACTTTGGCTACTTCATGAGAAGAGAAGACTCCCTGGAAAAGACCCTGATGTTGGGAAAGTTGGAGGGCACAAGGAGAAGGGGACGACAGAGGGCGAGATGGTTGGATAGTGTTCTTGAAGCTACCAGCATGAGTTTGACCAAACTGTGGGAGGCAGTGGAAAACAGGAGTGCCTGGCGTGCTCTGGTCCATGGGGTCACAAAGAGTCGGACACGACTAAACGACTAAACAACAACAAGAAGTAGGTTTAATGGCACCTCTCCCCTGGTTTGCCAGGGGACAAACCATCAGCACATTACACATCAGCATGGAGTATCTAGAGCCAGCTCATGTTTAGAATAAAGTGGCAGCCACTGCTTGGGAGAGAGAATGACTTGGGGACTCTCTGAGCTATACAAGGGCATCTGGGTGGTGGGGCATCTTGGACCTGCACTCCTTTGACCACTCTTAGCAGTGTCTTTGTATCCACATAGTGTGGTGTTGTCTACATGGATTGCAAATAATTCCTCATTGTTTCAGAGAGGAGTCTGGAGAAGCTGGGATTGAAACTGGGGCGTTCTGCAGCCCAACTGTCCTTGGGATTGAAACTGGGGCGTTCTGCAGCCCAACCGTCTGCAGCCCAACTGAACCCAATTTCCTTAAGAGTGCCATTCCTTAGCAGTAATTCTCCAAGCGCAGAATGCAATTGAGTTTCCCTTGTACCAAATGCTATTTTTCCTCCAAAAATCACCTCCTCTCTCTACTTGGCAGAAGGAGGTAATTTTGAAACCCCAGGAGCTGGAACAATTATTCTGCAACAGAAAGGTTTTCCCAATCTATGATTTACATATAATAGAGTTGGGAGAAGTCAGCCAGATGGACTGAACAAAACAAGTAAATTTGGAGGGTGACAAATTGATGAGCGATGAATATTTGTGGTAACATTGTGATAGGGCCCTAACATTCTTATTCAAAGGAAACACATATCCAAACTACAAGTTTCTTCAATCAACAACGAGCCTGGCTTCATTTCAAAGGATAGCAGGAATCCAGCTCGGCCCTATGAAATAAATCACAGCACAGTTTAGGCAGAGGAGCCACGCTGGAGAATACTGAGAAGATATGTCTCTTTCAAACTTTGGAAAACAGTATTTTATTGATCACATAAAAAGTGATCTATACGGGGAGATAATGTTTGAACGTCCTCCTGCTTTTTTGGTTGACTGAACACCCTCATTGACACCCCATTTACTCTGCGGGAAGCAAGGCATTATAAACCTAAGACAGGGAGCTGACATGCTTGTTCTTCTTTATGGCCTGTTTTGTCACCTTTTCTTATGAAGGAGGTAAGGTAGGCTGACAGAGCTCTGATATTGGCTTCCAAACAATATTCAATGACTAAGCCATTCAGCAGAAGGCATCAGGGGTGAGGACTAGGGCTGGCCCAAGACATTGTGGTGCCAGAAACAAAGGATGATATCATGTCCCTCTTCCACAAATAGAACCAGACTAGACTGGCAGACAAAAGTGGTGACTGGACAACATCCTCCGCTGAACTGAGGGACATTTAAAGAGTGCAAGGTGGGCTGTGTGGCACACACAGTTTTGTCCTCTAATAACTTGCCCCTACTCCCTGTCTACCCACCTTAGCATCTGCTGCCTGAGGCAGCTACCTCACCCAATGCTAGGACTGGCCCTGGTGAGGACAGCTTTGGTCCCCTACAATTAGGCAGGTGCCAGAACCTCATATCTATATTAAGTGCTTTTTTTCCCTGGAGTACACAGGGGTACGCATACCCCTAAACATTTTGTGAATCTATGTTGGGCCTCATTGAGGGGCAGTATTTCAATATGAGTAGGGAAATGAGAATACCCCAAAACATTTTTTTTAAAGAAAAAAAGCACTGTCTCTATTATGGCGCCCTTAGGAGCCAACAGCACTGATCTGTGTCACATTCTTTCATATTAGGCACCCTTCTCACAAGCCCTTGACAAGATCCTGTGTGTATTAGGAGTAGGGAACCTTTTTCAGCTTGAGGGAGATGCGTTCTCTTCTGGGCAACCTCCTGCAGATCACATGCCAATGGTGGCCAGGGCCAGATGCAAAAGTGTTTGGGGCAGTAGATGTTCATTTTGCCTTTGTACAGTAGGCTGCTCTCTACCCACACTCATGCATTCCTCTCTGCCCTCTATCCTGGCAAGCAAGGCACATTCCAGCCAGTGAAAGTCAGAGGATAATAATAATAATAATAATAATAATAATAATAATAATAATAATAATTTATATCCTGCCCATCTGGCTGGGTTTCCCCAGCCACTCTGGGCCAACAAAAGATTAAAAACACATTAAAACATCAGTCATTAAAAACTTCCCTAAACAGGGCTGCCTTCAGATGTCTTCTAAACATCAGATAGTTGTTTATTTCTTTGACATCTGATGGGAGGGCATTCCACAGGGCGGACGCCACTACCAAGAAGGCCCTCTGCCTAGTTCCCTGTAACTTTGCTTCTCACAGTGAGGTAACCGCCAGAAGGCCCTCGAAGCTGGACCTCAGTGTCTGGGTTGAACGATGGGGGTGGAGACACTCCTTCAGGTATACTGGGCCAAGGCCATTTAGGTCTTTAAAGGTCAGCACCAACACTTTGAATTGGGCTCAGAAACGTACTGGGAGCCAATGTAGGTCTTGCAAGGCCGGTGTTATGTAGTCTCGGCAGCTGTTCCCAGTCACCAATTTAGCTGCCACATTCTGGATTAGTCGTAGTTTCTGGGTCACCTTCAAAGGTAGCCCCACATAGAGTGTGTTGCAATAGTCCGAGCGCGAGATAACTTGAGCATGCACCACTCTAGTGAGACAATCCATGGGCAGGTAGGGTCTCAGCCTGCCTACCAGATGGAGCTGGTAGACAGCTGCCCTGGACACAGAATTGACTTGCACCAGCTGTGAGTTCAAAACGACTCCCAGGCTGTGCAGCTGCTCCTTCAGTGAAGGGGATAAGAAGAGGATGTTGGGAGTAGATGGGTCACCAGCCTATTCCAGCAGACTCGTATTATGCTCCTATTTATCTCCCTTGATTATCATAATCCAAGTTACTATTTCACAGCTTAGCCTTCCCATAGGTTACCATGATATTAAAAAAGATTAAAGCACATTGAAGACTGAGAAGTGCTTTAAAATTATAAGCCATAAAATATTTAGATGTTCTGTGCTATTAAACGATACTGCTAAACCAGCACATTCCAGCTTATGGATAAACACAAGTGGATGAAAATCTGGATGACCTCAGATAGGAGGCAAGAAACTGCAGTTGCAGGTAACGATGGCAAAAGAAAATAATGTTTAAAGAAATCAATTGCAAAGTGGTCAAAGAATAATGGGAGGCAGATATTGCAAAAAATATCAGCCACTAGTTTCTTGCATGTTCAGCAATTTTAATATACTCCCTCCCCCCCCCCACTCCACAGTCACCACAAGATCGACATTATTTCCTTCGCATTTTGGAGACAGATGCCTAAAATTACCACTTGAACAATTTCCAGCACATCTTGTAAGCTCTATAGGAACACAAGCAAGCAAATGATGCATTGATTCTAACGTGGCAGTATTTATGGTGTAGTCATTTGAAGCAGAGATTATCTGAGCTCCCAATTTAAAGAAGAGAGAGGAGCTGGTAATCGTCTCACTACTAAACAATGCAAAATGGTTTGCACAACTGATGCATAGATGAAGACATTGGAGTCAATCCAGAAGAGTCAGCATTTTTCTGTGCGTTAAGAAGAAGAAGAAGAAGAAGAAGAAGAAGAAGAAGAAGAAGAAGAAGAAGAAGAAAGAGAGAGCAGGTTAAAAATAAACAAGACCTGTGTTGCAGTCACCCAGCTTTGCCTTGATCTTCACAAACTCCACTTTTGAATATTTGTTTGCTACAGAGTCCAGTTGGCTGAAACAAACTGTTTTGTTAATTGGCTCTTTCCTCCATGTTAGTTCCTTCATGGTAGCTCAGATTCCAGTCCTGATCCATAGCTTGAAGTAATGCTCTTATCTAAATGTTTTCTAGATTGCCCTCTTAGGAGGAGTCACAACACATTGCATTATATTATAGTATTAAATAGTATTAAAATAGTATAGTAGAAATATCACAACGAAAGCATATAACAAACAAACATCCCAGAAACCAGCAACATGTCATCTAAAACATTTATTCAGCCCAGTAATCAAAACATAGGGCACACCCACAATATGAATTTAAAGCTCATTCAAAGCACTTTTGAAACACATTACTTTCCCCAAAGAATCCTGCGAACTGTAATTTAAGGGTGCTGCAAGTTTTGTGCTGAGGAAACTACAGTTCCCTCAGTTCTTTGATGGAAATCATGTGCATTAAATGTATAGTGTGGATGTGCCCATAGTCTAAAAACAGCAAAGAAAGTCAGCAGTACTCTTGATAAAATAGCCATGCCTTTTTTTCTGGTCTTCTTCTCTACCCAGTCAGGATGGAAATCCTTGTAGCACAACATTTTTTATTGGCTGAGCCTGTTTCCATGTTACTGATGTCGGCTGATGCCTTTTATGGGCTTTGTTTTCAAATGTTGTGCAACGCCCTGAAAAGTTTGAATACATAGGCCAGTGTTTCCCAACCTTTTTTGGGCAAAGGCACACTTGTTTGATGAAAAAAATCTCAAGGCACACCACCATTACGGCCCCGTGACGTCAGCGCGCAGCGTCACGCCGGGAGGGACGCACGAAAGTGTAACTTTCAATTTTTTCCCCTCCCCCTTGCCGGGGAACCTCCAAGCTTTGGGGGTGGGGGGGGGAGGAGGCAGCAAAGCGAGGGACTGAGGGACTCCTCCAACGACAAGGGTTGGGGAAGAAGAGAAAGGGCTATTCCGCTCCAGTCACGGGAGGGGAATATGTACTGGCCCAACTGGTTTGCGGTCTTCGGAAAGCGGGGTGCGGGAAGGAAGCCTAGGCTCGGGGTCCACCGACCTCGGCGGAGAAAGGCAACAACCGGAGCCGATGACGAGCCGGCGCGTGCGTGCAGCAGCTGGCCTCGAGCTCGGGAAGCTGCGCGCGGCGATGTTGACGCAGGGCGCGCGAGAGCTTGGGGGCGGGGCGGGAGAGAGAGAGAGAGAAAGAGTTGGCAGCACCAGGCGCTGTTACTTATTGCGCTGCGGACGCTGCCAGCAACTGTGGTGGTTGTGCGGCGGCCGCCGCCGCAGAACGTCCTCGTCAGTCAGCTGAGCTGCCTGGCGGCGTAGGGAGCCGAGGGGCGGGGCTTCCTTTCTGAAGGAGCTGAGGGTGGGGGTCCTCCGGCGCCTTCGGCGAAACGGCGCCAGCCCAGAGCGCTTCTAGGAGGCTGCCTTTGTGCGCGACGTAAAGCCCTCTTTCCCTCCCTCCAGCCCCGTGTCACATGTGGAAAAGGGGGCTGGATCCAGTGACGCAACTCGGAAAACTGTTAGGGAAGCCAGAGCAGGAAAGTGAGTGGGAGGCGGCGTCGCCGCTTTAACCCACATTTCCTTTTGAAAGAGAAACCAGTGTTTCCCAACCTTTTTTGGACTCGCCCGCCTCCCTCCAGGCAACATCTCGCGGCACACCAGGCAACATCTCGCGGCACACTAGTGTGCCGCGGAACACCGGTTGGGAAACACTGACATAGGCACATACATATAAGGTGCAAAGACAAGAAGTGCACTTGCAAAGTCTCAGTCTTGCATTCTTATATTTATTCATAAAATGTTAGTCCCACTTCACATGTAGCCTTAGGGCAGCTTACAGTACAAAATATAAAAGCAAAAAAAAAAAAAAAACATCAATAAAAACAACATTTGCAGAGCAATCCAATCTCCTTGGCCCATGAAAAAGTGAAGAAGAAGAAGAAGAAGAAGAAGAAGAAGAAGAAGAAGAAGAAGAAGAAGAAGAAGAAGAGAAGAAGAAGAAGAAGAAGAAGAAGAAGAAGAAGAAGAAGAAGAAGAAGAAGAAGAAGAAGAAGAAGAAACACTAGGGTGGAGAAGGAGCAGAAGTTCCTCTATGTGAGTGGAAGTCCTTTCTCTCATGCAATGACTTCGGTGGATTCAGATCAGGCTTCCTCAACCTCGGCCCTCCAGATATTTTTTGGCCTACAACTCCCATGATCCCTAGCTAGTAGGACCAGTGGTCAGGGGTGATGGGAATTGTAGTCTCAAAACATACGGAGGGCCGAGGTTGAGGAAGCCTGATTTAGATCAACCCAGCATTCAGAGGCAAAATACCTCTGAATATCAGATCCTCAGGAGAAAAAACTGGGGGTGATCTTTATCTCCTGCTTGAAAACACCTTTTGCAAACAGTGAATGTTTGGTGCATGGCAGCAGGGCTCATCTAGTGTTCTTATGGAGACTTGTATCACGACATGTAGAGGCAGCAAAGATGACACCTGGAGAATTAATGGAGTTTATTCCTCAGCAAAGTAGAAGTCATTGCACTTGCATAGCGCCTTAGGTGGAGTCAACCCTTAGTCATTCCAGAAAAAGAGAGCTTACTGGATCAGATGCATGAAACACACTGCTTCCCAAACACCTCCAAAAATCTCTGAGAAGCAAAGCATCAAGTCAATTGTTGTTGTTTTTTAAAAAAATGATATTTATTGAGAATTTAAAATTACAGAGAAAAAAAGAAAAAGAAAAGAAAGAAAAAAAGAAATTAAACAGTACAAGTCAATAAAAAGAAAAAAGAGAACAAAACACACAATGCATCAAAACCAAAAAACCAAAGCAAACAAAAAATTAAAAACAGATCCAATATTCCCAAATCTTTATCTTTCGTTATCTTGTTTCATCGACCTCCTCACACCTCCCTTTTTTGTATTCTAGTTATTCATTATCTCAGCAAATCCTTTCCATCTTTCACTATGTTCTGTCATTAAATTGTCTTAATTTATTTTAACCTTATCCTACCATAAAAAGCCCTAAGACTTAAAACTTATTTGTACATAACTCCTTTTAGCATTTCTACTAAAGCCAAATAGTTTCATTCCAACATTTTTTCTAACACTCATTAATTTTACAATATTTCTCTAAATGAATTTTTAAACTTTCTTCCAATCTTTATCCACCGTCTCTTCTTCCTGGTTTTGGGTTCTGTCAGTCCTTTCTATCCATTCCATTTAGTCCATCAACCTGGTGATCTTCTATCCAAGGCTCTTAACTCTTTTCCATGTCCCTTCTGCAGATCTTCCTCATATTTATACCTGCACTTTACTTTGTCTTCCGCTGATCTTGCTCTCAACTTCCCTCCCTTATCACTGAGTAGATCTCGGGGAGACTCCAACCCCACAATGTCTTTATCCCTTCTCGACAGGTCAGCCCATTCTCCATAGTCAGCACCAAAATCCAAAAGGTATTTCAAGGCATGTTTCAAAGTCCCTCCAAAGTTAAAGGCCCCCACAACTCCAGACTCCCCCTGGCGCAAAACCAGATCCCAGAAGCCAGAACAGCCCTGCATAGGGGGATCTATCCAATTTCCCATCTCCAATCCAAACAAGACTCCATCTCTCCAAATCTGACTTTCTCCAGGTTCGGTCATCAAAAACAACAGCTTATGTTCCTGTAAAGCTGCGGCTCTCTCCATTTGTATTACAGCAACCTCCTCCTTTGTCTTCTGCACAACTTGCCCTGTCAAAGCAGATTCCTGGGTCGGTTCCTGAGTGATTTCTATATAGGTATTCACTGTTTGTCCAAAATTATTAACTGCAACAGTCATCAAATCCATCTTCTCATGTAGCTGTTCCAATAAAGCGCTTGTTTTGCAAAAAGCAATCACTAAGGCTTCTTCTGGGCACATTCTTGTTCAAGGTCAATGTCTGGTTCTCACGATCTTTAATCTCTACAGCTGGAGAGTTCCCCAGATCGACTCCGACAACAGTTTCAAAAGCTCCCCCTAGGGGAGACAATTTCTATTTGTATCCGTCCTTTTAAAAGCAGATCCAGCAACAAAATTACTTTCGTTTTTCAAATATTTTGTTCCTTTTAAATGCAAAAGGAAACATTGGAATCAATATGTTTCTCTTTTTTAACTATCTGTCAACAAACGTTTTATTCACAGTCAATGAACTTTCCCAAAACGTCTGTCTTCCTAGCAACCTGTTCCCCGGTTCAAGGCGGTGGAAATTTATCTTTCTTTACTCTCTCTCCTGCAGGCTTGAACAATCTAAGATTTCCCCTCTCTTCCCCTGCTTCCAAGGGGGGTTTAATAGTTTTAGCCAGTAGAGATTTAGTCCTTTACAAAAGACTTTCCAGACTTTAGCTTGCAATGTCTTTGCTTCAATCTATTTACAAAAGCGGAAGGCGGACTTCCTGTTTAGAACCTTCCTGCTTCGGTGCCAAATTAGGATGTTTCATAGTCCAATTTTCCGTTCTACTCACGGGTAGTTGTTTAAAATCCAATTGTCCACAGGAAAAAGTCAGCGCTCTCCGGCAACAGCAATGTGGCTTCACTCCGTGGAGAGAGCAGTCGATTTGAAGCACCCCGCCGCTCACCCCATGTTGCTCCGGATCCCCGAAACTGGGTTTCCCCGCAAGTAGGGGAGGCGCAAAAGGTGCCTGCTGAATCCCACGTCCACAGGCTTCTCCCGCCTGTGGTTTTTGATGGGTCTCCGCCTCGCTGTGGCAGTCCAGACCCTAATTTCCACGAAGCGGATTCCTCCCGATCAGAGGAAATCCGCCATTGCCGGAGGCGCTAACCCGGAAGTCCAGCATCAAGTCAATTGTTGTGTAGTCGATTAGAGATTCCTTCATGGATCACTCCCTTGTCGTGGTGAAGGGGTTTGAATAACTCAGAGAAGCTATGAGCTATGCCGTGCAGGGCCACCCAAGATGGACAGGTCATAGCCGAGAGTTTAGACTAAATGTGATCCACCTGGAGAAGGAACCGGCAATCCGCTATAGTATCCTTGCCAAGAAAACTCCATGGACAATAACAACAGGCATATAAAAGTCACAACGCTGGAAGATGAGCCCCTCAGGTCAGAAGGCATCCAACAAGCTACTGAGGAAGAGCAGAGGACAAGTATGAGTAGGTCCAGAGCTGAAGCTGGTGGGACAAAGCCAAAAGGACGTTCAGTTGCAGATGTGCCTGAAAATGAAAGGAAAGTCTAATGCTGTAAAGGAAAATATTGCGTAGGAACCTGGAATGTAAGATCCATGACCCATGGTAAGCTGGATGTGGTCAAACATGAAGTCAGTAGCTCCCCCTATTGCTTTCGTTTAGCTGCTATGGATGGCAAACATCGATGGAATGGTCTTCCACCTAGAAGAGGCAGAATAATTTGCCATCGGCTAACCATTTATTGCAGCCTGCCAGGTGCTTAAGAATATTATTATATTTCCAGTTCTAGAATGCTGATTGAGCCCTTAGTAGACTACCATGCAGGGATACTGGTGGCACTGTGGTCTAAACCACAGAGCCTAGGGCTTGCCAATCAGAAGCTCGGTGGTTCGAATCCCTGCGACGAGGTGAGTTCCCGTTGCTCAGTCCCTGCTCCTGCCAACCTAGCAGTTCGAAAGCACGTCAGGTGCAAGTAGATAAATAGGAACCGCTCCGGCGGGAAGGTAAACGGCGTTTCCTTCAGCTAATAAAGCGAGATGAGCACCGCAACCCAGAGTTGTCCGCAACTGGACCTAGTGGTCAGGGGTCCCTTTAGCTTTACCTTTAGACTACCATGCAGGGCCGGTTGTCTGCATCAGGCTTGGTGGGTTGCATGCACTGGGGTAGTGGTTAGACCATTAGACTATGACCAGTACAATTCGGCTTGAAATCCGTGTTCAACCATGAAGCTCATTGGGCAACCTTAGGCCACTCGCTGCCACCACCTGTCAGTTTAGCCTACCTCATAGGGTTGTTGTAATGATAAAAGTGTATGACAAGAGAGAACCCTGGTATTCCACCATGGACTTCTTGGGCTATACAAGAAATATACACAGTAAATAAATGGCGTGGTTTTGCTATCAGATTAACCTGGGACCAATTTGTGATCTTAAAAACAAACCAAAAAAAAAGCCCTAAAAGCTATGACAGAGTGAATTAAGGAATTAATAGCCCATATTAATTATTCACAAAAACAAACTCTTGTTTCCCTTTGCTGCTATTCCTACTTTTCCTCAGCTGCTTTATTATTTCTTTTGTTTAGGTAGAACAACAATGGTTCGGTTCTTTTTTTTAAAAAAAAAAAAAGAACACCACAAATTCAGTAAATAATAATATATAAAAGGAAAGGTCTGACATTGCATATAATCTTCCCTTGAGAAAATAAGGCAGCTTCAAAGGCGGCACTTAACTCTCCTGAGAGAATCTGTAAATATCGTTAGCTTTCCCAATTATATTATGCATATTTAAAAGCTTGCTGATTTTCCCAGGAGACACAAGCAGCTATTTCGCTGAACAGTTCCATTCTAGCAACAAAGTCTGCTTGTCTATTGTGAAAACTATTATTTAGCTGAAATACCTAGAGTGTAAAATTGGTACATCAATATTTTCTTTGGCCAGATCTAAATGATTTTAAATTATTTAAACTGCACAGTGCAGCATTTATCATCAGGTTCATCTTACTGTACATGTCTCGTCAGGCAGAAGTGACTTCCACTTAGTGCAGAAAAACTTTTTCCCAGGCAAGGGAATGTAGGATTGGATCTATAATATTATTTCATTTTTCACTTCATAGCATTTTTCTCCCATGATCTACTATGGATCATTTGAGCAAGCACACACAACAGGTGCAACCCACAACCCACATAACACCTTATGCACCTGATTTGTGCTCTGCTTTCAAGTTTTCTGGTTATCCTTAGAGCTGCAGCAAAATATCAGGAAGTTTTTAATGTTCAACATTTTATTATGTTTTTATATATGCTGGAAGCTGCCCAGAGTGGCTAGGGAAATCCAGCCAGATGGGCAACATATAAATAATAACATTATTATTATTATTATTATTATTATTATTATTATTATTAGCCACTTTGAGGGACTCTAGCTATTGTGATAGGTTCACAATTTCTTTCCTCAAATTATTGTTGTTGTTGTTATTATTATTATTAATAATTTATTTCCTATTTTCATCAGGGACATGTTGGAGGATATGGAGGTATGTGACCCCTGAGCCAAGGACATAAGTAACTATACCACCTTTAGAAGATATCTGAAAGCAGCCCTGTATAGGGAAGTTTTGTAATGTCTAATGTTTTATTATGTTTTTATATATGTTGGAAGCCGCACAGTTGGACTGGGTATGATGATGATGATGATGGAATAGTAGATCCTTTTTTCATTGAAGAAACGTTGGAGGGTATGAAAAGGCGCCATAGATGGAAGGCAAAGTCTGGTTCAATATGTATTGCAGAACATGGGAGAGTTTCATTCTTATCCTGCTTTTTTCCCTCCCTACTCGGTATACTTTTTATTGTCTAATCATCATGGCATATCATTTAGAGAACTACATAATCCTGATAAGAAGTACTTAAATTAATAACCCAAGACTTGCGAAGCACTCTGGCATGATTAAATAGCGAACAATATATAGCGATATGCAAAACAGTGGATAAATTAAGGTATTCCTCAAATTCTACCTGAGGATTAATTTGCAAAAGCTACACTGAGAAAGCAGTACCTGGTGCAAATAACTGATTTCCAGTGACACCGTAGATCTTTCTTCTGTCTGATTAGCCACTGGCCTTATTTATGGGCTGTAGCGCATGATAGAAACACAGGGAGGGAGGCATGAATCTTTCCGCTTCAGCCGACAGGGCGACTAATGCATTATTAAGCCTCTGCCATTCTTGTTCCGCTTACCTGTAAACCAATAGTGTCAGTGCTGAATTATTTTTGATATTGAGTCTATTGATGAACTGCAAAGGTTAAAATTAAAGTGTGATTTATGCTGTGATCAGTCGCATGGAGGTAGAGCACCAAGTGAAGTGTGCAAAATTATAACCATAAATATACTTCAGGCTGACAAACAGCTCTATTTCCCCCCCATCTTCCACTCTTTTACTCTTCTCCCCCTTCGATTCTCCTAGAAGGACAACAATGTGATGCAAACTTTGTGCTGATGAAGATCATAATCACTGGGGTACCGATCATTTTGTGAATGGGCTCTCTTTTACAAAAAAATAGAATTAAAAATCCCAGGAGTGGTCTATTGCTTGGAACTCCATTTCGACACCTACTAACAGCACTTGCAAAAACGAGTTTGAGCCATGTGATATACGTCCTGGGTTCCTCAATGATGCCAGAAACAGATCATAAAACTATTTGCACATAAATCACTGAGGTTTTGTGTCATTGGACACCTTGATGAATAGAACAGCATTTTAGGTAATTGAAAGGATTCAATTCTCTGCCAGTCAGAACTATCTGGCCCTGTGCAGAAGGTAGAGAGCTGATTGTGGAAGATCTGGAAGTGAAGTTGGGCACAAGGTTTTAAATAGGACCTAGGTATGCACTGTAAGTCAAATGTGTTTATATAGAGGAGTAGCTTAGTGGTAGAGCAACTGCTTTGAATGCAGAAGGTCAAAGGTTTAATCCGCAGCATTTCCAGGGAGGGCTGGGAAAGACTCCTGGTCTGAAATCCGCTACCAGTCAGTTAAACAATACTCACCTTGATAGAGGACCATGGGTGGCGCTGTGGTCTAAACCACTGAGCCTCTTGGGCTTGCTGATCAGAAGATAGGTGATTTGAATCCCCACAAAGGGGTGAGCTCCCGTTGCTCTGACCCAGCTCCTGCCAACCTAGCAGTTTGAAAGCACGCCAGTGCAAGTAGGACCACTGTGGCAGGAAGGTAAAAAGCATTTCCACGTGCTCTGGTTTCCATCACAGTGTTCCATTGCGCCAGAAGCGGTTTAGTCATGCTGGCTACATGACCCAGAAAGCTGTCTGTGGACAAAAGCCGGTTCCCTCGGTCTGAAAGTGAGATGAGCGCCACAACCCCATAGTCACCTTTGACTGGACTTAACTGTCTAGGGGTCCTTTACCTTTTCTCTCTTTTTTACCTTTTACTCACCTCAATGGACCAATGTTCTGACTCAGTATAAGGCACATTTATATGATAATGCCATACCAGGAGTGGTCCACAACATAGCCATATCATTCTCTTTTTTTGTGAACACTGCAGTATAAAATGGAGCCCTAGGAAGCCAGGAATGTCCTCTTTTAGGATATGGGAATGTAGCTGCCAACATTTGACAGATGAGAAAAAAATGTATGCATAAATATACTTTCAATGTCACTCTTCTCATAATAACCATTGCTGACTCTCTCCATATGCTAACTGCACTTTGCTACAGAGTAAAGTCATCAACGCTACAACCACCAGCTATGAATAGGGGCAATAGAATGGCTGTAGAGCACATTATTTCCGCGACATAAGTCCTGAGTTCTCTACTGGAGCCATGGGGGTTTTGTGGCCAGGTGTGACAAGGGGCTCAGGATCCCAGAAGCCCTCTTCATGTGTTGTGATGATAAGCACAGTAAACACACGTGGGGGATGCTGTTGCCACACCAACCCACCGTGTGGTGGAGAAAGACCTTGTGGAAATCAGGATTCTAAAATATTTGAAGAGCCTCCACAGCTATGATAGGTTAATCCAGGGTTTCCCAGACCTGGGTTTTGGACTGGTTTTGGACTACAATTCCCCATCATCCCTAGCTAGCAGGACCAGTCTTTGGGAAACCCTGGGCTAGCTGCTTCAGACTGTCACCTTCCCACACATGGATGATGATGGCAATGGGAGGAGCTAGTGTGCTTCTTCCTATATCCTCTTCCAAATGTGTGGCCACCATAATGTCTGAAAAAGACTAGAAAGGCAAGCAAGTAGTTGGGAGTGTTGCTGTAGCACTAGCTAACATACGGTTTAAATAGCCACACAGAGGGGTTTGTGAAGGCCTCATGTCACCAGTGGAAGCCTGCTTGAAAGTCAATAGGGTGCAGTCTATTATGTATCTGTGCAGTCTATTATGTATCTAGCAGGGTTGGAATATCCTCTTCCACCCCAGGTATCCCTTTGCAGAGTGGAGAATAAAGGATTCCTCTTCTGCAGGCTATTCAGAGGAGGAAACATTCAGTCTGGGGACGGAAGCACAGCTCCATCCTTCCAACTTTGGGATGGATGTTTCTCTGTTTGCTGAAGGTTCTCCTTCGCAGAAGGCTCCAGCAGGATTGCTGCTTTGAAGATTTCCTCCTGGGAGCTTCAAATTAACTCTACACTCATAAGAAGAGCCTGTTGGATAAGGGCAGTGACCAATCTACTCCAGCTTCTGACATGAGAACCTGCGTACGGTGTTACTGTTTCGTTGTTTTTATTCCAGCTATTCAGTTGTGCCTTTATCTGTATTTTTATCTTGTGAACTGCCCTGAGATCTTCCGATGAAGGGTGGTATATAAATCTATAGTGGTAGTAGTAGTAGTAGTAGTAGTAGTAGTAGTAATAGCAGGCGGGTTCCCATGCTCCATTCTAAAAAAATGTACACCAAAGAAAATTCCCTGTGTTGCAAAACAGAACACTCTAAGCAACATGTCAGCTAATAATATGCTAACAAAATCTTTATAACATTATACTGTTTCAAATTTCAAATTTCATAAACAGAAGACAAATAATATGTGCATGGAGTCACAAGTAATAGAAATCAGATAAGTATTCCATAAACAAGAATTGCAGGCGTGGTAACTCAAAGGTACATCAAATAGCCATGGATCAGCAATCACTTAAAAGCAGTGATTGCTGATCCATGGCTATTTGATGTAATTTTGTGGATAATTAATTTGCTGATGAAGAATTATCACTGAAAAAGTTCCTTATCCGGAAGTACTGTTCTGTTTGCTGCTGTGCTTGGAGTACCCTACTGCTACATCCGGAGCACCTGTCTGTTAGAATTCCTGCTCCATGATTACAGTCATGGGATTTTTGTCTATCACATGATGGTATATGTGGGAAGTGACGGAAACAGGAAGTTTGTGTTACTGTGTTCCGTGAAGTGGGACTATGGTCCTTTGTGTTTTTTCTCTTTGCTGTCTGATGCTAGAGAGAGGGAGCCATGATGGAGTGCTCCGTGTGTGTTTATATGTAAATAAAAGTAGATTAGCCAAAATGCTGAGTTGCTGAGGTCTGTCATGCATGATGTGCAAACTCTGTGGATCCCTAAGTGTGCCGGTGTCGGATGGCATCAGTCGCTGTGATGTTCGGGCAGAAGAAAGCTTTTGAAGCTCCTGAATGAAAGACCGGGGGAGAGAACATGCCAGTCGGGCATGTGTCTCTGCCAGGGTCCTACTCGAGTGTAGGCTGAACTCCTGACACTATCATCTTACCTTTATAGGACATTGACTGCGGAAAGGCATTTTGCCTCCATCTCAGTAACTTACCACACCTACCATTCTTGTTTATGGAATATTTATCTGATTTCTATTATTTGTGACTCCATGCACACATTATTTGTCTTCTGTTTATAAAATTTGAAACAGTATAATGTTATAAATATTTTGTTAGCATATTATTAGCCGATGTGTTGCTTGTTGTTTAGACCATTCTAAAAAAAAGGCACAGACTCCTGCTGCTTAATTCATTTGTAGTATTCAGGTTGACTTGAAATCAATATTTCACACCAGCTTACAGTGGTACTTTGGGACTCAAATGACTTGGCTACCGAACAAATCGGCTCCCAAATGCCGCAAACCCGAAAGCAAGTGTTCCAATTTGTAAACGTTTTTTGGAGGTCGAACATCCGACGCGGCTTCTGCTTGAGTGCAGGAAGTTCCTGCAGCCCATCGGAAGCCCCACCTTGGTTTTCGAACATTTTCCGGAGTCGAATGGACTCTAGGAATGGATTAAGTATGAGAACCAAGGGACCACTGTATTTCACAGTTAGATACTGGCTCTGTATAGCAGAAGATGGGGGCAATGACCATGTACTTGTTCATGCAGATGGTACAGCAGTATAAAAACCTCACTTTCATTAAAATCACCTGTCTCCATACTTCTTTTCACTAGCCTCTTTCCATTTCCTAGAATGCCCGCCCCCATTTTCTCTTTTTCAAAACATTCTCCTCTTTTCCCACTCACAAAAAGCAAGCAAATACCCAAAGTTGGATCCCCTTTTCTCACTCTGTGTGTGTGTGCTTAGGACTTTTTGTGGTTGGGGAGCATGGAAACCCTGTTTGAATAACTTTGAGCATTAAAACTATTCCACTGGGAGGAAAAAGCGGAATACTGCCTAGCTGGTTTCTAGCCTAGGAAAAAGGTGGGGGAGAAGAGGATAATTAAAAAGTTGCATTTTGAAGACTTTACAAAATGAAAATGACTTGATGTCAGACTATATTTCCTAAATGTGCTGGTAACAACCCTTTCAGTATAATCCCTTTGATGCTGAAGGTCAGAATTTCCTGAAGTAAAGAGCACTGCTGGCAGTGGGCACAGAGCCAGGCAGGGGTGGTAGGAAACTAGAGAAATAAAATCCCTCTCTAGCCATACCAGCAACTTTGGAGAACAATGCAACATATGCACTACTTTGCTGGGGTACTTGCATCCTTTCCCCTGTGGGGCTATTCAGTTTAGATCTGATGTATTTAGACTGGGAAAATGGCAATGTGCACCTAGCGTGTGTGTGTGTGCGCGCGCACACACACACAATTATCCAAGCATATTTACAGGCAGGGTGTGATCAGGATCTGTGGGGTTGATAGCACAGCTTCAATGCTTCCTGCCTTCTGGGAGTCAGCTGTGGACCCTTGAGACCTGCTGCTAACACCATTGCTGCTAACACTGAGTGGCATTGAGTCCTAGTGGTCATCTGGAGGCTTGAAAGGGGTTGACCATGGGGAGCTGGGGGAGGAAGGAAGAAGAAGAACAGAGTAAGGTTGGAGCAGAGGCCCAACTGTGGAGGAGGAAAGTGTAAGAAAGACATAAAAACACAGGAAGTCCATCCGGTGGCAAAGAGTTGTCTACACTAACCAACCATGATTTCTCAGGATTTCAGACAAGGATCTCTCACAGCCCTACTGGGAGATTCTGAGGAATGAACCATGGAATTTCTGCAAGCAGAGTAGATTCTCTACCCTTGAGCTACAGAACAAGAGTGAAAGTTCCAGCATCAGGAAGGAGAACTGCAGGGATAGAGTGGAAAGACAGAAGGAGCAGAATAAATGAGACAGATGTGGAATCAGAGGAATAGACTACCTGGGGTTGGGCTGAAGAGGACATCTGTTTCTATCAGGGACCGATCTCCCTTTCCATTCATACCATGTGGCAGGACTCTTGAATTCCTGTACCTTCTCCATGTTCAGCTGATATATTGGGAAATGCTATGGGGCTTCCTCACTTATACTAGGGATGTGGAAGCAAGCAAATATGTTTAAATTTAATTGAAGATTAAATGATCCATTATTGGAGGAGGAACTTCATTCTGTTCTTAACACTGGGCAGCACCAACAAGAAGGCTGTCCTGTGGGTGTCAGGCGGCAGAGGAACCAACCCCCATGGCAGGTTGCCAGGAACAGATGAGACGAAGAAAAGTTCTTACCATCTGCTTTTTATTCAACGTTTACAGAGAGAGGCTTGGGAATGCAGCCTCTTGGAGTAACGGTGTTGCCATGAGTGATGCCCCCACCCTTCTCTCCCACTTCCTCATTCATCATCTCTTCTACGGGTGGCACTGGGGGCCCTTCGCTTCTGAACCCTTTGCTCTCCTACTTTCAAGGCTCACCAGGTTCTGGGAGAGGGGGGTCCGTAATGCTTTCTAAGGGCACTGTGTCTGTCAGCTGTTGCCCTCCTGTTGCTTCTTCTTCCTCCTCCTCCTCTCCCATTATTTCCCAGCTTTCCCCCTCATTGCCTCTGAGTTGTGACCTCCCTCAAACTCCTGTTGTAATTCTGTATTGTCTTCTTCTTCCCTGGAAGGGTCAGGCTGGGGAGGTGGTCTTCACCATTCCTCCTCTGCCCAGTCCCCGACAGTGGGTAAATAAAACTTTTATACAGAAATCAGGAGTTATTGGATGCACCTAGCTCTAGAAAGCATTTTCCGAACCTAAGGGCTAAAACTCAGACACAAAAGGATTGCTACATGACAATGAGAGTTTCACAGATATGACATAATGTGCAGCAAAAAAATAAAATAAAAATGGCCCTGGAGTTTTATACACAAGGGCAGTGGTAGTTTTTCTTTGAAGAACTATTAGACTTGTCAGTGCTACTTTGCCAGTCCAGGAGCTGTACTAGTCCTGTTGTTACTTGGTGGGCTTAATTGAAATTGGTGCTATAAAGAGCCCCTTCAGACATCAAGTGGACTGGCAAGGCATTGCTTAGTTGAATGATGTTACTTAGTGGTGACTGAAAAGGCATTTTTCAGATCAAAGAAGCGATTCAATGCCATTTCGAGCTACAAGAGTGGGGATTAGAGAATCCCACCACTGTTATTGTCTGGCCCACATAAGAGAAGGATGCCTTTGAGAACTATGATCTGTGGATTCCAATGCAAATATAGGCTATCCAGCTTCACAAAGGAGCATACACCAGATATTCATCAGGTTTGATATTAAATCATTGGGGGGGGGGGAGTACTAAATGCAGTCATAAGCTCTCAAGCAAGAATTAAACATTGCAGAGAATAAGGCTCTCTTCTCAAGCCCTCCTGACTCTAGATGCCAGATCATAACACTCATATTTTTTGTTGGGAAACATGATGGGGCTTTAAGTCCATTTTACTTCCTAACATGGATCCGTGCCACCTCAATGGAAATGATATCGCTCAGGAATGGTCTTTCCAATGAGGAACAAGATGTGGCTTTAAGTCAATTGTGGCTCATGAGCCTCATCTGCGCACCATGCAATGGACTCTTTAGAGACATCCTTTCTAATGGGGAATGTGATGCAGCTTTAAGCCTGTTTCAGGAAATAGTGTCTGCTATTTCTATGGCTTCCAAATAGAGTACATGCTTCTTTCTAGTGGTGTGTTACTTTTTAAAAATATTTAGCTAAACAGATCGGTACAATGCTGATTTGGCTCTCTGCAGAGACTCAAACTATTGCAGGGGTCTGTGGGCCTATTCACAAACTACAGGAAGTGTGATGTACAAACTGCATTCCTGCTCATGGAAACATACTCTTCTCTGCAGAATAAGATGCCTGCAATCAGACAGCCATTCATTTAACCCTCCTAAATTGATTTGTTGCTGCGAAGTTTATTTTTCTCTGTTCAGTGATTTGATAATGGAGCTGCATTGATTTTGTTTAAACTTTCTTTGTTTTAATCCTTGTAAGCCACCCAGAGAACGTCAGTTGCAGGGCATGTATAATTTATGCACAAATCGTAAACATAAATAATGAACAATTGCATTGCTGGGCTGATTGTGTTCCTTCCAGTCAAAGATTACAGACACCCTGTAAGTCTGAAAAGCTGGGTCCCTACTCAACCTTGTGCCTTATTTTATAAGATAATCGTATGCACAAACTCTCTCTCTCTCTCTCTCTCTCTCTCTCTCTCTCATATGCATATGTGAATGAGCATTTTTCTCTTCTCTTGCTCCAGGACCTATTTCTATAGATATGTTTGAAGCCAACAGCTTCCTTCAAAAGGACTAAAGAAGGAAGTATATTATTTCTGTCCCATGCAAGATGCTTCCACTGGGAGACAGATCCCCTAGAAGTGATGCCCAATCATTGCAGCATAGTAGAACATTGTATGGAATCATCTAGAGCAGCCTTTCAGCAAGCTGGCACAAGTTGCATGGCTCATAGTCAGAGATTATGGGAGTTGTAGTCCAAAATGTCTGGGAGGCCCAGGTTAGGGAAGGCTGACTTAGAGAGTTCATGGGATAATGGAGAGGCAGCTCAGCACAAGGTTAGCAGAAAGCATCTGATGATGGGATGGAGCCACGAGAGAGGAACAGTCATGGGCTTTCACAGAGCCATGGAGAGTGTGCATTGCAAAAGCATCTTTAGGGTTGTGAACACAGCTGATCAGAGGGGATCTCTCTAATGCTTGGCTGAAGGACGCTGTGACTGAGGGAGATAAGCCAACAAGTTAGACTCCCTCCCGTCAGACCATGGGATTCCCATTTTTTACAAGAATTTAATCGTTTGTGGATAAATGAATCCTTCGTTTAGAGAACTGAATCTGTTGCATTCATTGTGGAAGACAAAACCACAGCTTCTCTCTGCCCCTCAAATTAAGAATGATGTTCTCTCAGCTGCAAGGCTGATGCCCACAATATAATTTGCAGTATTACTTATTTGAACTTTCCAAAATAGAAGCAAGACAAAAAAAAAATTAATGCAATTAAAAATATAGGATTGTTTTTCTCAGTGTCTTTTTATAATGGTATTGATTTGCAATTCCTCATTCTATTTAAAGTTCAATATTAACACAATTGTAATATATCAACTTTAGCCTGAAATCAATTCCGGAGCCAAAGCCACGGCCCATTATGAAGTAACGGCAATGCTAATTTTATTCTGCCAAGTGTAAATTGACTGATTTATCACACCATTATAGAACTGTACTACTCCCTTAATCTGTTTGCAAAGGAAAGTGCAGAAAGAAAAGAAAACATATTATGGTGCCTACACCTTACTGAAAATAGCAGTCAAGGCAGAAAGCCATCCCCCAAGAAAAAGGAAGGGGGGGGGACGATGCCAGAAGTGTTTGCAGTGGAAGAAAGTCAAGAACAGATGCTCTTCAGCACAGCCCCATTGATTTTATAGCATCCCTAAGGAGTTCTTTACCTCAATTTACCCATGTTGCCATAAACAATCTGGGACTCTGTGCTTAAATAAGCGAAATCAGGCAAGTAAGATTTAGTGGCGAGGGGGAAAAACCCATGCTTTTGCCCTGATTTCCATGCCTGGCCCAAGACAGTGTGGTGGGAAGATCTATGGAGTCTGAGGAAAGCTCAGCTAGGCCTGAGTAGGGTCAGTTCTACAGCTCTGAGTAATGAATCCATATGAAATTAGAATTATGGGAGAGGGGGAGCAGAAGAACACTTGCTGGTATCATCCCCTCTGTTGCACCCTCTCACCTGGCCCTGCTGCCTACTACACAGTGGTGATGAAAGTCTGAAGCAGGTTATCTGCTGCATTCAAGTCTCAGGGCTGGTTCAGCTGCAGGTAAGCATGGAGACCCGGAGATGAGCCGTAAAGTTGATTATTCAAGGAAACGGAATACAAATAGAGAAACTCATGGGCAAGACTGGCTCTAGTAAAGCAGTTGCTAGAATTGACAAACTGTATCTCCCACTTCCCCCTAAATCTCCTCCCCATCCGTCTGTTTTTCCTGCAATCTTAAACTCTGTCAAGGAGCTTCTGTGCCCTCTGCTCTGCAAACATGCAAAGGCCTCTGTGCCCTTGGAGACAAGGGAGGAGGGGAGCTGAATACAGAAGGACTGGCAGACTCCTGTGAATCTGTTGCAGCCTCAACCCCCACCTCCTCTCTGCTGCCTGTCCTATGTCTGCATTGCTTTCTGCCTCTTCTTCCTCTTTCTCACTCAAACATGTCCAGTATCCAACCATTCTGCCTCTCCTCCTTCTCTGACCTGTCTTCAGGGTCCCAACACCACTTCCCTGGCTCTGAGCCTTCCTCTTCTGTTGCTTGCCTAGGAAGTTTCTCCAGCTGGAACTTTCCACCACTTCTCATTGTGCAGCCAGTCCCTGACATCACAAAGATTGTGACTGTGTAGAGTTCTGCACAGAGCAGGGAGTCTATGCAGTATGGAGGCTCAAACCAAACTCCCCATGAATCAGACTTTATTCAGGAATGCTTTACCAGACAGAGTCCAAAACAATCTGTGAGAACATTTCCATTAGCACACATCCTATATAGGAAAAACACGCCATCTTAGCTGTTTATTCTCAAGCCCACCACCTTCTGCTACCCTGTCACCCCACCATCTCTTCATCCAACCACAGTCCTTGAAAACACTTACTCAACCTAAGTTTTTTTCTCTACGTGCAGAGTCCTCCTTGCACCTTATCTGGAGTTCCACTCTACCATTCAGCTGTTAGGTTTCTCCTAAACTGGTTCTTACCAGTTTTGTGGTCAGGCCACATGGATAATGGGTTTCTCTATCTCAGTGTCAGGGCAGCAGCAGCTTCACATGTTGGAAGACAATTTTATCTTGGGGTTTCTATGGAAATAATGATCATCATCCACGAGCAGCAAGAGAACATAAGCAACAGGGATCTGCTCCCCACAGCAAGCCGTCAGTCCCAGGCTAATTGTCACAAGCTCATTTTGATCTGCTGCTGCTGCTATTTATCTCTGTATGCTTAAAAAAACTTTTTAAAAAATGTCTTACATCATATTTTTGTTGCATCAAGTTTATAGGACTGTTCAATGACTATTTTATATAGAAAGCAGACTGTAGATATTTGGCACCCAAATATTTTGTCACTGACTTACCCCAGATTTTGCCCCTTAAATGTTAGGTTACAATAGAAAACATACCGTACAGAACATTTATTTCCCCTGTTCAAATGTTTGCACCTCCCCAAATAGTGAAATCTCAAAACTTTTTAATTTTAACAGTTATTTTGTCATTCCCTGTTCTAAAAATCTTGCGCGCCACTAGGCTAATTAATCTTTTACAGAGTATTTCATGCACCAGGAAGCTGCCTCTTGCCCTTTCTCATTGCATGTCTAATTTACTGTGAGCAGAAGCTAATAACATTACAGCTGGTAACGTAACTAAGATGCATGAAAAAGATTGGCTATTTCTATTTAGGCTTTAAAGTTGTTTTAAAAAATAAAAAGTCATTATGCACAATGCAATTATTTTAGTTTGTGCTGCGGCTACTACTAAATTTTCATAAGGGTATGTTTCCTGGCCAGAAGCTAAATTAAAGCAGAAGAAATTCATCTCACTTATGATTATGCAATAACCAGCATGGTAAGATAAACTCCACTCATCCCAACCATTGAACTTTAGTAAGAAACGTAACTCTCCCCTAAATTCCTCCCATCCTTAAGCCTGAGGGTCCCATGAGATGCTGTGCAAAAAAAAATAGAGAACAGAAGTGCAATTATAAAAATGCTGCAAGTAGTACTTACTTTATTACAATTTTGGCCCTCTCTAATTGCAAGACACTCTGTTCCATTTGGATTGAATTACCTGTTGTACAAAGCTGACTTCTGTTGTTGAGCGCTTTGTATTTTCTTCTTGGGCTGAATCGACTTTCATCTGTGATTTCTATTAGAGGATGGGTATAATGAGCTAGAAATCCCCAAACTGTGCTCATGAACCGGTCTGTGGTCTCTGAACTGCTTGCTTTGCACTAACCCCATGATTAGGCCTGTTGCAGAATAGGTGATACAGAGCTGCAAGGCGCAGTTCAGAGACCAAAGCCCCAGAATTGGGGTTGAGTCCCCCAATTTCATTTCTGGTCCACAGCTACAATTCTCAGTGTTCCCTGGGAAGAGGGATGGACTGTTAAGCCACCCTGAAAACGGTAGCTCTGTGAGGGGAATAGAGGTCTCCTAACCACTCTCATCACACATAATAGACTTCAATTCCCAGGATTCTTTGGGGGAAGCCATGACTGTTGAAAGTGCTATGTATAGTGCAGATGGGGCCTAAAATTATTGCTCTAGCTAGCACAGTATTTACATTCCAGGTTCCTATTCAATATTTCTCTTTACAGCACTGGACTTTCCTTTTGCTTCCAGGCATATCCGCAACTAAGCGACCTTTCGTCTTTGACCCAGCCGCTTCATCAGCTCTGAATCTACTTGTACTTGTCCTCCACTCTTCCTCAGTAGCATGTTGGACACCTTCCAACCTGAGGGGCTCATCTTCCAGTGTCATAACTTTTATATGCCTGTTGTCTTTGTCCATGGAGTTTTCTTGGCAGGGATACTGGAGGGGCTTGCCAGTTCCTCCTCCAGGTGGATCACGTTTGGTCAAAACTCTCCACTATGACCTGTCTGTCTTGGGTGGCCCTGCACAGCATAACTCATAGTTTATCTGAGTTATTCAAGCCCCTTCACCACAACAAGGCAGTGATCCATGAAGGATCCTAGACAGCATCTTAAAAAGCAGAGACATCACCTTGCCAACAAAGGTCTGTATAGTTAAAGCTATGGTTTTTCCAGTAGTGATGTATGGAAGTGAGAGCTGGACCATAAAGAAGGCTGATTGCTGAAGAATTGATGCTTTTGAATTATGGTGCTGGAGGAGACTCTTGAGAGTCCCATGGACTGCAAGAAGATCAAACCTATCCATTCTGAAGGAAATCAGCCCGGAGTGCTCACTGGAAGGACAGATCCTGAAGCTGAGGCTCCAATACTTTGGCCACCTCATGAGCAGAGAAGACTCCCTGGAAAAGATCCTGATGTTGGGAAAGGTTGAGAGCACAAGGAGAAGGGGATGACAGAGGACGAGATGGTTGGACAGTGTTCTCGAAGCTACCAGCATGACCAAACTGCGGGAGGCAGTGGAAGACAGGAGTGCCTAGCGTGCTCTGGTCCATGGGGTCATGAAGAGTCAGACACAACTAAACGACTAAACAACAACAAAGCTCAGTACTGCCAACACTGACTAGCTGTGTCCCTCCAGCATTTCAGACACAGGATATTCCAAGTCTTACCTGGGAATGTCTAGGATTGTACCTGAGTCCTTCTGTGTTGCTCCAGCATGGCTCCAGGATCAGAAAGCTCCATATCCTCCAATATTTCTCCGATAAAAATAGGAATGTCCCAAGGAAAAGTGGGACATTCCAGGATCAAATCAGAAACCAGGACAGCTTCTGTAAATCTGGGACTGTCCCTGGAAAATAGAGACACTTGAAATGTCTGAACTTCATGCCCAGGCGGGGATTTGAAGTCTGGTCTCCCAGAGCCTAGTCTGAAATTCTTAATGGCTATAGCACACTGGCCTTGTTTCCATTTGACTAGTGTCAGCCACAGGTGGCAAGCAGTCCCCAGTGTGAGATATAAAAAGTGGGTCCTAAAACCCTTAATCCCGCTCCTTGAAATACAATCTGAACAATATTGGTGAAGCAGCAAGGAGTTTATTGAATACAATATGGCAGTGGCAGAGCTAGCCACTCAGGTGCCCGGTGTGGCTTGTGAGTCCAAGCCACCCATGGGGGCAGGGCAAGCCGCCCATGGGGGAGGGGTGCACTGCGTGGAGCCTCTCCACTGCCTCCCGCTAAGCTGTAGGGAGGCTGAGGGAGAGGCGGTGGGCAGATGCAAGCCCCACGCTGCCGTTTCAGGCAGCACAGAGCCTACACGCACCCAAGCCACCATGTCACTCCCAGGAGAGATGCGTGGCTTGGGCATGCTCTAAGCCCCATGGTAAGTGCTGGCCCCTGCGGTGTGGCACCCAATGCCAGCCACGTTTTGTTACCTTTGTTGACTGAACTAAAAAGTTTTATGAGCCCATTTAAAAAATAAAAACAAAAAACTAATATTTTTGTCATTTTGTCACCCCACCCCCCCGAGTGATGACACCCGGGGCAGCCTGCACCACCTTCTTCTGCCACTGCAATAGAGTCTTGCAAGAGTAGGTGTCAAAAGTAGGCAAACCCAGTTTTGGCAAAGCATAAGCTTATATTCCCTATACCAGAAGCGCAGGTTCCCTCCTTTGTCTCCCCAGTGGCTTGGGTACTACAAGGTTTACAGCCTATCATGACTGCCTAATTACCCTACTAACATTTATTATTTGGTCTATATTCATATGCCTGTTGTCTTTGTCCATGGAGTTTTCTTGGCAGGGATACTGGAGTGGCTTGCCGGTTCCTGCTCCAGGTGGATCACGTTTGGTTAAAACTCTCCACTATGACCTGTCTATCTTGGGTGCCCTGCTCGGTATAGTTCATAGCTTCTCTGAGTTACTCAAGCCCCTTCGCCACGGCAAGGCAGTGATCCATGAAGGGAAATCAGCCCTGAGTGCTTACTGGAAGGACAGATCGTAAAGCTGAGACTCAAATACTTTGGCCACCTCACGAGAAGAGAAGACTCCCTGGAAAAGACCCTGATGTTGGGAAAGATGGAGGACACGAGGAGAAGGGGACGACAGAGGATGAGATGGTTGGATAGTGTTCTCGAAGCTACCAGCATGAGTTTGACTAAACTGTGGGAGGCAGTGGAAGACAGAAGTGCCTGGTGTGCTCTGGTCCATGGGTTCACGAAGAGTCGGACACGACTAAACGACTAAACAACAATATTCATATGCAATTATTTGTTAAGCCACGCAAAAATACCTGGAGATAAGTGTGAGTCAATCTACACTGCTGACACTTGTCTACTTATCACACCCACATCCTGACCTCTAGAAGGTGCCAGCAATTTCTATACTTGCTGATGCCTGCTCATCTAAACTGTCTGCAGCCTTGTGACTTGTGTGAGAAAGCAACATTACATCTGAGGTAATCTAGCACCCAGCATATTAACCCCATGGGAAGATAACCCACAACAGAGACAAAGGTTTGCCATGCCTGTTTTCAGCGAACATGTCTTGAGATTGCAATTGTAAGAAATACTGGCCCAGAAACCTTAGTAACTCATTCCTAAGAATGAGCGTATGATGGGAGAACAGTCAGTAAAACTTTTCAGTAGTTCAGCGGTTCATCTCTAATGTACGGCCTTGGGAGTGGAGGGTGTTCATTCTGGGTTCCTGCGGTGAGGAGCTTAGTACCTGCTGTCATGCTGCAGAAAAGAGAGAGAGAGAGAGAGAGAGAGAGAGAGAGAGAGAGAGAGAGAGAGAGAGAACGATAACATGCATTACAGAGCTGGCAGTACAGAAAAATGAAGAGCGAACAGAAAAAGCAAAACAAAACAACCCAATCTCCACCCACACATACATAAGCCTAGTCTGAAGACAAGAAGTGAAAATCAGAGAAAAGTAGAGGACAGCGGATATACAATAAACAGACAATGTAATCCAACATTACACAGACATTTTTTCATATCAGTGTATTGAAATTTCTCGTTATCTATGACAATAACAATAAATGATAACGGGAGTGAAGGAGAGGAAAATGAGAACTGCTTAGACTTTTGAAGCACAGATGTGTCCCTTTCAATGGCACAAAACGATCAGGAAGAAAAGAGGCATCTAATAATTACATGCTCTCCCTGCTGTTACATTCTTGGACCTCCGTAGAATTACTGAAATACTAGTGTTCTGTTTTCCATCAGATAAACTAGGAAAGAAGATGAAAGGGAAACAGGAGCTGTGAAGGCCTGCAGAGTAAGGCATTATAATCTGTCAGAACATTTGGTCCACCTACAGAGACCCAAGAGCAGAGAACATGCAGATGAGACTTGAACCCTAACCTGAAGGCCAGAGGGAGTCAACACTCCCACAGGTATCTTCAGCCTTCAACCATCTCTGCTGTTGTAGTCAGCAATGATAAAGGAGAAGCGCTTCTCTTTTTATGCTTCTTCATTGTTGCTATTGTTATTTAGTAATAATTTCAGTTAGTATTAGTTAATTTAACTCAAGGTGCCTTATGCACTCCTTCCTTCCCCCCATTTTATCAGGGCCAGATTTAGGTTTGATGAGGTCCTAAGCTACTGAAGGTAATGGGGCCCTTTATATGTCTACCTGTCCTTAGAAATGAGCAAACCAGTGATATTTCAGGGAGCAAGCTAGCAGGCGGGGCCCATTACTTACATCATAGGAGCCTGCACAACACAAAACAATGTTGCTGTATGTAGGTTTTATTTTATTTGTTTTTTATCTTATATTTTGGAAATGTACATCCAAGTTGCTTACTTTAAATTTTTTGGGGCCCTAAGCTATAGCTTGTTTAGCTTATATTTAAATCCAGCACAGGATTTTATCCTCTACCTGTGTGGTAGATGAGGGACAGTGACCGGTTCAAGGTGAACCTCCTAGCTGAGTGAGGATTTGAACCCCACATTCTAACCACTACACCACACTGTCTTAGTGATAATGTTATTGGTAGTAAAAAATATTAGTAGAGATAATAATAATGCTTCTATTACAAGCACCATCACTATCAATGTGTTATATTGATTACCCATGCTTCATCTGATGAAAGCAGAAGAAGGTACAGAATATAAAAGAATCAACCCACAGAATTATGAATCACAAGACCAGCAGAAGACATTTTACTGCCTGGGGTAGGACAGCATATGGCACCTCTTCTCCAAGTCAAGGTGCTTAGCTTCCAATTCTGGCCAACTTCTGTTGGCATCTGAGGTAGAAAATCCCACAGGTGTCTCTTGCTGCATGCAAAAATTAGAATACTAATAAATGAACACATAGCAATTGCTTTCCTTTATGACACCCAAAATTAGCTGTCTGAAGCAGCTGTCTCTTGGTAGGGCCAGCCCTGATCCATCATACAGCAATGAACACACATCACGCAAAACAAATTAAGGCAGCTAAACAATTCAGTGTGGATCGCTCAATCTCCAACGTTAAAAGAACTCTTCAAACACCGGAGGAAAAAGATTGGTTTGTTACTTGAGGAGGCAGCATGCTACTGGCAGCTAATTCCTGAAAGCTGCCATTTTCCATGGCCACAGGGCTTCATTATGGTATTCCAAGGGTGCAATGAAGTAAAAAAAAAAAATGGAATTGCCTAGATGAACTAGCAAATACCAACTCTGCCTACTCCACAAGTGGTACAGCAAGGTTTTGTTTTGTTTTGTTTTGTTTGTTAAAGGAGGGCTAAACTGCACTTCTGCCACAAAGAGCTAAACTCCCACTCCTAGAACTTCTCCCATCAAAAAGTTGCCAGGGGCCCCAGTGTTCAAACCAAATTTGAGCCCAATTTTATCACATGAGAAAGCAAAATATTCTCTCTCTCTCTCTCTCTCTCTCTCTCTCTCTCTCTCACACACACACACACACACACACACACACACACACAAACACACAATTCTAGTTACCAAGGCAACAGCAAGCCAATAACAAATAAGTGTTATGATTAATCAACTGATATATCTTCCTTAAACAGCAGACAAACATATTCTACTCTTATGCAACATGACGGAGTCAGAACATGTTAAAAAAGCACCTTACAGCTTTCTTACAGCATGCTCTGTGTTAAAAATGAAAGAAAGCAACATATTGTAGACCAAACACATCCTTCCTAACATACATCAGCAATCCAAAGGAAAGAGGGCTTAGCTCATAAGTCTTCTGTGGGATTTAAATAGGAGCAGTATCTTATGTTTCTTTAAATCAGCACCATCATATACAGTGGTGCCCCGCAAGACGAATGCCTCGCAAGACGGAAAACCCGCTAGACGAAAGGGTTTTCCGTTTTTGAGCTGCTTCGCAAGACGAATTTCCCTATGGGCTTGCTTTGCAAGAGGAAAACGTCTTGCAAGTGTTCCGATTTTTTCCCGCTTCCCCCCCTTTTTCTAAGCCGCTAATCCGCTAATAGCCTTTTAGCCGTTAATCCACTAAGCCTTTAATTGCCGCTAAGCCTTTAATAGCCGCTAAGCCTTTAATAGCCGCTAAGCCTTTAATAGCCGCTAAACCGCTAATAGCGCTAATCCGCTAAGCCGCTAATAGGGTTGCTTCGCAAGACAAAAAAAACCGCTAGACGAAGAGGCTTGCGGAAAGGATTAATTTCGTCTTGCGAGGCACCACTGTATACATAAAACTGGGGTGGGATATTAAGGGAGGGGTAGTACCTTGAGTGGGGAACATGTCCTGCTTCGTCTGGGGTAGTTTGTCCATCTTTGGTCCCGGTCCGGTCCCCCCCTGCCCCCCGCACTGCAATTTGTCTTAACTATATTTAATTCTGAATTTGAAATTGTTCTAACCTGAGACCTGCAGGTGAAGGGCAGGTAATAAATGTAATCATCATCATAATATACATGAGCAAATTCAAGTCTCCAAGTGTAGATTCTTATGGAATCAAAATGGTGCCCTCAATGCATAAGACAGAACAGGTTTGGTGGAACTCCAAGTTTTGCAAACAAAACTCCCTCAAGCGCAGCTGCTGGGTGACCTTGAGCTAGTCACACTTCTCTGAAGTCTCTCAGCCCCACTCACCTCACAGAGAATGAGGGAAAGGAGAATGTTAGCCGCTTTGAGACTCCTTAGGGTAGTGATAAAGTGGGGTATCAAATCCAAACTCTTCTTCTTCTTCTTTCTTTACTGTTTAGGGAAGTTTTTTATGTTTGATGTTTTATTCTGTTTTTAATCTGTTGGGAGACGCCTAGAGTGGCTGGGGAAACCCAGCTGGATGGGCAGGGTATAAATAAATACCGTATTTTTTGCTCTATAACACACACCCGACCATAACACACACGTAGTTTTTAGAGGAGGAAAATCCGTAGGAATGCCACCCGTAGGCATTCCCTGCATAACTTACACAGACATTTCCCCTTACTTTCTAGGAGGAAAAAAGTGAGTGTTATGGTGCAAAAAATACGGTAAGTTGTTGTTGTTGTTGTTGTTGTTGTTGTTGTTGTTGCTATTATTATTTACAATTCCCCCCCCAAGTTGGTGTAAACAGCTATTCTCACCCAGACCTATTTTATCTGCACAAAAACTCTGTGAAAGGACATTATCCAGTAAGTGTCATAGCTGAGTAAGAGTCAGATCTTAGTCTCCAATACATGAACTACCACAGCACATTAATGCTCCAAATGCTCTGTGACTCCAGGCACATCCAAGTAAGGTGTCATTCTTTTGGGGGGGTGGTCAAGATGGCGCCGAGGTAAGACGCACTTATCAGAGCTCTGTTTCCCTATAGTATGCAAATCATCCTTCCTTTCCCTATAGTATGCAAATCATCAGCTAGCTTGCTTTGCTCATGGTTATCTTTCAGTTCTCACAATTAAAGGGGAGGGGGGAACACTGGCAAAATCTATTTATATTTGATCCACGCACTTCTCGACCGTGGATACATGCCAGTAAATTTGGTTGAGACTAATGTGAAATATGTGAAAGCTAAGGCAGTGCAGTGAAAAATTATCAGGCAATGTATATTAGGATGTGAAATTACTAAGTCAAGCATGAGCCCTTCAGATCAAGCCAAAAGGAGGAGGGGGGAGTGAACACGGTCTAGTGAATTTAAGATCTAACTGTGCAGGAAAACTCTGTTAATGAAGCAGAAAGGGATACTGAATTCACCTGGGATCTGTAGCTCAGGTATTTATGCATTAGTTTGTACCTGTCTACATCCTTCATTTATCTCTGTGTTATATTTCATGGCCTAGTTCCTGTTCTGAGCTTTTAAAGGGAAACCTGTGGCAGATCAAAGGGGAACTCTTACCACAGGACAGGTTTATCTCTATCTCTCTATTTTCAGAACTACAGTGGTTAGGATTTGTGAAACTGTGAAAGCTTCCTGAGAAATTTCTTGAATCTCACCAAAAACACATTCAGCTTCCTCCAGGATGTTTAGCATAACCTTTCTTCAGACGTTGCTACAAAGGTTACATTGGGTGGCATCCTCACAGACAAAAACCCTTGCATCTCATCTGAAGAGGACCCTGTTCCCACCCCCCTCTAAATTTGGTGTTAAGTAAAATTCAGTGGCAAATCAAATGGCACCTTAAGTGTGTCAAATGCAATGGAGGAGATTCTGATAAGAATTGTTCAATGATACCAAAGAAGACAGAGACCAAAAATAACAACCAGGATAGGAGGGAGTTAGCAACCATTGGAGAAAGCAGTTGAGGAGACCACAGCACTTTTCTGCCCTCACCGAGGTCCCATCTGTACTATTCATTTATTTATTTAAAAAAATATTAAATTTTCCGTTTTAACATTCCAATCAAATCACATCATATATTCCAAATTATACAAATTATTCGATAGTTAAACAATCCAAAAATGATGCCAAATTATAAATTTTTCGGGGAGACTTCACCATGCTCTGAGGTCAGAGGGGATCTGATCATCTCATACTTCTACTGCTTCTCGTATTCATTTCCAATGGTTCCCATAGGTCATTCTGATGTTAATCCTCATTATTTTCCACAGCCTCTGGGTTCTTCCAACAAGTGAGATAAATCAAACAATATATTTCTGTGTGGTTTTATGTCCAGGATTCTTCTCTGTACTATTCATTTAAAGCAGCATCATGCCGTTTTCATCACTCAAATTATCCTGGAAACAGTTAAATGACAGAGTGTCATTAGGAAAATGTTGTTCTCCAAGATCTACAATGCCCAAAATTTCCTGGGAAGGGGAATTGAGAGTTTTCATTCTACAAGGGGAAGAGGGGTCTCCTAACAACTTTCAGCATTCTTCACAAAACTACAAGATTCAGGACTCGTGTGCCTCCTCAGTCGGCTTTTCAGCCCATGCTTTCCCTGTTTATGGTTCATCATCTTTAAGTCAGACTTGAACAGGACAGCTCTTCAGAGAAAGGACTCCTTCAAACAGAGGGCTGTCCTCTGATAGTCCTTTGAAAGGAGGAGGACCTTCTGTAAAAGTAGGGAATGTCCCTCCTACCACTTTCCAGCTGAATGAATGAATGAATGAATGAATGAATGAATGACCTGGCAGGGGAGGTGGAACCCCTCTCATCCAGTGATTAAGGAGCACCCACCACCTGCCTGCCCCCTGCATCTCAAAGAAAGCATCCTGGGCCTTGTGGAAGGAGACAACAGATGGCAACAGAGACAGCAATACTGAGACTTGCTTTTTGAGAGTGCACCTATGTGAATTCTCACAGCATCACTAGAATGGCTCTTGTGCCACTCATATGATCCTACAGAAATGGGTAAGGAGTGTACCAGTGGAACATAGACCTTTAGATGGCAGGTGTTCTGAAACCCTGCTAATGCCAAGAGGGGAAAGGGCAGATGTGTATTAATTCCTCCAGACCTTTGGTCTTCTGCTTCCTGGTGCCTTCATATTAATGTTTTTGCTCGGTCTGCAGATTCAGAGCACAGAAGAATTGAGCTTGTCTCTCTAGATCTCCCTTTGTCCTCTAGGCTTATCTTTATGGCAGGCTGCCATATCTCTTGTTTGGCATCCAGAATGTGCTGGAGTCTCACAACATATGATCATAGGCTTAGAGAATCTCACAATCAAAGAGTAGCTCCACGGAGATTCCTTTGATTACCATATCAGAATCAGACGTTCGCGCACGCACAAAAATCTTGGATTTCTTCCTCTTTTCCTCCCCTTCATCATAGAAACTTAAGAGACAAGCCGACTGAAGTTAAAGAGTACAGAACAAAAGCTTCCTTTGGCCTTTAAAGACTCTGTCAAAAGTCCAAACTTTAAAAGTCAACAGCTCAAAGTTGAGCCTGTGTTCTAAGACATCTCTCACACAAGACAGTCCTGATTATAAAGTCTACCGAAAGAAAGCTATGTCTAAGAGGTTCTGTAACAAACTTTCACCAAAAAGAAGAAACAGATTTGCAATTTAGTTGCATTTCCTCAGCTTTCAGCCACAGATCTATGGTGAAGGCAGAAATATGAAACAAGACAATATGGTCCACTTGAACTTCCAAGAGGAGATAGAGAGAGGTCCTTACTACTGTGGGTTTTGGGGTGTGAATTTATTAAATTAAGGGGAGTTGATGGTGGGTTCATATGGATTTCATTAAGCGCCCCCTATCTTCCCCCCATATTTGAGCCAGGTCCACTGCACCTCATTTTTGAAGCCTTAGGCCACAGCTCAGTGGCACGTGTTTGGCATGAAGGTCTCAGATTCAATTCCAGGGATCTGCTGAATGAGCTGGGAAATATCCCTGCATGAAAACACTGCTACTCAGTCACTGCGTGACAAAACTGAACTACATGGACCAACAGACTGTTTCAATATGAGGCAGGTCCCCATGTTATTCTGCAAAGCAGCACCAAGGGAGGGTGTCTGTGCATGGAAATAGCAGCAGTTGGAAGAAGGTGTGCTCATCCCTTATCCTGTCTTCACCCAGACACTTCATGCCATTCATAATTTCAATGGAAATATCAGACTGAAAGGAGCTGGGTGGGGATTGAGTGGGAGAGTGATGCATTGGGGGAAAGTTAAACACTTGAGGCTTCTTTCAAGTAGATCAGTTCTTATTGATGCTGCTTTGTAGAGAAGTGGAAGCCAACATTTCAAGACACGTGGTTGACCTGGAATACATCATTCCAGAGTGAGCTACTTTAAAAATCAATGAGTTCTAGAATTTAGCATAAAGTGACATTCAGGGGGGGGGGAAATATGTCGTTTGATGCAGAATGTAGAAGGAAACATGTAGAAATTCTAACAAATTTTGCTAGGGCTGCTGTGAGTGGGGAGGGGCAAGTTGCTGCAATTAAATTTTCTCTGGTGTGCAATTGGAGACCTGTTTGGACATTTCTCAAGGGAGAAAGGTCAGAATTGCCCCATGCAGAAGCCCCAGAGGCAGCACCCCCATGCATGCCCCACAACCATCTTGCCCAAAATTGGCACCTCTGGCAGTGATGCTTCTCCACCAACAGCAGATGTGGGATATTGTGAAGTGCAGGAGTGGCAGAAGGGTGGTAGTTCCCTTTTGGTGTCAAGTGGCAAAAGAGGCCATGCTACCCCTGAAAAGAACTATCAACACCTTTCTTTGATTGTGAACAAAAGGCAAAAGTACTGATTGTCTTGGTCATCATCTTGAAAGGTCTATCTCTGCACTGAAGGCATGACCTGTGTCAAAGTGATGCTGGGCAAGCCCAGAATGGGGAAATTACACAGATATCAAGACAGAACTTAATCTAGTCACTAGACATTGCAGTGTGAGCCACTAAGTGGTGACTTTTACCTCCCTGTTCTTGTTTAGTGCACTGTTTGTTACTTAATAAGGGACGTGGGTGGCGCTGTGGGTTAAACCACAGAGCCTAGGACTTGCCGATCAGAAGGTTGCTGGTTTGAATCCCCGCGACGTCGGTCCCTGCTCCTGCCAACCTAGCAGTTCAAAAGCACATCAAAGTGCAAGTAGATAAATAGGTACCACTCCGGCGGGAAGGTAAACGGTGTTTCTGTGCGCTGCTCTGGTTCGCCAGAAGCGGCTTAGTCATGCTGGCCACATGACCCGGAAGCTGTACACAGGCTCCCTTGGCCAATAAAGTGAGATGAGCACCACAATCCCAGAGTTGGTCCCAGAGTTGGTCCCTTTACCTTTACCTTTACCTTTACCTTTACCTTTACCTTTGTTACTTAATAATAAATGCACACCTGTCCTCAAACTATATAATGAAATATGAATCTTGTATTGATGAGCCACTGTGTTTCACTGCTCAGAACTATCTGTATGATTTAGAACATTTTTTTTAATCTTTTGCCCATGGAAAACCCAGCCAAAGTATAACAGGATAATTGAAGGTCAGACCCAAACCATGTCATCAGAAGCAGATACAATGTCTGCCTGAGCTGTGTTTATCTCTAGTAAATGTTGTGTGACAAATAGGATAAAGTTGGAGGTACATTCCAGAGTGGACAAGGAATGAAAATGAAAGCAAAAATTCTGCTCTTCAGCACCTTTTGGCTATAGACATAGAAAGAATGCACCAGCGTAAATGGATGCTGAATTCTAAAAGCAGAACTACAGTCTAGTTGTCTCTTATCATCATTTAGGGAGGAGGAGAGATTGATTTGGTTCACAGTCTGATGTGAATTTGCACTTCTCGAACCTATATCTGAACCGAAGAAGAAATATCATGCAAAATTCTCACTTCATTGGATTTTTCAGTGCAGTCCTCCAACCCAAAAATGTATACACAAATGTGTATATTAGGGGATATTATCAACCCATAAATGTTTATATTAATTAAACCATTCTATAAAACTGCATTATGTTAGGGTGAAAATGCTTGCAAAAAGTGCATATTACTTGTCTTATTAGGAGAAAACACATGAAAATGCTTACATATTTTCATAACTTTTTTTGAAATGAAAACTAATGCAAAAATTGGGTGAACCTAAGATTAAAAAAGAGAGATGAAGATAAACTGAAATCATCCATCTGTGCTCTCATTTATAAATAGCTTCTGAAGCTTGACCCTAAACATATTTGCACAAAGTTCAACAATATAGTTTTTTCTGTGTGCTTAGGATTCAAGCACTAACATGCTCTGTGTGAGGAAAGTCTTTGTTTACATTTATTCTCATAATTCTCTGAAGGGAAAGCGCAAGTACCTTGTCCACAACTTAAAAGCCACCCATGAACCTGCCACCCTTACCTCTCTGCTCTTATATCCTGATATATCCTTGCCTGTGAACTCTACTTCATCAGTTGACCACCCTCAGCTGTCTAAAGGTCATCATCTCTGTGGAAAGAGTCTGCCCTTCTTCCTTGCTGCCCCTTCTTCCTTCTGCCTAGAACTGCCTCCATTTTTACAGATGGGGAACAGAACTTGAATGCATGTGACTTAGAGAGACGTGGAAACAACTTCACACTTCATGAGCCTCAATTTCTTTTGCAGGGCCTTCCAAATTCATCTCAGATTTCACTTTATGCAAAAATCAGTAGCAATGACAATAGCGCGAGTCACTCAAGTTCACAGTTAGCCCATGGGTGTTAACCTAGGGTGCAGTTTTAAGGCATCCGAGGTTGTCACCTTACTGAAATATAGCAAGTATGAATCTGGAGCCACACACATTCCAAGATGGAAGAAAGATGGGGATAAATGTAATAACAATAAGAACAATTCTAAGGTGCAAAGCTGATATTCTAACCATTAGAAGATACTAGATCTGGTCTAAAGTTAGTACTCCAAATGTTTAACCCTCTTTTCTACAATTATTGCTTGCTCTGTGAGCAAAACAGTCACTTCCTGATGCTGTAAAACGAAACAAAGCACAGGGAAAGTTCAATAAAGCCATGGGTGGGGTTCAACAAATGCGCTCCATCAGAATAACCCATGTGCAAGGACTTTTGCTTGCATGATGGGACTTTCCTCTCACATACACCACAACCCCCTGTCCCCCAAATTGGGTGGAGGAGTTTGGAGGAGTTTGGGTTTGATATCCCGCTTTATCACTACCCGAAGGAGTCTCAAAGCGGTTAACAATCTCCTTTCCCTTCCTCCCCCACAACAAACACTCTGTGAGGTGAGTGGGGCTGAGAGACTTCAAAGAAGTGTGACTGGCCCAAGGTCACCCAGCAGCTGCATGTGGAGGAGCGGAGACGTGAACCCGGTTCCCCAGATTATGAATCTACCACTCTTAACCACTACACCACACTGGCTCTCTCTCTTCTGGGTCAGAAGAATCCCCCAGAACATCATGCAGAGGAGGAGAATGGGGGGTCACTCTGCCTGGAAAGCTGACGTGCTTGTGGCCACAGCATGATGTTGAATTCCACCTAGGAGTTTACATAGAGAGTATAACAAACAGCTGTTTCCAGGTTCTTGGCCTCATCATCAAGTCCAGCAAATCTAATTTAATTAATGCAACTCTTACATAAGCATGAATATGGCTGTTCATTGTGTTAATTTTCCAGCCAACTTGTTACAAAGATTAGGTAAATCCTAAAGGCTTAAAGCTGCCTTTGGAACTTATCCTGAGCCTTTCTGCTGATCGGAGTCATGACAATAGCTGCAACTGAAAACTGAAATGTCTGTAGCTACTTCCTCTCGTAATTGAGTCATTGCTTTCATTACCTGGGCTGTCTGGCTTCTATGGGCACAGGCAAGTGTCATTTGGGTGCTGGCTCTGAAAGGCACTCTCTAAGAATGAGCCTGGTGTTCTGTAAATTCTTTTTATAGTTAGCCATTGCATTCTTACCAGTGGCATTCAGAATCAAGACTGAGTATTTGGGTGCTAAGTGTCATAGGAAAGGGATTGAAAATAAAAGTGTCAATATCATAAGGTTGTTATACAGATCTATGGTGCAATAACACTTGGAATACTGTGTGCAGCTTTAGTCAAAAAGGATATTGTAGATGATGATCACCATCAACATTAATTTATTAATCGCTTTTTACACAGCAGTTTCAAGGCAATTTATAACACACACACCCCGCTAAAAACAGTTAAAAACTAAAAACGAACAAACCCAGCCAATTTAAAACAAAACTAACTGCCAACCTAGCAGTTCGAAAGCAAGTCAAAGTGCAAGTAGATAAATAGGTACCACTCTGGTGGGAAGGTAAACGGCGTTCCCGTGCGCTGCTCTGGTTTCACCAGAAGCGGCTTAGTCATGCTGGCCACGTGACCTGGAAGCTGTACGCTGGCTCCCTCGGCCAATAGAGTGAGATGAGTGCCGTGTGAGGTGGGTGGGTGGCATTGGCATTATAAGAGAACAAGGAGAGTATGCCTCTCTATCTCATTTCTGGGAATCATAAGTAGGAACAGTGCCTGACTCAGGTCCTCTTCGTGAGCTTCCCATAGGCATCTGGCTGGCCTGTATGAGAACAGGATACTTGACTAGATGGGCCTTTGATCTAGTAAAGATAAAGGGACCCCTGAGCATTAGGTCCAGTCGTGACCGATTCTGGGATTGCGGCACTTTGGGATCATGTGGCCAGCATGACTAAGCCGCTTCTGGCAAACCCGAGCAGTGCATAGAAATGCCGTTTACCTTCCCGCCGGAGTGGTACCTATTTATCTACTTGCACCTGACATGCTTTCGAACTGCTAGGTTGGCAGGAGCAGGGACCGAGCAATGGGAACTCACCTTGTTGCGGGGATTCGATCTGCCGAACTTCTGATCAGTCCTAGGCTCTGTGGTTTAACCCACAGCGCCACCCGCATCCCTTATTTTGATCTAGGAGGACTCTTCAAATGCTGTTGTTTTCCTGAGTCTGTTCAAAAAGGAAAAGTAAAGATGAGTATAATCTACAGAGGTGAAGATGTGCTGAAAACCACTTCGCCTAATCTTGTACATTGGTTTTCAAAGTTAACTGCAAGTGGTTTTGAGAGTGGAAGCCATGTTGACTTATCCATCCTAATCTCTGAAATGCACACATGCACATATTAGTATACATTTATTGTAGAGACGTTTGCATCTGACTTGTAAATTTAAACCAAGTTCTAAATTGCAATTGATTTTCTATGAGATCAAATTTAACCCACATTAATGCAAAATACATTCTTCTTAATAAAGGATTCGCACTGAAGAGCAGAGAAATTCATGGTGATTAGCGACTCAAGGGAAAGTATGTTGCCCTTTCTTGTTACAGATAATTTATCACCTGAAATGTCTATCTGGTTTCCAAGGCAAAGTGTAAGCAAAGTTAATGAGATATAAATGACATTTTATTCTTCATCATTTATTCACACAAATTAGTAAAATCAGCTTTTATGGAAGGTTTCCTTATTTTTCCTCACATTTTGTCTCTGACAAAACAAATAAGAAAACTAGTTTGAAAACATCAAAAAGGTAGTGATCAGGAGTAAGTTTAATGATATGGTCGGTCTGGGACCAGAAAAACCTGGGTTCGAATCCTGCTGAATCACGAAGCTGATTGAATAGCATTCAGCCAAACTTTATCTTTCACTCAAATATACCTTCAGATCTGTTGCAAGGGGTAAGTGGGGCAATTACATGTTTCCTGCCCTGAGTTCTTCAGAAGAATGATGGGGTACAAAAGTAATAAGTAACTTCCGCATATTAGTTACTGGGATAGAGACTGAAAAGAAGATTCTAGTGTACAAGGCTATCTTCCATCTCCATGGTCCTCAGGCAGCTTCCATGGTTCTGGCAGGGCAGGTGGTTTGATCTGGGTGAGTAGTTTGCTCTAGCTGCCATTTCAGTTTCTCATAATGCTCCCCCATCTTTAGCTTGTCTCCAGGGTATTGTGGGGCAATGCCAATGATGAATCATAGGTGTCAGGAGTCCCGGTTCCTGTCTTGATAACACAGCAAGTGTAGTTAATTAAAAAGGAATATTTATTGCAAAAACAGAGTTCACCAGACGGCTCTAACAAGCAGCCAGTCTCATCAGTCATGATGACTCTTCTGAAGACTGCTTCCTGCAAGAGTAGAAGCAACTGAACTTTCACTTGTGACGTCTCTTGTTTTGCTTCCTGTTTTGCAGCTCTCCCATTCTCCGAGACCTTGAGCTGAGAGGGTCAGCTCCCGCCTCTTCCCCATTCTCTGAGAGGCTGTCTCTTAGCTCTTTCCTGCCTGATAAACTGCTTCCTTCTCTGTTCGCGGCACTTTGCACTTCTCAAGAGCATTGGCAGAGTTCCGGCTCGCTCTCAGTCATTCCCTTATCAGCAGGCATTCCAAGGGGTGGGGGAGTTGGCACTAGCTGATGCTCATCCTGTCTGGCAGTTACCCTCTCTGTTCCTGGCTATTTCCTTCAGCTGGTTGCAAACTTTCCCTGGGATCTGGCTGCAACCCTTTGCTGGGGGTTGGCTCATTCATGACAATAGGCAATGGCTGTACATCTCTACCAATTAAGACAGCCAATGGCTGAGGGGTGATGAGCACATTCCCCAGGGAACCTGAAATCTGGAGGCAGCATTGCCCAACTGGTTGGTTCCAACCTGTCTGTGCCAAATTTTGCAACAGAGAAATGTCAGGATGCTTCCCCCAAACCCCAGTTTGCATCCAAAGAACCATGAGCAAATCACGCAGACCTGTTGAGCTTCTGATGTGAGATGGTTTGTTCATCTCACCACAGTCTAGAGACTCAAACGAAGTGCTTTCTGTCATCGTTGCCTTGCAACCTGCAAAACGTCCCTGAATGTGTTCATTGTCAATGTGCCTAAGAGGGAAGCTATGTGTTTTGAACCTTTTATCTATCCTCCTTTATCTCCAAATATATATTTTAACTATATTTTGATAAGGTTTGAAACCTTGACACCTGGAAAAATATGGCCTCTGATAGATGGTTACATTCTTTATCCACACCTTAGTCTGGGAGGTGCAGATCAAATTGGATAATATCAGAATTTACAGAAATCAAATTTCTCCAGAGAAATTGGGTTCCTGGTTCTATCTCTCAGCAACCTGGAAGAGATAGAGATAACAGGATAAAAGTGCCTGTTCAGGGCATAATTCTACAGTAGATTCCAACATACCAATATCTGTTTTCAATAAGGTCAGGAAAGATACCGCAGGCAAACCATATCTAAAGAACAGCCCTTAGAACAGCCCTTTATTAACCAGTTTTTTTTCCATAGGTGACCCTCTGAAACACATTTAGGAATCAAGGAAGCTGCCTTATACGGAATCATCCATTGGGCCATTTAGCTCAGTATTGTATATACTGATTTACAACACCGTCTCTATTGTTCCAGACAGAGGACAATTCTCATCCCTACCTAGGATGCAAAGTTGTTGCTGTTTCACTGAGCTATGATGATGGTGATAATGACGATTTATTTATATGCCATCCATCTGACTGGGTTTCCCCAGCCATTCTGGGTGGCTTTGAGCAAACTAAAACACCAAACACTGTCAAACATCAAACATTAAAAACTTCCGTCAGACGGCAGAGGAGCCAACCCCCATGGCAGGTTGCCAGGAAGGGATAAGAAAAGGAAAAGTCCTTACCATCTGCTTTTCTTCAATATTTACAGAGATAGGCTTGAGAATGCAGCTTCTTGGAATAATGGTGTTGTCCAGAGTAAATCCCCCCTCCCACTTCCTCATTCATCATCTCTTCTACAGGTGGCGCTGAGGGCCTTTTGCTTCTGAGCCCTTTGATCTCCTACTTTTAAGGCTTGCTGGGTTCTGGGAGATGGTGGGTCTAGAATGCTTTCCAGTGACAACATGTCAGCCAGCTACTCCAGCTCTGCCTCCTCCTCCTTTCCCATTACTTCCCAACTTCCCCCCTCATCTTCCTCTGAGCTGTGACTTCCCTCAAACCCCTGTTGTAATTCTGAACTGTCTTCTTCTCTGGAAGGGTCAGGCTAGAGAGGCGGTCTCTACCATTTGTCCTCTGCCCAGTCCCTGACACCTATACAGAGCTGCCTTTGAAACCCACCATAATTTTGAATCCCTTCCCAAAATTTCAATTTTCATACTCTTTACATCACGTCTGAACACTGTTAATGAAGCTAGGGAATGGAAATAAAACCATCAATCCATCCCATCTAATCCAGCCTACAGCTGATATAAAACAAGGCTGACTCAAGCCTCACATGTGGAAACAACCTTAGCAGACCTTATCAGCAGGGCTAACTAGAATAACACGGAATGTTAATAGTTTCTGTTCTTTTGGCATGAAAGTGACGAAAAACGTTCCAAACACAGCTGAGGTGGGAGACAACCGTTCACTGCTGCCTAATCAGGTAATTAATATAAACACAGAATTTTTTCCAAGGGTTCTTTGTCTAATTTACATTTTTGAGAGCAATTGATTTATTATGAAGCTCTCGATGACAGATGAACAAGTATTTGAATGTGCATTCGGATTGTGCATTGTTTTCTGCATTAGCCAACTAATAACTTGGGACGGACTCATCAATATAGCTCTGTAACGTACCACCTTTCCATGTGTTCACCTGTAAGTCCATTCTACCACATTTCTGCATGAAGTGGTATTAAACTAAACAAAATATATTCTGAACTAAAATTTAAATGCAAAGCACTAAAAAAACCATGCAGCATAACCCTTCCAACTCTGCAAATTTTATGATTTTATAATTCTATGTTGTCAACAGGGTGGAATTATTATTATTATTATTATTATTATTATTATTATTATTATCATTATTATAATCATGATTATCTTATACCCCACCCATCTTGCCGGGCCTCTCCAGCCACTCTGGACAGCTCCCAACAGAATATTAAAGGTAAAGGTAAAGGTACCCTTGACAGTTAAGTCCAGTCGCAAACGACTATGTGGTTGCGGCGCTCATCTCACTTTGCATGCCAAGGGAGCCGCCGTTTTCCCAGGTCATGTGGCCAGCATGATTAAGCCAATTCTGACAAAGCCAGAGCAGCACATGGAAACACCATTTATCTACCTGCTGGAGTGGTACCTATTTATCTAATTGCACTTTGTGCTTTCGAACTGCTGGGTTGGCAGAAGCTGGGACCAAACAACGGGAGCTCACCCCGTCACGAGTTCTTGAACCGCTGACCTTCTGATCGGCAAGTCCAAGCTGCACAGTGATTTAAATCACAGTGCCACCCACATAACATAAATATTAAAAACACAATAAAACATGAAACATTAAAAACCTCCCTAAACAGGGCTGCCTTCAGATGTCTTCTAAAATTCAGAAAGTTATTTATTTCCTTGACATCTGATGGGAGGGTGTTCCACAGGGCAAGTGCCACTACCAAGAAGGCCCTCTGCCTGGTTCCCTGTAACTTGGCTTCTCACAGTGAGGGAACCGCCAGAAGGCCCTCGGTGCTGGACCTCAGTGTCTGGGCAGAATGATGGGGGTGTGGAACTCGCCACCTAGGAGATAAAATATTGTTAGTTGGTGATGGCAAGTTAAGAGATAACCATCAGGCCATCACAAAACTAACTGGATTCCATTGGTTGATGTCAGTATCTGTCAGGGAACTGCCATCGGAGGGACAGGTGGTGGAGGGGCTCAGGGAGGAAAGAAGAGACTCAACAGCTGAAGCAGGAACCAGCAGGGGGAGGAGTGGATCTCTGAGGGAATGCGAGCAGGAGGGAGGGCTCAGAGACGCTTCCAGCGAGAACAGTGGGGAGGTATCTGAAGCTCCCATAGGGAGACCCACGCCTCGCCGGAAACTGTCACGCCGTGAGTCCAGAAGGCGGGTTTCCGTTAAGGAGCTCTTATGTTGGAGACGATTCCGAAAACAACCACTGTCGGAATCTACAAGTGACTAGGGCAGACATGTTTGTGGAGCTCTGTCACACACAGAGGTTTGTGAAGCGGCACAAACTCTGAGGGAGCACGATTTTACGCACAAGCAGCTAATCATCCCATCACAGCATTCCGACAGTCTTTGTAAGCTGTTTGTGCAGGAGCAGGCATCATGAGCGACCCAGCCAGAACCGAAGGAGCAGGGGTTGGAGCTGGTCCAAGCTTGGAAGAAAGGTACCGAGCGTTGGAAATCCAACTTGCGCTGCAGACGGCGAGGCTTGAGGAGAGAAGGGCTCAGGATGCAGACAAGAAGGGGAGAGCCACCCAGTTCCCCAGAAAGGTACCAGGATTGGTGCAGAAGTTTGGGGGGACCCCAAGGACTACCATGCCTTTAGGACAGAGATGCAATATGCCCTTAATGTGCAGTTTGATGAATTCCCTGATGAGGAATCGCGAGTTGCTTTCGTGATTGGGCATCTTGAGAGGGGGGCGAGGGACTGGGTTAGACCCCTGATGGCAACGCACAATGACGTCCTAAAGGACACCATGAAGTTCTTTCGTGCAATGGATATCATGTTTTCCAGCGATATTGAGGAGGGAGTGGTGCGCAGACAGCTAATGGCTTGCAAGCAGGGAAGCAGATCTGTCCGTGAGTACTGGACTGAGTTTACCATGCTGGTTCACAGATTGGGGTGGGATTTATCGGCGGCACCCATTCAGATGCTCTTTGAAGAAGGTCTTTCTTCGGCTGTGAAAGACGAACTGTCCCGGAGCCCCAGGGCGGTGTCTATGGATCAGCTGACCAAATCTGCGCTGACCATAGGAGCGCGCCAGGAGGCAAGAGCCTTGGAGAGGCGGGAAGGTAAAGGGGAACGTTGGAAGGAGTTCCGCATTCCAGACATTCCTGAGCCAGCTTTCCCGCCGGCAGAGCCGATGGAAATCGGAACAGCGCGCGCGCGCGCAGTTTCAAAGCCCAGCGAAGGGGGTAGGAAGGAGGGAAAAGGCGCCCGGAAATGCTATCTCTGCCAACAGCCAGGTCACTTTGCCAGAGTCTGCCCCCAGAGGAAGGAATGGCAAGGAATGGTGGGAGCCGTTGAGGGAGGAGTGGAAGAGATATCGGAGCAAGTAAAAGCCAACGCCTGGCTGCCACCGTCAGGGCACAGCAGCCAGGCCAAAGAGCAGTGAAAGTGCCCACGCCAGAACCCCCCAAACCTGCCCTAGTGATAGAGGTGTCACTAGAGTTGCAAAACGGATACCCTCTGAAGATTAAGGCACTGTTGGACTCAGGCAGCTCCTGCAATTTCATGAGCAAGGAGTTTGCAGCTGAACACCAGATACAGACGATCCCTTTAAGCAACCCCCTACAGGTGACCACGATCGATGGCAGGGAGCTGTTGGGAGGGGAAGTCAGCTTGCAGACCGTCCCAATGACAATGAAGGTGGCAAGGCACACGGAACTGATAGCGTTTAATGTGGCTACCTTGGGAGGGGCTCCCATTATTTTGGGGATGAGCTGGCTGGCGTTACATGATCCACTGGTGGGCTGGCATCAGAGAGTGGTTTCCTTTGGTTCCGCACATTGCTTAGAACACTGCAGGGAGGGAAAGGGTTCAGCAGGAGCCCGAGCTACCCTAGCAGGGACGGAAGTAACGGAGAAAGTGAAGGTACCACAACAATACGCAGATCTCAGCGACGTGTTCAGCGAAAGGGAAGCTAACCAACTACCCCCGCATAGACCCTTTGATTGTCAAATCAATTTACTCCCTGGGGCACAGCTCCCTGTAGGCAAGTTGTATGCCATGTCAGACAGAGAAATGCAGGAGTTACGAGAATTCATCGACAAGAACCTGAAGAGGGGTTTCATCAGAGAGTCAAGGGCAGTGGGGGGGAGTCCAGTGTTTTTTGTGGATAAAAAAACACGGACAAGCCGAGACTTGTGTGTGATTTTAGGGCCTTAAACGCAGTGTCAGAACCATTGGCCTTTCCCATGCCTAGAATAGATGACATTTTGAACAGGGTGCGGAAGGGAAAGATTTTTACCAAGCTGGACCTAAGGGGGGGCGTACAATCTGATACGTATAAGGAAAGGGGATGAATGGAAAACCACCATGTTCACCCCTTTGGGGGCATTTGAATATCTCGTTATGCCATTTGGATTACAAGCAGGCTCAGCGTGCTTTCAATCGCTGATGAACCACGTACTAGGGCCTTTGCTTTACAAGAATTGTGTGGCCTTCCTGGATGACGTGTTGGTGTATTCTGAGAATGAGGAGCAGCATGTGAGAGACGTCAGAGAAGTGTTGCGCAGGCTGCTAGACAACCGGCTGTGGGTGAAACTGGAGAAGTGTCAGTTTCATACCAAGGAGGTGGAGTTCCTGGGATACCGCCTGTCAGACAAGGGATTGGCTATGGATCCCGGCAAGGTCCAGGCAGTGCTGGAATGGAAAACTCCCAAAACAAAGAAGGATGTGCAGAGGTTCCTAGGGTTTGGGAACTTTTACCGTAAGTTCATCCGAAACTTTGCCCACTTGACGGCGCCCATAACGGACTGTCTCAGCAGTAAGAAGAAATTTGTTTGGACTGAGGAGGCGGAGCGAGCTTTTGAGGAGCTAAAAAGGGCCTTCGCCTCTGAAGAACAACTTCTGCATGTGGATTTACAAAAAAAGATGAGAGTCGAAACAGATGCATCAGACAGAGCCATTGGGGCGGTGCTTCTCCTGCAGCCAGGGGGGGAGGAGTCAGAGTGGAGACCGTGTGCCTTTTTTTCGCGAAAACTGAACAAATCCGAGAGGAACTACACGGTGTACGATCGAGAACTTCTTGCTATCCATGAGGCTTTTCGGAGATGGCGGTACCTGCTAATTGGCGCACAACATAAGGTGCAAGTGTGCACTGACCACAAGAACCTAGAGTATTGGAGAACGGCACAAGTGCTCAACCAACGGCAGTTGAGATGGGCCCAGGAGTTCTCCAGATTTAACTTTGAGATTTGTTATGTGCCCGGCCCAGAGAACGTTAGGGCGGACGCTCTCTCACGTAAACCTGAATATTTGGAGGGGGAGGGAGCACCCGAAGAGAGACATGTCATTCCAGAGGACCGCTGGGTGTGTGGGGCGGCATTGGTGGGGCAAAGAGAACTGGTAGAGGGAACGGAGAACGATGAATACGCACAGGACAAAATCAGGGGACTCAGGAGGGAGGGAGATAAACCCGGAGGTTTTGAGGAGAGAAACGGGGCGTTGTACTACAAGGGAGCGTTATATATACCTGAAGGAGAGTTGAGGGGGAAGGTACTCAAGCAGCTGCACGATAGCCCCACAGCGGGGCATTTTGGGCAACACAGAACCATGTGGCTGGTGACCAGGGAATTTTGGTGGCCTAAGGTCAGGGAAGACGTGCGGGAGTATGTGAGGAGTTGTGACCAATGCCAGCGAGCCAAAGGGGAAAGGCGGGCGCCGGCAGGGTTATTAGAACCGCTACCCACACCAGAAAGACCATGGGAAGCAGTAGCTATAGATTTCATGACTGATCTGCCAAGGTCCAGAGGGAAAACAGCCATCATGGTTGTGGTAGACCTGTTAACCAAAATGGCACACTTTATAGCCTGCTCGCATGCGGTCACGGCAGAAGAAACCGCTAAATTGTTTGTAGAAAATGTGTTTAGGTTGCATGGCGCCCCCTTGAGGGTGGTTTCAGACCGGGGGAAACAATTTACTTCCAGGTTCTGGAGGAAGCTCATGAGCTTACTGCATGTAGAGGTAAATTTCTCGACGGCCCGGCATCCTGAAACCAATGGGCAGGCGGAAAGAGCCAATGGCATCCTCCAACAATATTTGAGGTGTTACGTCAATGACAGAGAGAATGATTGGGTGGAGAAGTTGGCATTGGCGGAATTTGCCTACAACAATGCGGAGAACGTGTCCACGGGGATGAGCCCCTTTTTGGCAAATTACGGGTGCCATCCCAGGGCTTTCCCAGGGGGGGAAGGGGAGAGATGGAGCGTTCCAGCTGCCGAACAGTTTGTAGAAGAAATGGAAGCTATCCATCGCCAGCTCCAACTTAACTTAGACAGGGCCAAGGAGGAATATAAGAGGCAGGCAGACAAACACAGGAGAGAAGGTGAAACCATTAGGGTGGGGGACCAAGTGTGGCTGTCAACCCAAGGGTTACCCTTCAAAGGGGGTTGTAAGAAGTTAAGACCCAAAAGACTGGGCCCATTTGAAATCACACAACAGGTCAATCCAGTGGCTTTCAGACTCCGGTTACCGAACCACATGAAGCTGCACCCAGTTTTCCACAGGTCATTGCTGTCACTGTATAAAGGGGACAGAGAAGGGAGGGTCACTCGGGGACCAGCAATGGAGGAAAGGGAACAAAGCTACAATGTAGCGGAGATCCTCGATTCCAGGTGGAAGGGAGATCAAGTAGAGTATTTGGTAATGTGGGAAGGGGAACCGGAGTCGGAAAACACCTGGGTTAGGGCAGAGGATGTCAATGACGAAGTTTTAATAGAAACTTTTCATCAGAGGTTCCCATGTAAACCTCAGCCTGTAGCGAGGTTCCGGAGGGAATACTTTGCCACCACCGACGAAGAAGAGGAGTTGGAGGGGTTCACGGATTCCAAGGAGGAGGAGGATTCAGCGAGCCAGGACGGCGATCGATGGAGGGAATTGTTCGAGACGTCTGAAGATGAAGAAGATTCTTTTCGGGGTTTTACCTCTTCACCTCCCAGAGGAGAGGAAATGGGAGGGGTGAGGGGGGCCCTGGAGGGGAGGTGGATGTCAGGGAACTGCCATCGGAGGGACAGGTGGTGGAGGGGCTCAGGGAGGAAGGAAGAGACTCAACAGCTGAAGCAGGAACCAGCAGGGGGAGGAGTGGATCTCTGAGGGAATGCGAGCAGGAGGGAGGGCTCAGAGACGCTTCCAGCGAGAACAGTGGGGAGGTATCTGAAGCTCCCATAGGGAGACCCACGCCTCGCCGGAAACTGTCATGCCGTGAGTCCAGAAGGCGGGTTTCCGTTAAGGAGCTCTTATGTTGGAGACGATTCCGAAAACAACCACTGTCGGAATCTACAAGTGACTAGGGCAGACATGTTTGTGGAGCTCTGTCACACACAGAGGTTTGTGAAGCGGCACAAACTCTGAGGGAGCACGATTTTACGCACAAGCAGCTAATCATCCCATCACAGTATCTTTCCAGGCAGTGGAGAGGAAGATAGTCTTGCATAGAATTATAAAATTTGGGAGAACAGGTTCTTTGAGATTCCTGCATTACAAGGGATTGGTCTGGATGACCCTCGGGGTCCTTTCCAACTCTGATGGTTATCGATTTGTGGTATCGTGGAGGTGGGCTTTTTCACTGCTGGCACTAATGAACTCGTGTTCAGAGTTTAAAGTTGTTATAGCCTTTGTATGCAACAGGATCTCAAAACTGTTTCAGTGTTTAATAGGCAGCTAGTGCAGGTTCTTTATAAAATGATATACAGAGTCCTATATAAAGTCCTATATAGAGTCCAAAATAAATATATATTTAAAAGGATGCAAGTAGTCCTATCAACCCTTGATGTATCAAAATCCCATGTATTTTGATGAACTTTCACTGCCAGATAAAAATGCTTAGGACGTACAGAATTTAACAGAAGTGGGGAATCTAGAGTTCCAATGTCAGGGTGTCAGATTCTGGGCTGCTACTTTTCAATTTGTTCGGTTACTTAGACTGTTTATATGCTGCTTATTATTATTATTATTATTTATTTATTAAGTTTGCATACTACCCTTCATCTGGAGAACTCGGGGCACTTTACAATATGAAATACAATATAAAAAAACACAACACAAAATACAGAGAAACTCTCTGAGAAACTCTCTGAGTGGCTTGAACACCATCATAATGAAAATGTCCTCATGTTGTCCTCTGAAGCAAGGGTCAATGACCTGCTGAGCAGGTCAATGTTGCTTAGCTCCTGATGAAGGCATTTAATGTTGATATGACTACTAAAATCGTTGGACTAGATGACCCTTGGGGTCCCTTCCAACTCCGCAATCCTATGATGCTATGAAGATTTTATGCTTTTCTGCCTACATCATACCTGCATCTTTTGCAAATAGGAGTCAGCTGCACCTTTAGATTAAGTTTATGAAGGGTTAAACCACAGGCAACATGGGATTTGTCAATAAGAAGACTGATAACCATTTGCCCATCATTTGGTAACAGTGCTTTTAAACCTACACCGCTAATTATGGCCCAGTTGAAAAATGGAGTGAGATCCCAGCAGCGAAAATGTCGATAGGAGGTTTAGAAAGGATTGATCTGGTGTGAGCTAGAATGGAAGATCCAATGGAAAAAAAACCCAAAAGCTTTAATACACTTCCAGAAAGTTTTAAAAGTTTAGGAAGCTTTGTAAATTTGGAGACTGACTACCTAGAAATAATACCCTGAAAAGCTGCAGATAAATGGTAATTTATTTGTATAAATAGTTATTAAATGTTAAAAGTGGAGTCTAGTTGTTGGACTCCAACTCCCATCAGCTGCAGCCAGAATGAGCCTTTGTCAAGGATGATGAGAGTTATATAGTCCAACAATATGTGGAGGACCATAGGTTCTCCATCCTTATCCAAAGACAGGTATGTTCACATCTCACTATAATACCATTTGGTGTTATTTTTTGCCCATTTACTTGTAGGCTGAGGGTGCCACAATAAGGAGAACAGGATGTAGCTTCCTTGGAGACAGTTTCCATAACCTGGCACCAGACAAGCACATGAAGATTTGAAATAGAGAACCAACTATATCATTTGCAACTGGACTCTGGACTGCATATGGAGACAGAGGAAAGAAGAGAGAAACTTAGTTGTTTGGGAACAGGAAGAAGCTGTTACTGTATCTCTTAAAACTACACATATATCAGCCTTGTTGGTGAATTACTCTTTGGAGAAATAAATCAAAAGTCAAGAGCTGAAGAACTGCATGTTGCAAGGGGCCTTGGGATCTGGAAGATCCCATTCAAACAAAACTGCCTAGGGATGCAAGGCAATTTTCTCATTGGGGAACTGCAAACCTCTGGCCAATTACTTCTGTGGCCATAAATGTGACAATCAATCAGAGCAGAAGTGAAAGCAATAAGAACCTGCCCACAAATCCTCTTCCATTAAAATATATTGTGCGATTTGACACTTTGCATTTTTAAGGTTCTTTTTAAGAGACGTAATAATACAATAACAATGAATAAAATAAATTTGAACAGATTCCATAGATTATACGGAAAACAGTGAAATCATATTGAAGATTTAAGAGTGACTAATTCTAAACCTTTCCTTCAAGAAAGCAAATGAAAATGGTTAATGAGGAAAAGTTCCTTGTAGATATTTTCAAACAATAGATGCTATAGAATTCAGTGATGGCCAAACGTGGCCCTCCAGCTGTTTTGGGACTACAATTCCCATCATCCCTGACCACTGGTCCTGTTAGCTAGGGATGATGGGAGTTGTAGCCCCGAAACAGCTGGAGGGCCAAGTCTGGCCATCACTGCTAGATAAAGCTATATCAAAACTGCCTTTGAGAGGTTTTATTTGCTTTCACTTATCAAAATTGCCCATCTTATTTGCCCTCCTCCCCAATTCCTACCCCCCCCCAAAAAAAACCCATAACATTTTGGTTATTGATGGTACCATCTCACTGCACTTTATATCTCAGATGTGATGTGGACAGAGAATGGCTATGCAGTTTTTTTAAAAATGAACAATAACTGAAAGATGAGCCTTAGCCCACGCCACTCATGCTTCCTTACCAGTTTTAATGCTTCAAGGAATGTTATGGACATTATGGGGGGGGTGAGGGGTCACTGTTTATGCAGTATCTTGTAATGTAACCCTTCCCGCTGCAGCTTTGACCTCCCCCCAATGCCCCCATATGGTAATTAAGATCCAATCACGCTGTTTCAAAGCCTAATTGCCACACAGCAATTATTTTCAGAGGGCTTGCAGCAATTAGACCTGAAAAGCAGCTTTCCATTGGCTCTGGTGGGAGAGAGATTTGTGAAGACTAATTACTTAAATGAGGCAGGCCCTTACATCAGGGGACAGGCCATAGCTCAGTAGCAGAGCATCTGCCTTGCAAGCAGAAGGTCCTTGGTTCTATCCTCGGCATCTCCCGGTAGGACTAGGAGAGACCAAGATGGATCAAGGATCTGATTCTGTATAAGGCAGCTTCCTATGTTCCTGTGTAGAGATTCCACAAACTTCCCTTCAGGATTTATATCGGTAACTTCCCTTTATATCAGTGATTTATATCAGTGAGAGCCAACATTTCAATGTCAGTCAGAGGACAGGATTTTCACAGTTGTAGCCAATCTGATGCCTTCCAGATGTTGTTGGCCTTCAGCTTCCATCATCCCTGAGCATTGGCCAGGCAGGCAAGGCCTGATGGAAGTTGGAGTGCCAACAACATCTGGAAAGGACCTTTTGGCTATTTCTGCTATAATATTTTCTGGATATGTTTGTGTGTGTGTGTGTGTGTGTGTGTGTGTGTGTGTGTGTGTGTGAGATAGATAGATAGATTAGATAGATAGATGATAAACAGATAGATGAGAAATCTCAAAGCGCTTCACGATATACATAAAAACTATTAAATTCACTAAAAAATAACAATTAAAATATCCAGATGGCCACCATGAAATTAATAGCTGTGGTGGTATGTAATTGCTTTCTTTCTTTCTTTCTTTCTTTCTTTCTTTCTTTCTTTCTTTCTTTCTTTCTTTTATGTTCTGCTTTCTAACAGTTTAAGATATTACAGTGTTTTTAAATGTTTTCAATAAGTTTTTATTATTATTTCATTTTAAATAGTACTATTTTATGATTTTGATGTCTGCAGCTCTGGACTAGTTTGGAAGGAAGGGTGGAATACATTTTTGTTAAGAAAAATAAAATACAATAAAACAAATGCCACATACTTTTAAACAGCTACAGCAGCTTGACCCAAAAATAAAAAGGGAAAGGAACTACATTTCAACAGTCAGGGAATGACATGGTTAAAAGATAGGTGTTTAACAGTCTGGAAAAGCATTCCATCTTCAACACACACCTAATACAGAGGTCATGCCACAAAATAGCCATTTGCTATTGAAAGCAATAGCAAACACTACCTAAGAACATAGGATGCTGTCCTGCTGTATATACTTCCAGGAGACATGCCTTTGGAAAATAGGAATCTACTTTATACTCCATCTTACCACTGATCTGTCTAGCCCAGTTTTTCCTGCATTGACTGACTGAAGCTGTCCAACATTTCAGACAGCAGACACTCTCAGCCCTATCCGGAGACGCCAAGCATTGAATCTAGGGTCTTCTGCAGGTGAAGCAGATTCTCTACCACTGAGCTATTGCCCTTCCTATAGGTATACAACCCCTAGCAGAATGGTACAATGTGATGTGGTTTAAGGCACAAGTCATAAAGATCTCCTTATATTAGATATAAGGGCTTAGTCTCTCTCCCTCCCACACACCCCATTTGTGAGTTCTGGAGAAACTACTTGAATGTTTGAAGAGGGCTGGTGTTGCATTTATGACTGAAATAACACATGCCACACATTGAATGAATCGCATACCTCCTGTTATTAAACAGGTACCAAGAGAAAATGATATGTTAATAGAAGTCTAATTGATGCTTTCTTTAATAAGCTTGGCTTGACTTATACAGCACAAGTGTTGGGAAGCAGCGATGCTGGAAGGGGAGCACTTAAAAAATAAATCCGCAGACACAGTTTCACCTGTAGAAGGGATCTGAGATTTGTGCTGGTTCCAACAAGATAATTGTGTTGCCAAGAAGGGGTTCAATTTACTTTTTCTCCCTCTCCCTCTCTGTATTTTATTTAAGATGGATTTTCTTTCATCCACTTCAAGTGATGAGTGGCATCAATTCCTGAGACAGACAATGGAATAATTGTGTCTATAAAATACAGTTCCTGACTTCTGTCAGATGGAGAAGCCAATGTCTATGCAGAACTCACCCAGATGCATTGCTTATGCAGTATTTGAAATAGAAAAGTAGACAATCTGGACTTCCTGAAGCTTAACCAAAATGCTGGCATTCTTTGAAATTCACACTTCTCCAGATTTCATAATCTAGTGATAACAACAAAATGTGTATGACGGTGTGTTAGGGGACAGTGTTCATTGAAATAGATATGTTTGTGAAAGTAGCATATACATATACATTACAACAGGGAAAATTACTTGCAAAGATTTGCACACAAGGAAAAATTGCATATCAAATGTGTACATTAGGAGAAATGTGCAATAAAATGCTGAACATCTTTTGGATCAATTTTTCCTTTTCAAGCTGCACATTGCATCAAAAAACCGTTCTGCTTCTGTTGAAATTCGGTTTTATCTAGACCTGTGCACCAGCGGCCTCTCAAAATTCTCTACCTCATTCGCCAGCAGATTATTTTTTGTGGGGATAGGGGGAAATGATTTCACTGAATTCGGCACAGGAAATGAGAATTTCACCAACCATGTCCAAAGTGCACTTCTAAATTTGCAGCCGCCGCCACAAAGCATTTCTCCCCATTCACCTAAGCACATCCCTTTGCCACTATTTTGATCCTCCAGGACAACCTGGACTATGTAGAGCCATTGCAGGACACTGTGGGCAGGACATGGTAACTGCCACAAAAAGAAAAGGGCAGAGAATTTATTAAGAGTATTAGTATTAGTATTATATTTGTACCCAGCCCATCTGATCAGCCTTCTTTTTCCATGACAGTTAGAAAACAATGGATTTTTTTTTCCTTTGAGAAATTTCAGCTCTATTTTCACCAGAAACTTCAAAGTTCACTTTGAATTTGTTGACATTCAGATCCCCCCATGGGATCTGCAACCCAACTTCTGCAAAAGTTTGCTAGACTCGATTAAATCTATTTTAGCTTCCTTCCTTCGGGATTTCTCAGATTTGCTGCCCCAGTAGGAACTTTAAAGGTCATCAAAAATTTCATCCTGTAAGGAAATGTGTCAATAAACACCATCGTTAGAGTTCTGATTTTTATTTTTAAAATGAACATCCCCGCTTCCCTGCGTCCTTTTTTTCCTTTTCTTCAGGAAGCTTTATCCCAACAAACCTTGTAGTTTAAATGTCTCAAAACTCATGGAGCAGATGCACTCAATTCAGTCAAGACTCCGAGCTGTTGACTGTCATGCACCATTATCAGACTTCAGAATGCCTGTCTCTTATCTGAAGGATGTTACCTCCCAACAGGGCTGATATTTGCCTTTGGTGTCAGCCTTCAGGCATGTGATCTTTGATCATGGATCAAGTCCTTTGTGGTAATGTAACGTGGTAACAACAAAGCACCAATTTCACAGTGACTGACTGGCTGTTGCCTGTTGTGCTTCTGATATGAGTAAGTAAACTTCACTGAACATTCTGAGCATATTCCTAGCTTGGGCAAACACATTCCAATATGTAGCCTTGCCTGGTTATTATTAATAATAATGGAATCTATGGGTGCAAGCTCACTAATAGCTCAGTGCACCATTCTCTTCATGTGTAGTGAAGGCTTCAAGATCCCGTACTGTGTATCCAATACAGTATTCGTGATCATCAGTAGGTACAAGTTAGTTCGGATTGATGAAATGATTGCTTTCTAGTCCATGCCCTTTTAGGATCCCTTTTGTAGGGATTCCCTTCTCTAGGATCCATTTTAGGAATTCTCTGTGGCACAATTAGTTAGTGCGTTCGGCTGTTAACCAAAAGGGTGGTGGTTTGAGTCCCTCCCAGGGACAGCATTTTTATCCTACTGGTGCAGCAGTAAAACTGCTTTCACATTTACAAAGCTAAGCAGAGACTGCTAGGGTTTCAAATTGGATGGGGCACCATTTCAACCATCCCTTATATGGTGGGAAACTCCCTTATCCCAGCGCCATTTCCCGCTGCTGTCCCGGATTGATGATATCCTGTAAATTTCCCGGGTTTCAAAGGAAGCAGCTCCTCTCCCTCCCTCCCTGCCAGCCAGGGAGGAGGGAGGCTCCAACTGTGTTGCTTGGCTGCGTTGCTCACCCAATAAGGAGTCTAAGAACGACTTGGGGGGTGGAGCTTGCATGCCTTGTGCCGATCAAATCGGCCGCATTGCCTGGGGACTCGCCTTTGCTCAGTGCTTCCCAGCGGAGAGGTGATGGTGGTTTTCCTTGCTGCATCCCCTTTGCCGGGTTGCTGCGCTGTGGTAACCACCGCTTGAGGCTTCGTTTGGCTGCTGGCTGGGCTTTCTGCCTTTGGCTCGGGGGGCTCAGAAGTCGAACATACCTATGCTTGGAATCTAATGGATACGTCATCGATGACCCAATCACCCTTGCCAGGGAAAAGGCCTGTCTGGAGCGGGGACACATGGTGGAGAAAAGGAAAGGAGCTGGTTGAGTACAATGGCGGTGGTGATCTCGTGGGGGGGGGGGTTGGATTTGTTTGGGAGGCTCCTTTGATTGACTGTTATGGGGAAAAGGAAAGGAGCTGGTTGGCTAAAATCCCTTATTTTGGCTGCTGATCCCTTATTTCCGAGGCTTCTGGTCCCTTATTTTGAAATCTGTAAGTTGACAGCTATGCACCTTTTGTTGAGATAGGTTGGACTTGATGACCCTCAGGATCCCTTCCAACTCTACAGTTGTTCTCCCATGGGAGTCTGCCTACTTCTCCTGATCCGCCAGGCCTTTGGTCGGGGTTCAGTCTGATTCTTTTCTTTCTGTATAGGAACAAGCATTAAAGAGGCCTCCTAGCCCTCTCACAGGTCCTTTATAAGACCAGTGGTAACATTTGGCCCTGGAGAATATTAACCGCTCTCAGTTGTACCTGTGGACTGCCATCTGTCCAGATTTGAATTTGTTCTGAACTAATTGTAAGATATATTTTAAGTGATTGCCTGTTTTTATTTTCTTATGTTATTTGTATACTGTGTAGGTTTTATGATGTTAGTCACCCTGAGCCTGGCTCCGGCCAGGGAGGGCGGGGTACAAATAAATTATTATTATTATTATCATTATTATCATTATTATCATTATTATCATTATTATCATTATTATCATTATTATCATTATTATCATTATTATTATCCACAGGCCCAAAGGAGGGCCTGGTAAAATGGTTTGATGCAGGGATACCAAATAAGGATGTCAAAAATGATGGAAAGTTTAAGTCTAGTGCTTTATTAGAAGAAAGTATAAACTTACAAAGGATTGCAAAGCCTTGCAGCCTTGAGTCAGTGTGAACACCAAAACAGCAAGTGTTTGTCATGATTATCTACACCCATTTTATGCATTACTTATAAGAAAACAGCATACATGAGTTTCACCAGAAACTCCTTTCAGTCAACATGGCCAATGAAGGCAAAGGTGACAGGTATCCATGTCTATGGATAGCTCCTTTTGGTGATAAACATCCCTCTCATTATCAAAGAAATCTGAGCAGATGGTACAATGGGCACGGATAGGCATCCTTTACAACTGCAAGATCAAGGAAAAGATGCAAAGACCCAGATGTGGAACAGCCTCTCTGCCCGTCTCGAGCTCTTGTCCTCCATCTTCCTTCCCCCGCCCTGAACCCGGGAAGTTTCCTGGGAAGGAGCACTCTCCCTGCAGCCGCCGCTATCAGGCCCAACAATGAACCTGTCAGTTTCCAGTTCAAGCCTCACTTGGTTGCCGGATTCAAATTTGGTTCCTATCTCAGAGATTTCCGGAAGGGAACGGAAATGATGTTCTTAATTAAGGCGCGGGAGCAAGCCATGGCTGAACTGATAATACCCTTGCTGGTACCTTTCCTGGCAAAATCAGAGGCTCACTATGTCAGGTTCCTATTGGAAGACCGGGCAAATGCTAGAACATTAGCAGTGGCAAAGTTTTTATCGGTGGTTGCAAGAACCAATGATCCCTATATTCTGAACAAAATGCATCTTTAACCTGGAGGTAGGCTGTATGAATTGTGTATTGCTTTGTAACGATTTGTTGGGTCTCTGGACCGTAATAAAGATTGATTGATTGATTGATTGATTGATAAACAAAAGTCCCAAGCAAAGTAATGCAAAGGAATACTGAAAAAAAGAAAGTGTTTGAGGAGAACATTAAGACCAACAATACAGAATTATTTAAATGCATTACAAGCAGGAATCCAAGTGGTGCTGGTGCGGACGACGGGCATTTCGTTCCCAACACAGGGCTGCAGATACAGCCATTTCCCTCTTCTTCACTTCTAAGATTGGTTTGTTGAGAGCAAATTAGTCAGGCAAAAAAGAAGAGTGATGAAGCCGGGGACATTTTGGTTGCAATGCAATTAACATTTCCATCTTCCAAGAAAAAAAGGGTTAAAAAAATACCATCTGGTTTTCGAATATTAAATGTGCTAAAAAAAAAAAAGGAGCGCTCTTGTGTGCCTCCCTGAAATTATATTTCTCATTTGCTGTTGGCAATCAGGAAAAAAGCAAAAAGAAACAGAAATGTTCTCTGTGAGTAACAGGGCTGCGTGCAAAGTGGAAGCTAATCAAGCAGGTGCAGATCATCATTCTGATAATGATTCGGTAATAACTGCCATGCCAAATATGGCCAATGACTGCAAACACTATCCTGAAGTTGGTATGTTTTGAAGGACCACATTTTAGAGACAAAAACCTGGAGTGGAATCAAGGCCAGCCAGATTCTGGCTGTCGGGATTGTCTAGAGCTGGTATATTTGCATGGATGGAATGTACTCTTGAGCCAGTGTGGTGTAGTGGTTTAGAGCGGTAGACTCGTAATCTGGGGAACTGGGTTCGTGTCTCCACTCCTCCACGTGCAGCTGCTGGGTGACCTTGGGCCAGTCACACTTCTTTGAAGTCTCTCACTCACCTCACAGAGTGTTTCTTGTGGGGGAGGAAGGGAAATGAGAATGTTAGCTGCTTTGAGACTCCTTCGGGTCGTGATAAAGTGGGATATCAAATCCAAACTCTTCTTCTTCTTCTTCTTCTTGAGCTATGATGATCCCTCCTGCTTGCCTGCATGAAGGAGATAAGTGCATGTATGTATGTATGTATGTATGTATGTATGTTTATTACATTCATAAACTACCATTTTCTCCAAGGAGCTCAAGGCGGTGTACATGCTTCTCCCTCCCCCACCATTTTATCCTCACAGCAACCCTGTGAGAAAAGTTAGGATGAGAGATGGTGACTGGCCCAAGGTCACCCTGTGAGCTTCATGGCTAAGTGGGGATTCAAACCCTGGCCTCTTGGGTCATAGTCCAACACTCTAACCATTACACCACCCAGGCTTTCATGTAGAAAGCTGTGGCTTTTGCATGAAATAAATGTAGCCTATCGTGAAATAGTAAGAGTTATGCCTCTAGCCCAGCCGACCAGTGGCGTGTGGCCCTCAGAAAGTAGCTCATGAGGAAATGTGGCCCTTGGGGTTAAGGCATACTCCCCACCTGGTCTACAGTAGTCACCCACAGGTTATGTATCACATATTGATTGATTGATTGATTGATTGATTGATTGATTGCATTGTATTGTATACATACCAGATGGCAGTCCCTTCAAGGTCCCTTCAGCACCCCCTCTTTTGGTTTTGGAAAACTTTGTAACCCATTTCATGACTCCAGCACATGATTCTCTTGCATGCTCAAAGTGACTTCTTAGCAACAGCTGAATTAATTTTATAATGAATGATTTTAGAGTGTTGTGTTGTGTTGTACTGTTGTACTGTTTTATTGTTCTTAGCCGCCCTGAGCTCGGCTTCGGCTGGGGAGGGCGGGATATAAATAAAATTTATTATTATAATTATTATTATTATCAGCTCCATTTGGTATGCAGGCTGAGACCCTACCTGTCCGTGGACTGTCTCGCCAGAGTGGTGCATGCTCTGGTTATCTCTTGCTTGGACTACTGCAATGCACTCTATGTGGGACTACTTTTGAAGGTGACCTGGAAACTACAACTAATCCAGAAAGTGGCAGCTAGATTGGTGACTGGGAGCAGCCACCGAGACCATATAACACCAGGCTTGAATGACCTACACTGGCTCCCAGTACATTTCCAAGCACAATTCAAAGTGTTGGTGCTGACCTTTAAAGCCCTAAACGGCCTCGGTGCAGTATACCGGAAGGAGCGTCTCCACCCCCATCGTTCTGCCCGGACACTGAGGTCCAGCGCTCAGGGCCTTCTGGCAGTTCCCTCACTGTGAGAAGCCAAGTTACAGGGAACCAGGCAGAGGGCCTTCTCGGTAGTGGCACCCGCCCTCTGGAACGCCCTCCCATCAGATGTCAAAGAAAAAACAACTACCAGACGTTTAGAAGACATCTGAAGGCAGCCCTGTTTAGGGAAGCTTTTAATGTTTAATAGATAATTGTATTTTAATATTCTGTTGAAAGCCGCCCAGAGTGGCTGGGGAAACCCAGATAGATGGGCAGGGTATAAATAATAAATTATTATTATTATTATTATTATTATTATTATTATTATTATTATTGACTTAGAGAAAAGATGAGTAAGAGATGGCACAACACCAGAACTCATGGATAGCCTATGCATCTGAATGTTGGAATATTCAGGATAGCTAAAGAAAGAAAGCATTTGTTCACACAGCACATGGTGAACTTTCTCCCCCAAGAGGCAGTGATGGCCACTGACCTTAGGTGGCTTCAAAAAAGGATTAGACAAATTCATGGAGAGGGCTAACAATGGCTGCTAGCCATTATGGATATGCTCTGTTTCCATATTTGGAGGCAGTGATGTGCTTCTGGAAACCAGTTGCAAGAAACCACAGGGGGCACAAAAGCTCTTGTGTTTGAATTCTGCTTGAGGGTTTCCCACCGGCATCTTGCTGGCCATGGTGAGAACAGGACGCTGGACTGGATGGACCACTGGCCTGATCCAAGAGCCTCTTCTCATGTTCTTAAGCTTTATCCCCACCATGTGTTAGGGATGGGTTGTTGGCTGAGGTGAGACAAGAGCTGGGATGCTGGAGCTGTGGGATAAAGCAGGAGGCAATAGGCTTGCCAACTTGCAGGAAATATTGGAGGGGCTCTGGTAAGCCCTGCCCTGCATAACTGGTCACATGACGAGGCACAACCACACCATTTGAATGGCAAGGCCCATCAACTTTGGGGGGTGGCCCACTCAAATATTTTATTGGGGGGTGAAGGGACCTCGGCCCCTAGGAGTTGGCTCCTATAGGAGGCAGTGTCCACATCAAAGAACAAGTCACAAGGCAGCTCAAAGGGTGAGCCAGGGTTCAGGACTGAAAAACAATGGAAGACACAGGAATACAAATCAGTCAACCAGAAGCTCCTTTGTGAGCGGCACTCTAATGAATACCCACTGTATTGAGGGGGGGCCTTTATAAAGTTAATGTATATTGGGCTGGGGTGATGACATGTAAATTTCTCTTTTAGTTTTCCTTCTTGGCTTCTGTTCCTGGGAATGAGACAAAAGAACCTATTTTGCAACAATTTTCGCTAATATATGCATTATTATGATAGCTATTGTATATTGTATGTGTTTGGATTATCAGTGTATTTGGGTGACTTTGTATGATTTTATGATTTAACTCAGGCATAGGCAAACTCAGCCCTCCAGATGTTTTGGGACTACAACTCCCATCATCCCTAGCTAGTAGGACCAGTGGTCAGGGATGATGGGTACTGTAGTCTCAAAACATCTGGAGGGACAAGTTCGCCTATGCCTGATTTAACTGTTTTAATTTATGCCAATAAAGGCTATTAGTAGAAACATTATAACTTTACACTAAAATGTTCATTTTGGTTCAGATTTTGTAGTTGAGAAACAACATCACAAAATTCAGAGAGGTGCGAATTCCCCGGGAAAGCAATCAAACATTTGTGTTTGTGTATTGTTGGATTAGATAGATACATCTTAAAATGTAAACCAAATTTCTCCTCCATTTGTAGTCTTGTCCCTTAAAAAAACCAACAACCTGTGAGCTCTACTGTGAAGAGAGAAAATGGTGTTTAATTGCTGTGCATAACTCACTTAATTCCCAAAAAGAGCATAATCCACTGTCCATTATCCAACTTTAATCTTTCCCTGTGTTTATACTTTCTTCTAATACCGTCCAAAAAAGCCTGGGCAGATCTACAGCTGGATTTGAGATGTATGTGAAGTACACAACCAACTTCTTTAATCGCTTCTGACACCATCCAAACCCATATGCAACCTCCGCATAAGCAGGAGATAATTTGGACAGATGTTTTACTGACTGGAGCTTATTAAAATTCACCAAATGTGAGCTGTCAAAGTCAAACAGCTCCAAGCACAATAACTCAGAGCCAAAGTGGAGGAACTAGGAGAACAAGATTACAGCATCGTGATGTGATCTCTTGACAAGTGGCGAGGGAAACTTGAGAGCAATGAACAAGAGTGGGGGGGGGGATAAAGAGGAGCATAGGCTTACTTCTGATGCAATACTTGTAAAAGTTTGTTTCCCCTAGAAAAATGTTCTTCAGCCTTGGGTCCCCAGAGGTTGCTGAAGAGCAACTCCCTAAATCCTCAGCCAGTTTAGGCAATGGTCATAGATGATGGGGACCCAAGGTTGAAGAACACTGCCCTAGACTGATTTAAAAGATGGAGTAGAGGGCAGAAGGTGGTTTCTGATTCAAAACATGGAGTGATTTTGCTTTATTTTTTGGTCATCCAAGAAACTAGAAAGTTCATATCTTCCCTGAGATGTATGGCACAAAGGTGATGCAAGTATGCCCATATACAAGTATGGGACTAAGATACTTGAAATCTGTCTCTTCCACTGTGACTTTTCTGGCCCAGGGCACCTTACCCTGCAGAACCTGCTCTTACAATCCACCATAGTCAGAGGGAAGGAAGGAAGGGCATTTTCTACTTTCCAAATGGTTCCCCAACACCCTCTTTGAAGCTCTGAACAAGCTGTTGTTATCTTTTTACTTTGCCTAGTTTGTGGTTTGGCTTGAAGTTCTTTTGTGCTTTTGGACTTTGCTTCAGCTGTTTTATTCTGCTCTTCTTATGGAATTAAAATGAGCAACGTATTGCCTTCCCACTAGTTTGTCGTGAGACGTTTTGGTGTCCCTTTTAGGTTCAACGATACATAAATGATATTAAATAAATAATTCAACAAGCATGTAGCTAGACCTGGTTTGTACAAATATTTTATACTAAGGGGGGGGGGTATTGTAGCAGAATAATCCTATGCATAGTCAGCTGTGTGTGCAGAGACCCTCGCACCACACCTTATGTGTGAGGTATCATATGAGCAGGAGCAGGGCAAGTAGAGATATGGTGGCAGAAAACAGGGTTGAACTATTGCAGAGTATGCAACTGTGCAAGGAGTTCAAGCCTGTTCAATTTGGGCACACCAGCCATTGCCTGCTGGGAACTGACTGCTGTCTGAACACTGCAGGAAGTAGGATTGAACCATTGTTTGGTTGGCTACTGTGAGAACAAGAGGCTGAACTCTGGGCCAACCCAGAAGGGCTCTTCATATATTCTTAACATCTGGAGGGCTCTAAAATGGGGAAGACTGGCCAAAAGTAATATTTAAAGCAAATCTAAAGGTTGCAGGGCTTTTTCTACAGTGGTTCCCTGTTTGTGGAATGTTCTTCCCTGGGAAGCTTCCCCGATGCCTTCATTTTAGAGCTCTAGGCACCAGGTGAAAACATTCCTCTTCAACCAGGCCTTGGACTGATTAACATCCTATATCCTTTTAAATGTGTTTGTGGGAGAGGCGGTTATTGTTTCATTTTCGTTCTTGTTTTAATTATGTATTTTGTGGTTTTATCTTGTATTTTTATGCTGTGAATCGCCCTGAGGTCTTCGGATGAAGGGCGGTATACTACTACTACTACTACTACTACTACTAATAATAATAATAATAATAATAATAATTTCTTCCTAGGCCGAAACGCCTGGCAGATTATAGGGGAAATTGCTGAGTTTCACCAAGATGACAAAAATGTCCTGTCACTAACGCAAAATAGCAATGTTCATTTAAAATGCCCAAATTAATGGATTCTCATTACTTGATGGTGAAAACCATCATCCTACATTTATACGCAGGCTATGAAATGGGAGAATAAAAACACACAGCAATCAAATTTAGATTACTTGATCCAAATTTAGACTGCATCCATTATGCCCTTATTTTGTTTTAAGCTTCCAAATATGAGGTTGCTAGGAAACACATTGCAAAATAGCAAAAAGAGAATACCATCAGTCTGTTATTCAGCAGCTTCAACACAAAACACAAAATGCACAAGCTCCCCCCTCCCCCAGCCCAAAGAAATCCTGTTTGTTAAAAATGCTAAGAGAAGATAAATCTTAAGTAAGCACGCATTGTATTCTCCCCTTTCTTCCACTAGTGACAACAAAGCGTCCCTTCTTTAGATGACCCAATATCATCAGGTGGAATTCCTAGGCAAATGAAGATGCTGCTTTGCCAACTCCATCCCACCAGATACTGGTCCATTAGGGCAGATGAGGTGCTGCCCCACCAACCTTAGTTTTCCTTCAGCCCCCACTTACATCTTGTGACCCAGCCTGCTAGCTTCCCCCTCTTTAGTCTCAGTGTTGCCCTTGTAGAACTCAGCAAGGAGGAAGACAGAGACGAACCTGAGAGTCCTTTTTGTTCAGGATAATTCAGATGGAAATTCCCAGGTGTAAAAAAAAAGGTTATCTATGTATGCCACTATGGTGGCCCGTGTTTTGTTAGCCCCCAAATGGAAAACGAGCGAGGTCCCAACCAAAGAAGAATGGCAACTGAAACTGATGGAATATGCGCAGCTTGCGAATCTGACGTATAGAATAAGAGAACAAGAAGAACATTCATTTGAAGAAGATGTTTATTGACTATATGGCGGAAATTGTGTACACTTGAGAATGTTGGCAGCATTAAGATAAATTCAACAGTGTAAGTTTTGATGTAAGTAATAATGGAATACTGAATGGTTTAGTTTATATAAAATATGCAGGGATTTATGCTATGTAAAATGAACCATGGAAAGAGAAGAAGGGAAGTTATTGATACAGTGGTACCTCTGGTTAAGAACTTAATTTGTTCCAGGGGTGCATTCTTAACCTGAAACCGTTCTTAGCCTGAGGTACCACTTTAGCTAATGGGGCCTCCCACTGTGATTTCTGTTCTCATCCTGAGGTAAAGTTCTTAACCCAAGGTACTACTTTCAGGTTAACGGAGTCTGTAATTCGAAGTGTTTGTATTCTAAATTGTAAAACAGAAAATTTAATAAAAATTATATTTTAAAAAAAGATGGAGACAAACCTGCAATTACTTGACTCTTCTTGTCATCGGCTCTGGCACCACCTACTGTTGGTCTTCCTGGCTCTTCTGCCCTATCAGTCCTATGGAGCATCAGCCACCACTGGATCTTCCTTCCCAGAGCTCTCTTGTGCACCTGGTGTAAGCCATTATAATTGCCTACAGTGGCCTCAAAGCGAGGTGGGGAACCTTAATCCCAGGAGCCAAATAGGGCCCTGCTGGCTTCTCTGTTTGGCTCACATCCCCCTCCACGGGCCACAACCCCACTGGTTATGCTCTGCAATTTCCTTGAGTGTTCCTTGAGTTCTTGCCGGGCTGGAATGTGTCCCTGAACTCTGGATGGAGAACAGAGAGGGGTGTGTGGGTGTGCACCCAAACTCAACAAAGGTAAAACATTCCTCGTGCCATCCACTTTGCTGTTGGGCCCACCCAGCACAGCCATGTGGCCCTTGGAAAGCTGACCAGAAGGGAATGTGGCCCTTTAGACTCATCCCAGACCTAGAGGAACCTTACTGTGGCCCAGGACATTGTGCCACCCATCAGCAGAGCCACCCACCACAGCGTCTTCTAGCCAGAAGTCAATAGGAGGAGGGGCTTCTGCAAATGAGTAATGTCTGCTTCAGTTATGTGATCTGGGACAAATAAAGAAATTGGCATATTGTATTCTTTTAAATGCATTTGCTGATTTCCCCCTCTGTACACCCCTGCTAAATACAATGTACTGTGCAAATTGAATGCTTTTATTGTTGGCAACTTCTCTCTAAGCTCACTGTGGGGAACAACTACAAACTGGGGAAGACAGGAAAACTGAAAGGGGAGAAGTTTAGGCAAAGGAAATACTCCCTAATGGTTAGATAACAGCCATTTAAAAATGGAAATAGCTGGTAAGTGGCCTTTTCCTTTTTATTTATTTGATGCATGCTTGTTAGTTACTGGAATAAGGGAAAGAGGCAGAGAAAAAACCTGGATGTTACTAGATTTTATTTTGGTGTAGGGAAATAACTTTTAGCTCAGTTTTTAATTATACTGACAATCCTGACATATATATATATATATATATATATGTGTGTGTGTGTGTGTGTGTGTGTGTGTGTGCGCGCGCGCGCTTGAAGGCAACAGATGCTTGAATTTTAAGTGTCTGGAAGGCAAGAAACACAGTTGTTCAATCATGGTTGGGGGCACTTCACACATGCTCAGAGGTACTTTTACTCCTATATCCTGGTGTTTGCATGGAATGGCATGTACCAGACTGCCACACTGAGGGGACTAAAAAAGTGATTCTATGAAGTTTGGGCTTACATTAAAACTGACAATGACAAGAAGACTGCATCTTATGCTAGCAGTGTATTGAAATAGTTGCTTATTACTTACATATGATGAATATACCTAAGTTCCATTCATCTTCCAGACAGGCTGAAAAGATTATACTTCGTCTACAACTGCAAGTGGCCCCTATGTGACTCATTGCCTTGCCCTAGAATGCTGGATTGACGATGTCTGCTTGATTTATTTATTTTTAAGCAAACAAGTTTTCTTACTTAAAACTAAACAGCAGCCTGCTGGATCAGGCCTGGATCCTGTTCTCACAGTGACCACCCAAATGCCCTTGATAATCCCTCAGGCCGGACATGAAAACACTCTCCCATTCTGTGGTTGCCAGTGGCTGGTATTCAGAAGCATAGCTGCCTCTGACTGTGGAGACAGTGCACAGACATTGTGGCTAGTAGTAGGAATCATCACCATCATCATCATCAGCGGCGTAGTGTGGGTTGTCAGCACCCGGGGCAAGGCAAGTAATTTGCGCCCCCTAACCCCTAACCTGCCGCCGCTGCCAGCTTCTTCTTGCTGCTGCCTGGGCTGATCTGGTGTGGTTCTCTCCTGCGCTCAGCGCTGCGCTGGGCAGCCGCTGCACTGTCCCTCCCCCAGATAGTCCCTTGCTCTCTCTCCGCACCGCATGCCTGGCACCCACCCCCTCCACAGTGGGCGGCGACCCAGCGGCTCCGATCGGATTCGCACAGCCAGCACTTCAGTGAGAGAGAGTGAGTGAGCCAGGTAGGGGCAGAGAGCTGCGAGTGCGAGTGCCCCCCCCAGATGTTGCGCCCAGTGCGCCCGGCCCCCCCTGCACCCCCCACACTACGCCACTGATAATAATAATAATTATTTATTTATACCCCACCCGTCTGGCTGGGTTTCCCCAGCCACTCTGGATGGCTCCCAACAGAATATTTAAAACATCCAACATTAAAAACTCTAAGCAGGGCTGCTTTCAGATGTCTTCTAAAAGTCAGATAGTTGTTTCTTTCCTTGACATCTGATGGGAGGACGTTCCACAGGGCAGGTGCCACTACCAAGAAGGCCCTCTGCTTGGATCCTTGTAACCTCACTTCTCACAGTGAGGGAACCGCCAGAAGGCCCTCAGAGATGGACCTCAGTGTCCAGGCTGAACAATGGGGGTGGAGACGCTCCTTCAGGTATACTGGGCCGAGGCTGTTTAGGGCTTTAAAGGTCAGCCAGCACCAACACTTTGAATTGTGCTTGGAAACGTACTGGGAGTCAATGTAGGTCTTTCAGGACCAGTGTTATGTAGCCTCGGTGGCTGCTCCTAGTCACCAGTCTAGCTGCCACATTCTGGATTAGTTGTAGTTTCCGGGTCACCTTCAAAGGTAGCCCCACATAGAGTATGTTGCAGCAGTCCAAGCAGGAGATAACGAGAGCATGCACTACTCTGGCAAGACAGTCCACTCCCAGTCACCAGTCTAGTAGCCTTCAGTAACCTTCTGTATGAATTTGTCTATCCCTCTTTTAACACCATCCCGGTTGGTGGTCATTACTGCCCTCTGTGTGAGCAAGTTTCATAGTTTAACTATGTGCTCTGTGCATAAGTATGTTGTTTTTATCTGTTCTGAATTCTCTAATATTCAGCTTCATTGGATACCCATGAGTTCTAGGGTAGTGACAGTGGGATAAAGACTTTTCTGTATCCACTCTATCTGGGGTTTGGCAACTTGGGATGTTTGGGTCATTCTACAGTGGTTCTTGCCAGTGTTTTTAGGATTTTGTGAGAATGCCGTTTTAAAAAGGATGCTATCTGTTTAGCTGCCTCAGGCGATAAACGAGGTTAAATAGATTAAATGTGGCCAAAGAAATAATCCATGCAATTACTAACCGGGGGAAAATTAACCACCACCACATCAAGTGATGTGAATAGTCAAGAAAATAAACTGTGACAAACCCTGCTCTGGAAATGTCAGTAGGTGCAAATGTGAGAAATGTTTTATGTCCCCTGAAAAAAATCTGGGGATCACTTTTCCTCTCCAAAAATTCAAGACTTTATCAAAAGAAAGGCACCTCTCCACAGGGTTGAAGCAAGATCAGTAGCATTTGGAAATCTCACAGTGCTCAAAATTGACACAGACGAGACCTTACAGGAAGACTGTCAGACTCTTCAAGATTGAGTTACTACCACTGAAAAGTCTATTCAAGTGAAAATGAAAGAACCTACTTAGACTGCCAATACATTTCACAAAATGAATTTTAGTGATCCGTCAAGGGATTGCTGGAGTCAATATTGGTAGCACAAGAAATGTCAGCACTGCAGAGCTGCAGAACACTGTGACTTGCACGGCTAGTCGAGGAAAAAAAGTGACAACCTCTACGGTCTTCAAAATGACTGTGATAGCTTGAAGTTTTTAAGATTTCGTTTGTATCAAAGGGTCAGCATAACATATGGTTGGAACGCTTTCCCTTCGTGTCTTTGAGACAGGCAGTTGGAATCAAGCCAGGGAAAGAAAGGACTAAGCATACAGAGAACATTTTTTATATATATAAAAAGGCTGTAAAAGAAACAGTGACCTTCAACTGCAAAAGGGCTTAGATGGTAGACTTATGCCACCGATTCATGAATGGGGACAATCTAATGGTACCGAGTGGATTTCATTGGTGCGTTAAATGTAGCCTTTTGATTTGGAAATAAGACCTTTTTGTGAAGGAGCAAGAGGTTTCAGCTCGTAAGTGCTGCACTTGTCAGAGATAAATGAGAGGAAAGCGTGTAAGTCTCAAAACTGAAAACATCAAGCAGAAATAAGTTCTGACTCCTGAACCAGATCCATATGAAAAAGGAGAGAGATGGGAGAGATTAAAGAAGGATTTTGGAACTGGCAGAGTGTACATAAGAAAATGGTGCCCATATGTGTTTCTGCTGCAGCAGGATTTTCTCTCTATCTATTTTTCTGTATGTTGGCTGGATATGTTTAACATGTATTTTTGCACCCTTACATTTTTATAATGTTTACTAAACACATCAGTAGTATCAAGAAAATTAAATAATGCATTTTAATTATTGAAACATTTATAATAAAACTTTAATCACAAGATTAAATAAAACAAAATAATTTTAAAAACTCAGCTTACATGATTATCCTACTGGTCATCTTGCCAGTTTCCCAAATGAATCCACATATTGGCACATGTTCTTAAAATCCCCAGTAACGTAGGGGTGTGTGTGTGTGTGTGTGTGTGTGTTATTTAACACCTTGTCCTACCAAATCATATCTACAAATTCAGCGCTTTCCAATAAAGGTATTACTCCTTTACCTCCCTAATCCTAATGTCTGCTACTGTTAACATATAAGCACTTAGAAGTTTTCTTACAATCAAGCGGGATATAAATTTTGTAAAATAAATAAGTCAAGTCCCAAATCTTCAGCATACATTCCACCTAAAAGGAATGCACCTCCTTGTTTCCATTTATAGCTAATCACCATTCTGGCAGCTGCTAACAGGTGGCTCATAATTCCTGTAGAACACATGATTTTACATAGCAAAATAGCATCACCGCTGTGTTTAATGCTGGGTCCTAACCTGTCATTTAGCTTGCACTTCTAATAAATAAATGACACAAAATTCCTAATTCTGGGATAGTTTCCAAAAAGATGATCAATGGTCTCCCATAGCTCCAACACACACCATTGGTCCAGGATAATCTATATTGCACAAATGGTTTGTTTTTTCTTGTGCGATCCAAGAAAAAGCAGATGCTCATGATCAGGCTTGGGGAACTGGTGGCCCTCCAGAGGTTGATGGACTCCAACTCCAATCAGCCTCAGCCAGAATGGCTAATGGCCATGGGTGATGAGAGTTGTAGTCGAACAATATTTGGAGGGCTTCAGGTTTCTCATTCCTGATCTTGATTTAGGATTGGATCTTGATGTGGGCTGAAATCCTAAACACCAGGTGTTTGGAATGTTTAGCCCTCCAGATGTTACTGAACTTTAACTCCAATCATCTTTTAATGTAGTGACATCAGTACTTTGAAACGCTGTTCCTGTTGACATCAGACAGGCGCCAACAATTTAGATATTTGGTAGACTGCTGGAAATGTTTCTGTTTCATCAAGGATTTTCAGAGAATTACGGTAACTTGATTCAGTGCTGGTTGTGTCCTTTATGTAACACTACATGGAAGTCCCATTTTTGGTGGCAGGACCAATAATGTGTATTTCCATGCTAGTTTTTTTTAAGACTCAGTTAGGTCAAATGTAACATATCATTCCTTCTATTGGCATTTCTTGTTTCATTTGTATTTCTAAGTTCCTCCAAGTAGCACATCCTTTGAATATTTCAGCCACCATCTTTTCCTCTCGCTTCTTTTTACTTCATGTGGTAGCGAAAAACCAAAGTCATCCTTGTTAGGCTAAGGATTCAGATTGTCAGGATGTAAATGATTAACTGAGCCTAAGTAATTTATGTGCCTAAAAAGCTACTCTGTATCATGCTCTCTGTGCCTATCATGCATGTTCCTGAAGGATATGTCACCTCTCTCTAAAGCAAGGATTGACAGCACCAGTCACTCTCGAGACAAATGGTAGCTCTCTAAATCTAAATGTGTCAGGTGGCATACAATTCCTCTTCAAAGACTCTGCACATATTTTACAATTATAGACACAGTTCTGTGCTTAGTAAATATGGATCCTGATTAAGAACAGAACGGTCTACTATGCTAAAAGCAATACTGAGAGTGGCTACATATGTGGCAGTGATGCAGAGGGAACAGGAAGTATGAATGCACTGTGCTTCCTGTCCCCTTCTCTTTCTCACCTGAAACAAAGCTTTAATGTATTGGATATTGGAGGTCAGGCTAGCTGATACATGTGATGTTTCAGGTGAGGCCAGACAGCACTGCCACATTTCCCTTCCAACAATTGGATCCCCTTTCAGGTGAGCAAGGTGTGATGGTTGCTCTAGTTAAACAAGGATTGAGTAGGAGTAGAACAAAGCTCTGTGGTTTTTCTCAGAGTAGACCCTGGCAATATTCTCTACCATGTTAGACACAAGTCCCTCTCACCCACAATGCCCCCAAACAATGTTAGGTCCCAGGCATGGAGGAGGTTGCAAAATGGCAGAATAGGCTTTGTGTTCTACCTTCACTGTCAGAGACAGTTCGCCTCTGAAAACCAATTGCAGGAAATCAGAAGTGGGGAAGAGTGCTGTTGTTATGGTTAGCCACAGTGAGGCTAGAACTAGATGGACCTTTGGTATGATCCAGCAAGGCTTTCCTTATCATCTTGTGTGACCAGCCTAGTAACCCAGTTGCTGCTGCTGCCACTTGTGGAGTCTATTAAGTATAATTGTTTAATAGCACACTTAAATGGGAAATGCATGTACAGTATGCGTATTGCTAAGGGTTTAACATTGGAAAATCCCACTGGCGTATACTGAAGCTAAGAGGAGCTCTCAAAGCACCTAGTTGTGTTGATGATTAACTGTTTATGTTTTCTGATAGTTCACATGTGGTGTTTAACTTTAGATCAAGTGAGGAAGGTATTTAGTTGCAAATGATCATTTTGAAGGAAGTTGTCTTTGGACTTTGGTTCCCAGCAAGCTGTGGCAGAAAGATGAGTCTCTCTGGGAGAGAAAACAGCTGCAGGCTAATGGAGGCTGTGGAGAGAGACAGACCTCTGATTTTAAATCTGTTTAGGTCTTAGTAATCTAGTATTACTAAGAAGATGAACTTATGCTTTGACAAGCATATGTCTTATGATGTTATTTGGATTTATCATTTTATGTTTTTGTACCTGTTTTGAATAAAGTTCTGGTTAGTAAAGCTTTCAAATCAAATTTATTTAGAGGAATCGGTTTTTGTGCATCCTTTTGCTTCTAGCTGTGCAGTATTAATATCTGCAATAGAGGCAGAAAGCCATGGTGTTGCCGCTGCTGGTGGTGATCCCCTGCCCAAGAAACTGTTGGAGGATTTTACCATCCTCCTGGATAAATTCAGAGAACTGCCCTCCCAATAGCCCTGCCCACAATATGGTAGACCTCTAAGAGGTTATTTGCACGTAGCATAACACAGGTCAGAACGACTTGGAGAAGCAATCCAGGAATGGACTGGGAGGAAATCCCCTCATTGCTCTAAGATCTGAAGAGCTAGCTTAAGGCTTGCTTAGGAGCATGGGAAGCTGCCATAAGTGGGGCCAGGCCGTTAGAAAACCATTCTCTCGTGTAAGCCTTTGGGTAAAAGCCGACCTGTGAGAATAAGTTACTTCTCAGTAACTGGGGTAAACTCATTGGGTTGAAGCATCTGTGTTATTTTGTGCTATCTTGCTTCAGGGTCAGTGGTGAGGCCTGCTAATTGGGAATTGGTCTCAGCTGTGAGATCACACAATGCTAGGAGAATCTAGCTTCTATGGCTTCTGATTGGCTTATTGGATTAACCTCAGTCACTGGGCTTCTTATTATAAAGCTAGACTTTTGCTGTCTTCATTTTGTTTTCTGTTCCTGTCTTCCTGACTGGTTTCTTAGCAATGCCTGGGAGATAATATCTGCTATACTATGGAGTATAACTTTTGGAGTACTGCTCTATGGTATGTAAAAGTAAAGGTACAGGACCCCTGGATGGTTAAGTCGGGTCAAAGGCGACTATGGGGTGCGGTGCTCATCTCGTTTCAAGCCGAGGGAGCTGGCGTTTGTCCACAGACAGCTTTCCTGGTCGTGTTGCTAGCATGACTGGCACAATGGAACACACGGAACCACGGAACACCGGAACACACGGAAATGCCATTTATGGTATGTATAGAGGTAGGAATTAAGCTTTGTTACTTTACTTTCATTTGAAATTCCAATTAATTATTAACTATTAATTAGTTCTTTTATTGAATATTTGCTCCTCTTATATACCACTATTTTTATTACATTTTTGAAAACCCTTTTTCTTTTTTAAAAATAAACCAGCATCGTTTAAGGTTGTTGTCTGCATTTTTGCATGATACTTTGGTATTAATTCCAGTTCCTAACCTCTTGGTTGCTGGCTGGTGAATGAGTTGGTTAACCTGAGGCTCGGGGAGCAGGTAGCCCTGTTGTTTAGTTCTTCTCAGGAATCTTGGAGGTGGCCTGTAAGGTCTGGAAATCTCCTGGCCCAGATTGGTTGGACTTCAGAAGCAATGGCAGCATACTACCTTGCAGGGTTGGTTTTACACTCTGGTTATTCGATACCATCTGAACCAACAAGAACTGTGTCCCAGGGTTTGTCAAGAAGCTGTTCTCTATAGGGTTCATATAGCTCAGTATTAACTACACTGACTGATGGTGACTCTCCAGTATTTCAGAGAGGGTTCTCCCTCAGCCCTACCCAAAGATGTTTTGGATGTTGTACTAAATTCGCTAAATTCATTTTGGAAATAAGATCTCCAAAATTAATTTAATTGTAAGAGTTTCTGGAGGGATAGCTGTGTTAAGGTGTATTCAGACATGGGGAATATTGTGTTGTTTTTCCTAATTACAATGCTAGCATTTCTGTCCTGTCTTCTAATGTTCCTTTCACACAGAAGTACTTGTTATGGAACTGTGGCTTTTTGACACACATACTGGCATGTCAAACTAAATTTCATTCACACCAGTGGTCATGTTATGACAGAAAAACAAATGTCATTGGAGAACGTCACTACTCCCCTACCCTTTCTGCATATGTATGCTTCTGTTCCCCTATGAAAACAGCAGGGAAAAACTGTATGCCGGAATGCTGCTGCAAATTGTATCATTGTAGTCTCATGATTTTCCATGTTAAGGGTCTGTGAGCAGGGTTTTCCGCCCCCCTCCCCGGAATCAAATAATGCAGAAATGGGCACTAAACATTAGTTTTCTGGGAGTGGCTTAGTTTTCTGGGAGTAGCAAAAGCACAAATAAAATGTGGAAATTAATGGTTAAGGAAACACCGGGGGACTGGAATAGACTGCCATGTGAATGCAGCCATAGTCTTTTGCAGCAAAACAAAAGTGAAGCATCTTGACGCTTATGCCATAATAAGTGTGTTAGTCTTTAAGGTGCCCATTTTGGCTATTTTTTCTCAAAAAATTCTTTCTGCCACTGAAATCCAGCTAAGTGGGAAGAACAGAAATGTAAGAGTTAGCATCTTTGCATAGCTCTGAATTCCCACTCCTCTATTTCCTGGGCTGTTTTTTTTTTTTTAACCTTTCTAGGCAGCGGTATGGAAGAGAAATAGCCCCAAGGTCCCCACCGGATATGGTTTTGAGCGTGCATGTGGGTCAAACAGCTTGTGTCACCTGTTGTTAATGTCATATTACTATTTCCCTCTGAGGCATCTGTCTCTCTCTTGTGAAGTGCTTTTGAAATTTACACAGAGTAAAAAACATGAGCATGACAAGCTGGAGAACTAGATTAACATATGGGCATCAACATCCGTTTTTACTCAAGGGGCTAAGAGGGCCGATTGAAGGATCATCTCTGTGAAATAAAATAATGTTGAAGGCTACATTTGAAAGTGTGCATTTCCCCAATTTAATATCCATTTGTTGTTATATCTTGTAATATCTTTTATATCTCACTCTGCCTCTGAATATATGTGGTTTTCTCACATTGACCCCATTAGATTGGTTGAACTGAAAGACAGTGAAGGATAAGGCTATCATTTCCTACTAGCCATCATGGCTGTATTTTGTCCATGGTCAGATGCAGTAAAGCTTGTCCATGGTCAGATGCAGTATCTGCTTTGGTCAGATCTCACCTGAAGTAATGTGTCCAGTTCAGCACACTGCAATTTTGCAGTTTAAAGAGTGTATCAGCAAAGTGTGTTCTCCTTCATGGAGAGCACGTGCTGCGGTGGCGGCTTCCAGGACACTCCAAAGTTGGGGAGGGGCTAATTGATCGTTGGCCACTGGTGTGATTGGGCTTCCCTTGTTGTTGGGAAGAAGTTAATGTTGCCATTTGTTGATTGACAGCCAGAAATGCTAAAACTCCTTGCATGAGGCTAGGGCTTCCTCTTTTCACCAGTGCATCGGATTGCCTATCCCCCTCCCTCCCTAGAATTAGGGTTGTTCACTTTGACCTTGCTATGCCTGTCATGGGGTCGTCTGCTCTTGGGGCAGGGGCTCGGTAGGAATTTTGTCCATCTGGCTGATTGGCTGGGGGCATTTGTTTTTTGCCTACTGCATAGCAAATCGTCACAACTTGTAAGGTTGCGGTTAGGCATTGCTTTATGGTTTGGTTGGTTGAGGGGCATGGATTGGCTGTGCCTGCCCCTCTAATGCTGCTGCTGCAAGGGATTCCGTTAAAGGAATCAGGGGCTAACTATTGCTTGTCCACTCTGTCAAGGGGGCTCGGGCCATAGCAATGAGCTCCTGGTTGCATTTGGGGAGGGCTGAGGGCAGGTTCCCTGCTCCGTCGCTACCCCCAAGTGTATTCCCCTTTTCTGACTTTCACATTGTGCGGAATGTCAGTCTGTCCCCCATGGTGGGGGCAGATAGTCACAACCAATGCCTAAGCAACCACTCACATTTTTGTATTTTAATAAAGTTGTGGCCAAAATTATGCCAAAAACCTTAAACAAAAAATTCTGTGTGATGTGTGAGTTATTGGGGTTGCCCTGGGGACCTCAACACGCAAAATGGACTTTGCCAAAGAGGATGGCAGCAAAGGTAATGAAGTACGTGACCAAGTACGAAGAGGAAATGTTGAGAAAAGAATATAATGCTGGCCATCTTGAATTATTTAAAGGGCTGTTACATTGCCAATGAAACTAACAGGTGTGTTGGGAAAAAGTTAGGAAGAACTTTGAGGGTATGAATTATTTGACAGCAGAATAGACTACCTTAGAGGGTGAACCTATCAGGGATGCTGCTATACTGATTTACCTGCATCAGCAAGACAGTGGGTTACAGATCCCCTTTGAAGTCCCTTTCAAATATTTTCTTATGATTCTGAAAGGTTCTCAGGTAGTCTTTCCTCTAAGCACTGACAAAATCCAGATTTGCTTAGCTTAAACATGATTCTTGCATCATGCTCAGCCATTTCACTTATACCATTCATGGGGACCACTTTTGTTTATCTGTTTCAGTGCCCTTTAATCTATATTGAGATCTATATAGCCTTTGGAATGGATGTCATGCAAAGGGTCTCTTCAAGTAAAATTTATGGATCTGCCGAAGGAAAAATGTCAATACTCCCTTCATTGAGCTTTGATTTAGGGAGGAAAAATATGAATTGCCAAACCAAGAATAGGCCCATATCTTTGCCCCAGCAAAACAACATCTGAGCATACACAGCAGAAACAAATAAATCATGTAAAATGGTCTTTTCAAAGGTCAGAAAACAATCCATTCCAGACTAATTGGTATTGGCACATCCATTGCAGAGAGGGTGCAGGGAAGTATGGAAACTGATTAATGACTAGATGGTAAAGTGATCACTATGAGATAGAGACCTCATAAAAATGTACAGGGTCAAGATAGTGAATAGATGCATGGTGGAAATTGCCCTCTAGATAGGGCCTGGGTGAAGAACATATTTCAGCGTGTAGGCCACCTTACTTTCTGGGCAACATTTTGAGGGCCACATGCCTGTGGTGGCCAGAGACAGAGATAACGCTGGGTACAGCACTAGATGCAAACTATTGTTAAGTATAGTAATTCAATTCACCGAAATTGTAAATGCTTGTATGCATTACTTTGTGTTTAAATTTGATTGGGTGGTAACTGAGTTCTAGATAGTTCTCTAGATTGGCTAACGTTGGTCACATGGGAGGTATCTAGTGAAGGAGAGGCTCCATTTGATGTGAAGCAAAACGACTGTGTTTTAGAATCCACTGCGAATGCTGCTAAGTTGACTAGAGTGTTGGAGTGCTTCTTTTTTGCTTGAAAGAAACAGCAAAGCTGCAGAAGGTAAAAGTGGAAATCTCTCATAGGAGCTGCAAGGCATGGCCTAATTGAGATACAGGAGGCTGAAAGTGTTGAGCTCTGGAAAGAGAGGAAAATAGTTGTTTGGACGTTAGAAGAAGAGACTGTAAGCCCATGCTTGGAGAAGCATTTGGCTGTAAATATTATGTTTTAATTCATCTATAACTATAAGTTTCTGCAAGTAAAGTTTTTGAATGTTAAAGTCTGGACATTGGTTTAATTTCCAAAGAAGGATGTCAGTCATATTATTTTTTTCATTGTTTTTCAATATTTTTCAATACCACTGGCATCAGGAAATTTATTCAAGGGCTATTGGGGCATCAGAAAACACTCCCCCCCCCCCCAGATCAAGCCACAGACCACCAGTTCACCACCCCTGATTTAAAGGGAGTTAAGGTCAAAACACTCAAGCCAATTGGTGTTTTGTGAATGCAGACTGCAGTTGTCCCACAAAAATTCTATTTTAAAAGCACAGCTCTTACACACACAAAAGACCTGAGTGATATTGGCATTGCTGTAGTCAGCTACTAAGTTCAGCAGGTAGAAAAGAATCAAAAACAAAATGGCATTCATGAGTAGTTAAAACAGGCTCACTAAAGTTTTATTAGAAAAGCAGATGGGGAGGCTAAAGTGAATTTAGTTTAACTAGGTTTTGCACAGTAGGTGCATAACTAATCAGGAAAACAGGTCTCTATGAATAAGCTTTTACAGCAGCTTCAACAGGATCCTCTGCTGATCAGGTAGGGCTGGAATGTGAATTTGTATTCCAAGGACTATTAGCAGGCATCATTTTGATGCATTTTCACAGTGGGAAGAAAATGAGGGGAGATTGTTACATCTCTCATATGATATTTCATCTATTTACATCAGTGGCTGCCTCCTTCTCTCTTTAAAACTTTTCCTCTGCTTTTCTCCCCACTGTTTGCATAGCACTGCAATACTAAATATATAAATATTTTAAGGGAACAACTAAAATGTTCCTTTTTTAAAAAAAAAAAAACTACTGATCTGCTTTACAAAGAAACTTTTCCGCAATGCTCAATGGTGTTCTTGAAGAGATTATAAAATGAAAAGAATGAGTATATTAACCCTAATCCATGAATCCCTCCCCTCTTCCCGGCTGCCCATACATATAAACTGCCACTGCTGCTATGGTGACATTATTTCCAATTCTATTCAACAGTGAGCTTCCTAAATTTTTGATCACTAAAAGGTTATGCCTGGAATTCCTTTGTGTAAGAGAAGGAACTTCACAAATCACTTGTAAGTCTTGTATCAAAATACCCTATTGGAAAATAATTCTGATCACCGGGAGGCAGGGATCAGCTCAGTTCTGACATTACAGCAGGAATGGGGAAAGTGAGAACCTCCAGATCTTGTGGCACTCCAACTCTCATCGGCTTCAGCCAGGTTGATCAGTGGTCAAGGGTGATGGTGGTCCAATAACATCTGGAAGCGTACATGATCCCCATCCCAGCCCTATGGGCAAATAGTGGAATACTTTATCATTAGTGCAAGTTCACCAATATCACATCTTGCTTTAGCAGATTGTGTACTGGAAGAAACAAATATCACCACTGTCAAAGAAATGATTCTTCAACATCAACTTCATTGGACTGGTCACGTTGTGCGGATGCCTAATTATCATCTTCCAAAGCAATTCCAAACTTAAAAATAGAAAATGCAATGATGGTGGTCAACAAAAGAGGTTTAAAGACTCTCTCAGGGCAAATCTTAAAAAAGTAGTGTAAACACTGACAACTGGGAAACACTGGCCTGCAGGCACTTCAATTGGAGAACAGCCTTTACCAAAGGTGTCCTGGACTTTGAAGATGCTCAAACTCAGGACGAAAGGGAGAAACATGCTAAGAGGAAGGCACACTTGGCAAATCCACACCATGATCAACTCCCGTCGGGAAACCAATTTCCCCACTGTGGAAGGACGTGTGGCTCCAGAACTGGCCTCCACAGTCACTTACAGACTCACTGTTAAAACTGTGTGTATGGAATGCAATCTTACTTGGGTACAAGTGATTGCCAAAGAAGAAGAAGGTGTAGCATCATATATGCAGAAGAGAATTGTTATCACGAAGAGTCAGATTATTGCCTGCAGTTTCCCCTTTAAATGCCCCCAGCATAAGGCCTAACAGGCCTGGAATTAGCATTGTTCCACTGTTATCCTATTGCAATCTATCCTTCAAGAGTTAATGATTTCTTTGTGCTCAGCATTTATTCAGTAGAAATTAGCATACAAAATAAGGTATTTTTATTTATGGTTAGGCTATGCTATATGTCGCTATAAGTCGCTTGAAGGCAATTTTGTAACAAGCAACGGAGTCTAATCAATCATCGCCATCTGCTTCTCTGGATATCCACCTTGGCTTTCACCTATGAACATCAAACTTGCCTAATCCCTGAAGCTGACTCAAGCTATGGGCCTCTTGGCTTCCTTTCTGAGAATTAATTGCTGGCTGTGCACCTTCACTCTTGAATTTTTCACAGTGTAGGGGGAGAAACCATTACGTGGATCATGAACAATTTTAAAAAGTTGTGATGATGTCATGAACAGGGATGTAGTGAACATCAAAGAAGCTAGATTGACTGTGTAGTCTTCTGTTTTCAATCTAGAAAGAACAGGTCCACTTACAAAACACTTACACAGAAGTTAGCAAAAAAGCCTAACAGGTTAATATGTCTTAAATGCATGATTTCACATCAGGAGTGGCTGACTTGCCACATTCACTCTCAGGAACCCATGCATAATACATGCAACAATTTGCAGAACATGGCTGAGATACCATGCAACACTCTCTTGTAGGGAGGTGGGATGATGCGCTAACTGTGAGTATATGAGTTTCCCTATCTTCTTTTTTTTTTTTTTTTTTTTTTGGCAAGCCTAAAAGGAAACACTTTGTTTTATGATGCATTCTCTCTGATTTATAGTTTCTTCTTTCCAGATAGAATAGCAGACTATGTGTTATTCATGTACACTGTGCACAAGCTCTTGTAGTATTGTCAAATTCTTCCTCAACAAAACTAAAATTCATTGAAACGGGTCTTTAATGAATTTCTAAATGACATCCACCTGTAGACTGATGGACCAGCTGATTTTCTACTCAAGCATAGGGGTCCTGAGAAATCATTTTCAGGCCTTTGAAGACTGGAAGTGTGAGGAGTGGGACTCCACAGTGATTGTGTTAGATGACCACTCTGACATTTGCACCTCCATCTGCAAGGGTCTCTATTCATGTGAAGTCATAGATCTTTCACTCATTCTTCCACCATCCAATGGGGAAAAAAGAAGCTGGAGTCCAGGCACATACCAAATAAAGCCCTCTACATGTATGCTTATGTCTTGTATTCCTTCCTATGCACAGTGTTGTTTATATACTCCAAAACAAGACCTGGGCCCACCATAGCCCTACACAGGTGTTCCTTGCCTCATGGGATTAGATGTAGGCAGTGGTGTAGCAAGGTCAGGTGGTACCCGGTGTGGAAAATTTCTTGTCACCCCCCACATTGAAATCTAGTTGGACTCCCAAGAGACTGTGATCTACTCACAGTGTAAAAAGTCTGGCTGTGTTCTACCCATTGTAGGTTGCAGGGTTTGGGTCCTGAGTTGAAAGAGCTTCTGCTTCTCTCCTTGCCTCCACCCTCTGCTTGCTTGCTTGCCTGCCTCCTTCCCATCCTCTCCCTGCCTGCTTGCTTGCTTGCAGGCAGGCAGTGCGGGAGCGCGGAGATGTCAAAACAAAGCAGTGCAAAGTAGCACAATTACCCCCTTCCCCTGATGGCTCGGGGTAGGCAGGAGCTGCGGGTGGGTGGCGCACCGAATGTCACCCCCCTCAGAGATGACACCTGGGGCGACCCACCCCCACCTTGCTTTGCCCCTGGATGTAGGTGAGAGAACAGCTAACAAGCACACACTCATCTCCCAGCCCTGGGAAGCTTGTGGTACTCACAGAGACTCTCTACTTGATTTAAAACCATGACTGCGTAGAGATTGTGTGGAGTTGGTGAGGGGCTGGGACTACTATTTCACACCTGAACAAGGTGCATTATGTGGAGTGCTTAAAGCTGCCTTAGCACACATCCTGTGGGAGAGGATTCCAGAGTTTAATTATTTGCTGTGTGAAGAAGTCTTTTATTCTGTCTGAAACTGAAGCTGACAAGAGAGGGAGAAAAAATTTCTTTATCCAACTTCTCTATGCCATGCATAATTTTATCATGTCACCCCTTCCTAGCCTTTTCACTAAACCAAGTGCTATAACCTTTCTTCATAGGGCTGATTATTTTGGTTTTCTAAAACATTGCAGCTCTACAATATCCTTTCTGAGGCAATATGCTTCCGGACCCCACCCCTGCCATTTCTCCTTCTATTTCTCCTCCTTGTTTCCCTCCCAGCCTCCTTTTCTCCCACAAGACTGCCCTCACCTGCATGAAATTGCTTTGAGGTCTGCATGAGATTAGTGTGGTAAGAAGAAGAAGAGGAGGAGGAGTTTGGATTTGACATCCCGCTTTATCACTACCCTAAGGATTCTCAAAGCGGCTAACAATCTCCTTTCCCTTCCTCCCCCACAACAAACACTCTGTGAGGTGAGTGGGGCTGAGAGACTTCAAAGGAGTGTGACTAGCCCAAGGTCACCCAGCAGCTGCATGTGGAGGAGTGGAGACGCGAACCCGGTTCACCAGATTACAAGACTACCGCTCTTAACCACTACACCACACCGGCTGGTGCATGTTGGACCAGGCCAATGGCCTGTCTAGTGCAGCCTCCTGTTCTCACAGTGGCCAACCAGATGCCTCTGGGAAGCCCACAAGTGGTTTCTGAGCACAACGGGAAGTTCAACTCCTGTGGTTTCTGGCAACTGGTATTCATGAGCATATTGTGTGTGCCTAGGGAGGCACAGCAAGACCATTGTGGCAAGTAGCCATGATTACCAGCCATGGGATGCAGCCCTTGGTCCTGAGGTAGTCCTACCCCAAGTATAGAGTTACTACATGGTAAGATAAGAAGACCCTTTATCCCTGCAAAGCAAAAAACCAGGGAGCAGGCTAGGTGACGAGGGTGGAAGAGTGAAACAATGTCTTTTCCACATTACTTTTATTCAGAACAGCAACAACACAAGTTACAAAATTTCTTGACTACAGCAAGGAATGTATTGCAACACAATGCAATTATGAGTGGCTAGCAATATCATTTTAAATTATTAAACGTGGAATTGGAACACCGGTCACTTACTGGTGCCTAATGATCATTATAGACTCTTATTATCCGACATATCCATTTCAGTTTCAGAGTGGGTTTGACTAAGTAATAACCACCATAAATTATATTTCTACACTGTGTCTTGTCGTTATTAGTTATTCTTGCTGAAAGCAAGCACACACAAACTTGTTGTTTCAGCCTTGTTTTCTCAAACACCAATTTTTGAAACTGGAAGGCAAGATTGATAAAAGTAGTGGACACTCAACTTTGGGCAAGCTCTGCTCACAAAAGGGTTTTGTTCACTACAGAACAGAGCTCCAAAACAGTCTATAATTCATTCTGGCAACAAGGGATGGTTGAATCGGTGCCTTTCCAGTATGAGTCACTTTCAAATGTGCTCACACATAAGTCTATTCCATTCTGTCCACCCAGTTCACTACTTCCTACAATGACTGACAGCAGCTCTCCAGGATTTCTTCTTCTTTTTTAAATAACTTTTTATTCAAAATTAAAACAAAACATATTATCCAGAAACATATCATCCTTATCCCCCCCATTTTTCCACCCTCCCCTCCCCCCCCCACAGAACTCACCCACACCCACCCACGACTTCCCTCAGTTCCAGTCTTTGATTTCTCTAAAAATGCTGTTTTCTGCATGTTACACAGTTGTATAAACCCTCAAACTATTTAGCTGATTATTATCAATAAAAAGTTTGTGAATGTTTATTCAAAACCAGCCAAGGAGTCCAGTTCGCTTTGTTGTGTCTTCAAATACTTTGTAAAGGGTTCCCATTCATCTTTAAAGTCAGTTATCCTTGTCCCGTAGCTTGTATGTCAGTTTTGCCAGTTCTGCATAGTCCATCAATTTTTCTTGCCATGATTCCTTAGTTGGGCTTTCTTCAGTCTTCCATCCTTGTGCTACCAGAACTCTCGCGGACGTTGTCGCATACAAGAAGATGTTTTTTAGCTTTTTTGGCAGATCTTTCCCTACAATCCCTAATAAAAATGCTTCAGGTTTTTTAAACAAATGTTAAATGGAACATTTTCTTCAATTCGTTGTATATCATTTCCCCCCCAAAACTGATTACCTTACAGTCCCACCACATATGAAAAAGCGTCCCAGTTCTCCAGTATTTCAACCAGAGGAATCTCCTAGCAATATCTGGAGATGTTGGGGCCTGAGACCTTCTGCATACAAAGCAGATGCTGTACCACTAAACTATGACACTGCCCCTTCTCAGGTCACAGTTATACTACGGAACTCAAAGGCATATTCATGTTAATGGCCTCAGTAATTTAGAACAACAAATAAAAAAGTTCAGGCATCCATTTATGGATACCCCTGTTGGCAAGTTCACCACCTAAGTTTCAGAGTTACAGAAATATAGCTGATGGCATTTCTCACAGCTATTCTTAGGGAGTATTCTGCTACCTAGGTGCCTGCCGTCATCATTTTGTTGGCCATAATCACACGATAAATGTTCAGCGTTGGCTCTTGAAGTCGCTGAATATGAAAAGCTGAAGCAGCTGGCTCTAAAAGGTTTAAAGATTTTGAAGTGTCAACTTAACCGCAGCCTTGGCTTTAATTAATTGGCAATGGCGGGTGCTTAGCCTGAGAGCCTCTGTTCAGGCATTTGCAACCAATGAATGGTCAAGTCCTTGGAGAGTGATATGGACAGTTTACCTAGCAAGCTAATGGACTTTTACTGCTCAGATTGCTGTGACGGAAGCATCATCTGAAAATTAAGCACTAGTTCCAAACAACGTAGGCCCATCTGCTTTAATATAGCTGAAGTCACACGTTGAAAAACAAGGTTTCCTCTAAAAGTTGGAGTCATAACTAGAAAGTGATTTCAAACAGGAGACAATTCCCAGTCCTACCTGGAGATGTGAGGGATTGAACCTTGGACTTTTGAGATACAGAGCAGATGTTCTGCCACTGGGTTCTGGCCCATTCCTCAGTGTTTTAAAACCTGTTGAAATGCTGTACAAATAAGGGATTTAACCACCATCTGAAAACTACCAGAAGGATGCTGGGAAAATTGACAGAGGTATTCCACAGCTGAGCCCCTCAACTGAAAGGCAGGCTGAGCTGTACCTCTAATGTAGCCCCTACACTATTTTATCCCATGTTCTCTCTTATTGCACTTATAACACAGAGATGGAGACTTGGCTAATTTATCTATTTGTGTGCACAGTGATCTTCCTTCCAGTGAAGTGAATGGTGAAGCCCTTTTGAATGGTTAACCTTGCGGATCCAGCCTCAGTTGGGTCAACATTTTTGTTTACTGAAGTTTTACTATATATATATATATATGCATCTTCCTTGAGAGCCACGATGGCACAGATTTGGGGGGACATTTTTCTAAGATGTCACTATTGGCTAAGATAAGTGTACCCAGTAGAAAACTAAAAATAATCAGTAAAGGATGCACAAAGGACAGCTTAATCTCTCTGATTGCTGCGAAAGTTGCTGAGCCTTTAGATTACCCAAATGCATGTCTTTAATATTAATATACAAATAATGTGTTTGCCCTGGTGCCAGAAATAAGAATGGAAACTGATTGGGGAAGGTTAGAACTGATATGAGCCTTAAATACAATCTTAAGAATTAATCACTACCTTTATTTTGATTGAGAGATACTCTGCAGTGTTCACTAGTCCCTTTGATAGGACACAGAAAATGCAAACCTTTGCAGTAATTCTGCATAAGAAACAAAAGCATAACCTAGAGGAGTCGGCCTTTCTCTGTATAGTAATTTCCTCAAAAGTACTAACCCATTTGCCTTGATCTAAGCGAACTTGAAAACAGTGAGTGTTCTGGATGGCCTCAGCACACATAGGCACCTTGTGATAGAGACTGAAGGACTCCCATCAGAGCACTGGGCTGAGAAGAGGCTTATAAACATCTTCTCTCATTCCACCCATATGTGCTTACCTTTCAAAGGTGTCATTTCTTCCTCTGGCTTGGCACTACAGTGGTACCTCTGGTTACGTACTTAATTCGTTCCGGAGGTCCGTTCTTAACCTGAAACTGTTCTTAACCTGAAGCACCACTTTAGCTAATGGGGCCTCCCGCTGCCGCCTCGCCACCGGAGCATGATTTCTGTTCTCATCCTGAAGCAAAGTTCTTAACCCGAGGTATTATTTCTGGGTTAGCGGAGTCTGTAACCTGAAGTGTATGTAACCTGAAGCGTCTGTAACCTGAAGCGTCTGTAACCTGAGGTACCACTGTATTGTTAGAAGCTCTTACTGCTATAGAACAGGAAGGGCTTGCTCCAGTCTATCTTTTTCTGAGGGTTCTTCCATTTATGTCAAGACGTCTCATCACATTTCTAGAAAACTATCTGTTTTCTGTCTATTTTGCGTGTAGCATAATAGCATTCTGTTACAGTAAACATATTCAGTCAGAATCATTTGCAAAATGTTAGAACAAATCATTTAAAGCAGTTTCTAATTATCATCAGTAATGCATTAACAACAAGAAAGTAGTGGTTAATTATTTGTCATATCCCTGCTGCTCTACACAGAGTGTCGTATTGTTTTGTTTTTCATTGTGTTACTTGATGCTAGCTAGCAGATGGGAAAATGCAACACATTTTATTTTTTACAAGCAATACAAATAGGGCTACATATAGTATTCTCCACTCTCCATGCTGGGGCTAAAAGATAGTGATCTGGGAAAGAGGGTAGAAAAATACTGCCAGAAATTATTATTTTTTTGAAAATCTATTTATGGTTCTTCAATTCTATTTGGCTGGATTTATTTCTACAAGCTGCTAGTGGGCTGCCATTATAGGGCTATGAAGCCAATCAGAACTGGCTATCTGATAATGTCTCTGGGGGCAGTATAGGGATCAGCCAATCGGTTTAGCTTGTCCCATTCCTGCATGTGTCCCTAACCATCTCCATTCAGTCCTGTCTTAAGGAGGGAATCCTGAAAAAGTAACACAGAGTTAGTGATAAACAAAACTGAATGCTTAACGAAGTTATTTCAAGGCAAGAGACCCATCTCATCATGGAATCCAGTAGAAGTGAGGATGTCAAAGTGGACCCATATCCCAGTTCCACATTAGTCTAGGACAGGCATAGGTAAACTCGGCCCTCCAGATGTTTTGGGACTACAACTCCCATCATCCCTGACCACTGGTCCTGTTAGCTAGGGATGATGGGAGTTGTAGTCCCAAAACATCTGGAGGGCCGAGTTTGCTTATGCCTGGTCTAGGAGGTGCAGGTCAGGTAAACCTGCTTCAAAAGCCACTTTCATCAAATTGCTCTCCCATCCTTAAATGACTAGATCAGCTACATGATCCTAGCCACTCAGGGAGCACACCGTGAATTGGACAGCATAATACACAGCATAGCCAATCAGCTGTAGCTACATGATGACATCACAGAACCAAAAAATGAAGGGGGGAAACAGATCAACTGAGTGATGTAAATGAGCAGGCAAAGCAAGAGAGGGCAATGTCACAGAACAGGCAAATATTTTTTGCAAGCAAAGAACTGTCCAAATGGAAGTGCATGTTTCAACACTGCCAAAAATGTTCCTGGGAAGCTTTGAATGCTTTCAGCTCAGCCCTAAACAGGACCTTTGAGTTAGCACAACGTAACGTTCATGCCTTGCACACTATTCTATTTCCTCACACCCAGCGCTGTGAAGAGTTCTTGCTTTTGCCAATAGGCAGTAATCAGCCCTGACCACAGGGTGCATACTGAAACTCTGCCTGGTGATACAGGCGCCACCATATGCACCCTTCTGTGTGATCCAGCCAGCCTCTTGGAGCATGGTGTTTGTGCCGGCTGGCCGTCCAGAGGACAGCTGGTCAAGTCAACTTCCTCACCTTGAAAGAGCAGGAAGAAAGTTGTATGAAAGATACAAACTTCACTGAATAATGGATCAGCTTAACTTCATGCTGTTTCATAGAGCTCAGTTGATTAGGTCCCATATATTTCCTAGATAATGTTATAAAACCTTTCTAGGGATGCAACAGATAAATTATATTTTATTTCACAGTAACTGAATTTTACTAGGTAGGTAAGATTTTTAACATTGTTTTCTTCTTAATGACACAGTAAATTAGATTCCAGGCCCCTGCACCCTAGAGTTCAATTAAAGCGGATTTTTGTGGTTGGGGGCTGGGGAGATAGTAAAGTAATTTTTATTCAAACAGCATTCCAGAACATTTTCCAAATAAACCAAAAAGCAATCTGTCTGAAGTTCTCCATACTGTGTACTAAATCTTTATTTGGTACTTAATAGATCTGGAAAAGCTTTTGCAAATAAGGTATACTGTACTGCGTAACAATGGATGAATGTAACAAGATTTGACTCTACACATTTTGGAGTTTGGAGTATTCTCCTTTAGCAAAGCATCTGAACAATATATTTATATATGTAGAGAGAGAGAGAGAGAGAGGTGCCAGGAGAAATGATTAAACCCCATTGGTACCTTTAATCTTGAACTACTACTACTTTGCTGATGTCTCACTAAGTCTGGCCAACTGAACTCTGTGCTTTGAGAGAGCTTGTGGATGGAGTTCATTATTAAGCCACAGTCAGGTTGGAAGGTAGGTGCAACTCCAAACAACCTATTTATCTGTGAACCATGCCTGGCTTGCACAAAGCCTCCATGGAAGTTAGAATATGTCCAGTCTTTATTGAGCGTTCATTTAGATTTCTTTGTGGGGAGGTTCTATGACAATGAGCATACATCATGAATTAATCCTAATTTGCTTGTGCAGTGATTATACATCTTCACATTATCATTCATCCCACACTTTCTGAACCACAAAAGTCCAGTTGTTGTTGTTGTTGTTTTAAAAAAGTGGATTTGTTGCAACAATGCAAGAGTGTTTTAATCCAGTTTAATTGTGTATACCTAAAGTTAAGGTGTCCAACCAATTGCTCTTCAAAAACCTTTTCTGACCTTGGTGCTAAATTTGCAAAGGTTTGAAAGCAGCCCAGACACTCTAGAGATGGGTCTTACATGCCTAACCCTGACTTCAACCCTGTTTATAGCCTCACATGTCTTTAGTCTGCTTCACCTGATCCCAAGGTCTAATCCTTATAACCAGGTTTTCTAAAACTGTAATCACAGAGCTTGGTCCTCAGTCCCTTCTGTGGGGACTTTGCCTCCAGTCTCCTTTGATTGCTGCTGTGGAACTTGACCCCTGTCTGTTTGGGACCACAGAACTTAAATGCTTGGAGCTCATCTCTTTTTGCGGAGATGTGACAGCAATAGTTTTGACAAGGCCAGCAAAGCTTCTGAGGACAGCGGGTTCCACATCCCTAAGTTGTCCCTGTTGTTTGCCTGAAGTCTAGACATAAACCCGCTCCATTGTTTTGAAAAACAAGAGAACTTCGATCTCATCTGTGCCCTGTCTTTCCTTCTGCCAGCTTGGAACGTATGTTCCAGTCATCCCTCGTGGCTTTCAATCTGCCACCTTTCCTTGGAATTAATAATAAGCATCTCAATTACATGTGAAATGTTACACTGCATTAGCACGAAGGTATGATCAATAAACGGCCAATTCTCTCAGCGTGCTGAAAGACCTTGCCGAATGGAAGGTCAGGCCTGATGAGAATACAATAGCTGTAAGTGTCACCCAGCAATTGCGGTGATTTGACAATAATTAGGGTATTACTTTTGCTCAGACACAATGCTTAAACAACTAAGCTGGGCAAAGTGAAGACACATTTCTCAATAAGTCCTACTGAGTTTCCAAGAGGCCATCATCGCATCTTCCTTTTTACAAGTCTGGCCCGATTCCTTTACCTAGCGCAGGGCAGGTGTCTCTCTGCCATAGGGATTGGGGATAGGACTACGTTCACACTTAAAGGCACCTGATTTGGACTTTCCATAACAATATGGAAACTGAAAAACCACCACCAAAATGTGTTGTTCTGCAGGTAATGTGTACAAAAATGCATATAGTAGAGTAAAGTGTGTCTAAAGATGCATATATTAGTGAAAAAATATCACTAGGGGAAAAACTGGCTTGCAAAAATACGTATATTGGGCAAATTTGCATACAAAAATGTGCATATTAGGTAAAATTTGCACTAATTTTTTCCCCACCATTAAGAGCCCAACCCTGGCTCAGCAGAAGGTACACCAGCTTAATTTGTTCAACACAAATGAGCCAAGGCTGGTGTAAGTTCCCCAAAATGAGTGTTTTGGGGGGGTGGCAGGGGCAGGACCAGATTGTGGGGGCTTTGGCTGGATCCTAAGCCCATTCCGCATGGTCACATGCCCTGGCAACCCAACGCAGAATACTATTTTAAAGGCTTGTTTTCCCCTCTGTCAGGTTAAGGAGAGCAACTGTAGCAGCCCCACTGCTGAATGGGTTTTGCACCTGCTGTAATGTTATACTGGCTTAACTTACACCAGTTTGCTTTATTTATTTATTTCATAAATTCATATGCCACTTGATTGTAAATAATAATAAAAGTAGTAGTAATAGCAGCAGCCTCAAAGCATTTTACACCAGCTTCTTTTACACCAGCTTCTTGTACATAGGATTGCTCCCAAGATTTTTAGCCAAAGATATGTACCAAAATGCATATTTTGGGATGAAGTGTGTACAAAAAAAGCATTTTTGTGAAACATACATACAGAAATAATGCATTTTTGTTGCTTTTTAAAAAAAGCCAGTCATGGATGGATGTGGAAACAGGATGCAATTGTCTTATGTAAAACAGTGATGGACTAGAAACAGCCTCATCCCAACCTCATCCCTATCTCCTGTCAATAGAGAAACTCCTGGATGAAACTGTTGAGGAACCCAAGGGTTCCCTGAAGCATAGTCTGAACACTATTATTCTAAAACTATTATTATAAATGCTGTAAACTGAAGTTCTATTGATTACATTTGAGGCATTCATGGTGCATTTATAATAACATAAAGCTATCTGCAAGTTAGGATGGATGTATTATTCTGAAAACCTTTCCAACATTGTGATGGGTTGATAGAAGACATCTCATTTAACATAAGAGCAAACACTTCTCCCTCCTTCCCCCTTTTCTCTCTCTTTCTCTCTATTGCAGCTGGCTTCCTTCCTAAAGAAAACTACCCTTGATTTACTAGACTCCTCTTTCAGAAAGCACATTCTCCCTCTACCAATGTCAAAAATGGCAAGATATTTCATTCTATTGCAGCTTTCCAGCTGCGCTGCAGAATCATCCTCCAGAGATTTCTGTGGAGTAATTTGATAAGAGATGAAGTCTAGCAGCTGTGCCCTCCCCTTTCGCGACAATTATGAAAAGCTACTGACAATACGGACACAAAAATTGTCATAATTCACCCTCATCAGGTGGTGCTTAATGAACCTCCCTGCCCACGGGAGCTCTTGACTTACCCTTTTAAGAATTTAACCATGCGGGCATTGATCTGGTTAATAGAAAAGGAATAGTTTGATGATTCGCTCACCCCCGCTTCTTTCCTTGCCTTCAAGCCTCTTCTTTCTGCCCATTGGAATGGGCAGACCATTACTGCTGATGCAAGAGAGTATTTTGGCAAAAGAAAAGCCCATCCCATTGTTCACATGCTAACACACAAAAATATTTCAGAACTTTGGCCAAGGACTTAATTCCAGAGGATAGTAGGGAGGGGGCAATATTTGTTTGCTCTGTCTTTTGCAGCAGACTGAACTAATTCCCAAACTTTGGGAATTGTAGTGCTCATTGTAACAACTCTCAGCACCCTTAAGAAACCACAGTTCCCAGAATTCTTTGGGGGAAGCTATTAATGTTTAAAGTGGTATCATAGTGCTTGAAATGAGTGAGCGTGGCCTGATTTACAGCTGTTAATTTCAATGTGCCTACTCTGTGTAAAACTTTGTTGACTACCACCTATTTTGTATTTATTTGTACAGTAACCAGAGTACTTTAAACCTTTACCCAATAAATTAAATTAATTAAGTCATGATGGGCCCAACCCTGGGATTTGGGGGAGTTAGACCCCCTTCTCCCAAGGCTGCTATTGAAATCAAAATGCCAGCCCCCACTTCACTCCCGATGTGATTAATTTTAAAACCACAGAGAAATCTTGATCATCTCTCTTCTACGCCATGTATATTTGCACTGTAGCTAAAATGGCAAAAGATTTTGAGTCTGCTCATTGCCAGATAATTGCAACCAGCAGCTCTGCTTCAAACATCTTGCTTTCATTAAATATATACAATAAAGGCAGATAGCAACCCTTTAGGAACTCATATTTAAAGTACCAATGAACTATTTCTAAAAGGACGTAATAATGACAATAACAATGACCCAGCCAGTGCAATACACATTTCATTAGGCACGTGTGTAGTAGCAATAAAATTGAAAGCTCTTCACTTGATACTATACATCTTTTTCTTTTTCTTTATTAAAAAGAAAACCATTCCAATGAAATCATGGAATGCTTCTTTGTCAGATTTGCATTCATCCTTGACCAACCACTGTTCCAGAGTTGGATCATGGAACAATAGTCTGAAAGGAAAGCCCAGCATTTTGTTGTACAATGTGGTTTCAATCTGTGGTCTAGAGTACCTAGTAATTACATTCCTGTGCTTCATTATAGCACGGTCTTTGTTATTTGGAAGAGTTTGCTTCAGCTTCCATTGTCAACCTCTTTTTCTCAGCAATGTATAATTTAACTGAGTCGGGGTGGGGGATTGTGTCGGATACAGGTTTGTACATAAAATCTCATTTGGGAAGAATATTATTTAATTCAGAGTTGCCTTAAAAATATCTATTCACGTTGCTCACCTTCTGCTTAGGAGAGAGATCTAAACAATGTTTTTAGCAAACAATGTGCTAGGAACAATGAAATACACACAGAGGCTCCCTATACAGAGAATCTGATAAATTAATATTATCCTTTACCAGAAGGCGACTTTTCATGCTGACGTTGTACTTCGTTACTGCTGTCCCATGTTGCCAGCTTTATATTTCATGTGGTGAAAAGTAGACAGTTGGAGACATCCAATGGTGTCAATTACACAGCAGATCTTTGGTTCTGCATCAATACTTAATTTCTCTGCTCCTTGCAGCCCCCTGTGTACCCGAAAATCTGCTCCAGAGCATTAAGGACTCCTCCCAGAAGAAACGGAAGCGGAGACAACTGCATGTGGTTCCATTGTGTCCAGTGGCATGACCTTGGATCCAGTCCCTTTACAAGTTTAGAGGGAACATGTGAAGGGAGCCTAAGATGACCCAGATCTGAGAGGAGCAAAACATACTTTACAACAACAACAACAACAACTATGATAGTTGTTGTTGTTGTTAATCCCACCCATTTATCTAGTGTTGCACAAGAAGAACTAATCAGATCTCACAATGTGTGATAAAAATTCAGAGTATTCTATTCTTCATTATATTGTCAACACTGTCCAGTTTTTATGCTGCTATCCACCAATCTTATTTCAACAACTATCAGCCAAATAATGAGTGAATAACTGTAACTATTTCTAAATACTTCAGGCTCCTTTTTAAAGGAGGATTCCTGCAATTTGTCCTGTGTCATTAGAGATGCCCTATGCAGATGTATTAATAACCGCCTGCCTTGTCAAAACCTTAGGAATGTGCTTTCATTCCAGCCCCCACTTGTTAGAGTCAATTTCCATGGACTTTTTGTCCCCAGATGAATGACTTTCACACTGGGATCCATTAAAGAAATGACTCTACAGTCCTTGAGCATAACGCCGTAGAGAGAATATGCAGCAAGATGAATAATTACATACATGAAAAATGGAAACTAATAAGGAGATACTGCTGTGCTAGCTAATACAGGGGGGAAATGTGTCGTTGTTTTGGCTTGGGTGATTTTTTGTTTTATGGCTTTACCAATGGGATCTTCAAAACTTTTTTGCAAAGAGAAATGGTTTCTTCTGAGTGGAGTATCTGAGTGGTCTTCTTTTTCTTCTTGCAAATAATTATTATTTGGGTATTTTGTTTTCAATATTTATAGGCAGCTTTTCACCAAAGACGATCACAAAGCAGTTAACAACAGCAATCAATAACACAATCCATCCAACAATATAATACAAATAAAGTTTTAGAATAAACAAAAACAACAGGTAAAAATATCAAGGCCCATAAAAGGGCGTAGCACAACTTACCTAAAATGTCTGCTGAAATGGAAAGGTATTTGTCAAGCATCCAACATCAACAAGGAGGAGACCTGACTGATCTCATCTGAGATGGTGTTCCACAAAATTTGGCCCACAATACTCAGAGCATGGCACCTGGTGGATAGGAGCTATGCATCTGTCCCATGGAGGATCACGAACAGAGACTCTCCCCAAATTCTCAGTGATCAGGCAGAAATATAAGAAATCAGGAAGTCCTTAAGATATCCTGGACCCAAGTTGTTAAGGGCCTAGAAAATTAATACAAGAATCTTGACCGTGGTCCGGAAGTGTATAGGCAGCTGGCGCAAGCTTTAAAACACTGGAGTTGTGCTGGCAGCAGCCTGTCCTCCCCAAGAGGTTGGCCACAGCATTTTGCACCAGCTGTAACATACATGTAACTCAGTAGCAGTTTTAGTACTATGCCCTTCCAGGCTTACAAGCCATTTCACAGCATCATAATACAACACCAGGTTCTTTAATCATAGCCTTTGTTTGTGGGTTTCCTTGCACTGTGCTCAATATGCTTGGAGCAGTTCCTGCCCTATGCAAACTGAGCCTTACACTGTCTACTCATAAGTAAGTCCCACTGCATTCAAAGGAGCTTACTCCCAGGTAACTGGGTTGAAATATACTCGGAGTCAAGAGTGGATTTCATGCTCTTTATTCGGCTCATAGTGGTGAGGAAGAATGAAAGTTTCCCCAAAATATCTGCTTTATATACATTATTTACACAATGGGCTGCATGTGATTGGCTAATTCCGGGATTCTCCTGTAGGCCAATCAGGTTGTGGATTCACTTCCACATGGAGCTGGATTGGGTGGCTCCTGCAGACCAATCAGAATGCTGCATTTTGGATCCTATTCAACTCAGTACATAACACCGGTAAAGACTCTGCAGCCTTACATTGCAATCCTAAGCATTTTTACTCAGAGCTAAGACTCACTGAGTTCAATAGGATTTACTGCCTGGTATGCTCCATTCTCACAATTTCTATTATTATCACCACCACCACCTACCTTTTCCCCTGATAGGGACTCAAGGCAGCTTACAGCTACAATTCCATTTATCTGTTGAAGGTGTTGCGCATGATCCCTTCGCTCACACATTTTTTGCTCACTCGAGGTAGGTGAGGCTGAGAAGTTGGAATCAGCTCAAGGTGACTAATATCAATGTGCATATGGTGTCTATGTGTGTGGGAGATAAAACGCAGGAGAAGCTTCCTGCTGTTGAATAGGATGCCCCTATTTTCATCGGGGAAATGTTGGAGGGTCTGCCCTACCAGTTGGTTAGATGAGAGGAGCACTTCAGGGAGGGCAACTGAGGTGCTGGAGGCAAGAGATGTGCCCATTGTGCAGCCTGCCTGCATTCTCAGCATCATATGATGGTACTGGGTCCAATCCCAACTCGGTTGTCCCCACCCTACCCACTGTGGTGAGTATGGCTTGGATTGCTCCTAAGTTTGCTACCCCCTTTTTACTGGCTGTAGATCAACCCATTTTCCATCAATGTGGGGCTCATTCTAGAGAATTTTATATCCATATTCCAAATGTTCCTGTTTGGAATAGAGAGCACAGTAAGGAGATTGTGAAAATTATTATTTTTTAAGTAAAAGGTCAATATCATGTATACAACTGTAATCAGCTGCTTTTCAATTATATCCAGAGAAGTCTTAATTGTACCATAATTGTAAAATACATGATTTGTGCATATAATATTATGTCTCCATGTGGCATGCTGCTTTGTCTATTATTATCCCAATGCAGGTAGTATAGAAGGAACTGAAATAGAATTAAAACACCAAGTTATTTTAGTGAGCTGTTACTAATTTGCACACAGGAATAAATAAAGCACCTTACCATAAAATGACTCATGTTTTCTGACTGTAACAACACCCTCATTATTTAAAGATCAGCGCTGTTTTATTACAATTTGGGGTGTTTTCTCCCCCCCCCTTTCCTTAAAGAAAGACTGGGGAGAGAAAAAAAGGAAATGGAATTAAACATTATGGATGGTGATGACTTTTAGAGCGATATTATTTATATTGATAGCAGACTGAACCTTAGCCGAAATGATTATATTCCCACGACATCGTATGGTGTAGGACTTAAACAATATCAATTTAAGTAAGGGCGGGGGGGGGAGAGCGGGGGAGCTTTCAACTAATCACAGGGACAGTGGTATCATATCTGCTGTCACTTTGCATTATCCAAACACTGCATTTTTAATGAGAGTCTTGAGTACAAGCATTTGCAGAGTACCTGACTTAAATCCCGAATTTAGTCCTACAAGTGTCTTTTATGAAAACTGAGTTAGATACTTTTTCAAACTCCTGTTATTCTATATGCAGCATTATGTTCCTAGCCCCAGCTCAACTGAATATATGCTGCTGAAACTTGCTTATCCTAACTCAGACAGCTGGGCCAAAGCTGGGTGAGCTGAGACCAGTGTAAGCCCCATAAAAGGGACATTTCAGGGGTGGGCGGAGACAGGAGGAAAGAGGGGGTACATAAGCTGGATCCTAAGGCCATTCATCTTTGTCCTGTATACCCGAAGGAGCGTTCAGCCCCCATCGTTCAGCCCGGACACTGAGGTCCAGCTCTGAGGGCATTCTGGCAGTTCCCTCACTGTGAGAAGTGAGGTTATAGGCAACCCGCCAGAGGGCCTTCTCGGTAGTGGTGCCTGCCCTGTGAAATGCCCTCCCACAAGATGTCAAGGAAATAAACAACTATCTGACTTTTAGAAGACATCTAAAGGCAGCCCTGTTCAGCAAAGTTTTTAATGTTTGATGTCGTATTGTGTTTTAATTTGTTGGAAGCCAACCTGAGTGGCAGGGTAAACCCGGTCAGATGGGTGGCATATAAAATTATCATTATCATCATTAATTATTATTACTATTTCTTCTTCGGCAATCATTCTTGTCATGTGATCTAGCGATGTGACGTAGAATCTGGCAACACCATTTTAAAGGCTTATCAGACCCTCCAAGTGCCCCCATTTTCCAGGGACGGTCCCAGATTTACAGAAGCCATCCCGGTTTCTGATTTCATCCTGGGACGCGACACTTTTCCTTATAATGTCCCTATTTTCATTGGAGAAATGTTGGCAGAGATGTCTCTATTTTCATCTGAGAAATGTCGGAGAGTATGGAATAGGACACTCCTTATTTTCATTGGGGAAATGTTGGAGAGTATGTTATTTTCCCTCTGCCAGGCTTAGGCAGAGCAGCAGCCTTGTTTCTGCATGGGGTTTGGACCTGGTGTAACTTTACACTTGTTTGCTCTATGCCAGCCACCTGTGCATAAAATTGCTCCCTAAGATGTTCACTCCTGGTATTTAGGATTACATTATCCCTGGCAACCGGCCACACGTGCTATGGTTGATGAAAGTTGTAGTTCAAAAACATTTGAATGGTACCAGGCTGGAGAAGACTGATAGAGAATTTTATCTATCCACTGTCAGCCTGAAGTCTTCTAGCTCAGCTATGGCTTTACGCAACTCAGGGAGCACTCAGCCTTCATCTGCAAGATTCCATAATTCATTTTTCTTTCTTCCAGTCCAGCAAGGAATTGAGAGCCAACCAAGATTTTAGGCTCACTATGGGGATCGATTCTCAGGTGAGTAATGTAACGTGTTTATTAATACATTTGTTAATTTCCTTTCTACAAAGCAGGCAAAGTGATTTACAACATGGGCAGAAAAACCAACACTAACAGTCTGACTCACACAGAGTAAGAAACTCATCATGAGGGTTTACTGATCCCTGTCTTCTTCTTCTTTGGCGATCGCTCATAGCCAAGTAAGATTGTCTTCCATAAACCCGGTTTTAACAGTGTGTCCATAAGTGACTGTGGAGACCAATTCTGGATCCACACGTACTTCCACAGTGGGGACATAGGTTTCCAGCTAGGAGTTGAATCATGGTGAGGGTTTGTCAAGTGTGCCTTCCTCTTAGCACATTTCTCCCTTTCATCTGGAGTTTGAGCATCTCCAAACCCATGACACCTTTGGTAAAGGCTGTTCACGAATTGGAGAGCTCACAGGCCAGTGTTGGTGTTTAGCCTACATTTTTTCAGATTTGCCTTGAGAGAGTCTTTGAACTTCTTTTGTTGACCACCAGCATTACACTTTCCATTTTTAAGTTCGAAATAGAGTAAAGTGGTACCTCAGGTTACATATGCTTCAAGTTACAGACTCCGCTAACCCAGAAATAATACCTCGGGTTAAGAACTTCGCTTCAGGATGAGAACAGAAATCGTGCAGCAGCGGCACAGCAGCAGCAGCGGGAGGCCCCATTAGCTAAAGTGGTACCTCAGGTTAAGAACAGTTTCAGGTTAAGAACGGACCTCCAGAACAAATTAAGTTCTTAACCCGAGGTACCATTGTAGTTGCTTTGGAAGACGATCATAGGGCATCTGCACAACATGACCAGTCCAACAAAGTTGATGTTAAAGAATCATGCTTTGACACTGGTGATATTTGCTTCTTCCCTGTACTGAGTGCAAGGATACCCAAGTCTTCCCTAGCATCCTGTTTCCAGCTGATTTTGAAATACAACTCACATCAGCCCTTTCTGTCCAAAACAACTCAAGGGCATCAGGCTGATCTGGATCAACATGTAAACTGAACTATGTTTCATTATCAAAGCACTTTGCTGAATAGGACCTTGGTATACAAAGCAAGACAAAATGGAGCGACCACGACCCACCTACATTTCCTGCTGGATACTATGCCTTGCAGCTAACATCTGTATTCTCCTCCAGGCAAGGTTTTAAAGAAATAAGCTTTCAAAGCACCGTCTTTATTTCTACATGCTATTTTCTCTTCCCAACATTTTCCTAGTCAAAATATCCCTGGAGGCATCCTGTAAAAAGAATGTCCCTTTCTTTCAATGCTAGCTGAGATCAGAAGGATAAATAATGGCCAGCTGGGACAACAGCTTTTTCAGAATACATCTGTCAAAGTTGCTCCCAACGTGTAACTCATATGTGTATCATATTCAACATTTTGTCCCCTTTGTATAAAACACAGCATCTTTTGAAACGGAGAGCGGGGAGTTTTGTTGCATTCAGGATTCAACTGCATACTTAGAGCTGTGTGCAAAATGGCCTCTTGAAATTCTTCACCCCGTTTGTGGGAAAAGAAATTGAGGGGAAGGTTTCACCAAGTTTCTTCCGGGGAAGGAGGGATTCCTCAGCAATATTTCAGGTGTGGGCCTCACCATTAGCAGTGACAAATGCTCCACCTCTGCAGTGACCTCACCTTTTCGTTTGATCACACTCCCCCAACCTTGCTCCTCTGTTAGATTGCTTGTTTCACTTTTTGAAAACATAGGGAGTGGAAAGAAGTTTGAAATGCAGCATAAGGGTGGGTCGCTGAATAAAACAAAAGACAAAGAGCCAACAGCATTCGTGAACCCTCTGGGGCTCTTTGGATCATGGCCATTGTATGCAAATGAATTTCACTCGAGTAGGTTGCAAAACAAGACTGTGCTTGTTTTTCAGGTTTGGGTGATTCAAAATTCACGTCAAGGGATACGTGTGGCATTGATGCGCCTGTTTCCTGTTTCATTTCCATATGTATGCTGGTACTTAAACGCTCTCTGTGGCAACATAGCATACTGATTGCTCTTCCACATCATGAGACAAGACATTTAATTACCGGTTTGCGCTCTAAACAGGACAGAAAGTGATACTCTGTCGATAGTGGCATTCAAAGCCATTCATGGCATGTTACAGTGTAAAATACCATTGCTAAGCAATCCCACGGCACACATTCTGGATAATTAAAATGGCAAGGCACTTCCCCCTCCCCCCCCTTGAAAGTGTTGGTGGTGTCTCCAATTGTGGCTGAAAAATGCTTTTCTATTATTTAAAACACAGGCCTCATTTATGGATGGAGAGAAGCCTGTTGGCCCAACTGAAATGATTGAAAATAATACCATTGTAGCAATGTTTCATGGCATGGCATTATTGCAGTCTTGAAGGGAGGCTGGGCAGGAAAGGCGCTGTTTAACATAGGGTATACCTGCCAGGCAAGCCTGCCATAGCACATCCTTTGTTAGGTAAAAACTGCAGGTGTCATGTTGTCATGGGTACCAAATAGTTAGCCAGTTGCTATCCAGTGAAGGGACTTTGTTGGGGGATGTTTGAAATTCCAAATAACCCTTTTTCTTCAGCTGAGGTAATTGAGGTGTCTGTTGAAAAGAAAACATTGCTGAATGGAATATTAAACCTTGCCCAATAAGCCTATTTCAAGAAGGTATGGGTCTTATCCGAACACTCGCACCCTTATAGACCACAATTCCATCTCAAAGGATTTGATTTTCGCTGCTTCAGCCCACCTTGCAGTAACAACCTATTGAATGGAAAACTATGGTTGATTAACCATCTAAGTCATGCTCAAAGGGTAGATTCATTGAATTGATTGGGTCTACTCCGAAAATGACTTAACTTTGGATAGCACCCGATGAGTTCATCTTACATGCCTCTCACAAAAAGGCTAGAAAATCACCAAACGTTGTTCCTTCCACATAACTAATTAACAAATAAATAAATAAACCTCCTCTTTGTAGGCATTATTCATATTAATGACATTAAACTCCACTTAGATACTGTCTAAACTGACACAATCAGTCAGTGGCATCTTTCCAAAGCACTAATAGGCTAAAAGGCTATAATTAGTTTGAGCTGCTTAAAAGTATAAACTGAAAAGGAGGGTGGGGGGAACCACTCATGAATAAAAAGCAGATGAGTTGAAGTTAATTGCAAAATGTTTGAATCAGAGGAACTTCTGAAGCATCCTATATAGTTTCGCTGTCTCGGTAGCTTTGAAGTAATATGACCTCTGGACCACGCAGACAGTGATTCCAAGTACATAAATCAAGTGGAGCTTTTATAAAGCTGGCTGTCTGAGTTATACGAGGTGGAGATACAATTGACACAGTGAGGATGGCACTTATTTTCTGTGCCCTTGTACTATCACTTCATTTTCTCTCCATCATCACCCTCCCCCCCTTCTTCTTCTTCCATTTTTTGTGGGGTTTTTTTTTTAAGAAAGAAGAGGAAAAACCCACAAAAAATGATATCAAGATGTTCACATTCTGAGCTGGTTGTATATGTGAGATAACTTGTAAGTGAAATGATTTCTCCTTGTAGGGCAGGATTTTCATCTGCTGATCAACTGAAGGAGAGAATTATAATTAAGCATGGCTATTGTCACCTTGTTGATTTTCTTAAGCTCAAACCAGCATTCAGGCAGGTCGCCTCTTCTTTCTTCAGACAGGTCCCTTCTTTGTTAGTGGGTCTATTTTTTCCGCAGCCCAAGTTTTGCAGCTAGAACCTTGGCTTCCTGTTGGCTGCTAGCTACCTCCCCACCCCCTGAAAGGATGCATGGAATAGCTGTCACTTATGCTGAGAAAAAGCAAGCCCGCCTATTGGCCGGATTTGTTGTCTGGGTGCAATGCGGGGAGACAAGGCATCATTTTGTGGCTTGCTCAAATTCCCTTCTCCAATACCATATCTGCGCAGCATATTAGGGTTTGTTTCATCCTGGTTGTGTTTTAGGGCTCTCTTATCCTACCCTAACACTGCATACCCAAAAAATTGGAGCTCCCGTCCAAAGCAAACCAACAAAAACCAGCCCTAGAAGATGTTCACTCTTAACACAGGCTTATGGAAGTTGTGATGTAGTTCCTCAGAGGTGAGAGATACTCTGCATATAGTCAGCAATTTATTTTTTTTACCTTTTCAACATTCAGCCACACCACCAAAACGCCTATACCCCAGTGACCCCTTGCTCAAACCGAACCCTTTTCTTTTCCCAGGTGGCTTAGGGAAGCATTTGATGTCTGGTGTTTTATCGCTTTTATGTTGTTATTATTATCATTAATTCTGTTGAGAGCCACCCTGGGGAAACCCAGCCAGATGGGTGGGGTATAAATAAATTATTATTATTGTTGTTGTTGTTGTTGTTGTTGTTGTTGTTGTTGTTGTTGTTGTTGTTATTAATGTGACAATTGGATGAGTATTCAAAGCAGAGTCGCTCAAAATTCAAGGTAACTTCAATTCAAGCTGAGACTGACGCTATTATAATGGACAGGACTTCGTAATGTTAAATGCAAAGTTTGCAAAGACCCACAATTGCTAGCTGCAATGCCAGGCATCCCCAGAGACTCCCTATAGAGCATTGTCTTGGGCTTTACCAGGCTTTTGAAGCCTAAGGATCCAGAGTGCTTCCAATGTCCACTATCTCAGGCAACCTAGCACAGTCCTGGAGACACCCTTTGAGGATGCCTTTCTAGCCTGAGGTCTCAGCCTGCAAATGACAGCCCCCTTCATATCTCCCTGCAAGGCCTCGGCTGTGGTTTGCAGAACAGGAACTTGATCCTTGGGGAAAAGAGGCAGGAATTGGGTTGCTTGGCTATCCAAGTTAGGCAGTGGTAAAACCCACAGAGTCCTCATTCCATCACTACAAGGTGTTGGGACTCAACTTTGTCTGGATGTCCTGTTCACATTCCTTCACACAGGAGCCATTCCTTCCATCTATATAGTGATGGAGGAGGAAACCAGTTTGGTCCACATGCAGAATCTACCTGAGGCTGCAATCCTAACCTTGGCCACTGCCCTATAAGAATTGATGGGATAGTGGGATCACCATCACACAAATAGCAGCGAGGGAAGAAGATGCAGGGCAGGTAAATTACTTTGCAGGAGTAGCTATTGAGCCTGGATTGAACTAATGCTGTCATGTGGGGGAGGGGGCAGCTTGGGATCCAGTGGATCCCTTCCTGATGCTGGAATGCCTGTTTCAAGGATTTCTGATGGCAAAGGTTTGTGAGGATATTATTATTATTATTGTTGTTGTTGTTGTTGTTGTTGTTGTTGTTGTTGTTGTTATTGACAACTGATAAGGCAATGTGACAAACTGAATTTAAGACTGGAAGGAAATGAGAAATTGAGAGACGCCACACCTGACAAAATCCATGCATCCCTATCTGTGCGAATGTTGGAAAATAGTTGATGTTTCCTAGTGGAGAGAAGATAGCACTCTGCACATGTTTAAGGCTTTCTTTTCTTTGTAAGTGCTGTAAACACCCTGCTGCAGGGAAGAGAAAGGATTTTAAATCTTGCAGCCTCACGCACTGAAAAAGTCCTCAGCTGACACTACAAAGGGAGGGGATGGATTACATACAGCTCACCTACTAGAGTTATTATTATTTTTCTTGGAGAACTTCTCTTCCCCCTGCTGAAATTAACCGGAAACAGTGCAACTGCTACATCCACATTAGGGACTTAACGCATTGTTCCAGCAAACAGCATCTTTCAAATTTGCAAATCTAATTTTAATATTGGTTGATTGGGATGACGATTGTAATTCAAGCATGTGCTTTCCCAATCTGTGAAATACAATGAATTTGAAATTTGCTATGAATATTAACTTCTGCTCTACATATTTCCCTGAAGACAATCCCCAGATTTTTGTAACCATACAATATCCTCAGAAAAGCTATGAGCAATGTTTTTAAAAAGCTTGTAGAGCAGTGTTTGCCGTTAGCAAAATTTTGCCACTTGTTACATGTCATATAACAAACAGCTGCATAAAGCTTACTGACATTTCAAAGCCCTTTCTTTCTTCTTAGCCAGAGCAGTCGGACACCTCGGAGGTGGGATTCCTTTCCTAATGAGACGGAGCAATAAAAAAGCTTAAACTCTCCGTAGGAAACGGGCACATTGAAAGTGCCTTATCTAGTGAACATAAATTCAGAAAATGGAATTTATTTATTTATTGAAATTCCAAGTTCAAAACCCAATCTCGGCTCCCGCACCCTCATTCAAAGAGATCAAGAAAAATGTAAATGTGATACTTCCTTTGAAGACGGAGAGCTCCCAGTGCAAAATGGCATGAGGAACATTTACGATATAATTCACCGCGTAAGGTTCAACAAATGTTTGATCTCTGCGCTCATTTTCAAATGGGAAAGGAAAAATGCATAATATCTTGGGCTGAATCCAAAGGTTCTCTTTAAATGTAAGGGATGTTTCTGGCTGGTAGAGCACCTGCCTGCAGGAGGACCCAAGTAGGCTTGCCAAACTCTAGAAAGTTTGTCATCTGAAGCTCTAGAAAACTGATTTCTCTCATACATTCTTTCATATGTGGTGGAACTGTAAAAGGGTACAAGAGTATTAGGAAATAATCCATAATGAATTGGGGAAAAAATGTTTAAAAGCACTTTTCAAAAAAAGAAAGAAAAACACCCCAAAAACCAGAGTCCTTTTTGTTGGGGATAATTCAGACAGAAATTCCCAGGTGTCAAAAAAGGTTATTTATGTATGCCACTTACTGCAGCCTGTGTTTCGTTAGCCTGAAAATGGAAAACGAGCAAGGTCCCAACCAAAGAAAAATGACAACTTAAGCTGATGGAATATGTGCAGCTTGCGGACCTAACATATAGAGTAAGAGAACAAGAAGAACATATGTTTAGAGAAAATTGGAAAATGTTTATTGAATATATGGGGGAAATTGTGTACACTTGAAAACTTTGGCAGCATTAAGATAAGTTCAACAGTGTAAATAAGTTTTGATGGATGTAATAATGGAATACTGAATGGTTTAGTTTATGTAAAATATGAAGGGATTTATGTTATGCAAAATGAACCATGGAAAGGGAAGAAGCAAAGTCATTGATATTTTAAGGTTGTTTAAATGAATACTCTAAATTGTAAAACAGAAAATTTAATAAAAATTGTTGTTGTTGTTTGGTCGTTTAGTCGTGTCCGACTCTTCGTGACCCCATGGACCAGAGCACGCCAGGCACTCCTGTCTTCCACTGCCTCCCGCAGTTTGGTCAGACTCATGTTTGTAGCTTCAAGAACATTGTCCAGCCATCTTGTCCTCTGTCATCCCCTTCTCCTTGTGCCCTCCATCTTTCCCAACATCAGGGTCTTTTCCAGGGAGTCTTCTCTTCTCATGAGGTGGCCAAAGTATTGGAGCCTCAGCTTCAGGATCTGTCCTTCTAGTGAGCACTCAGGACTGATTTCCTTAAGAATGGATAGGTTTGATCTTCTTGCAGTCCATGGGACTCTCAGGAGTCTCCTCCAGCACCATAATTCAAAGGCATCAATAAAAATAAAAATTACAAAATAATAATAAAAATTACATATATAAAAAAGAAAACTGATTTCTCTCAATACAGACAGTATTAGGTTAGATGGGCCTGTTTCATGCTAAAAGCAATTCCTTATGCTCTACAACAGAAGAAAAGAAGAAGAGCTGGATTAGGCCCATGACACATCTTGTCCACCACCCTGTTTTTATAGTGGCCAACCAGATGCCTATGGAGAGCTTGGAAGCATGACCTCAGCACAACTGCACCCTCCTCTCCTGTGGTTTCCAGCAAATGGTATGCAAAAACATACCATTCTGCCGAAGTCCAGTGGAACTACTCCTTCCATTGGAGGATGCTTCTTCTGTCAAAAGAAGGGAATGTCTTTATCCAACCCACTACAGTCTGCATCCCATGTGGTTTGTGAGTAACTTTGGTAGGTTCTGTGTGTTAGAATTCCTGCTCCATGATTGCAGTCATGGGATTGTTGTCTTTCACATGACGGTGTATGTTTTGACTCCACAGAGTGGGAAGTGACAGAGACAGGATGTTTGTGTTACTGTGTTCCGTGAAGTGGGACTATTGTCCTTTGTTCTTTCTCTTTGCTGTCTGATGCTAGAGAGAGAGGGAGGCATGTTGCAGTGCTCCGTGTGTGTTTATATGTAAATAAAGTAGATTAGCCAAAATGCTGAGTTGCTGAGGTCTGTCACGTGAACTGCACAGACTCTGCGGATCCCTAAGTGTGCCGATATCTGTTGGCATTGGTCGCTGTGATGTTCGGGCTGAAGAAAGCTTTTGAAGCTGCCAAACGATCGACCAGGAGGGAGGGAACATGCCAGTCAGACATGTGTCTCTGCTGAGGTTCTACTCGAGTGTAGGACAAGCTCCTGACACTGAGGACACCCAATAATGTTGATTAATGTACAAATTTTGTAAAAATAAGGCATAGGCGAAGAAACCTGAGGCTCTCCAGAGGCTGCCTCAGGAACCAAACTCTGACCAGGGACAATGGGAGTTGTAGTCCAACAACATCTCTCCACCCCTTTCATAATGTGTAATGATGGTCAGTAGCATAGATAAGCATTAGACATATCCGTAGAGGATGAGTCTTTCAAATAGGTATGACAAATGGCAAGACAAATGGATCCCCCATTATTAAAGACAGTGTGCTGCTGACAAATGCTCTGTGTGCCTTTGTTTCTCAATTTGTATTGTGCTATTTTATGCACCGTGACTTGCTGTTATTTTTATTGGTCATAATTTAGAAATTATTTATTGTAAGAGTGAATTTCTGTTCAATTATTATTTGCTGATATTTAATTTTATGGTGTACTATTACATTCCAATGGATCATTGAATATTATTTCATTTGACATACGTAAGTTGTTTATTTTAAATGTATGCTTTTATTATGACATCTTTGTATTGGGTCAGATTGTTATAAGGTGTGCGGTCTTTGTTGTTTCTTCAGCTTGTAAACTGCCTTGTGTATAGTAATAAATAATAATAATAATAATAATAATAATAATAATAATAATATAAATTTATACTCTGCTCTCCACAGCCACAGCCAAGGCTGGGCTCAGGGCAGCTAACAAGCAATAATAAAAACAAGTTGAATGAATACAACTTAAAAACAAGATTAAAATACAACATTAAAATATTGAAACATTAAAATATTAAAATGCAGCCTCATCACAGGAGGAGAAAGGAAAAAGAAAGAGGGGGAGGTAATCAAATTGATTCTAAGCCAAAGGCCAGGTGGAACAACTCTGTCTTACAGTCCCTGCGGAAAGAAATCAGATCCCGCAGGGCCCTGGTCTCATGAGACAGAGAGTTCCACCAGGCCGGAGCCAGTGTTGAAAAGGCCCTGGCTCTGGTTGAGGCTAATCTAACTTCCTTAGGGTCCGGGACCTCTAGGGTGTTGCTATTTATGGACCTTAAGGTCCTCCGTGGGGCAAACCAGGAGAGGCTGCCCCGTAGGTACAAGGGTCCTAGGCCGTGATGGGCTTTACAGGTCAAAACCAGCACCTTAAATCTGACCCTGTACTCCACCGGGAGCCAGTGCAGCTGGAAAAGCACTGGATGAATATGCTCCTATGGCAGAGACCCCGTGAGGAGCCTCGCTGCAGCATTCTGGGACAGCTTCAAGGGCTGCCCCGCGTAGAGCAAATCACAGTAGTCAAGCCTGGAGGTGACTGTCACATGGATCACTGTGGCCAGGTCGGGGCGTGAAAGGCGACATACAAATAAAGAAAGGCGGCATACAAATTAGAAGTGAAATGCGATGCTAAGGATTTACAGCAAGGCACAGCAAGGAAACAAAATGGCTATCACGTCATAGGAACAAAAGAAGCTGTCTTACATCAAGTCAGACTATTAGTCAAGAAAAAAAAGCTATCTTACATCCAGTCAAGCTCAGTATTGTCTAACTAGCAGTGGCTCTCCAGGGTTTCGAGTTGCCTGATGTGGAAATGAGGGAAATTGAACCTGGGACCTTCTGCGTGCAAGCCAGACGCTCTCCCACTGAGCTACGGCTCTGCGGTGAACATCCCAAGGCATTTGACACGCCACCGCTGGAGACAGAGTTCTGCACTAGATAGATCTTTGGTCTTACCCAGCAGTGATGTTCTTAACACTCTGATTAGTGTTCCCAGGGAGGTATATTATGTTCATGAGCCCTGATGGCAGGTCTTCCCCTTCCTTGTATGTCAGCTTAGCTAAGCAGCTCAGGAAGGAATAATAATAAGCTTCTCATCATCTGACACAACAGAGGAAGAAAGCCTTCTCTTCTTTGCTGTTTCATTCCATTCCAGCACTTACAAGTGTTTGCCTTCATTTATGTCACCCACCATAATGGCAATTCGTCACTTGCTTTTGTCACCTCTGCAATATATATATATATATATATATATATATATATATATATATATATATATCCCTTTGTTTTATCAGTGTTTTCTAAGGTGCAAACCTGACTGCTGAACATTTCCCATGTTCATTATCGGTCGTTTGTGATTGTTTCTCCTGCAAGCTGCTGACATGTCGGTTCACTTACAGTAGCGACTTGTTTCTTGCATTCCTGCAGGTCAGCCAGAAAAAGGCAAGTGAATACAGTGGTACCTTGGATTACATACGCTGCAGGTTACATACGCTTCAGGTTACAGACTCCTCTAACCCAGAAATAGTACCTCGGGTTAAGAACTTTGCTTCAGGATGAGAACAGAAATCGTGCTCCTGCGGCGCGGCAGCAGTAGGAGGCCCCATTAGCTAAAGTGGTGTTTCAGGTTAAGAACAGTTTCAGGTTAAGAACGGACCTCCGGAACGAATCCAGCTAAGGGAGCTGGGCATGTTTAGCCTGGAGAAGAGGAGGTTAAGGGGTGATATGATAGCCATGTTCAAATATATAAAAGGATGTCATATAGAGGAGGGGGAAAGGTTGTTTTCTGCTGCCCCAGAGAAGCGGACACGGAGCAATGGATCCAAACTACAAGAAAGAAGATTCCACCTAAACATTAGGAAGAACTTCCTGACAGTAAGAGCTGTTCGACAGTGGAATTTGCTGCCAAGGAGTGTGGTGGAGTCTCCTACTTTGGAGGTCTTTGAGCAGAGGCTTGACAACCATATGTCAGGAGTGCTCTGATGGTGTTTCCTGCTTGGCAGGGGGTTGGACTCGATGGCCCTTGTGGTCTCTTCCAACTCTATGATTCTATGAATTAAGTACTTAACCCGAGGTACCACTGTACACCCACTTCTAGTGAACAATCCAAGCCAGGGCACAGGAGAACAGCAGGAAAGCAAATTGCATGTGCCCCATTATTATATTAGATGCAGTGAGTGGTATTCAACTAAGTTTCACTCAGAGTAGATCCATTGAAATTTAGTGAGCATAAATAGGTTAACTCCATTCATTTCTTTTTGGAAAAAAGTTTCCATTTATTTAAATGGGTCCGCACTGTGTAAAACTTAGCTGAATACCACCCAGTCAGATTATGTATAGTAGAGCTCTCCAATTTCAAACAAAATTGCAATGCCTGAGAAATTTCCAACAGTGTCAAATGGAACCATAAAACAGATTTCTCAGTGGAACACATGCATGCTATACCCCTTTCCTGGAATTGACAACAATTTTAGAAGTTGGTGTTGAAGAACTTCAGTATCCTATATACCAGTGTTCTGCAAGCTGGTGGCATCCACATGCTGTTAGACTCCAACTCCCATCAGCACCAGCCAGCATGGACAATAGTCAGGGATGATGGGAGTCTAGACAACATCTGTGGGGTATGAAGTTGGGGAAGGCTGATATATACTACTGATGAAATCATTCACTGAGTACCTGCCATAGGTAGCGTAAAGGCACCACCCGGAAATGAGAGAGGTACCCGTATACTCAGAGGGACTGTGTGGTTTGTAGAACTAACCCCCAAAAATGCTTGGGGCAGGGAGCCACAGGAACCCCTCTTCCCCCTAAAAGCTAACGATAAGGACTGACTTAGATCCATTCATTTCAACAGGTCTACTCTGAGTATGACTGATGTTAAATGGAACAGCAACATTCTATGTATGGTAGAAGCAGTTTAAAAACACATTCTGTGCCCAGAAAACAAATGCCTTCAAATGCAGTGAAAGTGTGTTATATTAGAGATTAGAGAAAGCCTTGAGACTGCTGTTCCGGCTGCTTAGTCACCCTTTAGATCAAAGTTGTGGCTTATTCAGATCCTCATTCTTTGTTGTCTGCTTTTATGGACCCCAGAATATTACAGCAACCCTGAAATGTCTATCCAAAGCTACTCTCTTTGGTTTTAGGAAGGTAGTGGAACCCTGTTGTTGTTGTTAATATTCCAACAAACATTTGATCGTTTCTGATTAGCAGAGCTAATTGGTGCTGTCCAGTGCTGAATATGTGGGATTTCTCTTTTGTGTTATCACTTGCTGCTTATCTTTCTTTTGTAAAAATGTGACCTGATTGTAAAAATGGGGACTTGAGTTGCTCCGATTACCATTTCCTTTTATATTTGCCTTTTTGTTTCCAAGACTAATTTTAATTAACAAATTTGATTCTTCACTAGCAGAAGCCTTACACAGAACACAAGAAAGCAATTTAGTGATAGCAACCAGCTGAGTATTAAGAGATTCATTTAAGACGATAACCTTTGGGGGCATTCTGTCCATGTGTAAAACCTACCCATGAGCACTGAGAATGGGAATGAAGGCAGGAATATTTAAAAAAAACAAACTTCATTGAGCATGTAACTGAAGAGAGGATCATGTAATTGACAAAGGGAGTCTGTATCAACAGGAAGCCATCCTGGAGGTCTGCTATATCAAGGTGGGTCTCTGTGAGAGAGGCAAAAGCTTTGTTAGCCTGAGAGAAGGGCAAACAAAGGAGGAAGGGTTGCTACTCAATGGTAAAATTCACTGATAGCCTGGTGAGGGTTTAAGGGATTGTTTAAATCCAGGGAAAGTGGTTGTATTTCAAATCTATTATTTTGCTCCAAATAGGGTGGTTTTCTGTAACTTTTGCACTGTGTATCTTTTTTTAAAAAAACTGTATTTTTGTCTTAGTAAATTCTAGTTTTTTGTTTCTTAAACCTCTGTGGTCTCAGCTTATTGCAAACACCTTCAGGCCTGGATGTCATGTTTGGGGCTTCAGGGAAACCCCAGAAAAGTGTTTAGGCTGATTGAGGAAGGACAGGAAGGAAGGAAGGAAGGAAGGAAGGAAGGAAGGAAGGAAGGAAGGAAGGATTCAGCTAACTAGTCCTGGTAGGGAAAACCCACGCAACAACTTCAGCTACCACTATGGTGATTTCTCTTCTTTCTCCACCCACACATCCCAAAATCGACTCCAATATGGCGTCAGGAGACCACGGGTATTGTTCCATCTGGCAAGCTAAAAAGCTTGTGATGATGGAACAATTTTGAATCCCTCCCAGAGAAAAGAATCATGCCACACTCATATATGTTCAATGCAATTAAAGTAGGCAACTGAGTTTCCGTAATTCCAGGCTCTGCTTGCGCAATCTCTCATTGAATGCTGCCTTACAAATTCGTTCATACTTGCACAATTTAGAAAAAACAAAAACAAAAGCAAGCTAGTTATTAGCATTCCAAACCATGCTAACCTCAAAACGTCAAATGGCTCCTTTCTAATCTTCTTTCTTGAGAACAGATACAACACAGAGGGTGCAATCCCAACTTCAAGGGCTTTGAACATTTATGATATGCTACATAAATGCTATTTCCTAAAATTTATCATTTTGTTCCTTCAACATGCCTAGTACGGTCCCTTAGGAAATGACAAAGTCTGTGTTGCAAGCATATTTAAGGATGCTTCCAAACTTCTCCAAATTTCAACCAGACTATTGGCAATCCAAATCACCTGGTTTATTTTCCAAAGGGGTTTAGTTTGAAAGTGATGTGACTTTATGGTACTTTAACTCACACCAGCTTGCTTTTCACCAGCTGCTTGTACATAGGATTTCTCCATTAGACATTATATGATAGCTGGAGTGAAGAACCTTTGGCTTTCCAGAAGTTGTTCCAGAAGTTGCCATCAGCACTGGCAAGCACTGCCCATAACCAGGATGATGGGAGTTGTAGTTCAGCAACATCTGGAGAACCAGATGTTCCCCACTCCTGCATTACAGCAATTCTGCAGCCTGCTGGAATTGAAGGGAAAGCGCTTAGGACAGCCCTTTGAGAAATGAGGATGAAAAATACATTTGGAAAAGTGATGGGGATGAAGTCAACACACACATTTTAATCTTACCATATCACAATGGGCATAAAATGAATGAGCTTTCTCAACAAATCCCATCTATTCCAAATGAATATCTGCTTTGTGCCAAAGAAGAAGAAAAGAGAAGCCAAGCATTGCAGAGATATGATCAAAATGCAAGCGAGGTCATTTAGCCTTGGGCAAAGAGAGGTCTTGATCGTTTTAAAATTCGCAGCTTTTGCAGTGCACGTGTGGTGGAGCATCAATTCAAAGCCATGAGGGATATGTAAGCAGAAGGAAACCATATTTGTGTTGCCGCTTCCCAACAGGCTGATGCCGATGTTGTTGTAAATGAATCTTCTTCCTTTGTAGTTTAAGAATTATGAGCTTCAGTGCTTGAAACAAAAGCAAACAATCTGGTGATGCATGCACAGGAATTGAGGGTATTAAACAGGCCCCTGAAAGTGTTCAGCATCTCAGAGGACTGGCCCCTGATAAATGAGATACACCCCTAGAAAATATATGCTTTTATTCTGTAGTGGTGATGTACGAGTGGAATGAAATAGCATGAACTTTGGAGTTTTCATTCAGCAGCCATTCCTGTTTGCAATAGTCTGAAGTCTTCTTGATTAACTTGTGTAAAGACTTCCTTTGTGATTCAGGTAGCGGGAGGTAGTTGTTTCCAGAACACACTGAGGGCTGAATGGATGATTCATCCCTTTTCTTACCAGAGTTTGCCAGCTTACAGAGGTGGACTTGCTGGCAATGATGTCTCAGTAGCAGTCAGCAGGACAGAGTGGAGCCCGACCTTCCATCACCGACTTGGCTGCAGCTGACTGGGAGTGGGAGGAGCAAGGCAGTTTCCCATGGTACTGAAAAAATGGGGAGGGGGGAATTCAGCCTGATGCTGAGGAGATTGCTCCATCAGCACATGTATTCCTGCTTGCCCGATGGAACAACCTATTGGCAAAACCTATTTGGTGTTTCGCAACTTTCTGACTAGTTGCAGGACCTTAGCCAGTCTTAGCAGAGTACATGCAGAATCCACGGAAGCAATTGGCGACTTGGCTGCAGACAGGATAGACGAAGCAGGAACTAGGAACTTGTAGTTAGGTGTTTATTATATACAGTGGACTATTTACAGGAACAGAACATGGATCTTTTGCTAGCTCTCTCTGACACGACTCACAACTCCTACACAGAACTCTGAACTAAAGAACACTGAACTACTGAACTAACACATTCCAGTTAGTAGGCCATTAATTATCACTCCCTTGGGAGAGCTTGACCAATCAGGGAGTGGTCTCCATGTCTCTGTTATCTCCAGGCAGACTTACTCCTTCAGATTCCCTACTGGCTGGCTGCCAAACCTTAACTGACTGTGTGAGTAGCTGCGCATACAGTTTCCCTCTCTTTTCCCCATGCGCTGCTCTGGGGGCCCTCCCAGTCCTCCAGAGTGGATTTGAGGTGGGGGTGGTGGGCAGAGGGGAAGAAAAGCCTGTTGTACTAGTGCGAGTTGGACAGTGGAATTTGCTGCCAAGGAGTGTGGTGGAGTCTCCTTCTTTGGAGGTCTTTAAGCAGAGGCTTGACAACCATATGTCAGGAGTGCTCTGATGGTGTTTCCTGCTTGACATGGGGTTGGACTCGATGGCCCTTGTGGTCTCTTCCAACTCTATGATTCTATGATTCTATGAGTTCTTGCTCTGACTTCTGCGAACAAAATGGGGTACTTGAATCCATCAATGTGATTCAGTGGCATCATTTAGCTTGCAAACATGACCTCGTTATCTTCCCCCCCCCTTCGTTCCTCCTCCCCTCCTCCTCCCCCCTTGCTCTGGAGGCTTTAGCAAAGCCAACTGCTTTCCCATCAAATAATCTCTCTGCAATATCTGGGCCAAACTCCTGTCCTTCTTCTTGTCTCCTGTTGACCTGCCTTCCTTGAATTGTGAGGTTTTGTCAGCGTTGGAGCATATGGGATGCTTTGGGATAAGGAAGCATCCTGTGGATTTACGTCCTTGTATAAATAATTAATGCCGCCGTGAACAGCATTTGGAGGAGTTTTTACTGACGCCTATACGTCAAAGCTGGTTTTAATTGTATTGATAGACAATCTGGGGAAAGGCTCCTCTGCACGTCAGCTTATTGCCGTGAAATAACTGCTTACCAGGTTTGTCCCTTTCCGCAAGGCTAATGAAAGTTTCACACGCTGGCATTAAAATATGTAGGCTCTTACATTAATATCAGGCTGTTGTAAATTATATGCACTCCTTAAAGTGATGCACTATTTCAAAAAGGAAAGGGGGGAACTATGGCTGCTTAGCATAGATATTGAGCTCACACACAAATCAGGACGCTTGCATGAGATCGAGAAACTTTTTATGCAACTACTGACTCTGCATGCACCTATTTGAAAGCCTTCTCTTCTTTTTACAGATGCAGCAAAGGAGTGGTGCTCTCTTGGATTCTGCTTTGCAAAAAACACAAACCCCTTTTTACCTCTTGAATTGCATCAAAATATAGGTTGGTAAGGTCAAACTGTCCTGTCGTTTTCAGTGAAAAGAATGTAAAGTCAAGCAATAATTTATTCTCTTTTCTTTTCTTTGGTATTTATACCCCACCATTTTGGCTTTTTGAATGGTCTTTTGGGGAGAGAAATTAAGTTTGGTACACAATTGAATATGAACACAACTAATTTGCACTTCCTGAAACAATACACAAGCTAGGGGAAATACACACACACACACACACACACACACACACACACAAAAATGTATTTTATTAGGGACAATTGTTCAAGAAAATGTGTACAAGGCATAACTGCATCCAAAGAAGTTTTTATAAGAGGAGAACTGTACACTAAACTGCTAACGTATTTTCATGAAGACTTTTCGAAAAAATGGTTGGACAAACTGAATTTAAGGCTGGGGAAGGAATGAGAATCCAAGTGGAACTGAAACTGAGAGATTTGTCTGCCCCCACCCTGATGTGGGCATTTTGGTGAATTGCAGGCCTTATCGCAATCTGAGAAAACTCATTTTTACCCTGTCTCTTCTTTGGAGTGAGATTTGATATCAATTAAGCCATACATTCTTTTTTAAGAAAAAAAATCATACCCTAGAATTGAAAGAGCCTCCAAAGTTCCTCATTCTGCTCTGTGCAATAAAGAGAGAGATTACAAGGATCTGTAGCACTGGCTTTCGCCTTTTGTAATGCTTACTCTTGCTTAGTAAATAATAATAAGGTTGGTGTGGGAGGGAAAGTGTTGCAATAAGCTCCCTATTTGTGTTTGCTTTCTGCCTCTGGTCTGGCATAAGCCTGTTTGATCCCTGAAGAATGGCTGTACAGAGTATAATTCTGAGGAGACTTGTCCAGTATTAGCGTAATCCTAGCCAAAAGGGCGTAAATAAACTGACAGTTGGGGGAGGAGGGGGGAGGGCTGTTTCTCTATAACAAGGACCGATCTCATTTCAGATTATAGCTAGAAGCTGTAGGGGTGGGATAGCTTTAGGAGGGACGGACGACTGCCACCAAATGTGCACCACATAAGTTATCTGCATGGTTGCCATGGGGCAGAATGGCTTCTATAATCCTTAAGCTATGAGCACCCCATTTTGGCTTCCCAGATGCCCAGAAGGCAGCCATCTCAGCTGTATTTTAAGGCTCTAATAAGGGAAGGGGGGAGAGAACGAAATGTGCTTACCAGTTGCCAGGTGAAACAGGGAAATTGGCCGAAAGAAGAAAAAGAGAGGTGGAGAGGAAGAGAAAAAGGACATACAGGTTGTGAGAAAATCAGATGAGGCTGAAGTGTGATATTTTCAATCTTCTTTGGGGAAAACAGATTGAACGGTTTGGGCTGCATTGCCAAGACTAGTACAGTTATATCTCCAAGCAAAACCATGAAGTGGGTTTGAGGTAAAACATCATAAAAAGGTGCAAGCAAATATTGTATAAAGAAAACTTGGTGCTGGAAAGCCCCATTGCAGTTGCGAAAGTGTTCCTACTGTAGAATGAATGGAGTGGTCTAAATGTTATGGGTGGTACCGAACTAAGTTTTTCCACGAGTAGACCCATTGCCTCAGTCCCTTCATTTCCACTGGTAAAATTTAGTCCTTCAATTTCCTCAGTAAAACCCATTATGCATTAATTTTTTAACGGATGAAAGAATTGTTTGTTGATTTACTGCCTTTTGGGCTTCCCTTGATGTTCTCAGATATTTTACCTCAGGAAGTTACCATAATTTTTGCTTCAGGAAGAGTTTCCATGGCAGTTGTAGCTACAGTTCAAGTCATGTGCAGAGGTAAAGATGGATAGATGTGTAATTAATGTGATATGTTATCAGCAGATATCAGTGGAGAAGATAGCAAATTGCCTTAGGTGAATACAGAAATAATAGACTACAGGAATAATGGACATAATCCACTAGGCAGTCCTCTCATGCAAGGCAAGGCTAGTTGAAATGAATGGATGAGTTGACTGCACTGCGTTTAAGGGACCTATGGTTGGATTTGAAGTAAGCTGGTTTGTATGTTCACAACTGTGACGAACTACAAAGTTGCTCCCAAGAGATTTCTTATTAAAAACTGCAGGTGTAAATAAGAACCATTCCACTGATCTTTCCTGCAGGGAAAAGGGACTTTGATGTGTGGCAAGAGTGTGGGTTGTGTTTGGGGAAGGCTGGCTAGAGAGCACGACAGCTGAAGACCTACTGCACTCCTTAATGGAAGCATAAGGCATTTATCAGAAGCATTAATGAACTCTTTGATCTCTGTAATCACATAATTCAAAGAAACTGATTTCGTGACCGTTCGAGGAACAAGTTCCAAAATGATTAACAGTCATTCTCCAAAGACTTGTTTTAACCTCCTTTGCCCCAGAGATCCTGCCTTTAAGTCGGCTACAATGCTGTTCTATTTCAGTTCATTTTCATTCTAATTTCCCAAGCCTAGCTTTCATTAGCTGCCACTCTGTTAATAAGACTACAGAGTGAACTCCATAGACCTTCCTTCTGTCACTGGGAAGCTAAAGGATTGGCACAGACCTCACAAAAAAGGATATTGGGCAGTGGGGATGTGAAGCTATTCTGTTAGAATATAATATTTGCTTTGCTTGGGTCTATACCATTCAACATTTTTTCCCCCTCCAGCAACAACCAACCAGCTGCCTCTGGGAGTTTATAAACAGGACACGAAGCTGATGGCTCACTCCATTCCCAATATTTGACATTCAGGGATAGAGTGCCTCTGTAAATGGGGCTTCCATTTAGCTGCCATGACAAATGGCCTTTCCTCAATTATGAACTGAATGCAGAGTTGTCGGAACACCATGTGGGCAGCAAATTCCATGAGTTATATTTAGAAAAAAATCCCTTTTTGTCTGTCCTGAACTGCCTGGTAATCAGTTTGAACATTGTTTTATCATTGTGAGATACTGGAAGTGGGAACTTAACACTACGAATTTGTGATTTTGGCCAGTCAGCTGACCTGCAAAGTGTTATTTGATATAGGTATCTGTGCCTGTGAATACTTGCTTTCCCGTTTATGGTGGCATTACCACTGCCAATTCAGATTGGAACACCAATAGATCATCCAAGGCAAACTCCTGTTGGAGCCATTGTTTGGAGGGATTCACCCGGTTCTACTGACACTGGTTCTTTTTGAAGAATGAAAGGAGTTTTGGTAAAGTCAATGTCATATAGGAGAGTGCTGGCTGAATAAATCAATTTCATATGCTGTTGGGGCTGAAATGATGCTGCTGAACTATGGGACAAAACTGGAAATCAGTCCCAGGTTTCTCGTTCTACTTTAGTGGACTTCAGGGCAACGTGTAACAGGAAAATATTGCCATTCAAAAGTAATTCTCTTGGATCATTAGCTTTATTGACAATATTTTGGAATGGTAATTCTGGAACCAGAAGTCAATTAAAGCAAACAGTGGCAGAAGTATGAGGATACCTAGATGAAAAGTCTGGTTTTCAGAATGTTTACAGAGCAGTTCCTAGAACTTCTGCCCATTTGAAACTGTATTGGGCAAAAAGATTCCTGCATCTCAGGGGGGTTGGACCCTTGTGGTCACTTCCAACTGTACAATTCTATGATTCTATGATCTCTAAATTGGTTTGATGAGCTGACCAACTGACCCGGTCACTTCCACACCAGGGTTACCCTAATCTGGGTGTGGCTGACCATGATAATGCGAGAAGTAGCTACACCAATCAGTCTGTCCATGTGGCCTCTTCCTTCAAAGATTATCAGAGTAGAGTGCAAAGCTATAAGTCCTCCTGTATCACTCGGACAATACATTAGTTGACAGGCATAATCAATGGTTTCTCATTCATATGAGTGCGCATCTCCGCAGTATTATTCTCACTCTGATACGAAATGCTTTTCACTGGATTTCAATGGAATACTTGCTAGCAATTTTAGGAGCGCCATCCCATCTTGACAGGCTCACCACACACACACACACACAAAGTGAGACCTAAGATTGTGTGGGCAAAATAGAAATGTTAAAAATTTTGAACTGCAGCAGTTTTCCTTTTACACATTTTTAATTTCCCATGAGCTGCGCATAGTGTGTGAATGGAGAAAATCATTTCTTAATTTCATTTGCATTTCATGATCGTCATCACCATCCTCATTTATCATTGGAGGTTGTATCCAATGCTACGTAAGTGGAATTTGCATGCAACAGGATCCCTGTCCTTCACCACCCTCCGTAAATTGCCTCAGTAGGGCCCTCAGCCCTCTAGAGCAGAGATGTTGAGAGTACATAGGAGTCTGGGAAAAAGAGATTGGGAAAGTTGCATTGGTGCAAGCAGAAGTCTGCTGAGTGAAAGGAACAGCAGCATTGGGTACAACCCTATATTCCTACAGCAATGTCACAGGCACACTCAGAGAGAAGGTCATTCATGCTATTGCCTAGAATGACCTTCTCGTGCCAGTTAGTGGACCGTTAGAAGCACATAGTATCCCAACAATTGGAGTTAATGAATGGACGCCCTTAGCTGAAAAAAGACACCCAGTCTGTGAGTGCACCTCATTGTCCTAACATTTCCCCCTGAATGCATCATAACCTGAATTTGAATTAGCACTTTCTCTTACAAAAGGGTCACTTTGGAAATTGCAGAAGAGTAGACATTGTCTTCATTTGCAACAGCAAAGAATGTTCCTCTTAAAATAAATGTGTTCTGCTTACTTTTAGATCTATAGCCTCCTGAAATTCATGTGAGTCTTTCACTTGAGCTTATTGAATTCATTTTTTCATTATTATTATTATCTTGCTGAGAAAGACACCAAAGTGATACCTAGAGAAGGGGCTCCCATCCTCTGGCCATTTCTTCTCTCCTTCAGCAGCCACATTGACTTCCTCCCACTTTTCTGTTTCCTTCCATAAGAGTTAAAGGAGAGGGGAAAAAGAACAGTTTTGTTTCCACATCTCAATTCAGTAAAGCAGTGCAATATGATGAAGATGATAGCTGGTTTACCAAGCAAACAAAAGTGCTTTAATCAAGCATGAGGAGACAAAGAGTCTACATTGCACAGATGGGCAGTTAATTTCTTTTCCATTGCATTTGCAATGTTCTCCATGATATTATAGCAGCTGTGATGAGAATGGTGGATGTCCCCAGTCTATGCTCCATTTAACTCTTGGAATTCTAAAAGCATCACATTGTGTAGGAAATGAAAACTCCCCTTCAACAATGAAATGTGGCATCCCAAAGCAATGTTAAGTGCTTTAATAATTTTTGGATTCGTGTCTTTTCCAAATGCCCAGTAATTGTTCATGCTGTTCAAATACCGAAGCAGCCCCCATAGATTTCCTGCAACCAACTCCTAACACTTCATAAATAAGTGTAAATAATGTGGTTTGGTCACCTCTGTAGCATTTTTTTTCTCATTGTACAAAATGGCATGCAACTCTTATCTTCACAATAACTATGCAAAGTAGGCTGGATCAAAACTACTGTACTAAGGCATTACTATTTATTACTATTTATTGAATTTATATTCCACCCTATAGCCGCAGGCCACAGGGCAGTTCACCATTTAGAAACCTACCAGACTTGGATAGAACTTGAATTGCACTTATCTAATGGAAGAACCATTGATGGTGTTAACCAGCAGAAAATTAGGCAAGAAGGGCAATATTGGCGACAAAACTTGGAATGCTTGATTGCTTCAGTCAGTTTTCTTGGCATTCAAAACTTGGCATTCTGTAATACAACTGAACAGCTATACGGTGAATTTTAACCTTTGTAAAGTAGGCTAACACCTCCACACTTACTCACCACCTCTACCCTCCATCGAAGCAAGCAAGAAGCATCTTCAGAGTTAAAATGTACATTCCCGCAGAACATTCAAGCCAGGTGGAAAGCAGGAATGGTAAATGGCATGGTGGGGGGCAGATGGAGGTGATATGGTGAGGGGCAGCTGGAGATTCATGGAGGGCCACATTTACAAACACACACCCCACCGAGGCCTGAGGTTCCTCATTGCAGCTCTAGAGCAACCAGAACACAGTCTGCAAACCAGTGTCCTAAAATAATGCTTGGCAATGGAGAAGAAATAATGTTGTTGCTGTTGTTAATATTCCATCTATGAATAGTTTCCTGTAGACTCAACATTATCAATATGGAGATAAGTGTACAAAGAGATCTAATTTCAAAGTTAGAATGACTCAGCCTTTTTTCTTTCTTTCTTTTTTAAAAAAGAGAGAACCACATTTAATAAAAATTAAAACATATCCAATATAAATTGTTAGAATTCAAAAGGACAGTGATATAATGCAAATCAAATTTGGCAGGTATACCACAATGGCTTAAAACCAGGATGAGGACTGGATTAAGGGAAGGGAAATAGAGTAGCCTGCTGTGCATCGGCCATTTCAAAGAAAACCAGTAGGGCTTTCTGTAGGCTGAGTCTGGATGAAAGGGAAGTTTAAAAGCCTCCTGATGTTTGGTACATATTGGTAATGTGAGAAAGGGAATAAAAAGTATCAGTAGGCATCATGAAGAAATGACATGGGGAGGGACCTATTCTATTTCTAATAAACATCAAAGCATAAGATGAGCCTGCTAGACCAGGCCACTGGTCCATCTTGTCCCACAGCCTGTTATTACAGTGGCCAACCAGACTTCTACTTGAGGAAGGGCTGTAGCTCAAGGACAGATCATCTGCTTTGCATGGAGAAGGTCACAGGTTCAATCTCTGGCATCTCCAGGGAATCAGCTACATTAGTCGAAAAACAACACTTTGCATGCATTATAAACACACAGCACCAGATGGCGTTGGGGAGCAAAGAAAATGTCTAAGCAATTTTTACATAGAGTTTTTCTTTCTTTCATTATAATGATTTAATTTCTGACTTAATTATAGCGTGTGTTTTTCCTGTGTGTAGATCCGCCCCAGGTCAGCTTGTGACAGACTCCAGCACCTCCGTATGAACTGAATGTAAAGTTCTTTGAAGAGCTACCATCACAAAACTAACAGCAGCTCACACTCTCTCACACACATGTGATATGTCATGTACTCAGTAATTTCATGCAATTCCAACCAGGACGAGCCACCAGCGCATTTCAAGCGATCATTGCATCAAGCTCCATTGTCACTGAGAAGTCTCTGTTCATCTTACAGTTTTGATCTATAAACCAGTTAAGCCACACTACATAGATCTAATTTTAGCCAGTGGGATTTTACATGCCTTAAATCCAAGTATTTGAGCAGACATCATTTATAGATCAAGTGGTAAGACACAAAAATATTTGATCTTTTGCTTGGTGTGCTCATTTTGTTTGAAAGTGGGATGCTTTAAACTAATGGTCCAGTTAATTAATTCCAAATTGCACTCGAAATCCCATTGATGTACTTATAGCCTCTGCACTTACATCAAATGAGTTCTTCATGATTAATGTTATTACAATAATTACCTAAAGAATTAATAATGATGAGGTTATTATTCTGAAGAGGTATCGGTGCCATTAAACTTTTTCCATAGTTATAAACCACCGCAGCCCAGGAAGTGTACACTGCCACTGATATTTCTCTCTCTCTCTCTCTCTCTCTCTCTCTCTCTCTCTCTCTCTCTCTCTCTCTCGTATGATAATCCAGGTTGAGACAATTGGCTCAGTTCAGATGCTTACCTGAACTCAAGACCCCACCTCCCATTGTGAATGAGAATTCAGTCATGTTCCACTTGATTACAAGGTACATTACATAATGTGCAATGTGTGAACTTCAGGGGACAAGCAGAGGCCAGAACTGTACAATTATTCCCCCTCTAAAAAAGGAAGGACAATTTAGCATTCTGCATACAGTGGTACCTCAGGTTACAGATGCTTCAGGTTACAGACGCTTTGCTTCAGAATGAGAACAGAAATTGTGCAGCGGGAGGCCCCATCAGCTAATGTGGTACCTCAGGTTAAGAACAGTTTCAGGTTAAGAACGGAGCTCCATAACAAATTAAGTTCTTAACCCGAGGTACCACTGTATAGGTATCTACTTTGAACATCCAAATCAGATGCAATATAGGTATGAAGGTGTGTGTGTGTGTGTGTGAGAGAGAGAGAGAGAGAGAGAAAGAGAGAGAGAGAGAGAGAGAGAGAGAGAGAGAGATCTTTTGGCCCTGGTAAATATCTAAAATGTGCCTGTTAAAATTAAGTACAGTGGTACCTCAGGTTACATACGCTTCAGGTTACATATGCTTCAGGTTACAGACTCCTTTAACCCAGAAATAGTGCTTCAGGTTAAGAACTTTGCTTCAGGATGAGAACAGAAATCGTGCTCCAGCGGCATGGCAGCAGCAGGAGGCCCCATTAGCTAAAGTGGTGCTTCAGGATAAGAACAGTGTCAGGTTAAGAACGGACCTCCGGAACGAATTAAGTACTTAACCTGAGGTACCACTGTAAGGTTGAAAATGAGAAAAACCAAAATGGACACATTCCCCCATCCCTAGCCTATGGTGGGTTCTTGTACAGCTCACTAAAAACATTTAAACATCAGCATCTTTTTTTGTTTTCTCGAGCATTTGGACAGCAGCCATCACTGGATGTTTTTACTCTGATTCTTACTTTAATGTGTTTAGGAATTTTTATTGCTTTGCTGTATTCTTTTCTTGTAAATCCCTTTAAGACGTTCTGTTGCAGGAAGCTATTGAGGGAGCAATCCTATGTACATGAAGCTGGCACAAAGCAGGCCAGTGTAAATTAAATCAGTTACACAGATCCAAACCCTGTTCATCTGTGGGGCGGCTGCTGACTCTACTCTGCCTAGACCTGACAGAGGGAAAACCAGCCTTTAAAACAGTGTTCTATGCATTGTTGCCATATCGCATGACCAAGCTGAATAAGCTTAGGATCAAGCCTAAGACCCCCGGTCTATGCTACGACCCCAGAATGCCCTTTTTGGGGGGACACACCAGCCTTGGCTGATTCAGATTCAGCTCAGCTCCTCAGTTGGAAAGAGCAAGTTAAGCCAGTATATCTTTGGTTGAACCAGCTGTTTTTGGACTACAACTCTCATCATGCCTAGCTAGCAAGACCAGTGGTCAGGGATGATGGGAACTGTAGAAGAAGAAGAGGAGTTTGGATTTGATATCCAGATTTATCACTACCCTAAGGAGTCCCAAAGCAGCTAACAATCTCATTTCCCTTCCTCCCCCACAACAAACACTCTGTGAGGTGAGTGAGGCTGAGAGACATCAGAGAGGTGCGACTAGCCCAAGGTCACCCAGCAGCTGCAGGTGGAGGAGCGGAGACGCGAACCCGGTTCACCAGATTACGAGTCCACCGCTCTTAACCACTATACCACACTGGCTGAAAAGCAGCTGGGTGACCCAAGTTTGGGAGATACTAACATCACGAATGGGATGTGGGTGGCGCTGTGGGTTAAACCACAGAGCCTAGGACTTGCCGATCAGAAGGTTGGCAGTTCGAATCCCTGTGACGGGGTGAGCTCCCATTGCTCGGTCCCTGCTCCTGCCAACCTAGCAGTTCGAAAGCACGTCAAAGTGCAAGTAGATAAATAGGTACCGCTCCGGCGGGAAGGTAAACGGCGTTTCCATGCGTTGCTCTGGTTCACCAGAAGCAGCTTAGTCATGCTGGCCACATGACCTAGAAGCTGTACACCAGCTCCCTCGGCCAATAAAGCGAGATGAGTGCCGCAACCCCAGAGTCAGCCACGACTAGACCTAATGGTCAGGGGTCCCTTTACCCTTTACCTTTAACATCACGAAAGGCTTTGTTTTATAGTCAGCTGCATCAAAAAGCTTCTTTTTCTTTGGTTATGGCCAGGGGGGCTCCGTGAGCCCCCAGTCCTTTGTGCTCCTTGCATATCTACCAGTGCGAGATTTCTGTGTGGTTGCAGAGCGCTACCCCGTGGAAGGAGGCTCACCAATTGCAGTCCTTGTTATGCTTGTCCCATCTGACTCTTGGAAGCAGAGATTAGAAAATGAGAGGAAGAGAATTCTACAGAGGAAGAGACTTATCCATCTTGTCAGCTAATCGCAGTGCAAACAAGAAACAACACCGGGTATATTTGACTGGTTTTCTAATGTTCAACGAACCACCCACACCCAACAGAGCAGTCTGATTACCAGTGTTGCTTTTGACAAGCCTTGTCTGATTTCCCATCAGTGATCTAATTGCTAGACCACATTTCCTACTCAGTATGGTGACAGATTATTTATTATGTGCTATGTAAGCTTTTAGCACATTAGTCCTCAAGGTACATGATAAATAGAAATATTATGTGCTGTTTCTCACCATCCAGGAAATGCCATTATGTGTTGACTCAGTAGGATCTTCTTAGATCAGGAATGTAGAATTTATCTGTTTTATTCATTCATTAAAACATTTATATACTGCTCCACACTTAAGAGAGTACTGTATTTATGTGAATCTAATGTGCCATCAAATCTAATGTGCAACTCCATTTTCAAAACCTTGAAGCCAGAAAAAAAGTATTTGCTGGCAAATGTAAATGTACCATCAAATCTAATGTGCACCCTAATTTTCACCCCAGGCTATCACCTCACACAGGAAGCTTAGCCTGTCTTAATTAGCTTTTGACACTTGCTGATTCCAGGGGATTAGAAGTGTCTACTACACAACTTAATACACATGGGTCTTGGCTCCCAGTTTTAGCACTCCAAGCTTTGATTAAATTCTAACAGTTACTGGTTTTGAGAATTTAAAAGTGTCTGGCACCCAGAAATTCATAACAGTATAATACAATGCATAGACAGGAATTGGTTGGGCTAAATGTCAATGGCCAGTGCAGGGTTGGGCACAGATTTATGTTTTAATTGATGGAGAAAACAGAATACTGTATGTGATGGCAGAATTCCAGAGTAGAGACTATTCCATAATGTCAGCACCACCGCAGAAAAGGCCCTCCCCCTGGTTGCCATAAGCTGATGTAGGCCAGGACACATACCAGGAGAGATAAGCATCTTAGTAAATGAGCAAAGTTTATATGGAAGGAAGAGTTCTCTTGAATAACTTTAGTCCAAAGTTGTCCAGGGCTCTGATCAGGATCAGAACTCCATAGATTACTGTTCTATAGCACAAAAGGCTCAAATTGAATTGGAGTCATTCCCCCCCCCCCCAAAAAAAACAAATTACACATGAAGGGGAACACCGATCTAGAATGGGACCACAGCAGCAGATAAAGAAGATGAAACTCCCTTACACCAAATCATTAATAATAATAATAATAATAATAATAATAATAATAATAATAATAATAATAATTTATACCCCGCCCATCTGGCTGGGTTTCCCCAGCCACTCTGGGCGGCTTCCAACTGAATATTAAAAACAATACAGCATCAGACATTAAAAACTTCCCTAAACAGGGCCACCTTTAGTTGTCTTTCAAAAGTAATTTTTTCGCTCTATAGGACACACCTGACCATAGGACACACCTAGTTTTAGAGGGGGAGAACAAGAAAAAAACATTCTCTCCCTCTCTGCGCAGCGCCCCTTCAGCAAAGCGGCATGAGAAACAGAGCCCCTTCCATTTCTCCTCCTGCTTCACTGAAGGGGCGCTGTGCAGAGAGGGAAAGCTGCACAGTGCCTCTCCAGCGAAGCGAAGCCAGGAGAGCAAGAGAGATTGCTGCACACCAATCCTTCTTGCTCTCCTGGCTTCAGCGAAAGCAACGCGAAGCCGTGGAGCCTGCATTCGCTCCAGAAGACGCACACACATTTCCCCTTAATTTTTGGAGGGGGAAAAGTGCATCTTATAGAGCAAAAAATATGGTAGTTGTTTATTGCCTTGACATCTGCAGGGAGGGCATTCCACAGGGCGCGTGCCACTACCGAGAAGGCCCTCTGCCTCGTTCCCTGTAACTTGGGATCTCACAGCGAGGGAACTGCCAGAAGGCCCTTGGCGCTGGACTTCAGTGTCCGGGCCGGATGATGGGGGCGGAGACGCTCCTTCAGGTATACAGGCTCCTCCCTGCCTTCATTTAATGGCATAGAGACACAGCTAACATAAGTCAAAGTTTGACTCTGAGTCAGTGGCGTAGCGTGGGTTGTCAGCACCCGGGGCAAGGCAAGTAATTTGCGCCCCCTAACCCGTGGATTTGCGCCCCCTAACCCGTGGATTTGCGCACCCTAACCCTAACCCCCAGATGTTGCGCCCGGTGCGCCCGGCCCCCCCTGCACCCCCCACGCTACGCCACTGCTCTGAGTCGCTTCTATGTGATTACAACACCACTTCACAGTCATTTCTTCCAGCAAAAATCATCTCTTGCAGCAGCTAGGGATGTGGGAAGTGGGGGGCGGGATTAATTTCAATTTCCATTTGAGGGCAAACTTACATAATGTGCACTTTGCAAAACAATACACGAACTAAAACACGGCGATCTTTCAAAACCTGCACTTCTGTGAATTTTGCAGTACAGTTCTCCAGCCAAGCAATGTATGCAATAATGCATCTATTGGGGCAGTGTGTGCGCAAATGAGCAAAAACAAAATTTAAAAAATGCATTGTCTTAGGTAAAATTGAATGCAAACATCTATTTCAGGAGAAACCCGCACTAAAATCTTAGTGAATTTTCACGAGGACTTTTTAAAAATCATAGCAATGTGGAAAACGGAACTCTACATTGGTGCAGTGATAAAACTGCAGGCACGTTTGCAAAGCTAAGCAGGATCCAGTAGGAGATCATGTGTTGAGATTCCTGCACTGCAGGGGGTTGGATTAGATGACCCTCAGGGTCCCTTCCAACTCTGCAATTCTATCATTCTATGAAAAATGAGAAAAGGCGAGGAGGAACTAGCCCTGCATGACCTGACCATCAATCTGTGTAAGTCCAGTGTTGATCTGGACAGTCTTATCAGAGTCCAAGTTGGTTTGAAAACGCACAAATTCCCATGGCCTTGAGTTTATTCCAAGCACAAAAGTGACAATCCCATCTTTAATCGTCTTAATTGTTTGGAGCATCATTGGCTTCCTTGGAGGAGCTCTTCAGTATATTACCCTAGGATGCAACTTTTTAAATTATAAGGTTTTTAAAATAATAATAATAATAAAATAATAGAAAAGCTAAATACAGTAAGTAAAAGAAACATTCACCCACAGCAGCTCAGCCTCGGCCACTTTTGCACTGGGCTTTACCAACTTCTGAGTCAAAGCAGAGTGGTGTTTCTACCGTGATGCTCTCTGAAATAGCTGCACTGGCATTTTATTTTAGTGCCCACAACATAACTGTGTTTCCCGTCATGTTCAGGTAATGCTCCACGCTAAACTAATTTCCAATTATGGCTTCCTTCCATTCTGCCACCCCCATTTCTTGCTAGATTGCACTCCTGGCTTGCAGACCACTTGATAATTTACTATGCAGAGAAGCTTCTCTCCTGTTTCTCTAGCGTGAAGAGAAATCAACCACATCTCTTCTCTCTTTCTCTCATTGCCCCTTCTACCTTCCTGGGCTATATCAAGAATGAATCTGGGTGGAATTTTCCAAAAAAATCTTGATGTCAAGCTTACCCACCCATATTTTTGTCTTATATTCCTACTTCGCTCCTCGATCTCAATGAGAAGTGAGATGTCCCACCCATTTTGCTCACCTCTATTACAAATACCTGTTAAGTGGTGGGGCTATTGCTAGATGAGCCAGGTTTGTCATTGCTTTTCTCCCAAGAAGCAGGCATCTTTTAATTTCGTGGCTGCTGTCCCCATCTGCAGTGATCATGGAGCCCAAGAAAGTAAAATCTCTCACTGCCTCCATTTCTTCCCCTTCTATTTGCCAGGAGGTGATGGGACCAGTGGCCATGATCTTCGTTTTTTTTGCTGTTGAGCTTCACATATAATGTGTGTAATTTTTTTGCATATATATGTGTGTGTGTGCTTGGCTTGAGTCTGAACCACTAAATTCCATTTATAAATCCATTTAATAAAAGACAATGACAACTTGAGGAGAGTGGAATATATAAACGAGGTGGTATGTGGATCGGGCTCAATTGTAAAAGTATTTAGCTCAGCTTTTTGACCCATGGCCACCTCAACCAAATCTCATTCAACTTTTGCACACCCACCCACAGTTATAGGCATCCTCTCCCTCACCTTTGGCAGGATGAAGCTCAGGTGAAGCTGATTAGTAGTTGGCCCTGCCCAGGTTCACATTTCTTTCTTCAGGAAAATAAAGTACTGTAAATGAAACTATAAGCTGGTGTGTAATTGAGAGTAGGCAAATTCTGACCTTAATCGGGTTCACCCATCACCTCAGTGCTGACCCTGAATGCACCTTTTTTTTACTATTGTGCTTATTAGTGAATGATTGCAATTACAGTCATTAGAGAAGATTACAGGACTGTGCTTCAGGAGACGGTGGTAGTGGAAGCACGGCATTGGATAGAGAAGCATGGAAAAGGGGGGGATGCATTAGGTGTGACATGCATTTTGCTAATGATGGGGGACAAATTTGGTTCCATTCGCATTTCAATGAATGCAATTCACATTTCCCCAAACAAGCCATTAAGCTGCTATCCTTCAAAACCGGCATTTCTCTGAATTCTAAGCTGCAGTTCCCCAACCCAAAAATGTACCCACACAGGTATATATTAGGAGAAAGGGTACATAAATATGCATATATTTGTGCAAATGACATACAAAAATGCATTACAGAAGAGGAAACTGCTTGCAAAAAAATGTATATACTTATGCTGTCCAAATGCTAATGAGGACTTCTTAAAATGTTCAGGAATGTTGTGAACTGAATTTGAGATTAGGAAATAAGAGAAGTTGACATACACATCCATCCTTAGCAACATGTTGAATACTGTTGTTGTTTTACACAGAGTTGTGTGAAAATCATATCCTGCTACATCCTGCTTGTGGTTTACTAAGATCGCTGTGGCAGGAAGGTAAACAGTGTTTCCATGTGCTCTGGTTTCTGTCACGATGTTCTGTTGCGCCAGAAGCAGTTTAGTCCTGCTGGCCACATGACCCGGACAGCTGTCTGTGGACAAATGCCGGCTCCCTTGGCCTGAAAGCGAGATAAGCTCCACAACCCCATAGTCGCCTTGGACTGGACCTAACCATCCAGGAGTCCTTTGCCTTTACCTTGTGGTCTACTAAGATCTCTAGATCCTTTTCACATGTGCTTCTGCCGTGCCAAGTGTCCCCTTGCCTCCTATAGAATGGAACCTTGGGTTACATACCATCCTCCTTGCGAACACTTCGGGTTACAAGCGCCGCTAACCCGGAAGTAAGTGTTCCAGGTAGCGAACTTTGCCCCGGGATGTGAGAGGAAGTTGCGCACCGGTGTCGTGGCAGCAGGAAGAGGCCCCATTAGTGAAAGTGTGCCTCAGGTTAAGAACAGATCTCTGGAATGAATTAAGTTATAAACGGAGGTACCACTGTATATTTGCATCTGATTATTCCTCTCTAAATGGAGAACCTTGTTTGGGATTCTACCCTTAATATGATCTGCCAATCCAGAGGTTTCTAATGAGAGTTCTCATGGAGTTCCTGTGCCCATAATGGTTCTGCTATTCACTTGTGGAGAGAGGAATGCTAACATGTGAATTGACAGCAAACCTTTGCAGAACACAGCCGGTGGGTTTGACCATGGACAATCAACCTGTGAAGACTGTGTTAGTGGTGTGTCTCAATAGTATGAGGGGGGCTTATGGGCCCAAGTGGTTCTTCTCCTCTGGTATAGCTTCCCCTCACTGCATTACTCACAAGACCAGAGGCAAAGGCATGGGCATGGGTGACAGCCTGTGTTGCTCATTACATTAGCACCTATCTCATTCATTGGACTTAACATGTTGCACAGCTGTCAAACAGGTTAGCCGCTACTCTCAAAGACTTACAAATTTATGTCATCCAAAACTTTGCATTATGACTCTAACAACTGGGGTAAAACATCAATTCCTGCAAAATGGACTTTTTGTGACATACATTTAATTGTGGTATATATTCTGCCTCCCATGGGATGTTGTGCCTTTGATGAATTGGATAGGAGCAGCACCAGAAAACCACACCAGTGACAAGTGATTATTATATTTCTTTCACAAGAGTATGAGAGTCTCATAACTCACAGGCTCACAAATGCTCATTGGGAAATATATATTTATTTACTAGCGAACTACTAAGTTGACGTTGGGAGAAAACATTTTATTGATCTGCATGCCAAGTATAGTGGGCAGCTAATAAACCACAAAGGAGGGTTTCTCTCTGTTTGTCAACATTTCCATGACTTGTAGGCAGGCCTATATTTATTTGTAAGCATTCGCTGTTGACATGCTCCCCAAAATCACAGCAGACATGAAGGGAGCCTTAGACAAGCTACAATGAACAATGCAAAACTCAGCCCACCAACCTTTCATGGTGGCCCATCAAAGATTCAACCAACCTCTGGTTTTCAGTGCCTCTTTGGGTTGTCACACACCAAGCAGGCCGCAACACATGGCTGGTAGTTAGCCTTATAAAATATGGTTTACCACTTGTACACCACAATGGAAGCTTTTTTCTCCTAAGTGGCTGATCTACAGGTTAGGTCAGGAGACAGATGAAGCTGTTGCCATAAATGACATCTTCACGTCTAGTTCTCCTTATGTTCCCTATAAGTTGTAGGGTGCTTCCAGATGGCCTGTTTACTGAGCATTCATCCTGATTTGTTTGCAGAAACATTGGTATCATCAGTGCTTTTTTTTCTGGGGATACTCAAAGGTACGCAGTACCAGCACTTTTTTTTTTTAACTGGTTAAAAGTGTAGCACTTACTTAACAAATTCATGGTGAGTACCAGTATCTTTATTTTCAAGAAGAAAAACACTGGGTGGTATTATTATTATTATTATTATTATTATTATTATTATTATTATTATTACCCACCCTTCACCCTAAGGTCCCAAGGCAAGTTATAACATTAAAACACAGCATTAAAAACAGATTTCAAAAATTTACAATCACAAAAATAAGGTGTGTCCTAGAAATACACACCTCAAGTGTCAAAAGAGAGTGGGTCTTCAGCATTCAGCATCTTCAGAGCAAAATATATTTGAGCCTAAAGGGAAGAACTAAGTCAGAGGGCAGGACTAGATGAAATGGGCTTATTTTGAGGAGGGCAAAGTAAGGGCAAACATGCTGATGGTAAGATCAGTTCAACAATTAAACCACCACAACAGCAAAAATAGATGTGTTGGCAGGGGCTGATGGGAGTTGGAATTCGAAACACTGGGAGGGCACCAAGTTGGGGGGAATGTAGTATAGCAGAGAACTACGAAGAAGATATCTGTATGAGAGTCATTCTGACAAATATTTTAAAAGTGGCCTGCAGGCAGTTTGGTGAGAATCACGAGTGTGGAATGCACAGTTTTGCTCAAGCCCTACTAACCAGCCTCCCATGGGCATGGTGGGGTGGGGTCTGTAAGAACAGGATGCTGAATTAAGCTTGCCTTTCGCCCAGCATTTATTTTCTGTCACCCAGCATTCAGAATTAGTGACTTGGCAAGAAATAGGGATGCTATTATGGAATGATCACATACCATACGAAACACAAAACACAAAACAGAGAGAAACACCTTTCGCCCCTTCTAAAGGCCACCTTGTCTGTTTTATGGGCATCACAATTTCCTCACATTTCCAGAAACATATTGGCACTAAATGAAGTTATAGCAAATTGTTGTGCTTCTTCAGAATGGTAGATAAGATGATTCCAAGTCATTAAGACATATTTGTCTAGCTTAGCATCCATAAAGGGTTGCTAAAGTATTTATCACTTGTTTGACAACCCAGACCGGCTACTTAATAACGGCCAAGGTATGAGCTTGAATTTTCACTGGCTCCCCCTTCTTTACGACATATGAAACGGCAACCAGGAGAGCTAATGAATCTTAAGAATACAAATTACTGCTAGAGGGGGGGAGGGGGAAAGAGATTGGATTTGAGATAATGTATTTATTTCCCCGTTAAGATCATAATTTATTTAGAGGCGTTCTCTTCCACCTTCTTCAGCAACGCACCTATCCTGCCTTCTGCCTTAGCTGTGCGCAGCCTCTTCAGGCAGGGGGAGCCTTCATCCCACTGCCCTGAAGAGGCTTGGCACGGTTATCCCAGATGCCAGAACAGCCACAAGGTATACCAGAAGCCAGATCCCTCTTGCTGTTCTGGCTTCTGGGATTCAGAATAACTTTTTCTTGTTTTCCTCCTCCCATAACTAGGTACACCTTATGGTCTGGTGCGTCTTTTGAAGCGAAAAATACAGTAAACTTCTGCCCTTATGTAACATGTGTTGGGCTAGATCATTTACACAGCCAAGTGTGCCGTTCTTCAGAACAAGGAAGCAAGAGCAAATGGAGCACACCGAGATAGGCACTGCTGAGAGTTGGAGGATCAGAAGAAAGGTTGCCAACTTTTTTTTTAATTGGTTGAACACAGCAGCTTGCTGTGTTAAAAGTGACACCTGAAGATCTTGACATGGGGAATGATTCATTCACTTACTTTCTTTATAGCAGTTGCTGGTGATAACAAATAAGCAAAACCAGCAAAAGAGGGGGGAAATAAATAAAAAAGCATAATTGTAATCAGAAATGAACTGGGGAGGGAATATGACTAAAAAGTAAAAAGGTACAGGGACCCCTGACCGTTAGGTCCAGTGACGGATGACTGGGGTTGCGGCGCCCATCTCGCTTTATTGGCTGAGGGAGCCAGCGTACAGCTTCTGGGTCATATGTAGGAAGGACTAAAAAAGAAGGTCTGATAGACATCACAGAGCACAGTACATATCAGGAGAAAGGTGGTAGATATGATGGGATTATCCCTGCTCTGTTTGAGGAACCAAGTAAGATTTGCTTAAACTCTTACAGGTGAGCCTACTGCCCAACCAACTCATTATTCTGATAGAGTCACTAATTGTGACATGACTCACTCAAGATGACAAGGGAGAAGAGCGGGAAGATTCTTTTTAAAGAAAAAGCTGAGCTGGCGTAATGCGGCTTTCTCCAACGTGACATGCAGAGCTTGCTCAATCGGCTCCGTGTAAAAGTTCATCCTGACAACTACAAGTACAATAGCTTCAAAACTAACAAGCCCTGTAACAGGCTGGCTTCCGTTTCTCTTGGTGAATTTTGCTAACAGACGCGAGCTTTGAGAGGTGTTTCTGATCACCATTTCCCCTTCTGAAGAACTGCGTTAGGCATGCCAAGAGTTTTCAGACATGAGGCTCAGGTAGCTGTTTCGTGTATGACTGCCTGAGGATTGTCAATGAGGGAAAGGCAACCACCCCATGAATTAACCATCTGGCCAATGCATGCTTTATATGAGCATCACAAACCGGATTAAAGTCTCATGCATGAAGGTATTCTAATGCTGCTTCCACATTGGTTTTGCTTTGCAGAGCGACGAGGTGGAATCCACAAAAAAGGCGGGTGCCATGCACCCATCTGTCTGGACCCATCTTGGATCGAACACAGACTAACACAAGCATTTCCCCAGAATGTTTTCTTTATCTTTAAACTGGGCTTGGACAGGACATCCTTTCAAATAGAGGTCTGTCCACTCTGGTTCTACCCTGGTGGCAGAGCTGATATTTTTTGCCCGATAGCCAACTCCGTGTTCAAGGTGCCTGACTCATGGCAGGATAATGAACTTTGCTGCTCCTCAATCCCCAGACTCTGAAGTTGCTCACCCACGTACGCCATTAATTCCAAACTCAATGTTTCCTCATTTGCCGGGTTTTGTTAATTACTGCAGTTAAAGCTGCACAGGCTTTCGCTTCATATCTGAGGGCACGGAAGAAAAATATTTACATCTCTCCATTCATTATGTATTACAGGGACAGATCATCAGTTTCAAAGTGACTAATGAACTTTTGAAAGTTGTTAAGGTCACTCAGCCATCAGTGCTGCACCTTTCACAACAGGCAAAATTAAAATAAAAAAATCACTAGAATTAGAGATGGAGAAAGATCCATTAGGTTATCCGGTTCATCTTTCTGCTGAGAAATGCACCAACTGTCATGTCTTATTACCTAATTAAAGGTATTACTCTTAATGGAGTCTTTTACTATGACTTTCAAAATAATGACTTCCAACGCTATTATCTGAGATTGCATTCCATTCCATCTTCTGGTGCATCAGCTTGAATTGTAACATGGCTTGATGGGTGGAAACACATGGAAAAGAGGCACTGAAAATTACACAGGTCTTGTATTTATTTTTTTAATGATGCCGCAACTTTAATCTCGTTGTAACTCCAGAGGTATGTTCACTGGCAAAAGCGACTGAGGCTTGGTCCAAGCAAGGCCCAAGTAAGGGAGAAAAGAGGGGCATTTTGCCAGGATGTGAAGATCCTGTGGGGTGTTTGGTCTGGGTCGAAAGTGTTGAGTTACACCCAATATTGGGGGGGGGGGAGGCATCATGAGAGTGCAATGTTGTGTGCATGATGTCATGCATGCGTGATTTTTTTTCCAGATCTACAATATCCTTTTGGAGGTGAGGCATTTTTCACATTTTCAAATGCTTCCCTTTATTTTTACTTTTTTTGAAATAGATATATTGAAAATAGGAACCTAGCACAGCAGGCAAAGTGCTAAGGTACTTTAGGGGTGCAGGTAGTACTGTGGTCTAAACCACTGAGCCTCTTGGACTTGCCAGTTGGAATGTCAGCGGTTTGAATCCCCATGACCGAGTGAGCTCCCCTTGCTCTGTCCCAGCTCCTGCCAACATAGCAGTTCAAAAGCACACCAGTTCAAGTAGATAAATAGGTACCGCTGTGGCGGGAAGGTAAACAGTGTTTCTGTGCGCTCTGATTTCTGTCACGGTGTTCTGTTGCACCAGAAGTGGTTTAGGCCTGCTGGCCACATGATCCGGAAAGCTGCCTGTGGACAAACACCGGCTCCCTCGGTCTGCGAGATGAGTGCCACAACCCCATAGTTGCCTTTGACTGGACTTAACCGTCCAGGGGTCCTTTACCCTTTTTTAAGGTAACACCACTCTTCCTGAGGTGCTAGTATTCTATTTGCACAGATTTTATTATACAGTGGGACCTTTCAAATGTCTTCAGTGGTGATCTGAAGTGGTACTTGCCAGTCTACCAGCTCAGAGCTCTGACAGTTCATTCACATATCATCTATGGGGTCAGTAGAAAAAGATGTCTTTGTACAGCCATCTTGCAGAGCAGGGAAATCTCCTTCTCCACCTCCTGGTTACCCTTGTAATCATGAAAGCATTTCTTCTTCTCCTTTCATTTTTACCCTGCCCCAAGGATGATGTTGTACAGAGGGCAGAAAGTCAGATGGTTCTCGGTCATGCCCTGTCAAATAAATAATCTTTTTTCCCCTTAAAGGCAGGCTGCAGTTGGTCTGATCCAAGTCTGCTTCAATAGTGATTGTCAGTGTAATCTCAAAGAATGAGCTCCAGGAACTTTGAAATGCAAATTCGTGTTCTATCTACTATGCTGGGCTGCAGGCGTGTTGCTTCCTATTTTCCTCAAAGATGTTGCATTGGGTTTCTGTCTCCACTTTCTTTGTCATCTGCCAAAGCAAACAGGGAATAACATATATTTATGTAGTCTACTGAGAATTAATTAATTAGCCGGATGCTTCCGTGTTTTTTATTAGCTGATAGTAATCGGTGTGTTTCCTTTCCAGGCAGGGATGGGGAACCTGCAGCTTCCCAGATGTTGCTGGACTCCAACCTCCCATCAGACCCAGCCAGCATGGCCGATGGCCAAGAACGATGGGAGTTGGAGCCCATCCCTGCTTTATGGGGACTCTTTTATGAAAAGGGAAATGAAAGACATAATATTTAAGTTTGCACAGATACTATGCTTTCCTTCCCAACATGTGAATATGATCATTTCTTCCCTTGTCCATACATTTCCAACACTAAGAAAAATGCTCATTCTAAGCTTATAATAATATCAACTTACACAATGCACTTTTTTTTGCTATATCTTGGTGGAATTCACACGCACACCTTTACAGCTCTGATGGATAGCTTTAGATCTTTCCACCTCTTCTTTTTAGCACAGAACTAGTTCTGCCAAAGAGGAAAGTTAATGCCTCATTATATTTTCCTCAAAGCACTGTATGTTTAAATAAATCCAGTGCTATAACTCAGAATGTAAAACTTCACTGCTAAGGATACAGGCTGAAGAATTAAATATGGAAGTGGGAAAGGTAATAAAGGAAGAGCGTGGAGTGGGAGTGTGGAGGTGTTTCACAAGTGTTAGGCCCTGGACAGATCCAGCGACATCTCTAGAGAATTGATTTCAATAATCAAATCAAATGGTGAAGCAGGATTGCTGGTCATCTGGCTGGTACAGAAAGGTCAGGCAGATGTGGAGAGAGGAATGGGAAATTGAACTGGGGGAAGCAAAAGATGTTTGCTGCATCAGATGATATATGATAGATAGATAAAGGGCCCTCTGCCCATTAGGTCCAGTCGTGGCCGACTCTGGGGTTGTGGAGCTCATCTCGCTTTATTGGCCGAGGGAGTCGGCGTACAGCTTCCGGGTCATGTGGCCAGCATGACTAAGCCACTTCTGGCGAACCAGAGCAGCACACGGAAACGCCGTTTACCTTCCCGCCGGAGCGGTACCTATTTATCTACTTGCACTTTGACGTGCTTTTGAACTGCTAGGTTGGCAGGAGCAGGGACTGAGCAATGGGAGCTCACCCCATTGCGGGGATTCATACCGTCAACCTTCTGATCAGCAAGTCCTAGGCTCTGTGGTTTAACCCACAGAGCCACCCGCATCCCGATAGATAGATAGATAGATAGATAGATAGATAGATAGATAGATAGATGATATAGTGACAGAGACACAGAGAGAGAGAATTCTGCATTGCATTAGAAGGCACTATATTTCACAGACAAACTGTGCTCATAGGAAGGGGAGGGTATATACAGGAAGGGACAGGAAATGGCAGAAATCAAGCAGAACATGGATAGATGGAGCAGGGAGTGAAATCCCTAAAATCACTTGGATCCAAGAAGATCCAAAACTTTCCAAAGAGAGGCTATGCCTCACAGAGCAGCACTCCAGCTCAGCCCCTAGGAATTCTGTGGTTCTAGTCTGTCTTCAGCAAGGTCTTTCCCCTTGCCCCTTTCTCCTGATGAGGATGTTATTTATTGGTTATATTTTGAAAAATGAGTAGTAAAGACCTCCATTTTACTTAAGGGTAGCCACTATTGGACTAAAATTTCCATGTGCTCCCAGGGAATTTTTCAGAGGTAGGGTTTGCCTAACCCTATCAATAGGAAAGATGCAGGGGCCACTGAGAAGGGGGGGAAATGTGAATATTGCATTGTCAGGATTCCTCTACTGTTGCATCTTTAGCTCATTTGAAGAGCCATTGGCATCTACGAAACTGCTTTTCCTATGCATGACTACCTAGGATAGTCTGATATGAAGCCAGGTCTGTCTAGCTCGGCAATGTCCACGTTGATTGGCAGAAACTCTCCAAGGTTGCAGACAGTGTTTTTCCAATGTCAGCGACTGAACCTAGGAGCAGTTGCTGGCACATTTTGTGTTCTTCCACTGAGCTATCTGCTGTGTTGGGCCTGATAACTAAGCTAGTATGAGGAGCTTGGATGAAAGAGGTACAATAAGGTGTTGTTTGAATAGGCCAGTGTTCTCCCTGGTTCCATTAATGTTCTTTTGATACATAAACAATTTTTTTCTTCAAGGACAAAAGAATAAGACATAAATAGTTGCACTCTTGAGTCTTGTATAGGCTGTGCAAATTCAATTATTTGATGCTAAATATAAGCATTATACGCAGAGTCTGGGCTCCCAACCAAAAAATAAAAAATAAATACATAGCTGGAACACAAACATAAAGGTATTTCTTTGTCTCGGTCAAATAGAAGATAATTTAATGGAGAGAAACTGGAGGCAAAGCCAAAGCCATATTAAAAAAACAACAAAACACAGCCATTCAAAAATAAAATAAAAATAGCAAGATTTGTAGTCTGGAAGATTGCCTTGAAGTCCACAATATTAATAATAAAAACTGCATTCTCTTTTGGAGAGTATGTGTTATTTAAAAAATACCACAGTTGCAAGATTTATGTGAAACGTAAGAAGAGTCTTCGTGCATTAGGGCAAATGTCTATCTTTCTTTCTTTTTGTAAATAATTTTTATTTGATTTTACAAGTGTAAAGTTATAACAATATCAGAGACATACTCAGATTTAGAGAGTTCTCTGAATCTCTAGACCATGGGTAGGCAAACTAGGGCCTGGGGGCCAGATCCGGATCCTAATTCTAAATCCAGCTCGCGGATGGTCCGGGAATCAGTGTGTCTTTACATGAGTAGAATGTGTCCTTTTATTTAAAATGCATCTCTGGGTTATTTGTGGGGCATAGGAATTTGTTCAATTATTATTTTTTTCAAAATATAGTCTGGCCCCGCACAAGGTCTCAGGGACAGTGGACCGGCCCCCTGCTGAAAACGTTTGCTGACCCCTGATCTAGACTTCCCACCATCCCCTCCATAGTTCCTGTTGTCAACATTTCTAACTGCATGTTATTTCGTCATCCATATTTTAAATCTCTCCATATTGTCCAAAGTATTTCTTACATTACAAGTGTTGTTAAAATCCTGCTAATGTTTTCATTTGCTTACAGTGGTCTCTTAAATACATTATAAATATTTCCCATTCTTTCTTGAAACTTTTGTCTTCTTGGTTCCTGAGCCTTCCGGCCAGTTTTGCCATTTCGGCGTAGTCCAACAGCTTAATTTGCCATTCTTCTCTGGCATTAGGTCCAGTCATAGCCGACTCTGGGGTTGCGGCACTCATCTCGCTTTACTGGCTGAGGGAGCCGGCGTACAGCTTCCAGGTCATGTGGCTGGCATGACTAAGCCGCTTCTGGCGAACCAGAGCAGCACACGGAAACGCCGTTTACCTTCCCACCGGAGCGGTCCCTATTTATCTACTTGCACTTTGACGTGCTTTCGAACTGCTAGGTTGGCAGGAGCTGGGACCGAGCAACGGGAACTCACCCCGTCGCGGGGATTCGAACCGCTGACCTTCTGATCGGCAAGTCCTAGGCTCTGTGGCTTAACCCACAGCGCTCTTTGCCAGGCATATTTCTATCATAGCAGCATCTTCTTCTCACAGTGGCTAACCAATGCCCATGGGAAGTCCACAAGTGACATCTGAATGTAACTGTACTCTCCCAGCTTGTTATTTACAGCAGCTGGTATTCAGAGACATATTGCCTGTGACAGTGGCAAAACATCTGGCTGGAAAAATCATCTGCATATATACTTCAATTTTCAGGTAGCTGTTATGTCCTAGATTGTCTATGTGGCATCATGGCCAACCTATAGAGTATTGCCTGCCATATGTTGCTGGGTTCTTGCTCCTGCTTGTCCCGGTAAGCATGCCCAATAGTAAACAATGATGGGAGTTGTAGTCCAACTGGTTCTCCATCCCTTCTGTAGCTCCTTAGAGCATCAGAATGAAAGAGGCATTGGTGTACTCTGCGAAATACTCAAGAGGAAGTACAATAGCCTGGCCCACTTCAAATCTGTGGTACAACAGTCTTGGCACAAACAGGGGTCTCTGTCCCTCCATGTTGTGCCAAGGGCAGCTGCTGCTTAGGATTCAGAGGCAATAAACACACTTTTGGGTGTTGACCAAGTTTTATTAGTTGCGCAGCAAGTATGAGACATAAAATGCACAATAAACCTACACAGAGTCTAATCACACTAAGCAAAGCAGACTACTCAGCATTTCATAGAATCATAGGATTGCAGAATCGGAAGGGACTCCAAGGGTCCTTTAAACACAAGTAAAATAAAAATCTTCTCAAACTGGAGCTATAGCTGTCTCATGATCCTGCCTCTCAAGGTCACAACACGTAACTGGACCTAGCTGGTGTCTACAAGATGACCACCTGAGTAAAACGTCGTTGAATACCACCCATATGAAACAGGAAACTGAGTCACACTATTAATCCACCGAGCAATCTATCGTCTACAATGACTGGCTCTCCAGGATTTCAGACATGGCTTTTCATCAGTGCTTGGTGGAGATGCTGGGGGACATTTGCATGCAAAGCATGCGCTCTGCCACTTGAATAGCAGCCTTTCCTCTCACCCCAGGGAAGTACAAGGATTCAAATTGATACAGAGTCCCCTCAACCTGCGGGGACTTCTCCATTTACATTTTGACTGTGCAGCAGCATCAGTACAAATAAATTTGCATATGGATCTGCTCCCTGTCAAAGTATTTGTTTGTTTGTTTGTTTGTTTGTTTGTTTGCATTTTCAAAAACAGGAACAGAGAGCATCCCTCCCCTCCCCCTGTCCCACTTACAAACGTACCAAATACAGTATATCTACATATACCATATGACTTCCCTTCCACACTTTTCCTGGTTCCTTTTGCCTTTCTACTACTCCGCGTAATCCACTTCATTTTAATCATCCAATTTGTTATCTATTAAGTACTTTATGTCAACTTTGCTGGATTGACACGAGACCTGCTAAGCTATGTATTTGTCTATACTGGTTCTTGAAATAGTCAATAAACATGAACCATTCCTCCTTAGATTCCTTATCTCTGTTTTCTCTTATCCTGTTCCTCAGACCAGGCAGTTCAGCATATTCAAACAATTTGCACTGCCATTCTTTCTTAGTGGGTACTTCACTTGTTCTTCACCTTTGTGCCAATAAGGTTCTAGCTGCGGTGGTGGCATATAGTAATAAACACTTTTGTCTTTTGGGGGACCTCTGTTGTTAACATCCACAAGAGGAAAAGCTTGTGTGTTTTAGGGAAAGTTTTTTTAAGTATCTTTTTAAATTCATTATACATAGTTTCCCAATATTCCTTAATTATTTTACAGGACCACCACCTGTGAATAAAAGAGCCCTCAATTTCATTACACTCCCAACATATACTGCTCTGTGTCAGAGTTAAGAGAGGAACCTATACAAAAAGGAGGAGTGTGCACAGGACTTTGGATCAGGGTGACAATGTTCAGAATTGCAGGGCTAGTTTCACTTGAAAGACTCCATGGAAATGAATATACTCTTGCGTGCCACCCCAATCACTGAGCGGTGCAAGATTCCTGGGTTTCCAGGTGCTTACCCAGGATTCATGTTTCCTTTTGAAAATGAAACACAGTGAGACTGTGGTGCCTTCATTATATATGATCAGAAGGTTGATGGTTTGAATCTGCACAATGGGGTGAGCTCCCATTGCTCTGTCCCAGCTCCTGCCAGCCTAGCAGTTCGAAAGCATGCCAGTGCAAGTAGATAAATAGATACCGCTGTGGTGGGATTTCCATGCGCTCTGGTTTCCATCATGGTGTCCCGTTGCTCCAGAAGCAGTTTAGTCATGCTGACCACATGACCCAGAAAGCTGTCTGTGGACAAACGTCAGCTCCCTTGTCCTGAAAGCAAGATGAGAGCTACAACCCCATAGTTGTCTTTGACTGGAATTAACCATCCGGGGTCCATTACCTTTACGTTACAGCATAAACACACCATGATGGTCTTGCTTCTCCCATAGCCGCAGCCTTGGATTCAAGCAGAAATCGACCATGGCTTTTTCTTTGCTTTTCCATCCTGTGGCCTTTTTTCAACCACCTCCTAGCTCACATAACTCCTAACTCTAACCTCTCTACTATAGCTTCTGGCTTTATCTGTAGTGGGGAGGGGCCTTCATCCCATTTGCAGTCTTGCACCAAGTACCTTTGATTCTGTGTTCTCTTACTGGCTTATCACCCAGGCGCTCACCTCAGCACAGAAAGCTTAGTTATCTTTTAACACTTGCTGGATCCAGGGATTAGAGAGGTCTAGCACCCCCCAAACTAAATGCACTGCCATGCATCTGCAATCTTCTCTTGCATCATATGGAATTAGCATTCAAAACAATACTAAGAATGGTGATTTTAACTGGCCATTCCAAAAGCCACCCTAACAGGACAGAAAGCAGAATGTATATTATGTGTCTGAAGATATAATGATAACCGATTCTAGCAAGCACTTCGAAGGGAATATTTGTTTAGATCAATATTCAATTAAGGTTGTGGCTACTCAGATTTTACTGTTTGGTTCCCCATGAAATTACTAAGGCTTGGCTATTAGCAGATCTTATTAACTTCATGCTGGCCTTTTGAGAGTCTTTCCACCTGACCACTTTGTGTTCCTTAAAAGATAATTCTAAACACAGTATGATATCGATTGTCTGAAGGCTGTGATGGTAACAGTTGCAGCGAGAGTAAATCTTACTGTATGTGTACGTGTGTCAATGGGTTTCACTAAGAGGCCATTCACTTCCCACTTAGCAAGGACGTCACGGATTAACCATTAACTGAAAAATAAGTGGTGCCTCGCAAGACGAAATTAATCCGTTCCCCGAGTCTCTTTGTCTTGTGGTTTTTTCGTCTTGCGAAGCACGGCTATTAGCAGCTTAGTGGCTTAGCTGCTATTAGCGGCTTAGCGGCTTTAAGAAAAAGGAAACAAACTCGCAAGAGCTCGCAATATGTTTCGTCTTGCGAAGCAAGCCCATAGGGAAATTCGTCTTGCGGAACGACTCAAAAAACGGAAAACTCTTTCGTCTTGCGAGGCATTCATCTTGCGAGGCATTCGTCTTGCGAGGTACCACTGTACACTCACAGCCTAATAATATCTACTGACTGCCACTGGCCATCCATACTTGAGTGACCCATGCATGCTTTCTTATCCAGTGAGAAGGCATTGATGCAAACCTAGCAATAGTCATGTGTTCATAATCTCAGAGATGTATTGTACTGTGCTTCGTGAGGGCCTACCCTTGATGGCTGTCTCTTACTACTTTCTTACTACTGCTTCTCATCTATGCAGTGCTTTTTCGGGGGGGGGGCGCAGGGGTACGCATAGCCCTCAACATTCTTTGAATCTTTGTACAGTGGTACCTCTGGTTACGAACGCTTCTGGTTATGAACGCTTCTGGTTACGAACTCCGCTAACCCAAAAATACTTGCTCCTGGTTGCGAACTTTGCCCCAGGATGTGAATGGGAATCACAGCAGGAGGCCCCAATAGTGAAAGCGCACCTCAGGATAAGAACAGTTTCAGCTTAAGAATGGACCTCCAGAACGAATTAAGTTAGTAACCAGAGGTACCACTGTACTTTTGTCCATTTACTGTATTTATTTTCCTCGATTTGAACTATAAAATGGTGATTTTCTTGAGTCAAAATGAGAGGACCCCTAAATATTTCTTTTTTATAGAAAAAAGCTCTGCATCTAAGTATGAAATCTGCACCGTGTTGCTAATTGCTATTAGTTCCAGTATTCTTCTTTGGACGTATTAAATCTTTTAATAAAAGATGGTGGTATACTAGTGGATTCAACAACAATTTATAATTTGCTTCATTTTCAGAAAACATCTGCAGGACCCTGGGGACATATTTGCAGGATTACACACATACAGATATATCTATAGAGATATAGACAGTGCTTTTTTTGTAAAAATAAAAATAAAAAAAAAATAGGGGTACTCTCATTTTGACTCAAGAAAATCACAGGGGAAAGAATTGAAGCTGCCACTGGAGGTGGTTACAACAAAGTTGACCAATCACCGTGCTAGATTCCAATTCCTACTTTACACATTAAACGCTCGCTTCTTTCTGAGACTCAGGAAACACAGAGACAGGAAATGAGGCTGCCATTAGGCATAGCAATGGAACTGGCAATTCACCTTGTTATTGAAAGGAACTGACAATTCACCATGCTATAGAAGAAACTATATATTTTTTTAAAAAAATTAGTTTCTTCTCCCGTTAGATTCACAAAATGTTTAGGGGTATGCGTACACCTGAATCCCCCCAGAAAAAAGCACTGGATGTAGATATGCACACGCAGACACACACACACACACACACACACACAGTTTGGGCTGGTAAATTTCAAGCTTCCACCAACCATTTGCTTCCCCCACTCTCTCTCTCACACACATAAACATTTATTTCTCTCCCCTCATGCCTCTCTCTCACACAGACTTGTTCATCTCTCATTTATCTTCCCCTCCCATCTTCTGCCCAATGTATGTGCTATTTGCTGTGAACCTTCACTGCCCAAAAGACAATGCAATGGAGATGTACAGCCAGGTGCCCAAAGCTGAGCATTTTAAAATGACATACCATATTTTTCCATGTATAAGACGCCCCCTATTTTGGGGCACTCCAAATTAAGAAAACACCCCTCAGAGCTACCCATGTATAAGATGAGCCCCAATTTTAAACCTATTTTTGTTAAAAAACAACAACCCCTAGTCTTATACATGGAAAAATATAGTACATATGCAGCATCTGACCTCAATTTGGAGAAAGCAGCAATTGCATCCAGCTGTCAAAAAGTTTTTTTAAAAAAAGTAAAAAGTAAACTAAACAGAATTATTTCTTTTTTTTAAAAAAAAAAAGGAGTGCTATGTATACTATGCAGCCTGTAATAAACACTCCTGGGGCTAGTAATTGAATAAACACACACACTACTAATTTATATTCACAGATGCCACTTCTGTAATACGAAAGCACATGTTAGTGTGGCCTAGTGTTTAGCTACGTTATATCTGGGATTCTGGGACCATTACACTGTATGTGAATTGGGCTCTCTGACCCACTTGCAAAAAGAGGACAGAGATTTGCATATTCTTTGTGGCATATGCAAATTTGTGTTCTCTTTTGCAGGTGGAGTGAAGAGCCCAAAAATAAATCAGTGGCCACATGTGTAATAAAATGTCTGATGGACAGAATGTGACAAGCTGCTTCACATACTTGGATTTCCATACAGGGAAAGTATGGGGTGTTTGGTTGTTCTTATTCCTGTTTCTATTGTATATTTTGCATTTTTATTTTGCATTTTTATGTGTGTGAACTTCCCTGACATCATCAGATGAAGGCTGGCATACAAATTTAATTATTATATAATAAATAAAGTCTTAACTCATTGAATTTCTGCCTGTCGCTGTAATAGGCACAAGAACCTTGATTTCCCCTCATGCTAACTGTATACCATGTCTAGGCTGAAATCCTGTGTCCACTTCCTAGTTGTAAGCCTCATAAAACACTGAGACTTACTTCTGGGTATACATCTAAACCCTTGTACTGTTCGTCAGTTATACAGTGGATTCTTAATGAGGGCTTAAGCCTCCCTCCACAGTTTTCACATATTTCATTTACATTGGGGCAGGCGGTGTGTGTTTTCTTTAACATCCACCCACACTAACTGTGTAATGGCATTTTCATAAAATAATTGGTAGTGAGTACCTGATCTCAGATAAACCCATGGCAGAAAAGATACATCTTGCTTGCTAGGGAAAAGCAAAGATACAAACTACAGTTATCCCAATGGCTAGAAAAGGAGGAACAAGAAAAATGCACTAGAGGAGTAGAGAAAACAGCAGCTCTTTAAATTCCCTGGCATTCCTATTGGTTGGTGTTGCTCAACAGTCACAGCTCTGACTTAACTCTTTGCTCTTTCTTGCCTTTCAGGGTGATTAGCCAGCTAGGTTGACTTTTCTCACAGAAATCACTTAGAAGGGTACCTGCACATTTTGCTTCATAACTTTTTTTTCTAGGAAGGCTAGAAGCTTACTTAAATAAAAGAAAGAACGCTCAGAGTCTGGGGGCCTGGTACATTACTACCCCCTATGCTTGCATCTTGGTAGCTCAACTATAATTTACCTTGTCATAATTCTATAGACTGGGCCATTAATTTTTCAGATAAAAGCAGCCACTTAATTAGCTGTTTGAAAATCTTCCAAGACATCAGTTAGGATGCAGATCAGGGCTGGTCAGTGTGCTACCCTCCACATCTTGTGGACCACAGATCCTATAATCCCAGACTCTTGGCCATCTGCTTAGGGCTGGTGGGAGTTCACAACATCAAGTGGGCACCAATTTGGGTACAGCTGCTGTAGATATATTAATCTCACTGAAGACAGAATTACAAAGTGGATCTAACTGCGTAGCCCTATGTATATTCCACTGTATGTATGTTCAATGTATATTCAAGTAAATTCAAATGTGTTCAATGGGACTTGCTCTAAGGTAAGCATGGATAGAATTGCATATGAAATCTACATACCCTCCAACATTTCTCTGATGAAAATGGGACGTCCCATCCCATAATGATAATATTACCAGTTATACCACACACATCTTACTTGGTTTCCCCAGCCGCTCTGGGCAGCTTCCAACATTTTTAAAAAACAAACAAACAAAAACCATAATAAAACATTTTTTTAAAAAAACTCCTTATACAGGATTGCCTTCAGACGGCTCGGGGGTCAGATAACTCCATACCCTCCAACATTTCTCCAATGGAAATAGGGACATCCTAAGGAAAAGTGGGACATTCCAGTTTTAAATCAGAAAATGGGACAATTTCTCCAAATCAGGGATGTCCCTGGAAAATAGGGACACTTGGAGGGTCTGAATCTAAAGTTTACGTCTTGCTTGATCTTGCTGCAGATCAGCAGTCAGGACTCAGGAGATAAAGGGCTTTGATTCATTTCCTGACAAAAAACAGCATCAAGTTATTATAAGGGGGTAGTATTAACCAACTAGAATTGGTTGTCGGTCAATTGGCTATAATCTATGAGTCAGTTTTCCTTGCACATTTCATACAGTGCTGGGTGTACATGTTCATTTGTGACTTTTGACTGATTCCCAATCAACTTAACTTTGACCAGACGAAACTTTCTTGCAAGCACTTAGCTGAGTTCTAATTTCAGTGCACTTATTCAGGATTTCTTCTGGCATCTGGAAAATAAATTGGGTCTACTTTTTCTGTTCTCACAAAGAGGAGGGAACATTCTTAGTATCTCCACGAGGAACTGAATGGATTCAATGATCAGAAACAAAATATGTAACACTCTGAAAATCTTAGATAAAAAAGCCTTATAAAGAGAGAATGACATAAAAAGAAAAATAATAACTTGGAATGTGTTGTTAGGAGGACGCCAGCCTTGTTTAGGGCTTCCTCTGTGCCTGACTGCCTTTGGCACTCCTAAAATTAAGTTATTCACATTAATATTTTAATCTACATTAGACAACCGGAATTGATGTGAGAATTAAAACAAAGATGAAGCTAAGCGGGTCTTCAATTTTTTAATGTACTCCTGTAGACCCTTTGGTCGTGAAGGTTGCATATCATTTTCTTGAGAGGCTTCATCAATAGGCATATTTTAAAGAAAGATTTTAGGCATGAAAACTAGGTAACACTCGGCTGAAGAAAAACCATAGTGCCCAAACTTTTTAATAAAGTAGGCCTCCTAGTAGAACATTATCTTGACATGATACTTTCAGATTCTACCACAATAATAGAAAAAGAGGACAAAAAGAGTACACGGATTTGCACAGCTGCCTTATATCAAGTGAATCCATTGGTCCATTTAGCTCAGTGATGCCTATGCTGATTGGTTTCAGACAGTGGATATTCATGGCCCCATTTGGAGACGCTTAGGATTGAACCTGGGACATTTTGTGTACATAGCAGATGCTCCAAAACTGAGCTACAGTCCTTTCTTTTGTGATCACTCGTAGCCAAGTAAGATTGTCTTTCATGAACAGTGAGTCCGTAAGTGACTGTGGAGGCCAATTCTGGATCCACATGTCCTTCCATAGTGGGGACATAGTTTCTAGGCAGGAGTTGGTCATGGTGAGGGTTTGCCAAACCTGCCTTCCTCTTAGCACGTTTCTCCAATTTGTCCTGAGTTTGAGCATCTTCAAAGTCCGTGACACCTTTGGTAAAGGTTGTTCTCCAGCTGGAGTGCTTGCAGGCCAGTGTTTCCTACATTTTTTTAAAGATTTGCCTTGACCACCAGCATTACGCTTTCCATTTTTAAGTTCAGAATAGAGTAGTTGCTTTGGAAGACAATAATCAGGCATCAGCACAACATGACTAGTCCAACAAAGTTAATGTTGAAGAATCATTGCTTCGACACTGGTCCATATACAATACAACTGCTGTACCATGTAGAAGAATGACTATAATTTAAACAGAATATACAATGCATCTCACCGCAGCGGGGAAGACATGTGACCAAGCAACCAGCTCAGCCTGCTCATTGTGCTGTTCCTGTTGCTCATCCATAGCCTTTCCTGAGGTCCCCACAACCCTCTGGGAAGTCTTCTCAGGAAGCATTCAGGAGTAGGAGTATGGAATTCTCCTTGTGTGACTGAGCACCCTTGTGCTATGCTCTATTGGAGCTGAAGGGACTGGGAATTGTGGGAAACCTGTAGAATGTGCACAGTACCATGTACAAAATTTGGAGATATATATATATGACTCAAATGGAATGATAATTGAAAAATTATAATCCAATGGATTATATTTTAATTCATTACCCACCCTTCATCCTAAAGTCCCAGGGCATGTTACAACAAATTTAAATAAAACATTAAAAACACAATCACAAAAAAATAGAGTAGGTCCCAAAAGTACAGATCTCAGGGACAAAAGGCCAAGGTTCCATTTTGTTTCCACTTTGAAAACAAGACCAGCAGCTCAGAATTACAAAATCCAAGAGAAATTACAGTAAATTGAGGAGTATTTTAGAAATATCCATGCAGTCACTTCATGGTCTCACCCACAACTTCATTCAGAAACCTGGAGGTTCACCCAAAAGTGTCATGTCATTCTGGAGGGTATGAAATCATACTTTGAAAATAATTGCAACAGAACTTTGGGTGTCCTGACCTGCTAAACAAAGGGATTGATTATGACTAAAAATGGCTCATGATTACTATATGACTCCGGTGCTAATGTGACCATGATCCTGTAACAATTTGGGGACTAGATCCTGGATGTATTCAAGATCCTGCAAGACTACCCACCATTGGGATTTACAGGTCTCCAGCCAAATGGGACCTTTGGAATAGAAAATACCGGTAGTTCAGTGTCCACCTTTGACATATTGTCCATAGCTTGGCATAGCGGCTGACAGAAACCGAGTAGAAAAGTTCTGTAGAAATAAAAAGTGCTACCTAATAAGATTATCCTGTTGTTATTAAGGATACTGGTCACAAGCAACACACCGGTACTGAAATCAATGGCTCTTAAGCTCACTTAACTCTATCCCAAGTTGAAGCCAAGAATACTAATAGAGAGAGGTATATTCTATGATGTCACCTAATACTCTGGAGCTACTGAAATCATAATCATGTGGACATTGAGATATTATGTTATTTAATAACCTTTGGTGCTCTTTCTACTGTAAAGGACATTAAATATCAAGTAATGTACCTTCCCCCCCACCCTCCAATGTCCTATGACTGCATCTGTCATGATGGCTTACTTGCTGATTAATGGACTCTAAAGGAATGCTGAAAAACTGTGTTCACCATATTGATCACTTGCTGACATTTCCCGCCTTGAACAATGCATTTTTTTTCCCAAGAGGGGAAAAAAATACAGAGTTGCACCATCAGATTCATGAGCAGCACACAAACAGCAAACAAACCTCCTATTCTGCCTTGGAATTGGGATTTGTGGTTATGCTAAGGAGACAATATCTTTAACTAGTTTTGTAGTTTCTGCCATCATTCAGCACACCTTTGATCAGTGCCATCAGGGATTTCTGTTTCAGCAGAAGGAACAGATTGACTCAGGGATTTGACACTTTGGGTCAAATTAAAACTCTGTGAAGAAGATTGTTTTGGTGCATTATTATTTAGATGGGATATTTGGCATTCAGAATAGTTCATTAGGATGCTGCCAGCCCTGGGGAGCCACTTCAGATTTCAGCATACGTGTATGTGCTAGAGGGGGGAGGAGATTCGGAGGAAGAGACCCTCTCCTGGATATAGTTGAGACGAAACTGCAAAAGCGCAGTGTGTTTTAAGAGTTCTTTTGTTTATCTCATAACAACTATTGCACTATCAGTGATGCAGATCCTACAGTAATACCACTTATTTTGGGAAGCAAATAGACTTTTGTCATTGGCAGGCATGCAAAGAAACTGGTTTAATTGCTTATAGAAAAGGGAGTTGCATCCAATGGTGGTTTTATCCCAATAGAAAACACTTTGACTCCTGCAAGTTGGAGAGCCTGAATTTTGCTGATCCCCCGCCCCACCCGCAATCCATTTGAATGCCTGTCCACTGAAAACCTGCTCCTGACGTTTGTGAGACCCTTGAGAATACAAGAGGAGATGGCAGAGTAAGAGCAATTGGTGAACATTTGGTGCTTTCTACTACGGCAAAACTGAACATAGCCAGTTTGTAAAGGTAAAGGGACCCCTGACCATTAGGTCCAGTCGTGGCCGACTCTGGGGTTGTGGTGCTCATCTTGCTTTATTGGCCGAGGAGCCGGCGTACAGCTTCCGGGCCATGTGGCCAGCATGACTAAGCCGCTTCTGGCGAACCAGAGCAGCACACGGAAATGGCATTTACCTTCCCACTGGAGTGGTACCTATTTATCTACTTGCACTTTGATGTGCTTTCAAACTGCTAGGTTGGCAGGAGCAGGGACCGAGGAACGGGAGCTCACCCCATCACGGGGATTCAAACCACCGACCTTCTGATTGGCAAGTCCTAGGCTCTGTGGTTTAACCCACAGCACCACCCACGTCCTGTTATAGCCAGTTTGTAGAACCCATTAAAACCTAAAGGGTACTAGTCTACTGACTCTTCTTGTTAGTACAAGGATTATCACTAGAACAATGGGAATTTCGTCCTCTCTTTCTCCTATGACTGTTTCTTTCATGTAGGCCCCACACCCTCCCAAAATCTACTGTAGAAGGGCACATGATGGGGGGGGGAGTACCATTGCATTGTACCATCAATCTTTGGGTTGATGGGACCTTAACTTAGTGCTATAAAATGAGCACTTACTGTTCCTAACCTTAATCCTGCGGAAAGCCATCTAATTAGACTTTAATTTGATTTTGACCTCTTTTTAGGAGGTAATTTAATTATTGCTTGATTTTATACTAATGTTATATATTTGATGTTAGCCACCCTGAGCCCAACTTCAGCAGGGGAGGGCAGGATCTAAATAAAAGTTAATTTTTATTATTACTATTATTAATATTACATTGGATACGACCTACAGTCTTCACTCCAACAGGTAGCAGCTTAGTTAAGTGAGAGAAACAGGCCCAAATTAAAATACAAGGGGCCAATGTATGATCCTTATTGGAGAGGGGGGGCAGAGATCATTGTCATAAAATCACTATCTAAAATTAACAAATGCATTTGAATCAAAGGGAAAGGTTTTCATACATAAATCACTTTTCATAATCTTGAATTTTGCTGCGGCCAAGTTGTGAACTGCATCGTTCCTCCAGGGAGGTTGAGATGGCAGACGTTCATGAATTTCCCTTCCCCCATTTTGAAAACAACCATGTACATAATGCAAAGCTAAGAGTCGATGACTGAGCCAAGATCACACAGTAAGCTTTATGGATGAGCTGGAAATTGAAAGCCTAAGGCTATTGCCTTATGAGTCTAACTGTTGATCTGGTTGTGAGCCAGCCCCTAGCCTTGTGCTATTAACTACTCCACAGTCTTGTGCCCTAAGACAAAATACTTAGATATGATCTTCCCTCTATGTTGCTCTGGCTCTACGTCACCCTCTGAATGGTTAATGTGACTAAACTATCTTCCTAGTTCTCAGTGCAGAGACCCACTGATGATATTATCACCTGCTTCTTGCTGACTACTTTTCATTCTTCTCAAATGATGTATTTTGTGGGTTGTGCACTCAAACCACAATCCACCACAGAGTTTCAGGGAGCTCCCACTTCACACAGTTCCATAAGTTGATGGGTCTTAACTGGCATAAATCCAATCCCCCCTGTTCAAAGATGTATAAATCATAGTCTCATTTTTCACAGGATGTTTCCTTTCTCTTAATCCCTTTGGCACGTGTACATATTTGCTGAAAAAGCAAATCCTAAAGTATGAAAATGGAGTCTTGAGGCAAGCTTCTATTGGAGTGTGACTGTTATCCAGCTGTGGACTTGGATACTGATTTCTAATTACTCTAATGCTTTTAAAGACACATTTCAACCCTTTGCTTCCCTTGTCAACAGACCAGTTATGACAGCTGACCCAATGGAAGGATGCTACAGTAGGGTCCCTTCAAACAGCTGTATCCAAGACTAATGATCTTGGACAGTGATTGCCAAAGAACCATATTGTGAGCAAAGGTAAACAGAATCAGCTAGTAGATAGGTAGCCGTGTTGGTCTGCCATAGTCAAAATAAAAAATTCCTTCCAGTAGCATCAAATGCCAACAGTGTCCTTCAGCTCTCTATATTGGACAAACAGGCCAAACCTTACGCCAAAGAATAAACGGACATAAATCTGACATCAAGAATCACAGAACAGAGAAACCAGTAGGAGAACACTTCAATCTCCCAGGGCATTCTATACAAGATCTCAAAGTAGCTGTTTTACTACAAAGGAATTTCAGAAATAGACTGGAAAGAGAAGCTGCTGAATTACAACTCATTACCAAACTTAAAACCATGAAAAGACCTGGGCTTAACAAAGACATTGGATTCTTATCTCACTATACATAACTAAACCATTTCTCACCTTCCCACCCCTTGCCTTTTCCTGTAAGACCTATTACAGTCGTTAAGAGTCGTCAACAGGCTCTCCCAGCTATCTGCCTATCTCCCATTCCCACCATCCTTCTGAGTAACACCCCTCCCCACCTTCTCACTATATAGAAGGATCTGGCAACTTCTATTTCAGTGTATCTGAAGAAGTGTGCATGCACACGAAAGCTCATACCAAGAATCAGCTAGAGATTGGTGATGTGATGAAAGACAAACAATAACGAACAATGTCAGACAAAGATTGCCAAATAGATTAGGATGAGCAATGCCCTCTCCATTGCTGAGCACACTTAAGAAAATGAAGATGGATGATGCCAGATGTTGGTAATTGATTATGGAGTGAACAAAGAAAGTGTGGAAGAAAAGTCCAGAGGTTGGGATTTTGTTTTTTAAAAGATGCACCTACCCCAGATAATATCAGAGAACCTTCAGCCCACAGGCAAAACTAGGACCATCAAGACTCAGACGTTAGTCCACCAAGCTATTTTTGGTGAGCCATGCCAGCTTTATCATGCTGGATGTGTATGATGTCATTTCCAAAAAAATTCAAGCCATGGCTGTAAACGAAGAACAAGGAGTGCACACGAAGTTCCCTTCAATTGCAGGCAAAATTTTGCATGGTTTTCAAATTACCACCCATTCTAGTTGTCCTGCATGGTGATCTGTACATTATCTAATATTATTCAATGACATTTATGCTGCTTTGACTTATCCATTTCCTTTTGCTAGCACATTATATAGATATATAGTTTTCAAGCAGAGTTCCTCAATGACAGTGCAGTCCAATGTATCTTCATTCGAAAGTAAGTCCAACTGAGGTCAAGGAGACAGCTTCTCAACTCAGTTAATATAGGATTGCAGCTTGCAAGGGTCAGTAATGGTGGGGTCGCCACTACAAAATGCTGCTGTTCATCAATATCTATCTTTCTCCATCATGTACAACCACAGGGTTGCACTGAATGCTTTCTAGAGCACATTACACAGGGCAAGTGATAGGTCCAATAGGACTGCCCAGCTCAGTGCATACTAAGCATGCATCCTAGAATACTTCCTCATTGCCAGCATGCTCTGGAGTTGCATAACTTGCCTTCCCCAATCTGATGTTTTTTTTACTACAATTCCCAGCAGGCAAGTCACCCTGGATTTTAGGAAGGATGGGAATTGTTGTCCAACAAGATCTGGAGAGTGCTGGGTTGGGGAAGGCTGATGTAGGAGTTCATGACTGACACAGGATCCAGAGGAGGAGCTTCTCAATTCACATTCTTGGGCAGCTCTTGACACTGCAAGCCGGGTATGTGCAGAAACATCTACTAGCTACGTCAAGCTGATAGAATGCCCTCTAATCAAATGGCCCATCTTCTCTCTCTCTCTCTCTTGCTTTTGAAGAGAGTAATATAAATCGTCTTTTCCCCTCCTTGCCACAGATGTATATTTTTGCATGTGTAGATCCCCAGGCCACCCCTCAAATAACTTCACACATAACACGTAATTTTAGTTTTGGTTTTTTGGGCACTATTTTGGCCACAACTTTATTAAAATACAAAATCAGTGAGTGGTTCTTTAGACATTGGTTATGACTATCCGTCCCCCCCGCCTGGGACAGAACTGACATCCCGAGGTCCGATCGGTAGCCAGTAGAAGGGAAAGTCAAACTTGGGGGTCATTTGAGCTAAGCGTCAGACCCACGCCGCTCACCCCAGCAGCTCCCCAAAAGCTTGCCGGCCCTGGTCCCATGACAGGGACTCCCATGACAGGGATTGGGCGGCCCTGGTCCCATGACAGGGATTGGACGAAATCGTGGCAAGCCCCAGGATTCCTTTAATGGAATTCCCTTCAGCGCAATAGGAGGGACAGGCACAGCCTATCCTGACCCCTCCACCACCAGCATATTATAACCAATGCCTAACCGCAACCTTACAAGTTGTGATGAATTGCTGAGTAGTAGGCAAAAACCAAATGGCACAGCCAATCACCAAATGGCAAAATTCCTACTAGGCCCCTGTGCCAAGCGAGACGACCCCATGACAGGCAAAGCAAGGTCAACCGGAAAAGAGGGCGGGCGGGCAGGTGATCCGATGCACTCTGCAAAGAGAAAGAGAAACCAGAGTGCACCAATATTTAAAGACTATGGTCCCACCCACCCAATTTGCAACATACAATTTGCCCCAGCAACCCGGTTATCCAATCATGATACCAGGCAACAACTATTAACCTGCCTGGCAACAAGAGGCCTGGCCCGGTGGCCCACACCGCAACACGTGCTCTCATTTATTGGAGAACACGCTATATAAAAAGGAGCAGTCCAAAGATATTCCACTGTTCATTACCCCTTTCTTCCTGTCCCATAAGAACACACACAAAAATACTTTTAATGATGCATTTCTGCAACATCCTATTACACCAGAAATGACAAGCATGCCACCCCCATGGCAATTGAAATGCAAAACCATGCCATTAATTTTTTGATGTGGCCATCAGCTTTGTTCATTGGTTCGGGTTACCCTGACTTTATCTCCAAGGAAGAATGGGCTGCTCCCTACTAAATAGTACAGGAGAGAAAGAGATGCAGTTCATATGCAATATTGTATCTCAATCCTGAACGTTCCCCAATTAATTTGAATTGTGAAGCATTTCAAAAATAAAAGCAGGAAACATGCTATGCAACATTTAGTTCCATCGAGCCATTCAGTGGCATAATTGTTAACAATTCTTCCACCACATTCACATTGTGTTCAAATCTCATAATTTGGCTCCCAACTGCAGATGGGACCATTTTTGTAAGGCAGTTAAGGCCATCCTGTCGTAAACGGCAAAATGCTGCCTTGTGAGCCCCAAAATTTGAAAGCAGATCATTTGCTATGGAAAATTAATTATTATTTTTTTCATCACTTCTCTGGCTCATTTCTCTTCAAATACATATAAGGAAAGAGTAACTAAACTATAATTTAGAGGAGAAAATAGTCCAAAGAGAAAGTTGGGCCTTAACTCTGAGAGCATTTACTCACAAATGAGGTCTGACATCATTCAGTTTCTGAAGTGGTAAGATTTTTCTGCCCTTTCATCAAGAGGTCCCTTCTGAATATAGTGAGATTGACCTAGATCCCCCTTTATTTCATAGTGCTATGAGTCTGGATCCAGGCTTCTGTGGGATCACTTCCACTGAAAGTTTCCTAACACTGATCAACCACTGGTACTGAAAAGAAAAGTATGCAGTAATATATTATAGTTCAGAGATCATAGAATTGTAAAGTTGGAAGGGACCCCGAGAGTCATTTAGTCCAACCCCATACAAAGCAGTAATTCTATTACCCAGTGTGGAACTTGAACCCATGACCCTAAGATTAAGACTCTCATGCTCTACCAAATGAGCTATGTTCTCTTGTTTGGGACACCACAACCAACCCTTCCTTTGGAAACTGTTAATTTTGTTCTCATTTTTTGGAGTCTTGTTTGGTTCCCCACATTTGCACATCAGTTCATGTATATATTTTAATATTTTGTTGGAAGCCGCCCAGAGTGGCTGGGGAAATATGCGGGGTATAAATAATATATTATTATCATCATCATCAATATCAATACATGGTAATTCATCAGCTTTTTAGTGTCAATTTCTCCTAATATGCATGTTTTTGAATGGAAATCTTCCAAATATAATAATAATAATAATAATAATAATAATAATAATAATAATAATAATAATTTATTATTTATACCCCGCCCATCTGGCTGGGTTTCCCCAGCCACTCTGGGCGGCTTCCAAAAGAATATTAAAATACTATGATACATCAAACATTAAAAGCTTCCCTAAACAGGGCTGCCTTCAGATGCCTTCTAAAAGTCTGGTAGTTGTTGTTCTCTTTGACATCTGGTGGGAGGGTGTTCCACAGGGAGGGCGCCACTACCGAGAAGGCCCTCTGCCTGGTTCCCTGTAGCTTTGCTTCTCGCAATGAGGGAACCGCCAGAAGGCCCTCGGCGCTGGACCTCAGCGTCCGGGTAGAACGATGGAGGTGGAGACGCTCCTTCAGGTATACTGGACCGAGGCCGTTTAGGGCTTTAAAGGTCAGCACCAACACTTTGAATTGTGCTCGGAAACGTACTGGGAGCCAATGTAGGTCTTTCAAGACCGGTGTTATATGGTCTCGGCGGCTGTTCCCAGTCACCAGTCTGGCTGCTGCATTCTGGATTAGTTTTAGTTTCCGGGTCACCTTCAAAGGTAGCCCCACGTAGAGCACATTGCAGTAATCCAAGCGGGAGATAACCAGAGCATGCACCACTCTGGCGAGGCAGTCCGCGGGCAGATGGGGTCTCAGCCTACATACCAGATGGAGCTGGTACACAGCTGCCCTGGACACGGATTTAACCTGTGCCTCCATGGACAGCTGTGAGTCCAAAATGACTCCCAGGCTGCGCACCTGGTCCTTCAGGGACACGGTTACCCCATTCAGGACCAGGGAATCCCCCACACCTGCCCGCCTCCTGTCCCCCAGAAACAGTACTTCTGTCTTGTCAGGATGCAATCTCAATCTGTTTGCCGCCATCCATCCTCCAACAGCCTCCAGACACTCACACAGGACTGTCACCGCCTTCACTGGTTCTGATTTGAAAGAAAGGTAGAGCTGGGTTCATCTGCATACTGATGAACACCCAGCCCAAACCCCCTGATGATCTCTCCCAGCGGCTGCATGTAGATGTTGAAAAGCATGGGGGAGAGGACAGAACCCTGAGGCACCCCACAAGTGAGAGCCCAGGGGTCTGAACACTCATCACCCACCACCACTTTCTGAACACGGCCCAGGAGGAAGGAGCGGAACCACTGTATGACAGTGCCCCCAGCTCCCAGCCCCCCAAGACGGTCCAGAAGGATGTTATGGTCGATGGTATCAAACGCCGCTGAGAGATCCAGCAGAACTAGGAAACAGCTCTCACCTTTGTCCCTAGCTCGCCGGAGATCATCAACCAGTGCGACCAAGGCAGTTTCAGTCCCGTGATGAGGCCTGAATCCCGATTGGAAGGGATCCAAATGGTCTGCTTCTTCCAGGCGTGCCTGGATTTGTTCAGCAACCACTCGCTCAATCACCTTGCCCAAGAATGGAAGATTTGAGACTGGGCGATAGTTGGCCATCATGGCCGCATCTAAAGATGGTTTTTTAAGAAGCGGTTTAATAACCGCCTCTTTCAGCGGGTCTGGGAAGGCTCCCTCACGGAGGGAAGCATTCACCACCCCACGAAGCCCATCGCCCAGCTCATCCCGGCTAGCTTTTATAAGCCAGGATGGGCAAGGATCAAGGAGACAGGTGGTTGGTTTCACTCGTCCAAGCAGCCTGTCCACATCCTCGGAGGTAACAGATTGGAATTGATCCCACGCAATTTGACTAGACAGGACTCTAGCACTCTCCCGCCCAGCCCTGCTCCCACGGTGGCGTCTACCTCTTCCCGAATCTGAGCGACTTTATCTGCAAAAAACTTTGCAAAATCATTGCAGGAGATCATGTGGCCCGTACTGGGCCCCGATGTAGCAGGTGGTTCCGCTAAATTGCGGACCACCTGAAAAAGTCTCCTGCTGCTGTTTTCTGCAGATGCAATAGAGGCGGTGAAGAAAGCCTTCTTCGCCGTCGCTTCCGCCACTTGGTAGGCTCGACACTAAGCTCTAACCTGTGTCTGGTCAGCTTCAGAATGCGTCATCTGCCACCGGCGCTCTAGCCGTCTCAACGATTGTTTCATTGCCCTCAGATCCGTGGAAAACCACGGGGCTGTCCGGGCTCCATGCAATCGGAGAGGGCGCTTCGGAGCCAAACAGTCAATAGCCCTGGTTAACTCCACATTCCAGCGGGCCACCAGGGAATCAGCTGTGTGTTTTCATATGCCATTTTCACTAATTTATGCATCTATATACACGCTTTGCCCTAGCATATGCATTTTTGCACATATTACTTGGTGAGAGAACTAGAGAGGGAAAGATTTGCTGCACTGTCTCAGGGAGCAAAATATCTTGAGCCACCTCTGGCATTGCTCTCCTCTTTCTTTCTTTCTTTCTTTCTTTCTTTCTTTCTTTCTTTCCCCATGGGAAGCAAGCAGCCTCTTCCCATAAGAGTCTCTTGCAAGGGGAAGTTAACTACTCACAGGGGCGCTGACTTGCCCCCCACATTGAGGGGGCACGGTCATGTGATGCCACCCAGAAGGGGGCAGGATGCGCAGAGGACGATCTCTGTGCTTGCTCATCCCAGGGGTGCCAGGCAGAGGCTGGGGCTGGGGCTGGGGCAGATGGACGGTGCCCAGTGGCGGCGGTGGATGACACCCCCCTCAATATTTTGGGGTGCTGCCCCCTGCCCAAAAATATTGTGGGAGCTGAAACTTCATCTGCCCCCTATACCCAGTGCCTCTGACTACTCGCCACTAGTACTGCAGCCCTGATCAAAATTGCCCCTCCAGCTTCTATTAACCAAAGAGAAGCACGTCGGAAGATCTATTTACAGATCTATCTTGCCTTGTTTGGCCCTGTGTCTGCCTAGGAACAAAGAACGTCTACTCTTATCAACACTCACATCCAAACACTGTGATGATTAATATACTTCTGCTGCGGAGAGCTCTTTTGGTCATTAGTGTGCATATATTTCCTAAATCACATCTTTCATCAATATTCTAATTGCGCTATACTTTCTGATCATTTAGTTATCCACATGCTTTTTGCTTTTTTCTTCCAGATGCTATCGCAGAGATACACTATGTATATCTGACCGCTCTTATAGCATTTCTCTTTCATGGTAACAACAACGAAAGAAAGCACTTCTTGGAGTGTTTTCTTTCTTTCTTTCTTTACCATTCCCAGAATTAATCAGCTTATTAAAGCTTCTTAAGTGAAAAGGAAACTCTCCATGAAAAGTCATTGTTGTGTAGTTCAAAGCCATTAAAATGCCAATGGCAGTTAGAACAGCAGAAATAATGCTCCTGTTTTACACATTCCACTGGTTTTCTCATAGACAGCTTGTGCATAAACGTATATAGAAGCAAGAATTACTGGAAAGCGCAAGTGGCTTTTGCTTGCAAAGCCCTGCTTTTGGTAGACTGTATGAAGCCCAGTTCATGGTCCTTGCCTGCCGTGAGATTGATGGATTCTTGATTCATAAATTTGGTCAAAGCATTGCTGACTCCACGGAAACAGCAGATTTCTTTTCAGTTGTACATTTTCATGAATTAGGTGCTTGTCTACACTTGACCAGCAAGCACATCTTGGAACTGCTTTGCAGAACCATTCCCTCAGGCCCATGAAACCCCCCTGTCTTAGAAAGTAGCTGGGGGAAAGCAGACGGAGAGATGGGTTGCAAATGAGAAGTGGTGACTGGGGTAAGAATTAAACACATACACCTTGCCCACTCCTTTCCCCCAGCAAACTGGGCTCTCTGCCTTTCAATGGGGCAACTTTGTGCCCAGTTTGGGTGGGGAGAGGGATCCTAGCAGAGAAAACAGTAACTCTGAGGCCTGGTCATGAGTCATGAGTCAACCTCTCATCTTGGATTGGATAGACTATTTGGTGTGGTTGCTAGCCCACAGAGATGATTCTTGTCCACTGGTCTACTACCAGGCTATACAACTAAGACCTGAGCGGGGCTATTCTGTTGTCATCTACCAGGTGTACCAGAAGCCTTGCTCTGCCCTAGAAGCACATACAGTAGGTGGTTGGAGAGGGGGAGAAAAGTTGATTAATTCTTCGAAATGAAGGGTTGTGTATCTGTATTTTACTCTGTCATGAAGTTGGAAGAATTCCAGTGTTGGGTCAAGTAACTTCTAGCTCTGGATGATGACCAGCTAGTCAAGGAAACAAAATGTATTTCTACAGCTCAGGATTTTGAAAATATAACTTATTGGGTGCTATTTTCCAATTGATTTCCGTTCTATTAAAACAGGTCCTCAAGCTTATTCTACACCTTTAAGGGTAAGAAACCTTTCTTAATATGAGATAAGAGAAGCTCTGGGATTTAAGCAGCCTCTAAGAGCAGCGTGCCCTACAAGAAGTACAAAGTCAAAGTCCCACAAGTGATGGGTGTCAGGAAATCTTGCCTCTCAGGAGAAACTGGCCACTCTCCAGGCACCCGGCTTGATCTCCTGTTGACCTCCCTGTCTGCATTCCGGAGCAGGATCCAGGCTAGGTCACGATCAGCGATCCTCCTCAAGCGTGAGAAGAACACACCACTCTTCCCTGCCCCCAGGCAGGGGAAAGAGATAGACAGAAATGTATTTACATGCCTTTATTTCTGTCTTTGCAGCGTTACAGAGAAACACGCCTGCTCTCTTCAAACTCCAACAGCAGAGAGACAAACTCCACCTCCTGTACTTCCTGTACAGGTCAAATTACACTCTGAGCTAAATCCGGTGCTCAGCACTGTGAATAGACTGTCCCTCTGTTCCCACGGAACAGTCCCAACATTCCCATCATGTTTTGCTTTCCAGCCAGCTGCAGCTCGCTGCTGCATTGCATCCATGTCGTAACAATGGGTTATCCACTTCAGTTTTAACTTGATTTGTTGTTGGCACATACTTCATTTTATTAATTGTAGCCCACCCTTACAATCTGCTTTCCTCATTGAGGGAAAATTCCTGTTAATATTTCCATCTAATTGTGTGATTGGTGCAGACCCGGGAACTACTCACCAGCGATCCTGGAAATCTAGCCTGCATTCGGTGTCATGTCAATCTTCATCTCACAATTTTGAGAAGACGCAATGGAGATGCTACTTCAAGCCAGTTCCACATGCCAGTGCAAGTACATAAATAGGTACTGCTGCAGCAGGAAGGTAAACAGCATTTCTGTGCTCTCTGGTTTCCATCACGGTGTCCCGTTGCGCCAGAAGTGGTTTATTCCTGCTGGCCACATGACCCGGAAAGCTGTCTGTGAACAAACGCTGGCTGCCTCAGCCTGAAAGCAAGATGAGTGCTGCAAACCCATAGTTGCCTTTGGCTGCACCTAACTGTCCAGGGGTCCTTTACCTTTACCTTTATTCCAGAGAACTCCATTTAACAGGACTATTCTGGCACAGCTGGTTTCTAGATGGTAGCCCTTGACCTCAGTCTGGGTACAGATAGTCAAATAAATCTCTTCTGTAGAGCATCATATCTATTTGAGTATCCCTTGATTCCTTGCCAAAGCTCAGCTGTCCCTAATTGCTGGTTGCTATCCATCACCAAGAAAGCTAACTCTGAAATCTTAGGTTCATGAGCTTTTTCCTGCTTTCTTTACTTTAAGAATGTGAAGGTTGGTATGTACTGTTCTGAATATTCAGTTTTTTGTTTTTGTTTTGTTTGTTTTGAGAGGGAGAATTAATTAATGTGTTCAGGGAGAATATACTACCAAAACCTAGAGAAAATGGCAAATCATGTCATCCAGGTTTATCTGGGGAAGTAAAAAGTGAAGACAAGAATGAAAGAGACAGCATTGTAGGTAGGAAAATAGAATGCAAAATATTTGGCTATTTATTGTGTATCTAAACCACTAGCTGTGGATTAGATTGACAATCATTAAAGGGGGGAGGGAATAAAAACCATATGCTTAGGAAAAATATGTATTTATATTTCCCATTTGTGTGTCACTTTTTTTTACCCATAATTCTGTCCCATTTCTACAGTAATCTGATATGCTGGAAGATGAGTTGTCTGATAATAAATTAAATATTACATGTGAAACTAACTTTAAATCCTTTAATGTTTGGTTGACATATGCAAATAATGAAATCTCCATAGGATATGATATCATATTAGAGCTATTGATGCCACCACAATTGGCATGGTAAAGCTAGTACTGTAAACTATTTATATTTATATTATTTATGTTTATGTTTATATAAAGCTTAAAATCAGCCTAATTACATGAACATTTATTTATGAAGTAAGCCCCCTTGACTTTAATGGAACTTTCTCCCACACTGAGTGCGTATAGAATTACAGGAAAGGAAACCTGAATGTTTGCAAGGGTTCAAAAAATCTTTGAGAAGACTAATTTTTCAAAAAAGAAAAGAAAACTGGAAACCAGGTGGGAGAGGAAGAGAATGGCAGAGTTTGGAAAGAGGAAGAGACACAAAGATGTAAAACTGGGCGATAGGTTTTCCCAATAAAATAAAGGTTGTGGCCTCTCTCTCTCTCTCTAACTGTTCCAGTTCCCCAGTCATCTTGGTTGCTTTGCTTATCACCTTTCCCTGCACCTTTTGCAGTTTTGAGATGATTCTAAGTTAAAACAGGGCTGCAGAAGCTGTGACCCTCTAAATATTACTGGATTGCAACTGCCAGCACCCCTAACTATTGACCATGCTGGCTCTGAGGCAGATGGCATGAGGAATCCAACAATATCTAGAGAGCGTCTGGCTCCCTGTTCCTCTATTAAAAGTCTAGAATCATATTCTCTTAAAACTGCAGGACTGGGTGAAGTATATATTTGTAAAATGAAGGAAGCACATTGACTTAACCAGGTGGATCAGACGATGACTATACTTTCATGTGACTAATTTTGTACCAGTATATTCAACAGACAGCAGGAACTGCAGAGAGGTGGCAATCAGTTTGCTTCCCCTGGATTAACCAAGAAGCAGCGGCAGAGAAATTCAGCGACAGAGAAAATTAGCCAGCCCACAGTTATTGTGGTTCATGGAAACAGCAGGAACTATATTGGCAAACTGCAAAATTTATGGCGATAACTTGTGTTCATTTGTCAAACCCGGGTTTTGGTTTTTTAAGAAAACATTCTCCTGGATGTGTGAGTGTGCATGGATTAAAAATATGTGGATATATATGTATCCCTAGTAATTCTGAATTAATAAATATAATCCTATGCTTTGATTTCAGTGACTGATCAAGTGGGATCGCCTAGATTAGAGGCATAAGGTGATATCATACTATCAAAGTAGAACCTTAGGGCTGTGAGATACCACAGCCAAAGGCTTTGGAAGAATACTACTTTCAGGAAAAGCAAATCCCATTCATCTCCAAATATGACAATAAAAGTAAGCAGTTAGGAAATGCCATTGTAATATATATATATATATATATATATATATGCAGGTTTTGGTGTCTTCGGGTGTCTTCCCGTGTAAGAGTTGGGGTGTCTAGGCGACGTTTCGACGAGGTCTCACTCGTCATCTTCAGGCTGGTGCTTTCGGCTTCTTGTTACTGGAACAGAGCAGCCCACAGTAACAAGAAGCCGAAAGCACCAGCCTGAAGATGACGAGTGAGACCTCGTCGAAACGTCGCCTAGACACCCCAACTCTTACACGGGAAGACACCCGAAGACACCAAAACCTGCATTCCTGTACCCGTGAAAATCTACGAAAGCATATATATATATATATATATATATATATATATATATATACACACACAAGATGTGATTTCTAAGATTTATTAATCCCTTTGGCAATCTCCTCAGAGACTTTTTTTAGTCTCTGACCTCACTGTTTATAATTTCCTCCCCCTCACAAATCTCGAGAATTAGATTTGAGTCCAGTCTCCCTGCCTGCTATTTCATATACAGAAGCTGATCAGACTGGCAACGTGGGACAATTCAGCATCAAATCAGAAACCAGGACAGCTTCTCTAAATCAGGGACATCCCTGGAAAACAGGGCACTTGGAGGGTCTGTTTTCAGGCCCAGTGTAGTTTCTGACTAGGACCTAAGGGACCATGGTTCAAATCCTGACTCAACCACAAGGCTCAACTGTGTGACCTTAGGCCAATCACTGCCTCTTAACCTAATGTACAACAGCTTGATAGAAGAAGAAGAAGAAGAAGAAGAAGAAGAAGAAGAAGAAGAAGAAGAAGAAGAAGAAGAATAGTAGTTTGGATTTGATATCCCACCTTTCACTCCCTTTAAGGAGCCTCAAAGCGGCTAACATTCTCCTTCCCCTTCCTCCCCCACAACAAACACTCTGTGAGGTGAGTGGGGCTGAGAGACTTCAAAGAAGTGTGACTGGCCCAAGGTCACCCAGCAGCTGCATGTGGAGGAGCAGAGACGCGAACCCGGTTCACCAGATTATGAGTCTACCACTCTTAACCACTACACCACACCACACTGGCTCTAGAGAAAAATGTAGTATATAAATCCAATAAATAAGTAAATAAACACAAGGCAATTTCTGCTCCCATTTCTGTTTTCCTCAAAATTGTCTGAGATCCCTACTCATGGCATCCTGCAAAGTACACACAGCTTAATCCGCCAACATTTCACTGCTGTTCCCCAGGAACTGCTGCCTGAGGCAGCTGCTTTACTCTCCCTAATGGTAGGACCGGCCCTGTTTGTTACCCTTTCCCTGAAGAAGCCCCTTTCTATATTCCTCCCAGTTGCAGATTATCTTAGCTTAAGACAGGCCTGGCAATCAGGGAGAAACCTGTTTCCCTTTCCTTCTTTGTTCGAGCATTCCTTGCCAATGATACAACTGAATATTGTGGCCGCCTGCGACGTCAAGTCACTCCTCCAGAGAGCTGTGCCAGGCGCCTAAATAATCCAACAAGTATATCCACTGAAACTTTAATACTAATGGGCAACACAGCCATTAGGCATTCATATAAGATAAGCCATTTGAGTGAGTTACAGCCTGTCACCGCATTCAGGGATGCTGCAGATGTGACACGTTTTGTAATCAAACGATAAATCAGCATATAGCTGTTCACAGGTATCACAGCCTCCCTGTTGTCCCAGCCTAGATGTAGAACGCCTTAGGAAGGAGAACAGGTATGCCGTTATTTGCTTTCCTGCCTTTTCTAAAAAAAACTGTAAATGCTTCCTGACTGGTTTCTATGGGATTAGCATACATGGCAAGGAAGCCAATTAAAGTTTATAAAGTTAGGATAGGAATGCAGCCTAAGTTTTCTTTCCGGGAAATCAAACACTTCTGGAGAACTTATCGTGTCGCATATTTTCTGTTGGGGCGAGCCAAAAGTTTCAGAGAGAAATTTCCTCGTATGTGCCACGTATTGTTATTATCTTTAATTTCCACAGCAAGCGCTGAAATTGCCACCTGCATCAGAGTCTCCTGGGGTTTTTTGAACAGCGACTGTTTGGGTGTTTTCTTTTGACTCTCTTTGAAAACTTGACGCAGTAGCAAAGTGATTGTTTCCTCCTGAGTCAGCTTCCCAAGCACCTTGTCGTCAACTCCTTGACGGTTTTGTTTGTTCGGTATTATAATTGCCACCCCTAGTTATGCACACATGGAGTTTGACAGCCCGCGATTCTCCCAGCCCTCAAATTTCAAGAAATGGATTCTGCAACTTCTGATTTATCAACTCAAATCCAATGAAATTAAATTTGCCTTAAATTGATAGTGTTCCAGGTTGGAATCAAGGTTCAAATCCCGGAGACACCCAAATACCCCATTGTTATGTTCTTAAGTGGTGTTAGAATGGCAGCCTTAACCTTTAAAAAATGTCAAATGCCAAATAAATAAATAAGGCTATAGCAATAGCTTTGCAGGGTCAGACCAAGGGAAGCCCACTAAATGGCATGAGGCAAAGCGTGTTCACCATAGCAGAGAGCACGTGTTGCGGTGGGGGATACAAGCCACCCCATTGTTGCTGGGCGGATTTGCGGAGAGACCCAGGCAGTGAATTGGTTAATTGGGTCGCTGGGGAAAATTGCTTGTTGCCAATTTTGAAGGAGGGGTCAGAGGTTTTAAATACTGGACGACCAACTTTGGCCGTCCTCTTGGCTGCTTGCACCAGATCACCCGCCCACCCACCCCTGTATTGGGGGGGTTGTTCGCTTGACCTTGCTATGCCTGTCATGGGGTCGCCTGCTTTTGAGGCAGGGGCCTGGTAGGAATTTTGTCCATTTGGCTGATTGGCTGGTGCCATTTGGGTTTTGCCTACTGCATAGCAAATCGTCACAACTTGTAAGGTTAGCGGTTAGGCATTGGTTAAATTGGTTGGTGGAGGGGTAAGTGCCTACCCCTCCAATGGTGGTGCGGAAAGGGAATTCCATTAAAGGAATCCAGGGGCTTGCCATTCTTTTCGTCCTTGTCCCTGGCATCGGACTTGGGTCGTGCAAGCCACCAGGAGCATGAGGGTGAGAAGTGAGGCACTGATGCCCAGCTTCATTTTCTCCCCAAAATTGTTTCCCTGACTGGCTTCCGCTGGAATCCGGAAGTCAGTTCTGTCCCTGGGCAAGGACAGATAGTCAAAACCAATGCCTAAACAACCACTCACTTGTGTGTATTTAAAGTTGTGGCCAAAATCGTGGCAAAAACCCAAACCAAAATTGATGTGTGAATTATTGGGGGGTGGCTTGGGGACCTCGACACGCAACACTCTCTCACTATTCCCCCCCCATCATCTGGCATTCCTCTGATTTTATATATAACAGTCATCTCTTTGGAGGGCAAAAAAAATTAAGGGACGCAGCATTTGGTGAGTAGCACAAGCCTGCAAGCTTCTCCACAATTTATCTTTGCAACAATTATCAAGGCTGAGTCCCAGGTGTCATAAATCCTCCCTGAACATTGAAAGGAAGAAAGTTGATCTAGAAAGAAATATGCTTATTTTTACTTTGGGACAATCATGATAAACTCCTCTCCATCACAGGCATCTTACTTCTCCAAAACAATGCAATTTATGGAAATTCACATCACAATCAATCATGAGAGCATCTGGGGCTGTGATTTACATACACTGCAGAGGGTGTTCATTCGCCCAGCAAATGTTCTGCGCTGCGGTTAAAAAAAATAAAAAATCATCTGCATAATGTTCTACTTAGAAGGCATTGTTGTTGACATCCAAAATGTGCTAAAGGTATCATAATCACACTAATATACCATTATGCCATTTTTCCCCCTGCAAGGTAAAAAAGGGATTGTTATCAGTATAGCATGTTTGCAACTTTAAAAAAAAGCTAAAAGAGTTGTATCTGTCCAAGTTCTAGTCAGAGTAGACCCATTGAAATGAATGGTCTTAAGTGACTCATGATGAACTTGGGATTTGGAAGTGCTAGAACATTGCACACAAAAAACATGGCAAGCATTGGTTCACACATTTATTTAGTTTTACATTTTAAAGTATACATTTTAATATAAGAAAAAATCACTAAATGGTTTACATAAAAATAATATACATGCAGCAACTTTCAGCAGAATTCCGTAAAAACTGGATATGAACAAGATAAAAGCAAAATAATGCATCACAAATGAAATTCACCTTTGTACAGTAATTTCCAGAGTTGTTTAACAATCTATCCCTCCTCCTGGAGAACTGAATTTCTCCCTCATTTCCTTCTCTACTCTCAATCCTTCTATCGGGTCATGGGGCACACCTTGAGGCCTGGGGTTGAAGCTCTGGGTCCCATCTTCCTTGTGGGCGATTTGTGTGCCATCACACGCAGCACACTGTGTATAGCAACATGGAGAGGGCAGAGCACCCAAGAATATTTAGGCCCACACTGCTCACGCCTCCCTTCTTTCAGCTGTTGCACTCACCCTCCCACTCCCTGTCTTTTGACTAACATGGTCGCTTTGGGGCCAAGTAGGAATTTTTGGCCAGCTGGCTTTTTGGCCATTCAGGTCTTTTTGCCAACTCTTCACTGTGTGAGATGGGATGGTGGGTTTGTTGTTGTTGTTTAGTCATTTGTGTCTGACTCTTCATGACCCCATGGACCAGAGCACGCCAGGCACTCCTGTCTTCCACTGCCTCCCACAGTTTGGTCAAACTCATGTTAGTAGTTTTGAGAACACTGCCCAAGCATCTCGTCCTCTGTCATCCCCTTCTCCTTGTGCCCTCAATCTTTCCCAACATCAGGGTCTTTTCCAGGGAGTCTTCTCATGAGGTGGTAAAAGTATTGGAGCTTCAGCTTCAGGATCTGTCCTTCCATTGAGCACTCAGGACCGATTTCCTTCAGAATGGATAGGTTTGATCTTCTTGCAGTCCATGGGACTCTCAAGTGTCTCCTCCAGCGCTATAATTCAAAAGCATCCATTCTTCAGCGATCAGCCTTCTTTATGGTCCAGCTCTCACTTCCATACATCACTACTGGGAAAACCATAGCTTTAACTATAGGGACCTTTGTTGGCAAGGTGATTTCTCTGCTTTTTAAGACACTGTCTAGGTTTGTCATCGCTTTTCTCCCAAGAAGCAGGCGTCTTTTAATTTCGTGGCTGCTGTCACCTTCTGCAGTGATCATGGAGCCCAAGAAATTAAAATCTCTCACTGCCTCCATTTCTTCCCCTTCTATTTGCCAGGAGGTGATGGGACCAGTGGCCATGATCTTCGTTTTTTTTGATGTTGAGACCATATTATGGGCTCTCCTCTTTCACCCTCATTAAGAGGTTCTTAAATTCCTCCTCGTGGACGCGGGTGGCGCTGTGGGTAAAAGCCTCAGCGCCTAGGGCTTGCCGATCGAAAGGTCGGCGGTTTGAATCCCCGCGGCGGGGTGCGCTCCCGCTGCTCGGTCCCAGCGCCTGCCAACCTAGCAGTTCGAAAGCACCCCTGGGTGCAAGTAGATAAATAGGTACCGCTTACCAGCGGGAAGGTAAACGGCGTTCCGTGTTGTGCGCTGGCTCGCCAGATGCAGCTTTGTCACGCTGGCCACGTGACCCGGAAGTGTCTCTGGACAGCGCTGGCCCCCGGCCTATAGATGTGAGATGGGCGCACAAACCCCAGAGTCTGTCAAGACTGGCCCGTTCGGGCAGGGGTACCTTTACCTTTACCTTTAAATTCCTCCTCACTTTCTGCCATGGGTGGGTTTGTTAGATGAGCTAATAATCAGTCACTGTGGCATGGAGGTGCAGGAAGGGGAAGAGATTAGGTCAGCTTGGTGACCTCTATAGACACCTTTTAGGGTGATGGGTGGCTCCCAAGTCCTGGAGCTCAGGGTTTATGGATATGGGCCACCTCTGGGTACATCTGTCCTCATCTGCGCAGAATTTTGTGGGTCCAGGGTGTGGTGATGCCTCCCTATTCAGGATATGCCTCATTTTTGTTAGTTTTCACACCAGTGGTTTCCCTCTGCAAGTCTGCTTATGTTTGAGTTTAATTAAACCCAGCTACTGGTACCATTGCCTTTTATTTCAGCCCTCAGCCTCAAGCCTATTTGAGAGGATTCTCCCTCTTATTCTCTTCTAAACTGACAGATGCCAGTTCACCATGCACACCGAATAAGAGGAAACCCTCTGAGGAAACTTCATTGATTCATTGCTATTCAGAAAGCCTGCATAGTGGAAGGCTTCATCTTTCCACTGGTGGGAATGAGTGTGTTCCATCTGACATCCTCACTTCGGAAGCATACAGGGGTCTCTCCATCTCGAGGGTAGCTACATTTACAAACACTTTTAATTTTGCTTTATTTACTTATTGTCATTTAGGCAGTGATAATACATTTCTCAACATGATAACTTGCTTTCCCATCCTATGGGGGACCTTTTAATTATTACCATACAAATGCTATTAGCACTGTTGATTCTTGATGATTAGATAGAGTGGGATTTGTCGCTTCTTCCCCCGTGACTTAAGTGTCAGGAAGAGTGAGAAGCAATTATTAGCTGTTTTAATAATCTTTTCATCTGTGCAGCCAGCTTCTTTTCACGTTGTTGTTTCATTTGAAAGTATCAGAATCTCCTCAGCCTCCTCCCATCTTCACCAACCGAAATCCCAAAATGACTTGGATGCATCGTGCTGGAGAAAATCACTTCCTCACTTGTATATCCTTTTTCCTTGTCTTCTTCTTTTTTTTTTTTTAACTTCTTCTGCTCAAGGCAGCTAACATCAATATTATAAGTACAATAAAATATAAGAAAAATACAATAAAACAGCAGTGTAATACGAAGTAAAAAAACAACAAGAAGCCTGTAAACATTAGTGAAGTATCCATAAAGCAGCCAAGTAGTTGTTGTTTTAAACATCACCAAGAGCCTACCTAAATAAAAGGTCAGTGGAGATATGAGGATCTGGGCCTTTCTTGGTGAGGAGTTTAAGAGCCTGGGAACATTCCCCCAAAAGGCTGGTTTCATTGGAGGGTTCAGATACAGGAGGGTTCAGATACATGCTCCCTCAGATCTATGGAGGAAGACCATGTTTTCCCTCAAGACAACTCACTTTCTATGTAGCTCTACACATGCATGCGTCAGTCATGTGTTTAGCGCTTCATTATACCTTGGCTCATGCAAGAACATGAGAAGAGCCCTGCTGGATCAGACCAAAGGTGTATCTATGCTGTATTGTTTTTAACACTCGATTGGAAGCTGCCCAGAGTGGCTGGGGAAACTCAGCCAGATGGACGGGGTATAAATTTATTATTATTATTATTATTATTATTATTATTATTATTATTATTATTATTATTATTTAGGCTATCCTTCTGCCTTACACTGAACAAACAGCTGCCCATGAGACCAACTGCAGTCTTGTGATCCCTAACAACTATGGCCTTTGACTTGGAGGTAGTGCCTAGCCACCATGACTGGCAACCATTCAGGGTCCTATCCTCCAAAGATTTGTCTCATCCTCTTTTAAAACCAAGCAAGTTGGTGGCCATTGCTACATCTTGTGGTAGTAAATTACAGAGCTAACCTATGCATCCCCTCCATTTTTCCTGTCCTGATTCTTCCAGCATTCAGATTCATCAGATGATCTCAGGTTCTAGTATTATGTGAGATAGAGAAAAACTTCATTGTATCCATTTTCTCCATATCATGTAATTTTCTACACTTGTACCATGTCAGACCAATGGCCCATCAAGCTCAGTATTGTCCCTACTAATGAGCAGCAGCTCTCCAGTGTTTCAGACATTGGATATTTTCCAGCTCTACCTATAATAATTTTCAATCATCATCATCATCATCATCATCATCATTGTAATACTTTTATTATTTATACCCCACACATCTGGCTGGTTTTCCTCAGCCACTCTGGGCAGCTCCCAACAGAATTAAAAGCACAATAAAACATCAGACATTAAAAACTTTCCTAAAGAGGGCTGCAGGGACGCGGGTGGCCTAGGACTTGCCAATTAGAAGGTTGGTGGTTCAAATCCCCATGATGGGGTGAGCTCCCGTTGCTCGGTCCCTGCTCCTGCCAACCTAGCAGTTCGAAAGCACGTAAAATTGCAAGTAGATAAATAGGTACCACTCCGGCGGGAAGGTAAACGGCGTTTCCGTGTGCTGCTCTGGTTCGCCAGAAGCGGCTAAGTCATACTGGCCACATGACCTGGAAGCTGTACGCCGGCTCCCTCAGCCAATAAAGCAAGAAGAGCGTCGCAACCCCAGAGTCGGTCATGACTGGACCTAATGGTCAGGGGTCCCTTTACCTTTACTAAAGAGGGCTGCCTTCAGAAGTCTTCTAAAAGTCTGTTTATTTCCTTGACATCTGATGGGAGGACATTCCACAAGGTGGGTGCCACTACTGAGAAGGCCCTCCGCCTGGTTCCCTGTAACCTCACTTGTTGCAGGGAGGGAACTACCAGAAGGCCCTCGGAGCTGGACCTCAGTGTCCGGGCTGAACGATGGGGGTGGAGATGGAGATGCTAGTGATTGAACCTCGGACCTGGTGCATGCAAAGTAAATGCTCTGTCACTGAGCTTCGGCCCTTTCCTATTTCTGTTTCCATTACCTGCCTTTTCTCTAAACTAAAGGCACCAAATGTTGTTACCTCTCCTCATAGAGGAGTTGTTCCAGCCCCATAACCATTTTGCTTGCTCTTTTCTGTACTTTCTCCAGCTCTAAGGTAAAGGTAAAGGGACCCCTGACCATTAGGTCCAGTCGTGGCCGACTCTGGGGTTGTGACGCTCACCTCGCTTTATTGGCCGAGGGAGCTGGTGTACAGCTACCGGGTCATGTGGCCAGCATGACTAAGCCACTTCTGGCGAACCAGAGCAGCACACGGAAATGCTGTTTACCTTCCCACTGAAGTGGTACTTATTTATCTACTTACACTTTGATGTGCTTTCGAACTGCTAGGTTGGCAGGAGCAGGGACCGAGCAACGGTAGCTCATCCCGTCACGGGGATTCGAATCACCGACCTTCTGATTGGCAAGTCCTAGGCTCTGTGGTTTAACCCACAGCACCACCCACCTCCCTCTGCAATGTCCTTTTTAAGGTGTGACCAGATGTTGTCCAGTAGCCATGGATGGAAGCCCACCCGGGAAATAATAAATGCCCTGTGTTTGCCTTCTTGTCTAGAACTGCCTGTATCTCAAAGGCAGCATCAAGCAGGTGTCAGGCAACAATGCAGGGCTGCTGGAGTCTCTTGGGCTTCGTGAGCCACAATTGCCCCAAGTGGTGTAGGAGCCACCTTTTCCCAAATCGCTTATACTTTTCTTCAACCTTGCATTTACGGTTGTTGGATTGCAACTCCCATTGTCCCTAATCATTGGCTAAACTGACTGGGGATGCTGGGACTTGTAGTCCAACAATATCTGGGGACTCAAGGTTGAAGAACGCTCACTTACATCATCTTGTGAGCGCCTGCTGCTGATCTCCTCCTCATCTGAAATGTGGTGATTGATGATGTTACACTTTATCTTTCTTCAGTGATGAAAAGTTAGGTCTCTAGAATCGCAAAGATGGGTGTTTCAAGGCCGAAGGCAATGCAAGTGTGTGTTTGCAACAAAGCAGTAATCTGCTTTTTCTGCTTCCAGAAGTGACAGCCCAATTAAAGCTTGACTTTTAGAAGGCTGATTGCACTAACAATTCTGCTGAAAATGAGTGGTGTTCTATGGTAATTACCTCAGCCCTTTTAATATAGCAAACATATTACATCTTTTTTGGATAAGCTTTTTGGAAGGCCCTAGAATTTAGCAGAAGACATGGATTACTCTCATCCGATCCTATAGATGAGTATAGTCATTTTATTGAAAGGTTATTCTCCATTTAATGCCTCAACACTTTTTTTCTGAAGGGTACATTTGTTCCTTTCTAATGTCATGTGGGAATGGCATTTCTTATAAACTTTCCAGTAATTAAATAATGGAGGGGTATGGTGGAAATGTGACATTTCCCTTAATTATAACAAAATGCAAGGAGGAAAGCAAGATCTAAGAATTGTTCTCCAATGTCTACAAATAGTTCTGGTCTCTTGGATGCTTTGAAGGGGCATTTTGCTACCATTTAGCTTGGGTCTTCCAGTGGTCAGCTCCAGCAACTAGGAAACAAAATGGAAATCCTGAAAGGTAATTTGGAAGTAGTGTCTTTCTACATAGGGTTCAAGAAATATAACAAAGTTGGAAAAGAACATGGGATGGGGGAAAATATGCATACAGTGGGGCAACCTGAAAACTGCACTCACTTCCAGTCAGCTACTGGGACAGATATAAGGTGTTAATACTACCAGACAGAGCCCTAGATGACTTGGGAGCCAAGTACCAAAAACAGCATCTCTCCCAATATCAATCATCTTGGGTTCTATGATTGGCAGCAGAGGTTCTGACTGGTTGGCAGCAGAGCCTCCTTAGTGGTGCTTCCCTGTTTGTGGCATACCCTTCATGATGAAGTGCATCTGGCTCCCTCATTATTAATGTACTGAAGTTCTCACCCTGGGCCAGCAGGGGGATACTGTAGATAGTTTTCACTCAAGTCCACGTATGCAAATAAGGAATTGAAAGTGGCGTTCAGTGATTGGATAGTTACAGAAAGTTGTTAGTGTTGCGTTTTAGTGGAGCTCTATATAAGCAGGCTGGCTGAAACCTTCAATTCAGTTCTGTTCTGGCCTGTGAATAAATAAGAGCTGTCTGAAGAATCGCTGTGTCGTCTGATATGTTCACCCACAACTTAACAATTAACATTCTGGAGGTTTTGAAAAACATTCCTGTTCTCCCCGGAACATAAAAATTAGCTGTGAGGGATTGTGGCTAATTTTAAACATTTTGAGATTTTCTTACCAGTTTTAAATATGTGTAGATTATATTTTAATTGTATTGTTTTACTACTTTGCCATTCACCATTCTGTGCCCTTTGTGAGGAAAAGCGGGGTACTTATAAGGCATATTGGTCAAGCTGCTCATGGATAAGAATCTTTTAGGCAGAAATTAGCCACACTATAAGAAGTCATCAACCGCTAGATTTCACAGAAATGCTACAATTAGGCAATATTCAAGGACTGGTTACAAAGAATGATCAGGTATTCAATACCTCACAGCGGCAGTAAAATATATGTAGAGCCAGACTTTGGAATGAATCAAGGGTCCTAAGTGTTAATAGCTGGCTGAAACAAGTCTAGAATATTTTGGTTAGTAGAAAAGGAATGTGTTTTGTTAGGTTAACAGAAGCCAGAATTAATAACTGAAACTTTTGGAGGGAAAAGGTGTGCTTTTAATTTGGAAAGTGCTTGGACAAGAATACTGATTTCAAAACTATGGATGCCAAAAAGAAAAAGAAAATGGAACTTTTGATGGAGATCACTGTGTTTTAGAAATATAACTTTGTTTTTAACTGTGCCTCCTTTTTAATATTGAAAGGTAAAACATTTCTATGGGAGGAATTCCACATCGTGCTAAAAAGATCATTCTGTCAGAGCAAGTATTTCTGCTTGCCTGCTAGATTGCTCCATTCTCTCCTTGCGCTGTTCTCCAGATTGTTAATGTATAAAGGGTTTATGAATGCAGAAAAAAGGGACAAGAAAGGGTTAAGTTAGGAGTGCTGGTTAATTTGGGTGCATTTGTCCTGCACCTACAACTAGTTAAGCATGTGAGAGTGACTCAGCACAATCTAAAGTATAAATACACTTGAGGTTGTGAAGCAAATTTGCTTTTGGCCCTGGCCCCTGCCCCTGCCCCTAGCCAGGACCTAGTCTGTGTTTGGACATTGCAAGGAGACTGTGTGCTGCTGGAAAGACATACAACTGCATGTGACTGCTAAGCTGTGGAACTACATTACTCTGTCAGTAAAGGAACTGACCCTACCTAGAACTGTCTGGTGTTTTTCTGTTCCATTGGCACACTCTGCAGGCATGTTGAATGGGCATTCTGCGCATGCCCCAATACTGATTTCCCTGAGCCTATCTGTGTGGAGGGAGGAGAGGGAGAAAAGCTCCATTGTGTTTGTCAAAGTCCTTGCCTAGGCTTCCGCTAGTGGGACCGGTTAGTTGAATGGCGCCAAAGGAATGTTACGTTCTGACTGAAAATGTGCTTAATACAGGGGTCGGTGAGGTTTACCTCGCCTGGGCCGGTTCGCTCCTTGGGCCAGATTGGCGTGATTTTCGGCGCCACAGAAGCGAGTCCCTGCGCTGCAATGCACCAGTTTAGCACAGCGCACAGGGACTCACCGAGTGGGCAGCTCAGTTCAGGGCGGCTCGTGGTCTGTTTAAACGACCCCTGTGGGCTGCTTGTGGCCCATGGACCTTAGGTTGCCAACCCCTGGTTTAATATCTTGCTTCTCTGTCAGTGATGGAGGTAGTGGTGGGGTTACACCTTGTGGGCTTCTGTCACTGGAGGCAACTTCCTCAGTTCACCTCATGGGTGGACCAGCCCTGATGAGGGCTTTAACACAGTCAGTACTTTCTGGGCAAGATCACTAGAGTGCATGGAATTTATTGACATGAGCATCATCAATAAAAAGCAATGATAGCTGTGCTGACCCATATGAAATGTTGAAACATCCAGATTAGAACAATGCCTTTGTTACGTATCGGCTCCCCTCATTACCTCCCATACAGTGGTACCTCGGGTTAAGTACTTAATTCATTCCGGAGATCCGTACTTAACCTGAAACTGTTCTTAACCTGAAGCACCACTTTAGCTAATGGGGCCTCCTGCTGCTGCCGCGCCGCTGGAGCACGATTTCTGTTCTCATCCTGAAGCAAAGTTCTTAACCCGAAGCACTATTTCTGGGTTAGCAGAGTCTGTAACCCGAAGCATGTGTAACCTGAAGCGTATGTAACCAGAGGTACCACTGTACTATCTTCAAACCCTTCTAAGCAACTTCTCAGGGTGGAAAAGAGGCAAAGTAGGGGGACAGGGGAATTGGAGAAAACCACTACTTTGCTTTCAGTGAGATGATCTCATGAAAGAAGGGCTGTAGCTCAATGATGGAGTGTTTATTTGCATCAGGTTAAATTCCCAGACAGGATTGGGAATGTGCCCAATCTAAAACTCTGGAGAGCTGTTGCCAGTCAGTGTAGGTAACACCTGAGCCAGTAGAACTGATGGTTTGACTTGGTATAAGTTTGTTTTGCATGCTCCTATATTATATGTAGCTCTACAGTGATACCTCGGGTTAAGAACTTAATTCATTCCGGAGGTCCGTTCTTAACCTGAAACTGTTCTTAACCTGAGGTACCACTTTAGCTAAGGGGGCCTCCCACTGCCGCCGCACCGCCACTACACGATTTCTGTTCTCATCCTGAAGCAAAGTTCTTAACCCAAAGTACTATTTCTGGGTTAGTGGAGTAACCTGAGGTACCACTGTACTCACACAAATTCTGGGTTCAACCCTCAGGACAGACTCAAATGTTATCCAAGAAGCATGCAGTGGAGGGGAGGGGAAGGAGAAGTCCACTTGCATTAATGGAAGTGTATTCTCCTCATGCACTGACATCATGGGGTGCAATTTTCAATGTTTCACAATTTGTAAGTGAGAAGCCATGCGGGGGATGACTTTGGGAAGTAATGCTGAAACATTGTTAATAACATAAAAGAACATTTTTGTTTGAGAGACAAACTGTATTACCATATAGCCCAAGAACCTGGGGATTCTTTTCATTCATAACGTTTATTCTTTCTGTGCTAGCACAATCTCGAGTCTCAATCAGTACGATCACAGGTACCTCTGTGCTTGAAGGACACCTGCATGATTTATAGCCTGCTGCATTTGCTAAAAATGAATACAGAGATAAGTTAGGTTGCCCAAGTCATCTATATTGTCTAAAGGCCGCATTTATCCTCATCCAAGGTCAAGTTAGGTTGTTATGCAAAAAGGGACAATGATAAACAAAGGCAATTATGGCCTGTATAATAAAAAAAGGTGAACTGTTACAGAACAAGCCAAGGATCCCATCAGCTATTCATTTTTCTTCTTGGGGCTGTGGATAGGGAGGAAAAAAGGTAGCTTGGTGAGTGAAATTCATCCCCGATATAAACCCACACAGCTGTCATTGAGGCAAATAGTATTTGCCCCCAAATTATCCCTGAATTCAGTTAGGGCCACTGTTATGGGATGAAAAATGATCAAACCTCTTTGGCCAAGCCTCCTTCTACAAAGAAATGGAAATCTGAACTGCCACCTATTCTGAATTCATCTATAATAGCTAGGTGGGCTTGTTAGACCTAGACTTGGCCAAGCATTTTGTTCCTGACTGCAGATTCATCTGCCACCTTTATAACTGTGTTAGTTTTGTACAAAATGAGCCTTGCATTGTTGTTATTCAAATAAGTTGTAGAAAGAATAATAATGCAGTGGTGTTAATATTCTCCCCTCAGCTATTTATCAATTTAATTCACTGGCTGCTTCCTTATGTAGAATTCAAAAGCAAGAAATTTGAAAGGAAGAAATTTGATATTCTTCGACTTGTGCTATCATGGGCATCCCTTGGGGAATGCAAGAAGATCAATCCCTTTTGTCCTTCATCCATCTTCTGGACCATATGCAATTACTGTGGCACTCCACACAACTGAGGCTGCCAGTGCTTTTACTGACAGCAATGGATCCAGGAGAACTCTCCAAGTTATGGATCTGCCTGACCAGGTTCCCATCTAGAACAGGTTGAGTGCTACTCAGCCAGTCAGAGGAACTGCTCACAAACAGCATCTCCATCTTGTCTGGACTGAGTTTCAGTTTCTCGGTCCTTATCTAATCTATTATCAGCACATCTACTACCTCACCAGTTGGTGAGAAGGAGAGTTATGTGTCACCAGCATAGTGATGACAATGTTCTTCAACACGCTGAATGAGCCCACTCAGCAGTTTCCTCTGTCCTCTCTGGATGCAAGCGGTAAGCTCTAATGAGTGATGCTACCTCAAGTAATAGCAGCATGAAGCAAAATGCCCCAAACATCTGGCTAAAAATGCTCTCCATCCACAGAACTCTGAGAGAATATGTCGGTATTGCAATAGTCATATACTGGCCTCATGCAACTGATGAAACCTGCAGAGAATCTGACAGCAATTTAAACCTGGCTTTGCACTCAAGACAATTTAGCCTTGGAGGTCATGCAGTTTTACTTCTGAAACTGTTCTCCCGGGGAATCAAGGCCCGGCCAACATAATCAATTCTTCCTTCCTGTTAAATTGAGTTGCTACTGGTAAGACAACTCCAAGTGGTTGGAAAGAAAAGAAAGGAAGTCAAAGAAGTCTTTTTGAAACAGTGTTGTTGTTTTTTTAAAAAATATTTTCTTAACAAATTGAAGGAAATGGAGAGGCTTCTTTGCTACTGTGGAATATTAAGAACAGTATAGAGGTATTACCTTTCAGCACTGTGCACCGGAACTGGCTGAGTTGAGCTGAGGAATCTCGAGTTCACTCTGTGTCAGATCAGCTCAAACCAGAATGATCCATGGCTGTCAAAAGGGTGGAAAGAGCAGTCTGGCAGCAAGGAGAGTGGAGACAAGAACAAAAGTCAGTCTGTGTGCCTCACCTTCTTCCCTGTCCCAGCTACATATTTTATTATCTCCTGTGTTTCTCCTTCTCCTTGCCTCCTGACCACATGTTTACTCTCAGGTATATGTGGTTAGGATTGCAGCCTTAATAAATAAATAAATAAATATTTATTTATTTTAATGTTGCTTTATTTGCCTCCCCCTTAATTGTGCAGTGATATGTTCAGCCATCTGTATGTGATGGCTAGGAAAGTGGTCCTTGAGAACATCCTTCACGGACTCCAAGACTCATAGTCTGCCAGTCATTCACAAAATCTTTCAGGATGTGAAGATAAATATAGAGATGACCTTGAGCTGATAGTGGTTGATGAGCTGAAGATGCCCAAAGAGAGGCTAGTGGTAAGTTCATTCAGTAATATTGTTCTATGAGTCATTCATTCTTTTTAGGCGTATGGATTTGGGATTTCATTTCATAAACTAATTTGGATAGTGAATTGTTTCCCTTCTCTGTAGAGAAGGGTTTTTTAAGGCTGGCAAGGGCTGGTGCTGTTGGAGACTGTAATGGCCCACAGCCCAGCAGGATTCGGCTGGTGCTGTGGTCTAAACCACTGAGCTTCTTGGGACTTGCCAATCAGAAGGTCAGCGGTTCGAATCCGTGTGATGAGGTGAGCTCCCGTTGCTTTATCCCAACCTAGCAGTTTGAAAGCATACCAGTGCAAGTAGATAAATAGGTAGCACTGTGGCGGGAAGGTAAACAGAAATTCTGTGCACTCTGGCTACCATCAGGGTGTTCAGTTGCGCCAGAAGCGGTTTAGTCATGCTGGCCACATGACCCAGAAAGCTGAACATCAAGAAAAATAATTAAAAACATGAATTAAGGAATTTATTCAGCCAAAGCAGGATCTGATCATATGGGACAGGGAAAGCCTTTGCGAAAAGATATGACTTTTCAATATTTCTGAAGCAGCTGATGGTTCCTGCTTCGTTTCTGGCAGAGGGAAGGGTATTCAATAGCAAAGGAGCAATCACAGAAAATGCCCTATGACACTCTGCAGAATGGCACCATAAATAGAATTTCCCCAGGTGATCAAAGTAATCTTGCAAACCTATACAATGCTAACCTAGTCCTGAGTTGTTCAGGGCTCTTTATATGTTAGCAACAAATCATTGGATATTCAGCTTCATTGGAAATCCCTGAGTTGTAGGATTATGCAAGGGGCATGTGAATTTGGCTTGTGCTTGAAAGGTGAATGGTTTCACTCTCTGTAGAAAAGCGTTTTTATAGGCGAGTCAGAGTTGGCATTGTTGGCCACTTGCCAAGACTTACATCCTAGCTGAGGCCCACTGGATCCCATCCCTGGAGTCTCCTGGGCAGGTTTATGTCCTTCCTTGGTGTCACTGCCTGCTCACCTTTCCTCTCTAATCAAGTGAGCAATGGATGGAGAAGCAGCCTGCTTCGCCTTCTCCCTATGGCCAAATTATGCCCAAAGAAAAGAGGACAAGTCAGCAGTGGCCCATCCCATTTCACCACCTGAGGCAAAACAGGAATGTGCCACCCTCTCCCCACTACCACCACTGTGCCCACCCTGCCACTGCCGCCACTGCCGGAACCCCGCCTTGTCACCAAACTTGGCAAGAAGCAGTTCTGGTGGAAGCAGAAGCAGTGGGGCAACATCTCTTGCACTTCTGCAGCCTAAGGAGGCTGCTTCACCCTGTCTCATGGTTGGGCTGGCTCTGGAACAAATGAATGGCCAGGATGAATAGCCCATGAGATGGTCCCAGTCAAGGAGAACATAGGAAACAACTTATTTCTCCATCTTGCTGTTTATTGTCTACACTCTACACTGAACAGCAGTAGCACTTCAGGATTTAGACCAGTGTCTCTCTCAGCTATGCCCAGAGATACCAGTGAATGAACCTGAACCTTTCTCGCAAAAGAGACGCTCTGCAACTGAGCTGCAGCCCTTTCCCAAATTCACAACAGCTCCAAAACTGGAACAGGCACTCAGAAAGGCATCTCTGATTATCTTCTGAACGCTCTATAAGAAGATGCAAACTTCATGCAGCCTATTAGGCTGTTCACCTGAGTCCTCTTCGTGTGTCCCACTCCAATTTCACATGCCCAGTGTCCTGTGATATGCTGGTCATTCTCCCATGGTAGTCATGCATTTGGTGTTACTGTTAAAGGGACCTAGACCCTGTATGGGTGTTTGTTTCTTGCACACTGATTCTGAACACATGGCTGTCATAGACATGACCAGCATGTACCCTGGAATGAAGATGGTGTGGCTAGCACATGCAATTTTTTTGTATAATTGTGTGGGATGTATGTAAAAAGGGCTTTAATGAAAGTGTGTTGGTTTTTGTTCGGCATGTATAAAACAGATCCTCTATGCCACTATAGAATAACACAAAATTTCCCATTCTATATGATTTGCTGGGAAGTTCTATGCATACTTGCAAATGGAATCAAACGGAACAAAATTCAAGGCAGCAGGTGGAAGCAAACTGTTCTAAACTATCCTGCATCTGTCATGACTCATTTTAACAAGATCCACATTTCCCTCAAAGAGAGATTGCTAACACATGGCACTTCCCAACTTCTTTTGACACCTCTCTGCGCAGACAGGCTATATGTGCATGTAGGTACAATTTTTTGATAAATCGGAAGACGCTTTCATTCTGACGCATGTTATCTCCTTGAGTAGTTGAAGGAGGAAATGGGCATAGCTGGCCAACATTTTCTCATCTTCTCTTTTGCCTATGTCTTGATGAAATCTGCTTGGCACCTTGCTAGCTGTTTCATAATCCCACTGAGTAAATGTAAAGGCTACATCTGAACCAGAGCTCTTGTCACATTTTATTTCCATTTTCTATTAATCCCCAACAGGCCTCAAATAATCATGTCACTTTTCCAGTACAGTGGGCCCTCGGGTTATATTAACTTCGGGTAACATAACTTTTGGGTTGCGAACACTGCACCCCCGGAAGTGTATACTTCCGGGTTTTGATGTATGTGCATGCGCAGAAGCACTCTCTTGTGCTGTGCGTGTGCACAGAAGTGGCGCCTCTAGGTGCGGACTTTTTGGGGTACGTGCAGACCCCCGGAATGAATTAAATTCGTATCCAGAGGGTCCACTGTACACATTGCCCCCCTTGTTCTAGAAGGGAATAACTTCTCTTCTCCCCTACTGATGGGTCAATTGTCATTGGGCCCCATTCTTTTGAACTACTGAAAGACACTCATGATTCCCAGGACTTTTTGTCTGTTCGTTTCAGCCCAATAAACTTCCTTAAATTTGTTCTTCTTCTCCTCTTGTAAAGTGAACACATATAAGAAGGGGGGAACACCATTGCACATTTATTTGTTGTTGTTGTTTCGATGGGGGAACCTTTTATGAGCTTTTATAATTGGAGATATAATTGTGAAAATGTGGTAGTGGAGGGAGGAATTGAATGCAGTTTTCACTGATGAAAAAGATTAGCCACCCAAAGCCCTTTCATCCTTGACAGAAGGCACCCCACTGCTTCAGATAAGGAAGGTGACAGAAAAATACGTTTGCCATTGCCTTCTCACACCCCACACCCCCCGAATCATTATTTGCAGATGAACTTTCCTTAGAGAAAGCTATCAGCGGCTGTGTTGTGCCCAACGATCCCTCGGATTTCCTGAATGGATTCACTGAAATATTCAAAAGCTCTTCATAGATAGGCAAACAAACAAACACATGTCATAGAACTGAATTTATGAGTCTTGTTTCACTCATTCCACAAATGCTTCACATCTTCTGTTTGCTCAACGAAGAAAGAATAGATCTAATCATGACATTTGCATCTCATGATTGTGCAGCTGAATTCCTGTCTTGATGCTGTATGCAGTTTATACAATTGGATGCTTTCGTGGTTGTCTTCTCAATGACAGTTTCGAGAATATAATGATGACTGTTTCAAGCATCTGTTGACTTCCTCGGGAGCCTTTATGTGCATACAAAATCAAGGGCTGTGTGTACACACCGTACATTTAAGGCACATTGAAAGGACATGACTTTCCCCAAAGGATCCTGGGAACTGTAGTTTGCAAAGGATGCTGGGAATTCCTTGAAGGAAACAATGTACTTTAAGTGAGCATTAAGCGCATGGTTACTTCAGTAACCATCTTTTGCTGTGCCTCCTTCATGCAGGTATGAAGTAAAAAACATAAAACCACAAAGCTAAAATACAAATAAGACCAAATGATATATGTATACAAAAAAACCCAGGGCGTTCCACCAGTCCTTCCACCTACAAACATAATTCCCCTTCATGTGTGTACCACCACTATCCTCTTTTAAAATTCATATCTGGAAGGTCAAAAATGGTGGGCCAGGCCAGAGGCAAAACTGAGCAGAGCAACAAAAGTCAATTTTACCTGTGTACAGTACAGTGGTACCTCAGGTTACATACGCTTCAGGTTGCATACGCTTCAGGTTACAGACTCCGCTAACCCAGAAATATTACCTCAGGTGAAGAACTTTGCTTCAGGATGAGAACAGAAATCATGCTCCGGCGGTGCGGCGGCAGCAGAAGGCCCCACTAGCTAAAGTGGTGCTTCAGGTTAAGAACAGTTTCAGGTTAAAAACGGACCTCCGGGATGAATTAAGTACTTAACCCGAGGTACTACTGTATATAAGTTTCTACAAACCCTTTTCTTTTCTCCATCCAGACAAACAAGAGCCATTTTCAGAGTCAGATGGCATATTTCAGCCAGGCAAAAACATTTGCAAACCCTCCAACATTTCTCCAATGAAAATGTTGTTGTTGTTGTTTAGTCATTTAGTCGTGTCCGACTCTTCGTGACCCCATGGACCAGAGCATGCCAGGCACTCCTGTCTTCCACTGCCTCCCGCAGTTTGGTCAGACTCATGTTTGTAGCTTCGAGAACACTGTCCAACCATCTCATCCTCTGTCATCCCCTTCTCCTTGTGCCCTCAATCTTTCCCAACATCAGGGTCTTTTCCAGGGAGTCTTCTCTTCTCATGAGGTGGCCAAAGCATTGGAGCCTCAGCTTCACGATCTGTCCTTCCAGTGAGCCCAATGAAAATAGGGATGCCCTATTCTATTATTATTATTATTATTATTATTATTATTATTATTATTATACCTCGCTCATCTGACTGGGTTGCCCCAGCCACTCTGGGTGGCTTCCAACATATAAAAAACATAATAAAATATTAAACTTTTAAAAAAACAAAACAAAACCTTTCCTATATGAGCCATCTGAAGGCAGCTCAGGGGTCGGATAACTCCAAAGGCTTCAACATTTCTCCAGTAAAAATGGGGACATCCTAAGGAAAAGCAGGATGTTCCATGATCAAACAAAAAACCAGGACAGCTTCTATAAATCCAGGACTGTCCCTGGAAAAGAGGGACACTTGGCGGGTCTGCATTTGAAATGTGAATTTAGTCAGTGAGTGGTGTGGTCCATGGAGACTTCTGAAGGGCAGTTCGAGAGAGCTGGAAAGCCTGTAGTTCCCCACCCCTGTTATATAGAAATGATTCTCAGAGACGTCAGGCCCCAGAAAAGCCATCTTGCTGTGGAAAAGGACTGTGTGGATATGCCTCTATGCAGAGCAAACCATTTCTTTTAAAACTTCCTTGAGACGACCTCTGACAGAGTTCGGAGTGCTACGCCACAGAATCATCTCTGTCAACAGATATTACTGTAGTAAACCCTTATTACTCGTGTTGTAAAATGAATAGCCAAGGTTAAAGCTGGGAATATATTATTAAAGCTGAGTGTGTAAACACTTGGCGTTTTCTAGTTAAACATTCATTAGCTGGCTAGGAAGAAGAAAAACTAGGGGTTTGCTCGTCTTTCAGCAAGCCAGAGCCCTTTCCTCCGAGCTCCCAAGTTGTGCAAACACTGCTGCTTAAATCTACACCTTCTGTATTCCAAATCTGCTGCACTTCCAGGAATGTGTTTGTACAAAGTAATCCTTCTGGAAGAGGTTATTCTGAAAACATCCCCATGGTATAAAAATGGATTTCGTATATTACAACAGTGCCAACAATAAAGCACCATTCTTGACATGCTGGAACACAGCCTGGCTAAGTAACCCCAGAGGGGAGCTGCATGCTTTCACATGAGGCTAACCTCAACCCAAGAGCTGTCGTCAGACTTTGAGCTATGTATAATATCAAGGGAGAAAGTTGCAGGTTACAGAGATTCAGAAGGGGTAAAAGGAGTGGGGTCTCTGTATTGACATTCTAACACATGTTGGGGGCAGGTGGATCCTGTTAAATATAAGTGGTTTAATTCACACTGGAATGGGAAATACCTAAATATGTATTGGTGAAAGAGTTTTACCGGAAGAGTCCATTGAATTATACAAAGCTAAATTAAGGACAAAAAGGGCTCTCCGAGCTGCCTTTATGGGTTGATAACTATTGTTGTTTTCTGCTATGTAACACGTGAGTGTTTAACCTTAGATTATGTGATTAAGGTATTGAATTGCAAATCACCATTTTGTAGAGAGTTCCCTTTAGGTTTGATTCTCAAGCTCTCTGAGAGGGAAGATGTAAATGAAGCTGTCCAGGAAAACAGCTGCATGCTGAAATGCATGCTGTAAGGAGGGAATCTTTTGCTTGTAGGTCGTGAATGAATTGATTTATTATTGTCACAGACCAGAGGTGCTTTTAATCTGTTTGAAGGATTTCGTATTTTGAAAGATGCTGACCCTATGCCTAGGACTGCTGTGTGTCTTATGGAACTGTTTGGATGTACCATTTGATGTTTCTGTTTCCTGTTATGATGAAAGTTCTGTAAGTAGAGTTTTAAGTTCATTCCACTGTCAAACAGCAGCCCTTGTCGGAAGTTTTGAATTTTTGGCTAATTTTTGGTTAATTGCCAAGTAAGCTCAACAGCTTTGCCTGCCCCCCAAAGCCCAGTAAAAAAAAAATGGTTTTGATTGTTCAGTTGCACCCAGTATGCAAAGTTTGCCACATTTGGGGGCTCCAAATGTAAGCTTTTGGCATGAGGGAGTAGTGAATCAGGGCTGCAGAAGGGGCAAAGCCTATCATAGAATTGTAGAGATGGAAAGGAATCCAAGGGTCATCTAGTCTAACCCGCTGCATTGCTGGAATCTTTTTGCCAAACGTGGGGCTCAAACTGTTGACCCTGAAAGTAAGAGTCTCATGCATTACTGTCAGGGAACTGCCATCAGTGCCGGAAGGAGAGAGCAAAATCCAGAGGGATTCCAGAGAGCGTCCCGGGAGTGGGAGAGGCAGCCCATCTTCTGGGGAAGAGAATCAGCGTAGCACCAGTGGAGAAGGGGGGCAGATGGGGGAAGCGGCGAGGCGGTCCCATGACTCCTTGCCGGGGACCAGCGGGGAGAGTAGAGGTCCTCCGCTGCCTATGCCCTCCTTGCGCAGAAGGCTTTCACGCAGAGAGAGTAGGAGGAGACTAGGCGTCAAAGAGCTTCTTTGCTGGAAGAAGTTTAAGAAATGCCCACTGACGGATTCTGCCAGCCACGGGAGAGTGGCTGTCCAGACAGAAAAGGTTCACTCAGGCAACCCAGCCAGGTATTTGCACCGGCTTACGCACGAGCAACCCCTAGAGCCACTACAATTACTGACTGGGCTAACAGTCAGGACATATCTCCCTCCATTCATGATCCAGTTGTAGGATGGTGTGTGTATGCTTTCACCTGTTATTTTATTTATTTTTAAGTAAATATCTGCCAAATTACTGATTGTGTGAATAACGTTTGACCTCATCCAGATTTTAGCAAGAGCATCACAGAAGTGAGGACAAAATTAAAAGTCCATGTTAGTATGTCAGCCTGGCCTATCATTTGCAAATCTCTTGGGTGCTTGTGTGACAATGGTGTGCTCTGAATGAAACTATTTTAAAATCTAATCAGGTGGGGGAAAATAAACAGCACTGCTGTAAAAAATCCTATATCAACTCAGTTTGTTCATTGCATGATCTGATAATCCTAGAAGATTTTAAAACTCCGTGGACTTTTTAAAAAAAGAAAGAAAAGGAAACCAAATCCATTTGCAAAAAGCTCAGTCTTGTATCCTAAATTGCATCTTAATTTTATTTGAAATCCCCAGTACACCAGATGGTGTTACTGAGAGGAGCTGAGGACCATATAGACGGCTGGCCACCTCTTCCATCACTCGAGCGTGTGTGTGTGTGTGTGTGCGTGTGTTTGTGCTGTAAGCCTTGTTGAAAGCCTGCTGAATTTAAATTGATGCATTGTTTTCCAACAGAAGTAGTTTACAATTAAAAGCAATGAAAACTATGCAGCACCTCGCAATGCAGTTTGCTGGGTGACCTTAGACTAGTCACTATGGGTGAATGACTCTAGTGGCTGCTGTAGGTGTCCCCCCCCCCCAATTGATGTGAGGGCTGAAGGGGGACATACACACACCATTTTGTAGCCCTATCTCTTTTTCCGCTGCACCTACACAACAGTCATTTTGTGTACTGCTATGCACCCCATGGCAGCCATTTTGTGAACGGTGCCTAAAGCACTTTCCATACATTCCATATCTACCCAACTATCTCAAAGAGGCTGGCGATTCCTGAGGTAAAAAATCACAGGATGCTGTTGTAAAAAGACGGATTCCCACAAGACTGCAGATGAACAACATTTGGGAGATTTTAAAAAGTTAGCTTAGTAAGTTGTGCCAAATTCAGCTGACCTCTCCATGTTTAAAAGTTCTTTCATGGTTTGTTTAGCCCTCTGGTAAGAAATCAGCTGTGCCACAGACCCACTTTGTATAGGGAGTTGACTACCAGGGACATTCACTTGGAAAACAATAGACGACTTGCCCCCATGGCACATCGAAGGGATGTGCAATCACAATTTTCAACAGGAGTGGTAAGTGTCTCACTTTCTAGCTGATGCAAACAGCTCGAAATGGTAGGAAGGAAGGAAGGAAGGAAGGAAGGAAGGAAGGAAGGAAGGAAGGAAGGAAGGAAGGAAGGAAGGGTGAGCCAAGGAAATCTTTGACCCACTTCTTACAAATGTAGGTGTGTTTATTTCCATATTTATAGACTGTACTTTCTATTTTTAAAAAATACAGCAAGGAGATATAACATACAAAATTACAGTAAGATCAATAAATCCTCAATAAAAACCTCAATAAAAACTGGCTGGGAAAAAGAGATTCGTGTTTCTAAGATCTTACTGAATAACACCATTTTCAGAAGGTCACTCCAGTAATAAATTGTAGTAAACTGTGCTCTGGAAAGTTCCACAGGCAAAAGGCATGCAATCTAATCCACATGTCTACATTCTGATCCGGGCAGGATCCAGAAGGTATGGAATAGGGAAGTTTGCTCTAAATCGCCTGTGAAATCCTCCCCAGTCCCTTATCTGAAGCAAGCTTACAACAGTTCGCTCATCTCCACCTGTGACCTATTCGTATGGGATAGTATTTAGTAGAGGCTTTTCATTCCAAGGAAATGAATCCTGATATTGACTGTGCTGACTTCTTCTGCCACATACTGAAGTGCCGTTCCATTCAGGAAAGTCGGTCAAGTAGATCGGTGCGAATAAAGGCACTTGAAAGCTGCACTCTCACACTTGCTGCTTGTGTAATGAAATGTCAGGTTAAATGAGAGGTGGGGAAAGCCCTCTGAAAATTATGTGCTTGGAAATAGCAGACTGGACCCACGCTGATAACCATCTTGCGACACAGAAGGCAACCTCTTAATACACACTAAAACTTTCCAGCCTGAAAGATTGCAGTGGCTCTAATTGCAACAAATTAAATTGTTCAAGGGAAAGCTTGCAAACACAGAAGGCATTATGAGCTCACCAAACAATACTGGAACGCCATCTCTTTTGTTTTTGTTGTGCCTTCTCTTCTGCCTCTTGGTTACAACGCTGAAACGTCAGATGAGCTTCAGATGCAGGAAGGAGCTGAAGTGAAACTCTAGAAAATATTACTATTTATCATCATCATTTATTGAATTTATATACCGCCCTTTATCCGGAAGCCTCAAGGAGGTTTACAGAACAAAATCAAAATATAAAACCACAAAATACATAGCAAAACTAAAAACAACAACCCAATAATCCCCCCCCCAAGAAAAACCACATTTTAAAGGGTAAGGTAAATGTAAAGGGACACCTGACCATTAGGTCCAGTCGTGACCGACTCTGAGGTTGCAACGCTCATCTCGCTTTACTGGCTGAGGGAGCCGGCGTACAGCTTCTGGGTCATGTGGCCACCCTGACTAAGCCGCTTCTGGCGAACCAGAGCAGCACACGGAAACGCCATTTACCTTCCTGCCAGAGTGGTACCTATTTATCTACTTGCACTTTGACTGCTTTCGAACTGCTAGGTTAGCAGGAGCGGGGACCGAGCAACGGGAGCTCACCCCGTTGCGGGGATTCGAACCGCTGACCTTCTGATCGGCAAGTCCTAGGCTCTGTGGTTTAACCCATAGTGCCACCCGCATCCCATTTTAAAGGGTATAGGATGTCAATTAAATGTCAATTTTTGATTGGGGCCTAAAGGCGTACAGTGAAGGCACCAGGCAAACTTCCCTGGGGACAGCATTCCACAGATGGGGACTCACTGCAAAGAAGGTCCAGTCTCATGTTGCCACCCTCCGAACTTCTCAAGAAGACACACAAAGAAAGGTTTAAAGGGTTGCCATATCTTGAAGGGCAAAAAACAGGACAGCCAAGCTGCTGGCAGCCTGAGCCAGGGACAGAGAGACAGACAGATATTATAAACTTCTAACACTTGAATTCTTACTCCCTTTTTCTCTATAAACTAAAAAATCTTGAACACTGCAACCTTTCCTCATATGGATACACTGTGCCACTAAGCTACAATCCTTAACCCCCATCTATGCTCCTTTTTGCCACTCTCTTAAGACTACTGTAGTTTTCCTCTCCAGTCAAGAAAGCACAGTGGGAAAAGGATTAACAGGGGTCAGCAAACTTTTTCAGCAGGGGGCCAGTCCACTGTCCCTCAGACCTTGTGAGGGCCGGACTATAGGTTTTTTGAGGGGTGGGAGAACGAATTCCTATGCCCCACAAATAACCCAGAGATGCATTTTAAATAAAAGGACACATTCTACTCATGTAAAAACACGCTGATTCCCCGACCATCCACAGGATGGGTTTAGAAGGTGATTGGGCCGGATCCGGCCCCCGGCCTTAGTTTGCCTGTTGTTGTTGTTGTTTAGTCGTTTAGTTGTGTCCGACTCTTTGTGACCCCCATGGACCAGAGCATGCCAGGCACTCCTGTCTTCCACTGCCTCCCACAGTTTGGTCAAACTCATGCTGGTAGCTTCAAGAACACTATCCAACCATCTCGTCCTCTGTTGTCCCCTTCTCCTTGTGCCCTCCATCTTTCCCAACATCAGGGTCTTTTCCAGGGAGTCTTCTCTTCACATGAGGTGGCTAAAGTATTGGAGTCTCAGCTTCAGGATCTGTCCTTCCAGTGAGCACTCAGGGCTTATTTCCTTAATAATGGATAGGTTTGATCTTCTTGCAATCCATGGGACTCTCAAGAGTCTCCTCTAGCACCATAATTCAAAAGCATCAATTGTTCGGCGATCAGCCTTCTTTATGGTCCAGTTCTCACTTCCATACATAGTTTGCCTACCCAGGGGGTTAATAAAGGTAAAGGTAAAGGGACTCCTAACCATTAGGTCCAGTCGTGACCGACTCTGGGGTTGCGGCGCTCATCTCACTTTTTTGGCCGAGGGAGCCAGCGTACAGCTTCCAGGTCACGTGGCCAGCATGACTAAGCCGCTTCTGGTGAACCAGAGCAGCACATGGAAATGCCGTTTACCTTCCTGCCAGAGGGGTATCTACTTGCACTTTGACGTGCTTTCAAACTGCTAGGTGGGCAGGAGCAGGGACCGAGCAACGGGAGCTCACCCCGTCGCAGGGATTCGAACCACCAGCCTTCTGATCAGTAAGTCCTAGGCTCTGTGGTTTAACCCACAGCGTCACCCACACCCATCAAATCATTCTTCCAATCAAATGCCCCTCCCTTTGCATGCCGGAGAGAAAGGACTCCAGCACCTCCTATTTGTTACAATGCCTCACATACCATCAGCTCTCTTACAATTTGTTCTTCCCATCATCAGTCCTCAATCCCCTGTCACAATCTGTGCCCACGTTTCCCCCCATTATCGCTGTCACCCTTGCAAAAAAAGGCACTAGAGCTTCTGTCAAATGAATAGGGCCACAACATGGATAAGGGAGAAGGATAGCTCATGAAATATGCTCCATGACTCAAAATTAAGGGCCAAAGAGATGATTTAAGGCAAGACAGTTGAAAATGTGCAAGGTGTCATTTAGACAAATGGGAAGGTCTACAGGTTTTCTTCACAGCGAGTGTTCAGAAACAAATAGGGCATTGTGTGTTTCCATATAAACTATGATTGGAACCAGAGACATTTCCCCCCTTGGGTTACATATAAATGAGAAAATGGGTGTTAGCATTTTTATGAGGTTGCAGTATGTCATTTATTGAATTTATAACTATGAATAAATGTGCCATCCACAGAATTTTGATCTTCTTTCTGTTTACAGTTCGTAGCAATATCAGCAGTGAAAGGTATCTTTTCACTTTGCTGTCCCCCCACCCCCACCCCAGTACTGTTATTTTGCAGAGAATTCAACACAGTTTGGACTTTAACATTGAGCTCCTAACACGACAAGTTAGGAGTGCAATGCATACATTTTGATGGTGCAGTTTGATATCACGTGTGGCAATGAAGCATTATGTCACATGGAAACTATCACCCACAATACTGACAGATGTGAGCCAGCATTGCACAGGAACCACTGGGGCACACTGAAGGTTAAAAGAAAAGGGGGTGGAGCCTAGGCTCATAGTCCAATTCTGTGGCTTATGATCTTCAGAGTTTGTAGTGGGGAGCAGAATTGGGAAGAAGATGGGTGTTCTTGGGCCCAGTAAAATTCAGTGATTACTTGCTGCTCAAAATGTGGACACGGGGAACTGGATAATGCAAAGGAACATAGGAAGATGCAGGTAAAGGGTAAAGGGACCCCTGACCATTAGGTCCAGTAGTGGCCAACTCTGGGGTTGCAGCACTCATCTCGCTCTATAGGCCGAGGGAGCTGGCGTACATGTGGCCAGCATAACAAAGCCACTTCTGGTGAACCAGAGCAGCGCACGGAAACACCGTTTACCTACCTGCCAGAGTGGTACCTATTGCACTTTGGCGTGCTTTCGAACTGCTAGGTTGGCAGGAGCAGGGACTGAGCAACGGGAGCTCACCCCGTCGCGGGGATTCAAACCAATGACCATCTGATCGGCAAGTCCTAGGCTCTGGGGTTTAACCCACAGTGCCACCCGCGTCCCCAAAGATGCAGGTACATCAGATCAATGTGTCGCTAGTCCAGCACAGTACTCTCACAGTGGCTGACCAGATGTCTATGGGAAAACTGAAGGAGGACCAGAGTACAACAGCAGGTTCTGATTTTTCAGTCCTTGCACATATCAATCTGTAGAGCTTCGTAAGCAGCATTCTAGCCCCTGGTGTCAAATGACTTATTTAGGACAGCAGTCTACTTGTGTATTTTGAGGTACAGCAGAAGTGATGAACAATGGCTGGTTCCATGGAGTGGGCAGAAATTCAGGCTTCTAAAATGCACACGTCCAGGAGACATTCACTCTCCAATTTATGGTGGGCAATGCAATGGTGGCAGAGTTAGCATGCTTATTCATGCAGTGTTTGCTTAAGGCCACATTCACATCACTAATGATGGCACTTTAAACAGTCATGGCTTCCCTCAAAGTATTCTGGGAAATGTAGTTTTTTAAGGGTGCTGTGAGTTGTTAAGAAATTTCCTATTCCCTTCACAGAGCTACAATTCCAGAGTGGTTTAACAGTCCTTCCCTCTTCACAGGTAACTCTGGGAATTGCAGTCCTGTGAGGGGAATAGGTTCTCGTAACAACTCGTAGAATTGTAGAGTTGGAAGGGACCCCAAGTGTTCTCTAGCTTGACCTCCTGCAATGCAGGAACTCTCAGCACCTTTAACAAATTACTGCTCCCAGAACTCTTTGGGGGAAGCCAGGAGTGTTAAAAGTGGTGTCATAGTGCTTTAAATGTATGGTGTGGATGTACTTACAAGAAGAATTCCTGAAGAGCACTGTAAAGGTTCTTATAATGCCCAGCAAGAAAGGAAAGAGTTCGGGGAGAAAAAGAGCTAAATGGTGTGGACTCTCAGCAGAATCAATCAATTGGCCTGGTTTTGCAGTATATCCTCTGCTGCAGCCTGGTGGAATAGCCACTGCCAGTTGACAGCTGAGGGAGCTAAGAGCCCAATGGAGCTGGTGTCTCAGCGAAGCCAACAGAGAAGCCCTGATTCCCATATTTTTCTCTGTTAATGGACACAGAATACTGTCAACATACATGCAATCATGTTGACAGGTAGGCTTGCTGCTGTAGGAACATCATGGGAATAACTGGTGGTGGTGGTATTTGTTTGTGTATTTTTGTGTTTTTATGTTGTAAACCAACCTGTGATCCTTGGATGAAGGGTGGTATGAAATAAACATAAATTGAGGATTTTTGTAAAAGGCACTAGAGAACTTTTTTTTTAAGAGGAGAGTTTGGTGGGCACTGCTAGGCTTTGAATGAATGTGTTAACCTTAATGCCAGGCAGACAAGCTGTTCAGAGCAACACAGCTTAATGTTGCATCACCAGTTATGTACACGCTGTACCAGGGATTGGTCTGTTGATGAAAATACAATTCCTAAATTGAATTAAGCACAATGGAAGTGATGCAGTATAATGTTAAGAGGCATAGACAAGAGGGACGCTCTTTCCCAATGAGATTTTTTAAGGATATGGGGGAATCAATGAGGCGGAGAGATGAAGAGAGCATGTTCCAGATGGCAGGATCTTCCGGGAAAGGATTTGCACATCAGGCCGTTGGATGTGACAGCAAGGAAATGGGCAAGAGATGAGTTGAGGGAATCCAAAGATGCACCAGAGAAACAAAACACTGCATGGTCGACTGAATCGGAACCCAAGAGATGCGAGTTCTGTTCCTAGTCTACAACTGAAATGCCAGTTGACCTTGGGCAATGTCTTCGCTTCTGTCGCCTTCGCTAATTAAATGAAGGATTGTTCTTTGCATTTGCACTGTCTAGCACAATGTAGTAGCATGGGCCTCAGCTATGGGAACTGAAGCATGCTCGGTATACACACCTTCAAAATGTGTCTGCCAGAGAGGAAATAGGAAGGGATAAAACCCCTCAGAGAAATGTTGATGGCCTCATTGAAAGCTGGGCTTCTTTCAAATGTCTCAGTTGATTAATCCGAGGTAGAACCTGCAGATTAGCTTTGCATATTTGCTACAGGCAATATGCGCCGACTGCCAAGACCATGCCAATTCTGATGAGTTCATGTACAAAATCCCCCAAGTTCCACCCCTCTCATTTCTCATGGCTGTTTTCCCCAGCGCATCTCTGCTTCTTTGTTTTACATATTTATTTTTCTTTTAAAATAAACCATATGCAGGCATCCCAGCCAATCAGCAATCACACTAGCCCTATTGAGGTGTGCAGAGGTCAGCACACCAAGTTCCGTCAACCCTTAGTGTCACTAGGCCTGTCTCCCTCTATAAGCTGAAGGCAATGTCTGCAATTTGTGAAGACCGCCTGCAAAACCAGGGTTCAAAATTGCACAGGGGTTGCACCTGAGTAGAGGAGGCTTCCTGCGCCAGGCCTCACCCTTCAACCTGAGGAGGGGAATGGGCATAGTGACATGGGAGGCTGAGCTTCTCTGGTACCTTGTTGTGTGACTCACATGTAGTGTTTCTCCATGCCAGTGGCATGCCCACACTGAGCCATTGCGGGTGTGGGAATGTCACAGTGCCATGTAGTCAATCAGACTTGGCTGCATGATGATGTCAATGAAGGCAAGGGGCACATTCTCAATGCCTTCAGTCTGAATGGAGAGGTGGGGGAGAAGCAAGATATTGGCCTCTTTCCCAAGCAACAGAGTCTCCATTCCTTGCCTTTTTGTGCTGTGCTGACAGTTTCATTAACTGCCAGTGGCAGCACATCACAATGAGGCCGGGAGTTTGGGCCAAGTTGCCTTGGCAATGTGTTGGTGCTGCATCCACATCCATCAGGGATACTTTTCCACCCTTTCCAACCCACAGATCCCTTTTTCACCCCTTCAACTCTTTATCTGAACGTGCTTTTGTATCCTTTGCACTGCTGTTCCAAGCATCACCCCAACGTCACAAACTTTTCAGGGTTGGGGAGATATTTGCCAAAACCACCTCACCCCATTCCAGCTTTGCACTAGTGTAGAAAACCACCACCCCCATCTCCTTCCCTTGAAGAAATTTTGCCGGCTGACTTCCCCTGCAATTCCACAGGCATTTGCTTCCCATTTCGCTTAGTCAACATTTTGGTAGCTACTCTAAGCTCAGTGCAGAGTTTCAGGAAAGGCCATTCACCAGCAAATGCAGGCAGATCCTCTGCCGATACAAAGTGCCTATTAAACTCTCTGTGTTCTAATTGGAAACTCAGGCAGATGCCTTGCTACTTAGTAATTCATCACTAACCCTCCATTCCACTTTTGTTGCACTCACATACAACAGCTAATATTGAAGGTCGCCACCTCCGTTGATCCCTGTTAAGTTTCTGTTCGTCTCACGATGAACCCTTTTAATGAACTGGTGTTATTAGAACTTGGTTCTTCAAGAGTTCTCAATGGTCGTGCTGATCATCTTTGATATTCAGTTCAAGTCACCTAATTTGTTTCATCCAACCCAGTCTTTTGTCAGGCTTCTCTCTTATTTATTTATTTTTTTTCCCATATACCGGGCACTTCTAGTGCATTTCTCACCACCACATCATGCAAACCACATGGGGATGATCCCAACATCTCTGCTGCCAGCCCACATGGCTTTCCAAGCAGCTAGTGCAAGAGTGAGGAATATGTGGACAACTCCCCTCAACCCCAGCCAGCATGGTCATCATGGGAGTTGAAGTCCACCATGAAAGGACTACAGGTCATTGTGCTTTTACACCTGGATATTTGTAGTCCAGCAATGTCTGGATGACTGCAGGGTCCCACGGGCTAGCAGGTCACTGTAATTTTTTCATTCCTGAATATACCTTTCCTCCAATTTCCTGTTCAGCAATGCACGAAATCAACTGCCTTCAGTTCTTCTTCCACCCTCCACACTTCAGAATTTCACACAAAGGTGGAAGATTGCCATTTGGAATAGAAATTTCTTCCTTCATGGAGAATCCAAAAAGATGGAGAGGGAGGAACCACATTATTCATGTTTATTCTTTAATTGTTCTGTTGAAACCTCTAGACTAAACATAATAGTTCTCCACCAGTTGTCTGACAGACTCTGAACATAGGATTTTGAAGATAGAGTTATGTTATGAGAAGTCTGAAACCTTTACCAAACTTGGCAGCCCCAAACCAAGTCCTCCCTTGGTTTCCTGTACACCTCTCTAGTATTTTATAATATTAGTAGTTTATAAATAGCAGATTTATACTTTAAAAGAAACACGAAATATAATAATTTGTGGGATCCATTTATCTCCTGAGTGAATGGTGGTCCCTGATTTTCTAGATTGTTACAACTACAGATGCTGTTCTAAGATTTAAAATACATTAAATCTTAAAATACATTAAATCATACACCTCATACATTGCGGTGAAACATGTGGCATATATAAAAATAAAAATAAAAATTTTAATTTATACCCCGCCCATCTGGCTGGGCCTCCCCAGCCACTCTGGGCAGCTCCCAACCGAAGATTAAAACACAATACAGCATTATTGTGATGGGTTATAGCCAAAAATTTATAATTTCCCCCCTGTCTTGCCATAAATTCACAGACGATATCCTTGCCTTAAGCCCACAATCCTGAGTACACCTATTATGACATAAGTAACACTGAACTCAGTGAGACTTACTCAACATTCTTCCTTGGAAGCACCACTCTGTTGTTAACCTTGTGCAATTAACATGGTATTTAACCACCACCTCTTTTCACAATGACTGGAATCAAAAGGGATACACCCTCTGCATCTTAAAATTAATTTCTGCATTTATCTTGATGATCTTCTGGATTTATTGAAGTAATCTGATAGAGTGTTATTTCTAATAAAATTACAGTCCCTCGTAACCATTCCTTTGCCTAAAGGTAAAGGTACTCCTGCCTGTACGGGCCAGTTGTGTCCGACTCTAGGGTTGTGTGCTCATCTCGCTCTAGAGGCCGGGAGCCGGCGCCGTCCGAAGACACTTCCGGGTCACGTGGCCAGTGTGACGAAGCTGCAGCTGGCAAGCCAGCACCAGCGCAGCACACGGAAACGTCGTTTACCTTCCCACTATAAAGCGGTCCCTATTTATCTACTTGCACTTAAGAGTGCTTTCGAACTGCTAGGTGGGCAGGAGCTGGGACTGAATGACGGGAGCTCACCCCACCGCGGGGATTCGAACCGCCGACCATACGATCGGCAAGTCCTAGGCACTGATGTTTTACCCACAGCGCCACCCGCGTCCCTTCCTTTGCCTAGAAATCCCCTAGTGTTAACATTAAATAACCTACCAAGGATTTGCAAGGTTAGAATGCACTGCTCACAACCTGTAATCATGACAAAATGCTGACACTGGCCGATTGTGGACAGCTCTCAATCTTTTATTTATATCTCATGCTTATGAATATTTTAGCATATCTATCTATCCATGAAAAATGTCCAAGAAATAAAGAAATGTAACATTTTATCAGCACTATGGTGTTGTTATGGCTTCATTAACACACATTTATAACACTTGATCTTCATCACTTGAGTACAGAAAAGTAGATAACAAGCATCTGAATGTGTTCAGTTGACTCCATTGAAAAGTGTTGTGCTTAATGACTTGATCAATGGAACACATATCACACAAACCAGTCATTCTGGCCAATGGTTCCTTTGGAAAGCGATGTGCATCCATCTGACCTGGTCCTTACCAGGGTCACACACAGAGATTACTTGTATTCTGAGCAAGAGCAACTTGAATTCAAGGAAGGAACAAGGAATTTGGATTTGACAAAAATGCCCTGCAAAGCAGTTTACAACCATATAGATGACAAGTCCATAAAATTCAACGTTAAATTATGGAACATTACAATCTATATCCATAGAAGGTACACAGACCAGCACACATAAAAGGAAAGAAAAATAACTCAGGTAGCTTAGAAACAATATCCAATTCACAGAGCTCAAGTAGACCCAAAAGGACATGATCAGAAACACCTGCTTTAAATTAATGAAGAGTGGTGATTATGCAATCTCACTTGAAATCAAATTTTATGATGTGGGGGGGTCACCACTGAATAGGCCCTGTTTTGTTTTTTAAAGTGAGCATCTCATCAGGCCCCCCAAAGTAGTTCTGAAGATACAGGCAGGTCGATATTTGTGAAGGTGGTTCTTAAGGCAACCCACTTAGGTCTATAAAGGTACCAGCATTTTGAAATGGGTCCAGAAATGTACTCGTAGCCACAAGAATTGACACAACATTTATGTAAAATGCTCTGACCTCTTTATCCCCAACTAGTAGCCAGGCAGCTGCATTCTGCGCTAGCTGAAGTTTCTAAGCCATCATCAATATGGATAAAATAAACTTTCCCTCAGTGACAAAGCACAGCAATAATAGCAAGTGAGAGGAAAGGGGGAAAGGAGTAAACAAAATTTAAGAACACTGTGATGAGACAGCAATCTAAAGCCTTGAAACTGATCAAGGCTTCCTAAACCCACCTCTTAAAATTTTTGCTGCTACAGTTTCCCTCCTTCTGACTCTTAGCTTTGAATGAAGTGAGACCATGATCAGAAGAAAGAAAGAAAGAAAGAAAGAAAGAAAGAAAGAAAGAAAGAAAGAAAGAAAGTCAAATGGCTCACAATATAGTGGGCCACTGTGCAGCAGGTGCTCGCTGCTCTTTTTCAACATAGTTTGAGTCTTAATCATGGAATTGGCATTTTGATAAGCACCAATCTCTAGCGGGAATCAATCCGTTGTGTTAGACTATTCCTGGAAGATCAATAAGCTTCAGCAATACAAATAAAAATTTTAAAAAAGAGTCAAATTTTTATTTTACCGTTCCCTCTTATGCCAATCCTTCTGTCCTGAGAATCAGATACTGCGACAACCCACAGTTACAAGAACATCAGGCAAGCGAAATAAATAAATGACTTCTATGTGTTAAAAAATAGTGGTATGATGCCATCTACCTGTTAGTTTTGAAAATTACCAGGTGAGGGAGAACAACAAAGAATCTTATGGCACCTCCGATACAATTAAGGCTGCAATCCTATATCCAATGACCTGGAAGTAAGCCTCACTTAAATGAATGGGACTTACTTCTGAGAAGCACCTTTTCAAATTATGGAATTTGCTCCCACCCAACATGGATGACTTTAAAAGGGGACTAGAAAAATCCACAGAGGATAAGAGATATACTACCCATAATAATGGCTCTGTCCCACCTCTACTTTTGGAGGCAGCATGCTTCTGAATGCCAGTTACTGGAAACTATAGGAGCTGAGAGTGCTCTTGTTCCCAGGTCCTGCTTGTGTGCTTCCCACAAGCCTCTGGCTGGCCATTGTGAGAGCAGGATGGTGAATTAGATTGGCCATTCGCCTGCTCCTGTTACATAAGAACATAAGAAGAACCCGTTGGATCAGACCAATAGGCCCATCTAGTCCACCATTTTGTTCTCACAGCAAGCAGCACGGGAATACAGGCTGCTGTTTGTAGCTGTTTAAAATTCGTTGAGATTGCAGGTCCAAAATGATGGAACATCAGGTGGTTGCATGCCCTGGTTTCTCTGGTTAGCATATTACTTTTCTGCCCTCTATCAATTACAAACAACAAACGATGTGGATATTTGGTATGCTTTTGCTCTACCAACTTTTTCAGAACTTTTATTTTCCACGTAAAAATTGTTAGTGTGTGTGTGCTATGAAAGGGTCTGGGAGAAGAAAACGACACATTCGTTCATGAAATTTCTTTTTCATCTGACCACATCTTCTGATCACTGTCTTTGTTCCTTATCTGCTGCTACTGCTTTAGCATTTCCGCTTCCTCTCCTTCGCAGTGGCAGGAGAATCACCATTAAGGTATTCTTCACTGCATGATCTCAACCAACCAGGGATCACATTATGTGAAAGGGATGATGTTGTGACATGGTATAACCTGTCAGACCTGGTGCTGCGTCAGCATTGCTGAGAATAACAAAGGCTTTGCATTGCCCTCACTCTGAGTGGAAGGATAAGAGAACTGAACCCTGCACTCCCTGACTTTTCACCTGACAGTGGCAGTTTTTGCACACAGCAAGACTTATAACCTGACCCAGTTGTACGTATTTCTTAAGAGTCACTTCCCCATCCACGTTCTACCCAAACTATGCAACTAAGTGCATCCATTGTATGTGACTGATTGGCATAAGGAGTGTCAACTTGGCTGTCTCGTATGCTGGCTCCCATATTTTCCCCTTTCCACCTGCGTGTAAACATTGGGCACACAACTTCACTGGTTTGGAGATGAAAACTTTTGCACTCTTTACCAATAAATATGGAACATCACCAAAGGGAGGGTAGGACGTCATTTCATGGGGGAACAAATAGTTGTCCCATTTTTGACCCAGAACAAATATTTACTACCAAATAGTACGTCAGTGGAAAGTGCCTGGGGGCTTGAAAGTAATGAACATTTTAGTAGGCCTCCGTTCCTTTGTGCCTAATTCTTACAGCCAGACTACAACCAGGCCCATGAACCAGGTCCTTTGTGACTTTACAGGGTTACAGTCACTATGGAAACCAGCCCCTTCCTATCTTTGCACTTGGTACATCTGTCTTACTCTGTCTGCCGCTCTCAAAGAGGAAACCTGCTGTGATATAACACAGGATAATAGGGGGAAATAAACAGAGGAGGAGATGAGAATCTCAACCAGATATGGGAAAAGGAAAATTCCATGCAACTTTGCAGAACCAGGACACAGCTTATCTTGGCATTGGTGCAGAGGGGGAGACCCCCCCCCCAAAAAAAAAAAATAAACCTCTTTGTCTGTGTCAGACTGTCACTATGATTAGGATTATTATTTTTAAAATAGATATTTTTAGGAGGAGGAGGACAAGAGATTATCTTTTTTGTTATGCTTTGTTTCACATTAGCTTCCATCATCTGAATCTGCAGCAATAGGTCTAAGTGAGTCGGGAAATCTGCAAGAGTGTGCCGTGCCAATTATTAACAGCGGGTAGAGATCATACTGTATCTAATGCCGGGAAAGTAATAACAACCTTTCACATTTATACAGCACTTTACCCTTTCAACAATCGCTGCTTTACAGATGGCAAATTCAGGGTAAATTGAAACACAGCCTGATCCTTTGAAAGCGTTAGCACCTTCCTGTAGAGTCACAATCCCATGCACACTTACTAAGAAGTAAGTCCCATTAGCCTCAATGAGTTCCACCGCTGGGTAAACATGCATAGGGTGCTTCCTCTGTTTTGGGGCTGGCTGCTCCATTTGACCATTTTTTTCTCCAACAGCAGAAACCTATGATCCTGATTCCTTCTTCGACAACCTGGCATTTTGCTTTGCTTTCTGTTAAGGATGGGGGAGACATTCCAATTCCGTTTGCATTTCAAGACATACCTACCTAATCTGCAATGTGCGAACTGATTGCAGCCCAATTCTCCAGCCAAGTCATTTGTACAAGTCAGGAGGGGCTGGGGGGAAATACACTCTGAAATCCTGGAGAGTCTCAGCCAATGCGAATGATGCTGGGCAAGACAGCAGGGCTAGTGCTCAGTGTGCTTAGGTAGGGGGGCTCTAGGACCCTGCCAGAGGCTCGGCCTCTTTCCCAAAGCCCAGCTTAAACTAGTGTCATGAGAGCTGTAGGGAGAGCATCAAATGGGCTTCATCTTACCAAGGTCCACTCCTGGACACAGCCATGTGGCAGAGATTGATTATGTGGGTTATTCCTAAATGATAGCCCATGCCCTCGCCTCGCTCCCATGTTGTTTGTAACTAGGGAGGGTCATATCATGAACCACAGGTACATAAGAAGGAGAGCCATCTGTGTGCTGGAGAGCAGTACTTACATTTCTTTCCAGAATTTATACTTTCAGTACTGCTGGCTGTTTTGGTAGTTTTCTATTGCAAGGATTCGCTTTTCATGCTGGCTTCTGAAATTGCATACCTAAAAGTTTGTGTTGCATGCTGAGCACACAGATTTTGTGCAGATGGGCATTTGTGTGTGTGTGTGTGTGTGTGTGTGTAAACTGGGTCACTGGACACACAATTGCACTACTTTGGAGATTAAAATATTTTGGAGGTATTTTTGCTCCATGTAATCTTAATGCTAGGTAATATCCCGAATAGCAAGATTCATTCCCCTGAAATCTAATTCACTAAATCATTACTCATCTTGGAAGACTTTGTTCACCTGAGCAATCATAACAGTCGCCAATTTAGCCTGCCACTGCATATTGTAATTAATATAACAGGTTTTCAGAAACATACATTACTTCATGCTCAATGTGCTAACTAGGATGGAGTAGCCCTCATAAAGTGTGCTTTGTATGCATCACAGGGAAATATTTACCGCAGAAACAAAACTCTCAGGAGGACCAATGGCTCAGATGATTGCTAATGGGATTTGCAGCTTTTCATGGATAAAGTCATGTGCTGAATTATGAGCAGGTACTTTAACAAACCATCTAAATTCCCTTCAAATTTAAATTTTGGTGGTGTTTGGTTCTATCTGTGATGTCATTGACTTAACTCCATAGTCCCCATGCTCTACTGTAGTGGAAGCCAACATGGTGCCATCCAGATTTTGTTAGACTACAACTACCATCATCACTGATAATTGGCCATGATGCCTGGGACTGAAGGGAGTTTCAGTCCAACATCTGGAGGGCACAGCATGGACTTTCTTCCCATACCCTACTGTGGGTGACTAGACTGCTGACTCCCTATGTAGGGGAGAGACCCTGGGAGCATGCAAGGACCTGCTGTGACCATCTGGATGCACATTTGGAGAGTAAAGTCACTTGACTTTGGAGTGACCTAGAAGATGCAGTGCAAGCTGCAAAAAGGGCCTTCTTCACAGTCTGCACTGCCACATGGTAGGCACCATTATTCACGCTAACCAATGTTTGATCAGGTTCAGAGCAGGACTTGTGATACCACTTTAACTCTAGTTCATCTGCCTTGCTTCATAGCCCAAATACCAAGGAGTCACTCCAAAGAGCCATTTGTTGGAGGGGGCACTCAGGAGTAGTCATGTCAACTGCCCATTTCATTCAATAGCAGGACCAGGGTTTCCAATACACCCTGCCAGCGTAAAAGAATCTTTCAGAGATGCCTGAAAATCAGCAGCAAGAATGCCTGCCTAATCTCTGTTTCAACAGTATTCCACTGTATGAGACTGCTGTTGGGGATTGGAAGGGCTTTGAAGAGTGTGTGGCAGAGGCAGAGGACCAGGGAAGTGACTGAGGAGAGGAGGCCAATAATTTATGGGATGTCATGTCACCCACCAGATAGGAGGCAGGGGAGGGGGGAGAGTTGGGGTAGTCCAAGATGGAAGAAAGCACACAGGATATGGCAGAGGAAGAAGGGACATCTCAGACAAGGGACGGGTCAGTAGATTCACCATCTTCTCCTGCCCTACTGTCTCCTAGAACCAGGAGAGGCTTGGAGAGGGATGAGCACTGACAACTTCCATGCTGGAGAAGTCTCAGGTAAAAGGCCTCTAGTGAGAAAGATGTATCCCAGAGCACTCCCACCTGAGTACCTTCTCCTTCGGAGGGAGTACAACCCCATCCAGGGCAGGAAATTGACCCATTTTCCAGACAAGGAAACCATTTACCCACAGAGCCTCCATCTTCCCAGTTTACTGGCCCTCATCCAGTCTACAACTGCAGTCGGACACTGACCCATAGTTTGCATTGCTAGTCTTAATTCAAATGCTATGGAGCAGGGGTCAGCAAACCTTTCCAGCAGGGGGCCAGTCCACTGTCCCTAAGACCTTGTGGGGGCTGGACTATATTTTGGGGGGGAAAGTGATGCAAGAGTATCATGAGCCCTGGTGGCTGCTTACCTGTGTTTCGCGAGTGGCAGTGGCTGGCGGCGGCGGTGGAGAAGGAGGAGGAGGAGGGACGATGAGCGGCATGCAAAAGGGTCCCGGAGAGGGGCTGCTTAAAATGGTAGCCACTCGAAGGCTGCTGCTGTTGGCACCAACAAAGCCCAGCCCCCATATTCCTCTAGGTAGGGTGGGGAGAAACCAGGAGGAGGAGGGAGGAGGCACTGCTGCCGCCACCTTCGTGTGAAGGAGAGGGAAAGAACGTGTGTGCTAGCAATCCACGCGGCGATTCCCGGACCATCCATGGGCCGGATCCAGAAGGCAATTGGGCCTAATTTGGCCTGCAGGCCTTAGTTTGCCTACCCATGCTATGGAGCAATCATGCTGTTTTGATGCCACCAGGCTACATCTTGACCTTCACCTATGGCAGCAATACGTTCTTGGCTGACCCTTGAAGATGTGACATATGACATATTATCCTGTGCTTTTTGGATAGATAGATCATGTGTATGTACACACACACACACACAGAGAGAGAGAGAGAGAGAGAGAGAGACTCTCATCCCCATTAAAGCATCCTTTCATCAATGGATGTAATGTAATGAGAGATAAGTTTATCTAGGTTGCTGGCATTTCTGCAAGCCTGTAACCTACATTTTTATTTTCTCTTCAGTGGATGAATGTTAAAGGATGACCCAAGCTAGAATGTATTTTATAGGTGCTGAACCTGCAGAATACTACTGCTGTGCTAACAGAGGCATTTTCCTTATTATTCACTTGATTTACTTCTCGGAAGGTACATCTAGCATCAGTATTTTTAACAGGAAGAAGAAAGAAAAACTCAGTGGCTCTGTGATGTCCAAGTCTCAAATTTTGTAATGGCTGCCATCATAAATGCTCAACTTGGAAGGTGCATCTATCTTGGTTCCATGCAAAACACAGAGAAATAATTTCACTATGGGTTCCAGTTCCATTTTCCTAGCTCTAAACTGTAGATTGTCAGCCAAGGCCAGATGGATTTCCATTCCTTCCACCAGGCGCAGCTGGCTTGGTGAGTTGGTATGTTAGAGAACCGACCTCCTAACTCTGGTATGGAGTATGGTGGTCAGGTATGGAGGTGGGGCAGAGTGACAGTAAGGTCAGAGCTGCACAGACACACCAGCAGGAGCACCATATTAGGTCCACTGGTGGGCCAGTGCTACCCCAACCTTGCTGCCACCCGACTCCGCCCACACCATACCAGTAAGTGGCAGCAACATTAACATGGGAAGGGTGGCTCCACACCACCACACCACCGTACCAGCTGCTCCTGCCTTAAGTGGTTTGTTGCTCATGTTTTCGTGCATGCAGTTTTTGTTCACATTTGCAATGCATCATGGGGATTTGTCCTCCATTTAAGATATCTAAATGTATAGTGATTCTGTTGCATGTATTTGTAACTGTGGTCACACCGGCTTGTGGGTTTTCTAGTCAAGGCACTCTCCAGTCATTTTCAGGCATGTTGTTTTTTGTTCACAGCCACTCTCTGTTTAGGTTTTTGCAGTCTTAAAAGCTGTGTAAAACTTCCCTCTCATTGACTGTCAGTGATGCCGACAGGATCTTTCTCTTCCATAAATCACGAACTTTGCAGTTCAACTCCATAATTCCAACTGGAAGAAGAAGAAGAAGAAGGAGGAGGAGGAGGAGGAGGAGGAGGAGGAGGAGGAGGAGGAGGAGGAGGAGGAGGAGGAGAAGAAGAAGAAGAAGAAGAAGAAGACACTTTGAAGATTTCTTCTTTGTTGGAAGCCTCTGGTGCCTTCTGTCCCTTTGCCTTTCCCACTCAGATCCTTTGAACATCTGTTTCAGATGTTTGAAAGCCATGCTCAGCAGGGATACATGAAGGACCCAGCTTCCTCACCCATCACTAAACAGGACATTATTTACACACTTCTGTATTGTCTAGCATTGGTCCTCATGCACCTGGAGTAATAGTTTGATATTTCTGTCTCTCTTTGAACACTCATCCATGTTGCTTCCTGTGGAGTTGTGACCTAGAACAAGACTCCATCTGATGACTCCAGTTCTCAAAACCCACATTGACCTGGCTGTTAGAAACCATCGCTTTACCCCTTCCACTAAAATCTGCAATGTATCAGTGGGAGGTTTCCTTCCTGTTTCATAAAATCCTAGGTGATGGATTAAATGAAGGGAGGGTTATTTATAGTCTACATTATTTTCCACCCATTTTCATGAGGATTTACTAGTTAATGATTTCTCTCTCCCTCCCTCTCTTCCCTCCCCCTTCTCATATTGCAAAGTACTACTGCTTGAGGCAGTGCAATAAAAACATCATACATTTAATATGCCCCTGGTGCAGCAGGTGATGCCACAGCTGGGGATAATGGCAGGGCGAGACTGTCTATCTAAATCACTTCAGGTGCCCGTGGAACATTTTTCAATTGTTGAAAGCAATTTCTAAAAAAAAAAATCCCTACCTCTTTTCCACCCACAAGAGGATCAGCAAAATCCCCAGCTCCTCTATGCAGCTACATTAGGCTTTGAAGCTCACGAATGTTTCGAGAGATCCATGACCACTGATGCAATCAGGGAGTATTCAGTATATTCTGCGCTCTCTTTTCCGGTTCCATTTGGCTGCTTGAGAAGCAAGTGGAAATGAGCAATTGAGAGGTGGGGGGAAGGGGTGTTGAAGGGAAATGGAGAATTGTTTTCCCCATTTAGGCTTTGTCAGAGAAAAACAGTTTGGCGCCTGTTCGCTTCCAATACAACACCTGTTTTCCCAGTGTTCTGAACAATGCCTGCTTTACATCGAAACAAACAACGATCTTAACATTAAAATGAAATGTGCAATGAGACATAAGGGATGCTTGTGTTGTATACAAACAAACACACAAGTTGTTCTTAGTGTCCCTTCTGCTTTGCTGCCAGAAGGTTCAAGGGACAGTGGTTTGCAGGGGACCAAATTGCACAAGACTTGGTGGGTGGAAAGATGAGACCATTTCTGGCCCAGGTTCATTTTGCATGTCATCTACAAGGCCATTCTGCCCCACTTCTGCAGTAGCTTATATTTAAACAAACAAACAAAAAGCTGCAAGGAAAGGCACCTCTAAATGCTATCTGATCACAAAATAAGACTCTAAAGATGCATTTTATCTCAATGTATGCATTTCCAAATTTGAGCCGAGAGCTGTAATGCAAAATTCAGAGGACAAAAACGTGAAGGACAATTTGCGCTTCCATTCACATATTTGTAGATCAGATCAGTTTCACATTGGAATTCACATAAATCATTTTTTTCAAGCATCTTCACTTACAAAAACACACGAGAGACCCAATCAGGAGCATGTGGTGAAGGCTTTCATCCATGCTGCAGTACCACCACCACCCCAATTCTCGATTTGTCTTTGGTTGCTATTTGGCACAGTGATTTTCATGAAACCCACATTGTAGAAGGGAAGAGCTAACACTTCCATCCCCACATGCTGGAGTCCTCACTGGGCATCTTTGAAGCCATTCATTACATGATTTTAAGGATCCATGAAGCTGAAAATTCAATGTCCAGCCTTAAGAGTTCAACTTTTCTGCACCTGTTCCATGATTGTTGTTGTTGTTTAATCATTTAGTCGTGTCCGACTCTTCGTGACCCCATGGACCAGAGCACGCCAGGCACTCCTGTCTTCCACTGCCTCCTGCAGTTTGGTCAAACTCATGCTGGTAGCTTCGAGAACACTGTCCAACCATCTCGTCCTCTGTCGTCCCCTTCTCCTTGTACCCTCAATCTTTCCCAACATCAGGGTCTTTTCCAAGGAGTCTTCTCTTCTCATGAGGTGGCCAAAGTATTGGAGCCTCAGCTTCAGGATCTGTCCTTCCAATAAGCACTCAGGGCTGATTTCCTTAAAAATGGATAGGTTTGATCTTCTTGCAGTCCATGGGACTCTCAAGAGTCTCCTCCAGCACCATAATTCAAAAGCATCAATTCTTTGGCTATCAGCCTTCTTTATGGTCCTGCTCTCACTTCAATACACCACTACTGGGAAAACCATAGCTTTAACTATACGGACATGATTACCACTGAATAACTTGAATTGATACAGATGAGTAGCTGAGATTATATTTGCATAGTGGCAGGTCGCTTTGATCCTTGTATTAAAAAAAAAAAGCATTTACATGGTGGCAAGAATCTTCACAACGTGGAATTCTTGGTAACATATATGGTTCTGTTTTTGGCTTCATAACAACTCTGTGAGGTAAAAGTGCATTTTGAAGGATTTTGCATATGGTTTCAAGAAGCACAAATTACTAAACTGAATTTATCTCTCCTCCCTAACCCAGAGAATTGCATTGCCCACCCATCACGCCTGTAATACATGGATTCCTATCCCTTCCAAACCCCTGTCTGTCACAATGGTAGGTATCTCTCTAGTTCTTCTGATAAAAAGAACAATAGAGGTAAACAGCTTAAATATTTGCTAAAGCAAATTAGAGATGCTCCTTGCCTTTTAAAAGAAAGCTAACACTGTGTTCTGAAAGTTTTTGGGTTTTTTTAAAATTCACGTACAGCCAAGAGTAGCTATAGCATGTCTGTCAACCTTTTCAATGCAATTGCTTCTGAACTGTTCTGTAATAATATCTTACATAACTTTTTATTCATCAACAGATTGACAGAGGCAGCACCGCGTCCGAGAATAACCCTGACAATAAAATTACTGTGTCACACTATTATTAGCACCACAATCAGTCAAATGCTTGAGATTTTAAAAAGAAATGTGAGAGCACTGATATCTTGTCAGCAACGTGCTAATGACGGCAATTCATGGTCACTGAAATCGTGCACTGAGACTTAACATTTCAAGGGAAAGAAGGGGCTTTTGATCTTCTGTCTTGATCTTGTGTTCTCAGTCATTCTGCCTTTGGAGTTGCTGACATATATAAGATATTTCCTTTTCCTTTTCTTTCTTTTTCTGGCCAGGTATCAGTCACAATTCGTTTCTCTGATAGGTACGTCAAGCACTGACACTCATACGTCCTGCTTCCAAGGTCAAGCTGAAAGGAAACAGGGAGGATGCTTAGTCAGAGACAACATTGCATAGAGCTGAAGTCAAAACCCTCTAGGGACCTAGGGGCACATTTGCAAAGTGAAAGAACTGTTTCAAATGTTATTTCATCAAGGGGCAGAGAAGAAGACCCCATGGGCACCAAGAAAGGCCTCTTTGGGCACATGTGTGCCCATGGGCACCACATTGGCAACCCCTGGCATAAGCATGGAGAGGTCATATATATGATGGCCCCCTAATCACATAAAAAGCTCCTGTTGGAAGAAAAACACCATGAATTAAGGATTAATGTAGCCATCTCCCTGATGGGATAAGGTGTATCCACAGCAGTGACCGGAGATGGAATGACTGCTGGGAGAAGAAATACCATGGTGCATCTGCAGGAGCATAACCGGATGCCTTCATCTGCCCCAGCTGCAACAAAACATGTCTCTCCCAGATCAGTCTCTATAGCCACAGCAGGCACTGTAAACTTCCAGCACTTTGACTTTACTTCCCAAAAGCACATTCCTCCATTGTCTCAAGACAGAAGGATAACAACAACAGTGCTATTTTTCTAGAAAAAGAACTCCCCATGAATACCTCTCTTGTTCTCATGGAATGGCAAAGGCACCCACTTGAGGGGTACTGAAACCCACCTAAGAGATGTCAGAACTAAGTCCTGCCATGTTCTGGTTGAAAAAAACAACCCTAAACAACACACACATGGTTTTAAACATATAAACACTTCCCTGTGTGCAGTCAGGACATTCATTCTACACAACTTGGGACCGGAGTTTGCCCCTGCCTGAACATTTAGGAGATTCTGAAGTTCTGGTAGTCTTCAGGAGACAAATTCAAGTGTTTTAAAGCTTTTTCCCACACGCAGAGCGCTAAAGTGCATCCTCTGCAACCAGACTTTGAAAAATATGAAAGCAAGGCTCTCCTGGACATCTAGCCAAGAGTCACTACTATATTGCTCTGAAGGTGTCATTCATGAACTCTGAGCTGCCATTTGCAGCAGCACTTCCATGATCCTCAGGATGGCAACAGAAAACAGGGACCTTTAAGCTCAGAATGTGCACGAGAACACAGATCTGATTCATGCACCTATATTTTAAAGCAATCATAGAATCGTAGAATTGGAAAGGATCCCGAGGGCCACCTAGTCCAAATGATCTCAAAGAGTGGCGCTGGGAACTTCTGCCTGAAACCTATGAGACCTGCTGACAAGTCAGAGCAGGCGGTGCTAAGGCTAGATAGAGCAATCTTCTTCTTTGGTGATCACTCGTAGCCAAGATTGTCTTCCATAAACACAGTTTTAACAATGAGTCCGTAAGTGACTGTGGAGGCCAATTCTGGATCCACATGTTCTTCCACACTGGGAACATTGGTTTCTGGGTGGGAGTTGATCACGATGTGGATTTGCCAAGCGTGCCTTCCTCTTAGCACATTTCTCCCTTTGCGTCCTGAGTTTGAGTGTCTTCAAAGCCCATGACACCTTTGGTAAAGGCTGTTCTCCAATCGGAGCGCTCACAGGCCAGTGCTTCTCAGTTGTCAGTCTTTATACTAATTTTTTTTTAGATATGCCTTAAAACAGTCTTTAAACCTCTTTTGTTGACCACCAGCATTACGCTTTCCATTTTTAAGTTGGGAATAGAGTAGTTGCTTTGGAAGGCATCCACACAACATGACCAGTCCAACAAAGTTGATGTTGAAGAATCCTTGCTTCAACACTGGTGATCTTTGCTTCTTCCAGTACACTGATATTAGTTTGCCTGTCTTCCCAAGTGATGTCCACAGGGCAGGATGATATTCTACTTTGAGAAACTCATTTTCAAAGTATTTAGCCTGAGGTAACAAGAATGCAGCGTGTGGGAACCTTGAGGTGTCAGGACCCAAACCTGAGACATAGGGGTGGCCCCTGGAGATGTCAAAAAGACAGGCCCTGGAGATGGAGGTTAATTGGAAGAAGGGAGTGGAAGGCAGAACCCCTGCACCCCAAATGTCTATGCTATAATTTTCAGCCAGGTCCTGCTGGGCTGAAGCTTACAAGCTATATGCAGCCTTAATATATTTTCCCATTATTAAAGGGACTGTCACCCACCTGGAGTTGCAAGCCCTTCATCTGCTACTGGCAGGCTTTAGGTGAGGCCTGGTAGTCTGGCAACCCTAACAGCGTATGCTTTTTCAACCCCTGTTTTGTTTCATTTTCTTTCCACAACATTCCTGTGAGCTAAAGTTCGATAATGACTTGTCCACTGAGCATCAGGGATTTGGATTCCAGCTCTCTGAGATCTTCTTCTAACACTAGCTGCAACACCACACTGGTAATAACACTCTGAATTTAATCCCATGATGGTGGTGATTTAATGCTTCAAATTGTAATGGAGGGTTTCCTGCAGAGGTTATTTCTGCAGGAGGTGAGAAAAAGAAAAGTATGAATGTGTGGTCAAATATCACGCTGACATTGTGCCACAGGAGCTGGGTTGCTTTTTCTAGTGATGTGTGTGTGTGCTGAAGTTAATTAGCTCACAATATACAAATGGTTTTAGCCTGTGAGCTCAATATGTGAACTCAGAACATTAAATTGCTTCTCATTTTCAAGTCAAACAGAGCACTCCCTAACGCAAAAGAATCAACTTCCATTTCCAACTCAGTGATCTCAGTAAAATGGGTCACTCTGTTTTAGAAATGACTTAGATTCATCATAAAGAAAGTGTCTTAACCCTGCTATAATTCCACACTCTTTAGTTAGGCTATTACTCATGGAAATGGCCCAGTGAAAACCCAGGTTACATGAGCACGTTAAGTGGTCCCAATTATGCAGTTAGCGGTCCTTTGCCTCCCAACCTGTACCTGTATTTCGCAGTCCAAAAGCATCATCAGTACAAGCAAAGTTAGGCTGCTACACAGTAAAGGATCTGTAAAGACATTTTATAAGAGAGTTTATTGGACAAAGCAGATATTGGAGGCTAGGGGGCTTACCATAGACATTAAAGAACCTTGGAATTGGCAAAACCTTGGCACTGAAGGAACAAGAAACTGTTTCACAGAAATCATTGTCATAAACCAGGACCTGACCAAGGTAAGGTAGAACAATCTACTGGAAAAATCTAGCTTATGATAAGCAGTGCCATCCTTTTCAGTGTCTGGGACAGAGAATATGGCATCACCCACTAGTCTTCCACATAGAAAGCAGCCTTGTATTGGGACCATTTAATTTTCCTAGGACTTCTGCATTGTTGTTGTTTAGTCATTTAGTCGTGTCTGACTCTTCATGACCCCATGGACCAGAGCACGCCAGGCACTTCTGTCTTCCACTGCCTCCCGCAGTTTGGTCAAACTCATGTTGATAGCTTCAAGAACACTGTCCAACCATCTTGTCGTCCTCTTCTCCTTGTGCCCTCCATCTTTCCCAGCATCAGGGTCTTTTCCAGGGAGTCTTCTCTTCTCATGAGGTGGCTAAAGTATTGGAGTCTCAGCTTCAGGATCTGTCCTTCCAGTGAGCACTCAGGGCTGATTTCCTTAAGAATGGATAGGTTTGATCTTCTTGCAGTCCATGAGACTCTCAAGAGTCTCCTCCAGCATACAAAGTATCTATTCCACTACTGACTTAGGGATTTTCTTGTGATTCCCTTCAGCATGTTTAAGTCGGGAGACGACTCCGCCTTGACATTAAATCCCTTCCAACTGTCCACTTTCTTCTTATTCTCAACTCTCTGCCTCTGAAAACTCTGATTTTAGTTGTCATAAAAGGTCAGGAAATGATTAATTATTCACTTTACTCATTGTATTTTGAGGAGGCAGTTCCAAGGGTGGGAGGGGGTGTTTGCGGGGTTTTCTGCCTCAGCTGCCAAAATAACTTGACCAGACTTGGGTACCATGTGCCATGGTGGTGGTGGAACCATTTACTGCTCTGCTTCAGGCAGCAAAAATACATTGGGCTGCCTCTGCGGAGAAATATACCCCAGGACTTACATTTTTGTGAAAGTGCATGCCTCACCCCCAAACACTCCATCCCTGCTTCAGAATGGGGGATACCCAGAGGACTTTTTGTGAACTCTTAAAAGGTGAATACAGTTTTTACCGGAAGAGAGACAGTGCAGCAACTCTCATACTAGAATTGGCGAGACTGTGGATTCAGAAGCAGATGGATATCCAATGTGGGTCATAATCCACTTGGATCAAATCCAGGTGGTCCACTTCAGAATGTGTGTTGGGCAGATTCCTCCCCTTACTTAGCTCTTAATAACTCATTAGGAAGGGTAGCTGCTGAAAAATGAGAAAGCCTTGTATTTCCTGTATTTCCTATACGACCTAGGACCCTCGTACCTACGGGACCGCCTCTCCTGGTATGTCCCACGGAGGACCTTACAGTCTTCAAACAAAAACATCTTGGAGGTCCCGGGCCACAGAGAGGTTAGGCTGGCCTCAACCAGAGCCAGGGCTTTTTCAGCTGTGGCTCCGATCTGATGGAACGCTCTGTCACAAGAGACTAGGGCCTTGCGGGACTTGACATCTTTCCGCAGGGCCTGCAAGACAGAGCTGTTCCACCAGGCCTTTGGCCAAGGCACAGCCTTGGTAGTTCTTCACAGAACTCTAGCCCAATGGTTGCCATCAATTTGATTTGAACTGATTTTATAATGAATTGATTTTAGAATGCTGTATTATTTTACTGTTGTTAGCCGCTCTGAGCCCAGCTTCAGCTGGGGAGGGCAGGATATAAATAAATTGTTGTTGTTGTTGTTGTTGTTGTTGTTGTTGTTGTAAAAGGACGTATATTCCAAAGAAGGTTTTATTTTTATTGATAAACTTACAATTGCTCATGGGAAAGGCAGGGGAAAGGAATGCAGCTCAAGCATTAATCATTGTTCAAAGGTATGACAGCAACTTGCCATATCACCAAAACGTTTTCCTTTGCAAATCCAGCAACCCCTAAAAATGTATCATTCGTAGAAGCTGATTATAAAGCAATTTAAAAGAGCATGTTAACACGGAACAGAAGACCAAAGGAACAAAAGCATAGCCAGCTCTTTGTACAAATAGTTTTCCACGCCATCAGCCAAGTTGTTTTACCATTGCTATGGCAACTGTAGTAAACCACTGGTAGCTTCCTGGGACACACTAATATATCTTGGCTGTTTATGCCATGAAATTTGCTGCTGCATATGGGGAGAGGCGAAGCAGCCAAGGAAAATTTTCTGGGATTATATACAGTTTACACTGGGGCAATAAAATGTGTTCATTTAGCTTGTATTTATTTAAGTGGTTTCAGGCTTAAATGTCAGAAACACCATCTCCTGCTGAAAGTTCCAAGAAATTCTGTGCAAACCAAAAAAAAATAAAAGGAAAGGAAAGGAAACCCACAATGTTTTAAGGATGTTAATGGTTTATAAAGGTCTCTTCGCCTCTCTCAGAATCTAAGGAGCTTTGAAGACATACAGAAAATACCACATTCCCACAGAGCTGATTTGCACAGTATTTACTTTTGTATATAAGAACATCCCCATCAATCCATAGAAATATGATGATATTAAAGATTAGGGTATAAGAAGGCACCATTTTCTGTTGCAGCATGTGTTTGCTTCACGCAGCACTATTTCTGTTCTGCTGCAGTTCATATTCTACCCCAAACCACATTATTCATCTTTCTGTCCACTGTGGTGAAATGTGATTTACATGAGTTAAGTAAATAATTGTGTGAATCACAAAAGTTACTCTTCTGTTCCACTGATTTCATTGTAAAGGAAACACAATGCAAGTGGCAGGGGTGGGGAAAACAAACAGTTATGCTTCATTTGCAGATTAAAAGCAACAAGAACAACAATATCAAGGCAAGGCACCAAGTGAGCCTTCCTGGGGGGAGCATTGCACAAACAGGAGCTGCTGCAGAAAAGGTCTATTCTTGCATTGCTGCCCTCCATATTGCAAATATTAATACAGTGGTACCTTGGGTTACAGACGCTTCAGGTTACAGACTCTGCTAACCCAGAAATAGTACCTTGGGTTAAGAACTTTGCTTCAGGATGAGAACAGAAATCACGTGGCTGCAGCGGGAGGCCCCATTAGCTAAAGTGGTACCTCAGATTAAGAACAGTTTCAGGTTAAGAACGGACCTCCAGAACAAATTAAGTTCTTAACCTGAGGTACCACTGTACTGCATAGTTTGAAATGACTGGATTCATAAAAACTGACTCCTTTTTGGAAATAAAACATTGTCAAGGCCCACAAGTTTAATGAAAACTCTATTTGCAGAACCTTTTTCAAAACATAACAAAAAACAGTAAATGATATATCCAAACAGTTCCATAAGGCATATGCCAGTCCAGCACATAGACTCAGCATCTTACAAAATATGAAATGCTCCAAACAGATGTATAAGCAAAAGTCTCCCTCCTTACAACATCCATTTTGCCTGAAGCTGTTTTCCTGGAGAGCTTGATTTACATCCTTACTCCATGGAGCCTGGAAACAAAGAACTAAAGGCAACTCCCTTCAAAATGGTGCTTTGCAATTCAATAGCCTCCCATGTGATCTAAGGTTAAACACTCACGTGTCAGAAAGCAGCATACATTCAACAGTTAATTATCAACTCAGTTAAAGCTCAGAGTTCCATTCTTGCTCTTAATTTAGCTTCAATGGATTCTCCCCATGTTAAACATTTTCACCATTACACAGGCATTCACCATTTCAGTGTCAATTAAACCAATTATACTTAATGCTCCAGACCTCTTGCAGAGGAGGCACACAAAGAAGTGCCTAGGATGATGATTGTAGGATCTGGGTTATTTCATATGGAGAAAGGCAGTCCTTGAGGTATTGCAGTCCTGAGCTGTTTAAGGCTTTATAGGTCAGAACTAGCACACTGATGTGGCTACGGAAACTAATTTACAGCCAGTGCAGTTGGACCAGGATTGGTGCTGTATGCTCAAACCCAGGGAGCAACCTGGCTACTGAATTCTACACCAGCTGAACCATGTATGGTCCCATGTATTGTGTGTGTGTCTCTCTCTGCTCTCCTCTTTTCTCATTTCAAAAGATATTTTTACTGTACCATGATTAACCCCGAGCTCCTTTTTAACTGATCACAAGGTTTTAAATAGATGCATCTAACCAATGAATCAACTCAACAATGCGGCTGTAAGAAAGAAGTATATAAGGAAAGAGAGCTATTACTGTTCACCACGGGGGTCTGAAAGGTTGCTCCTTTTTTAACAAAAAAATAGTCACCGTGAGATTGAGAATCCTCACTGCAAGGTCATTTTAAGTGTGTCAGCTTCACCATGTTGTACTATAGGGTGAGAATTAGCAGAATGCAAAACAACTACAAAACAAAATACAAAAACCATCTGGCATGGAAACTTGTACTCAGCAGATGCAGTGCCTTTGAAAGCGGACCATTCATTTTTATTGTGCACTAAAATTAGATTTAACGTGTACTCAAAAGCATAACTAAAACAGATTGCCCCTTCTAGCATTTATGTTGCAGGCATCAACAAGAGACTGTATCTGCTGATTCTTTGCTCAGACCTTTGATCTGCTTATTATCCCTGTCGAGATATTAAATGGGGAAACATCTTTCTTTCATCTAACTGTAACTCCAGGTAATCACGTAAATTGTTCCCTTAAACTTGTTAGCTGTTCAAAAACAAAACTCACGTTCGTTCAACTTCAGGTTCTTCCACTTGAAATCCATCAGGCTACAAAGCCGTCCCACTGGAAGGGAGAGCATTTATTTATTTATTTATTTATTTATTTATTTATTTATTTAACAATAAATACGCCCTAACAGCGTAAAAAAACCAACACTATAGTGCCATTGGGGGGGGGATATTTCCTCTATGCCTGATGCCCCAGTAGCCACAATTTTTTGAACAACAATATCACAAACAAATAAGTTGGATTAGCAACGGTCCCATTTAAAACATGCACATAAATGCAAGTGCATATAGAAGCAGCTGGCCTGTGGAACTACCAACCACAAGAAGAGATGGTAGCCAGTTTCACTGATTTGAAGAGAAAATGATTAGATGGCTTAGGGGTGTTGCATTCAATGTGTGTACAATTGTACCTGCCTACACAAATTGTAGAGCTGTATACAGTCGTATCTTGATAGTCAAATGTCTTGGTACTCGTACGTTTTGGTTCCCATACGCCACAAACCCGGAAGTGAGTGTTCTGGTTTGCGGACATTCTTTGGAACCCAAATATCCGACACTGCTTTTGCAGCTTCCAATTGAGTTCAGGAATCTCCTGCAGCCAATCAAAAGCTGCACCTTGGTTTTTGAACATTTTCGGAAGTCGAACAGACTTCTGGAATAGATTCCGTTCGAGAACCAAGGTATGACTTTCCTTGGACACCTATTGTTCACATGTAACATTCAGCAATTACACAGTCTGTGTACCTGTGCACAGAACTGTTGAACCGTACAAAGCAACAGGTGCATCACCTGTCACACAACTTATACCCATGTCGAGCGAGTGTGTACCTGTGTTTAGTGCAATGTGTCCACAAGTCTAAAATCAGAAGCATTGAGATGCAGGAAATGTCATCCTGTATCTCAACAACAGGATTCTCTGCAGAGCCTATCTGGGTGCCCTTTATGTATGAGCTATGCAATATGGTCAGTCTAAAGTTGTGAATAGTCACGGTTTCAGCAAAATCCTGCCAGATATGCTTCAGATATTTGGCACTTTAACAAGGAGGTTATTAATCACAATCAGGCCAACACACTTATGACTTCCCCTTCAGATCATGTGTTAAACATGCAGAGGTTGGGTATGAATTCGGTCTATCTGATGCAAATGGAGTTACTATATTCCTCTGGAACGTGTCCAGAGGAGGGCAACCAAAATGCTCAAAGGCCTGGAAACGATGCCTTATGAGGAACGGCTAAGGGAGCTGGGCATGTTTAGCCTGGAGAAGAGGAAGTTAAGGGGTGATATGATAGCCATGTTCAAATATATAAAAGGATGTCACATAGAGGAGGGAGAAAGGTTGTTTTCTGCTGCTCCAGAGAAGCGGACACGGAGCAATGGATCCAAACTACAAGAAAGAAGATTCCACCTAAACATTAGGAAGAACTTCCTGACAGTAAGAGCTGTTCGACAGTGGAATTTGCTGCCAAGGAGTGTGGTGGAGTCTCCTACTTTGGAGGTCTTTAAGCAGAGGCTTGACAACCATATGTCAGGAGTGCTCTGATGGTGTTTCCTGCTTGGCAGGGGGTTGGACTCGATGGCCCTTGTGGTCTCTTCCAACTCTATGATTCTATGATTAGTGGTTCTACTGATGCATGTACCCCAGACCTTCTATACACTTTAATTAATTGATTTTGGCTTTCCATTTTTATATTTTTTTATAAAAAAATACCACCGAGGTGCTATACAACATATCAGCCGATGGCAGCATGTTGGGCAGGTGGGATCTAAAGCAGGGAAATGGCCAGGAAAGAAGGGGTTAAACACCCTCCTCTCTCTCTCCCCCCCCCCCCCAGCATTGATCCTCTGATCAAATTAATGCATACCCACTTCCTGTCCAGCTCCTTTGAAGTAAAGAAGATAATGTCAGGAGCCAGTTATGTCCATATAATATGTCATGTCAGTTTTGGTCCCCGTGTTAAGCAGGAGATGTGGAGAAAGAACTGGACTTGATGTGGAGGGGATGGATGAGCCCCTTGTTTTTCTATCTATTGGCTTGAGAGAAAGGCAGAAAAAACAGAATGCAATAACCTAGCAACACTTGCTTTGTTGTTGATTGGCTAACTCACTAGAGCAGGCATGGTCAAACTTGGCCCTCCAGCTGTTTTGGGACTACAATTCCCATCATCCCTGACCACTGGTCCTGTTAGCTAGGGGTGATGGGAGTTGTAGTCCCAAAACAGCTGGAGGGCCAAGTTTGGCCATGCCTGCACTAGAGACTGAAGCCAGTCTCACAAAGTGGAGTTCCGGATGGTTCTATGTGAGCTCATCCCTTGGGGCAGGCAATGGAGAAGGGAATTCAGGTCCTAGTTGTGTGATCAATGGATGTCCTATGACTTGCCAGTGAGAAAAAGTCAGAGGTAGATTTAGGGGAGCATGTCTGGGGCATCACAACTATGATGTAGAAAGAAGGCCCGAGGCGGCGGGGGATACCGAATTTTGGCATCACCCAGGGTGCTGATGAAATTTGAGACCCCAAGGTCCACCACTGGGAAAAGTAACACCTGACTGGCCCCACACAATATAGGGCAGTTGGGCTGTGTGTGGGTCACAAGAGGTCCAGCCCTGGTCTGAATACCGGTGGCCTTGTGGACTGCTGGTTCGTCGATAGGCAACACTGGAAAGAACATCATTCCGCATTGTGAATAATGCAACATCTTGTTTACAGCTACTACTCTTGCAAGCAAATCCTTTTAGATTTGAACTGACAACACACACAAGAAGCTACTGAACAGCACCGAGTACCAGCACTATGCAGCACACTCTTGGTTCTCTCAAAGAGGCAGAAAGACAGAGAGAGAGAGGAGGGTGGGAGCTTTCTGAGTATTCTGCTCCAACTCCACAAAATGCATAATATTGGAAACAGCAACATGCTTCCAAAAGAGTAAGCAACAGAGATGAGAATGCTAAAAAACGCTCACGCATGAATGGTCCTTATAAAGTACTTAGCAATATTCAGCTAGTCAGGCTGCTCCATTGGTTTAACAGTCCACGAGCTATAATTAAGCAATAAGAAGTGACAGACAATGCATTTTAATGAGTTTGTGGCGTGACTCCCCTGCCCTTTTCAGATAAACTGGCTTCTGGAATGTTCCCACTTTTGCTCACGACCCTCCCGGAGAAGAGAGGCGATTTTATCACCTGTACCTGGAAATAAAGTGGAAGTTGCTGTAACTTCTGCTGTTTATAAGCAAAGCAAACAAAAGGCACCGTCGGGCCTCCATATTTGGCCACAGGATTAGATTGGTTTGGCACCACCCAGGCAGCCAGTACTGAGTGTATCTGAAAGTTAGTGCCGCATTTTGGCCAAACTGAAGGGATGGCTCAAATGGAGGAAATTAAATAATGCTGACAGAAAAGATCCCCCGATGGCGCAGAATAAAGTGGTATGTCCACAGAGATGTTCCGGTGCTATACAACACAAGGCATTTATTTTTATGCATCAGCCTCTATTCAAAGCATCATCATAATACTTTATAGCCCACATCCATCATGAGCCACAAAGACAAGCCTAACCATGGTGTTATGGAATCCCTGAAGTTTAGAGAGTGGAAATTTAAGGAGGATATAAAAAAGGAAGGGAATTGCAATACAGAAGAAGGGAAGGGTGGTGTCCGTCCTATTAATATAGGTTTCTGATGGGTATTGGGATGTGCTTTAGGATATTCATAAACAAATTGAGATAAGAAAGAGAAAGGGGAGAAATTGAATGGCATGAGCTAGACTGGATACACAAGGTAGTAAAGGGGCTGGATGGTCTCCTTCTTAACCTTACTTACAGTGCTGTATCTGTAACGATGGGTGCTAGTCTGTGGAACATGGCATTGGTACATCTGGCATAAATTTGAGGTAGAAGTCATTCCCCCCATGAACTAGCTGTAACCCTGGTACAGCTCCCATCTCACACGTGACCTGGAAAGAACAGCTGGCATCCTGACCCTAATAGTTGCAGAAAAGATCAGCACACAAATCCTTCAATCAGACATGAGTAGATTTGTGATCCAGGAACTGTAAAGATAAAGATGAGGTCTTCACAAAATTGAGGTTGTGTCCTCTTCACTTCAAATTTATCTCGCAGACACATAACAGTAAACCAGGAGGAATAAACAAAAGTTCAAAGGACTTGGTGTCATATTATTCACTCCCTAAGGAAGCCCCTTCCCTTCTCTACAGAAGTTACTTAGAGTCAAAGTATGCGCAAACCCTGGATTTTCAATGGTTAATTAGCTGCAGCTCCATATAGATTATAGTTTGTTGCAGGATAGTATAGCATAGTAGCTTCATATGCATGTTGAACAGCATAGAAGGCAAGATTAAACAATATGGGGCACCACAGGCCAGTTCAGATAGTGCTGATCAAGAATTCCCCAGGGCTGCACTCTCAAAATGGCCCTGAGGGATGAGTGGAGCCTTTGTAAAATAGTGCCTCCAATTCCTAATCCATGGAACCTTTCAAGCAGGAAACTGTGGTCAACAGTATCAAGCCACTGACAGGTCAAGGAGAACACACAATATTATACTCCCCTTTCCTGAAAAAGATAATCAACAAGGGTGAGCAATGTCAGCGTAGTGGAGCAGACTGCGACCAGGGAGACCTATGCCTGCTCAGTCTGTTGTCTGGGTAGGAACTGTTGACAGTCCTTTAACTTTAAACCAGACTTGGGCTGGACTGGGCATCCCTTCAAACAGATGAATATCCTTTGTAAAATAGCAAACATAGACACCCTTAGCATAAGACTCTGATTGTTTTACCCTTATCCAAACTCTAGAATGAAATGTAGATTCCCTGGTTAGCTACTGACCTTTCTCCACTCTTCCATCCAGAGGGAAATGTCACATATCTGGCACAAACAACTCTACCCCCCTCCTCTTGCAGATGCATCCACAAAGGCAAAGCAAATCGCACTTCTTGGACAACAGCTTCCTCCCATCCCTCCCCCTACATTGCTTTCTTATGGAAAAATTCAGCTGTGATGTTTTCATCACTATCTTTTTCAACTCAAACCACTCTCCTTTGCTGCTAAGGCCTGCAAATTCTTTGGTTTGGTGGAGTGGGCTTTGTTTAAAAATGTCAAAGGTGTTTCAGTGTAGAACTTATTAAATGTGGCTTTGAGGCGTGTGCCGGTAGGATGAAGATCAGTAAGAACCTTGAAGGGTTGCAAGGATTCTTGTGCCTGTCAGGGATCAGTCACTCCCAATTGTCAGGTGGTGCTGAATCACTTGTAATGGCAAATTCAATGTAACAAATGTTTGGTGCACTAGACTGCTGCATGGACAGTTAGTTGCTGCACCAAAATAATATCAATGGGAGGGGAAAATAAAGCAAGGAGCCCTTAGCCACAGCACCTTAGCCTCAGCACCGGCTCACCACAGGGTTGCGTGTTGAGTCCCCTGCTCTATGCTCTCTATACGCATGACTGTTCAGCCATCTATTCCAGCAACAAAATCATCAAGTTTGCTGATGATACTACGGTGGTGGGGCTCATTTCAGGAGGGGATGAGTCCGCCTATCGGGACGAGGTGGAGCGGCTCTGTGTTTGGTGTGGAGAGAACAATCTGGTTCTTAATACGGCTAAGACCAAGGAATTGGTGGTGGATTACAGGAAAAAAAAGGCGGACATTCAGCCCTTGTATATCAACGGGGAACGGGTGGAGAGGGTGGCGGAATTCAGGTTTTTGGGAGTGATTATGGATCAGGGCATGACTTGGAGCGCAAATACCACTACTTTGGTGAAGAAGGCCCAGCAGAGAATTTATTTCCTCAGACTTTTAAAAAAGTACAATCTGAGTGAGAGACTGCTGGTGTCCTTCTACCGAGGCTCCATAGAGAGCATACTTACATACTGTATTTGTGCTTGGTTCTCCAGTTGTACAGCTAGGGAGAGGAAGGTGCTCCAGAAGGTCATAACCACAGCCCAAAGGATTATTGGGCACCCTCTTCCACCTTTGGAAGAACTGTACGGTTCCCGTTGCCTTAGGAAAGCAAACAACATCCTGCAGGATCCATCTCACCCGGGATACAGTCTGTTTGCACTACTGCCTTCTGGCAGGAGGTATAGAAACATCAAGTCAAGGACAAATAGACTGAAAAATAGTTTCTATCCAAGAGCTGTGGCCTTGTTGAATGCTGTAACTCGATAGTGAGACCTGGGAGTTTGATGGGTGTGGGTGTGGGTGTGGTTGGAAGGTGGTTTGTTTGGTTGTTGCTGTTGTTTTGCTTTTGTTGTTTTTAAGGGATGGCATCCAATTTCGTTGCACTGGTGCAATGTTGCACTAGTGTAATGACAATAAAGAATCTATCTATCTATCTATCTATCTATCTATCTATCTATCTATCTATCTATAAGAGAATTGTTGGATGTTAAAACAAAATGTGAAAATCATGAGTAGACCACAATCTCAATGAAACAAAGAGTTCTTTTCTAACAAATCAGAGTTCTTCATCACTATGGGACAACTTTTCCTTGAGGAGACCAACATATCTTGAAAATTTTTAGGCGTAGGGGCTAAAACTCAGTAGTCCCAGAAGATCCTATGATCAGTTCCTCGGTGATCTATATTGAATATGATCTCAGGAGTAGGGATGAGGGAGTAACTCAATTCATTTCACACTTCAGAAGTTAAACCAGCCTAATAGGGACACAAAATACAGCCATTCGCCAAATTTCACAATACATTTCTCCAGCCAGGTAACTTTAAAACAACAACAACAACTTGCACATAAGAGCGTAAAGTGTGACTTATCACTGCATCTATTAGTGACAATGTGCATGTATTACATTAGGAAAATTTGCTTTGCAAAAATGTGCATTTTAGGTAAAATTACATATAAAATGAGTATATTAGGTGAAATTCACAGTAAAATGGTAACGAATTTTCATGAGGATTTTTTTATTAAAAACAAAAAGAATCACAAGGTGGTGTGGAAAGGGGGAGAACTGAACTTAAAATTGGAAAAATGAGAAACAGAGAGAAACCAAAACCAGCAGATTCACTCATCCCTGCTCACAGCCTCTGCTCTTGGGGTGTCACTACCATTAAAATGAAGGATCCTGGGCTAGACTGCCAATGATCTGACTCAGCATAAGGTAGTTATTTATGGTAACATATATTGGCTCTTTGGGACCTCCGGTGATATTGCCAGCTATGGCACCAATTTTGATGGTAGCTTCTGAGCTGCCGACACCTGGTCATTTGAAACCAAGCTCGGACTATCCACTGACTTCACATGAGTCACCCCCACAAGCCACTGCTTTGTTAATGACTTGCAGTTTTATGTATTCAGAAATCATGGGGCTATTATCTGCAGCTGTTAGCAATTGCAGTCTTTTGAATATTCCTGTGTTTGACAGTTTGTTGGTACCTCATTCTCCCAAGAGGTGATTTTACTTATGGTGAGCAATCGCCTAGTGCTTTCTTCCTGACTGCGACGGCATTTTATTGTGATGGAAAACAAAATTATCACTATCCATTTAGAAGTGGGCTATAATTTTCATTTCCATCATCTGTTACTGAGAGTGAAGTTCACTCACCTACAATTAGATTTGGGGAAATTACTCTATTATCATCTTAACAGCTGGTGCACACCATTTGGTACAATGCGTTGGGACACTATATTCGATACCAGTATCATGACATGCATCCTCTTAAATATGGTCTGGCCTCAAGGCTAAGCAGGGGTGCATTATGCAGTCGTAGAGCCATAAATGTCTAAGGTTGAGCTCTTTTCACTGTACTGGATCCTGAAGCAGCCCTATGGTAGACCCACTCAATCTCCCAGTGGTGGTGAAATGCAGCCAGGGGAACATACGGAGGCTTTTTTTATACACCTCTCCACTAACAAACTTGCATATGAAGGGAAACAGCAACTAACAAATGAACAAATGTTTGGAAGGATCGTGATCTCTGTAGCAAACTTCCATTTTTAGAAGCCTGTCTCTTTTGCTGAAATGAAAATGGCAGCTTGTAGGCTAAATATGAATGGGGTGGGGGAATTGGCTTGGTCCACATTTTAATGTGAGTGTACTAAATTAACATTTACTTGAACACCATTACATTGTGAGACTAGCAAAGTAGCGTTAACAGATTTCCTCTAAGTCGGGGTGGCCAGATATTGTGGGCTCTACATTTTGTGTTTGAGATCGATCAACCAGAGCCTGGTGAAAAGGCCACATACTTAGGATAAAAAACTTCTGAGTCCCAGGCTTTTTGAGTACCAGAAGTGAACAACACTCACAGGCCCTCAGCATGGCCATTGTCAGTTTATTTGTATACTGCATTTTCCACAAGTAAATCAAAGCGGTTCACACAAAAATGAATACAATAATTCAACAGCAACACATAATAAGACATATAGTATCACTAGGAAGTCAATAATCAACCATTAACAGCTCATTTAGCATGTATAAACATTTAAGCAGGCATACAGCTTTCTAATCGGTCAAGTCAAGGTATCCTAGGGCTAGAGTGTGTGGTAACATAAGTGATTCCACCCATATCATGATGGCAACCACAGGGAACGAAACATCCCTTCAAGTTGGGATAGCGGAGGATGGGGAGAGAATTACAGTGTTACATGTAAGGCAGAATTATAATGATACAATTGGGGCAATTACTACTTCCACCCTCAAGAAATGGACCTCACACTCTTGTAAATTTACTCCTGGTGAGCCAACCCTCCCCAACTTGTGCCCTCCAGATGTTTTGGGCTACAACAACATTCAGCATTCCTGCCATTGACCACACCAGCTGGGGCTGATGGGAGCTGTACTCAAAAACATTTGGAGATCACCACATATTGGGGGAAGCTCCTCATTGCAATGATATCATTTGCAGTGTCATTTTCCTGCTGCTGTCCAGCAGGTTGGTTTAGATAAATAGCTGGTGGTAAGCAATGAAACACTCTCCTTCTCTCACCGTCTTGGTCATCCACTCAACCAGAGCCACCTGCTTTGCATGGTAAAAGAAAACCGTTCAAGTTGGAATGGTGGCAGGGATGGGAGAGAGAGAATTGCAGTGTTGCATGTATGGCAGAATTATAATGATACAATCTGAGCAATTACACCAGGTCCTTGCTTTCAGGAAGACCCATTGCTGTTCTGGACCACTGGCAGACGAGTCATCATGGAAAGGGTTGCAAACATGTGCTTTAGAACATATTATTGATTTCAATTAAATTAGGATCAGCCAGACTTAAAATGTACACTTCTTTTGTGATGGAATTGCTCTCTTTTCATTTTAAAGGAAAAGATGCTAGAGAAGGGAACACTAGTCATTATGTCCATTCTTCCCCATGTTGTTTTGATTACTATTAAATCCAATTTGAAACAAAAAGGGGAGCAATGAATCGGGCAGATCATTATGAACTTGATGTCTTGGATGATTATTGTAATCTCAATCAAACGTTGGCTTTTGCTGAATATAGCGGGCTGTGCTAGGGCTTGGTTAGGCTGTTTTTGTGCTGACAGAATCACATTTCATTGAAGAGCACTTATTCTGTTCTGCACTCCCTTTTCTTCACTTGTTTTAATAACGTGAATGGAAGTAATTCAGATGAAACCATGTTAAGAAGACACCGCTTGGTTTTGCTTAATATAGGCATCCATCAGATTGGGTTTCAGGAGGTATTTGCTATTTCATACAGATGTAAGGTCTGAAATTGTTAAGATAATGGTTGTAGAAAGAAAGCTGCCTGAGATGTACCTACTGGACTATCTAGCTCAGCATTGCTTTCACGGGCTGGCAGGGGCTCTCTGGGGTTTCAGGCAGGGGTCCCTCCCAGCCCTACGTAGAGATGCCAAGTATTGAACCTGGAACCTTTTGCATGCAAAGCAGACCACGGATCCTGGTGCATGATTCTCCCTCTGGAGAGACGGCCCTCTATTTAGATGGCTTTAAAAAATGATAGGACAAAATCATGGAGGGCAAGGATATGGTTAGCAGCCATGGTGTCAGGGCTAGTTCAGCTGCAGGTCAGCACAGAGAATCAAAGATGAACAGTAATGTTGATTCTTTATTCAGAAGGACCAAATAGAAACAAAGAACTACACAGGCAGGGCTAGTCCAATGAAGCAGTTGCCAAGACTAAGGATCTGAACCTCCTACTTTTTCCTAAGGCTCCACCCCCAACAGTCTCAAACACCTTCAAGGAGGGGCTCACTGTGCCTTTGGTTCGGCTACATGTAATGTCCTCCTCGTTCTTGGGGACAGGGGACGAGGAGAGAGGAAAACAGTGGAACTGGCAGGTTGTGTCAGGAGTGCGTGCAGGAGCCAGGCCCCGGGACCAGTAGGGCTTCGTAGGACTGGGGCCTTCCTAAGTTTGTTCTGGAGAGGCAAGACGCGGCCACAGAGGTGAGGCCACTTGATAACTTCCTGCACCTGGTGGCAAGGGCCAGGAAGGCATATAAGGTCAGCATTTCCATTCAACTCTTTGCCACAGCAACACGTTTCCTGCCTTCCTGCATTTGGCTTCTTGCTTCCTGATCCTCGGACCTCGGCTTCGTGACTCCTTGCTTCTCGACCCTCAGACCCTTGACTTCATGACTCCTTGCTTCTCGACCCTCGGACCCTCGACTTCATGACTCCCTGCTTCCTGACCCTTGGACCCCTGGCTTCTGGACTCTCATTCCTTCTCCCACCCCACCATCTTGCCCCCGGTCCCGACATCCTCAGCCGGGACTTCGATTGCCGTAGACCAGACTGTGACAGGTTGCTGTGGATCTGTCACAGTCTCAGCCTTCTCCTCCCCAGACACTTCACTCTCACTCAAACCTGTTGTTTGCTTAGCCTCCAATCAGTCTACCCCACCCCCTTCTTCCTGTCTTCTATATCCCAACTCCATTCTCCTGGCTCTGAGCTTTCCTCCTCTGATGCTGCCCTGGGTGGTTTCCTGTCCTCCCACCATTCTTCCTCATCTAGCCAGTCCCTGACACATGATGGCTATGTTCTGCCTCCATGGTTGAAGGCAGTAATGCTTTTGGTTACCAGTTGCTGAAAACCACAGGTGTGAAGAGTGCTGTTGTGCTCAGGCCTGCTTGCAGGTTTCCCACAGGCATCTGGTTGGTCACTGTGAGACGATGTCAGACTAGATGGGCCATTGTTCTGACACAGCCATGTTTGTACATAATACAGCCATGTTCTTACATGACACATCATGTTCTTACATGATGCTTTCATTGCACAAGCAAAGATAGGCAGCTGCCTTTGTCCAAGAAGACTACAGTCTAAACAGACAATGGGTAATATGCACAGCATTCCAGAAAATACAATATGGTGGCCTTCACAAGTAGCACAAGATCCAGCGCCACCTGATGAAGTCACCAGCTGTTTGTGTGTACATATGGCTACAGACTTGATGACAGAGCCAATGGGTTAACATACTGTATATATGACTGTTCTTGCTGCCAGTGCCAGAGAATTGAGCCCAATCAGTTCTGATTTACATTCCTCCCAAAACAAATGCTCGAATCCAGTGTGTGTGTGTGTGTGTGTGTGTGTGTGTGTGTGAAAATTGGGGATTGGTAAAAATGATTTGATACAGCCAGTAGCTCAGAAGAGCAGGCTATTTTATTAGCTGAAGATTTTTCTTCCAGAAAGAAGACATTTTTAATGTTTATATCATGGATGTGATTGCTAGAGACTTGAGGACAGTGCCAACGAGAGAACCCTTAGTTCATTGGTAGCCACTGGGTGCATTAAATAACATCTAATTAACTCTAAACCTGACAGACACATCCCAAAGAGTGTCTAAAGAACTGGGCTCCCAGATCCTTCTCTGCTGAGCTAGCTGGCCTTTTTGACACACGCATTCCCTTGCTTCTGAATGATTGTCTCGATTATTAACTCATTGCCCCTGTAGCTTTCTCTCTAGGGCTGGAAGGATGAAGATGAATTCCTTGCACAGGAAATTTCCCTTTCATGGAATGAAGCAACTTATGACCTGAAGAAGAACTGCAGAACCCTTCAAATTGCTTGAAGTATCTGTAAGTTAAACAAACATGTCTTTATTCCCATGAGACCTTCTGTGCCAGAAATATCGAGGTGACCTATTGTACTGTGCATGTTCCTACTTCACCACTCAAGGGATGGCCTTATCATTAGTTAGTTAGGTCCAAAGAGATGTCAATGGAGCAGAAAGTTTCAGGGGCATCCTGAGAAGAAAGTTGGGGCTAACTTCTGTCAGCAATTTATAATTAATTTGTGTGGGCAGATAGGGTTTGTGACCTCATTTGTTAAGTTTCTCATTATTTGTAATTTAGAGTTGTTCCTGAAATTCATCCTAAGGCAAATTCTCAAATCCATGCAGGCATGTCTTCCTTGGACAAACCAACCTGAGGACTATTGAGAGAAACTGGGAGCTTTTGGCTAGGGTGGGGTAGCTTCTCAAAGAGAATCCTCATATTGTAAGTAACTTTAATATCCAGGCGACCCTGTCACAAAAATCAGAACACATCCCTTTCAGAATAGATGCAAGGCTCAACTAGGCAGTTTGTTGCTTCTTGCTATTCCAGGCCTGGTAAAATGGATCAGGACAGCAGAATGGGGCTGGATCTATACTGATTGTAAAAACGCTTTAAAAAGAAACGTTATATAGCTCCCAATGCAATTTTACATTGACGATTTTACATTGCTCCACAGCGCCCTTTGGTGTCACATGTTTGTAATGCATTTATGACGTTTTAAATTGACCAGGATAGATGCACCTTGGATGCTGATATCCCTTAACCCTCATAGGCTACTTAACCCTCATGGCCCACCTGCCAATCACCTGACATCACCATGACATCAGGTGATGCATTTTCCTTTGCTTATCTGGGTTGCAGCGCTCATCTCGCTTTCAGGCCGAGGCAGCTGGCGTTTGTCCACAGACAGCTTTCTGGGTCATGTGGCCAGCATGACTAAACTGCTTCTGGTGCAAGCAAATACCGTTACGGAAACCAGAGCTCACGGAAACACCTTTTACCTTCCCGCCACAGCAGTACCTATTTATTTACTTGCGCTGGTGTGCTTTCAAACTGCTAGGCAGGCACTGGGACAGAACAATGGGAGTTCACCCCTTCGTGGAGATTCAAACCGCCAACCTTCTGATTGGCAAGTCCAAGAGGCTCAGTGGTTTAGACCCCAGCGCCACCCGCATCCCTGAGTGCACATAGGTCCAGGCAAGGTCTTGTACTGCGATTGTGCTCCCCACACATGCATTCACAATACAACTTTTGACTGTGTGCATATGGAATAGGCCTAGAGCCACAGGCTTTTAAACTTGGGGGTGGGTGGGGAGACACCCCGTTGAAAGGATGCCAGCATGCCGCTTGTTAGTTTCACAAAAAGGGGAGATGAATCTTGCCAGGCATTTTGTTGCTGTTGTTTTAATTAAGCAGTAGGTGAGGCTGCCCAATAACAACATTCCAGATGGATTTGAAATGCCCTTAATCTTTCCAGCAAAGTGTTGATCACAGTCCAAAGGGTGATGCAAGCCGAATCAGATGAGCATGTATATATCACTGCAGAGAGTGTCACACTGCAGAAAAGCAAAGCAAAGGCTCATAGAAGGAGACTGACTTCAGGATGCAATTTGGGAGATTAGAACAAGGAAAGATATAATCAACCAACCTACCAATTAGGACGGATTTATTGCCTTCTCTTATAAAGCCTATTATTATGGCAGAATATTGCTTCTGATATGATTTGACACTGGCATTTTAAAAATAAAAAAGCCATTGTGTAAACTTCTATCTCTAACTTGGGGCTAATTATTGCATGAAGGAAGTCATGTTTCTACTCACCCCCTAGACAGCCCCCCAAGACATGGGAAAGAGGTGATGCTTGGGGGGGGGCATAGATCAACAACAGAGTCCACATCTGTCATGCAGAAGTTCACAGGTTCAATCCTGGCCACTGCCAGTTAAAGGATTGCTGTACTGGGATAAAATGCTGCATGAGATCTTGGTAAGCGGCTGTCAGTACATTCAGTATAAGGCAGCTTCTTATGTTCATAGATCTGCGGATCTGCAGATCTTCAGCTCAGCTGACTGATTCCCAGCTTAGTTGGACTCAGCTCGCATTAAATCCCCAATCCCATCTGGGGATATGCCAGCATAATTTGCTCATCCCAACTCAGCCAGGGCGCAGCCAGCTGGAGATGGTGTAGACCAACATCTAGAGAGCTCCAGTTTGAGGAAGGCTGTCCCAGGACTATCTGGCTTGTACTGACCTTTTCATGCAAGTTCCACTGGTAGAAGGAGAATCAAAAACAGCCCCTCAACGGAATATTCTGCAATAAACTGGATTTTGTTTTTCACACTTATGAAAATAATTAAGGTCCCACCCCACCTCTCAATCCCACTAGAATAGTTAAAATTATATTGATTTCTAGCAACGTTGGGTCATAGACATTATTAACCTTAAAAAGATGTCCTTATTCCATTTCTATTACATAAGTAGGTAAATCAACTACAAACCTCAAAAAGGCAGCAGAACTATAAGGAAAATAGTACAATAAAAGAGAAAATTAAGCACTACAGTGGAAATGCAAATATTCAGGATCTTTTACCTCATGGGAAAAAGCACCACTAAGCTAAAATGTCTTGCAAATACAGTGGTACCTCTGGTTGCGAATGGGATCTGTTCCGGAGGCCCGTTCACAACATGAAAAGAGCGCAACCCACAGCGGCGCGTCTGCGCACGTGTGGGTTGTGATTCGTTGCTTCTGCGCATGCACGTGACGTCATTTTGTGCTTCTGCGCATGCACGAGTGGCGAAACCCGGAAGTAACCCTTTTCGGTACTTCTGGGTCGCCGTGGGACGTAACCTGAAAGAACGTAACATGAAGTGGACATAACATGAGGTATGACTGTAGTTCAAACTATATACCAAACATTGCGATTGATTGCAATCCCAAAGCAAGTGTTTTTAAAAGTTGAGCTGTGAGAGTGGAAGTTGACCAGGTCATGTAATGAACACCAGGAGAGGCCACCAGATATTTATCAGATGTACCAAGACCTTTATATCAACAAACATGCTACATTAAGCATTCCATCGGGGCTAGATGCCAACTCTTAAAAGTGAAGGGGAATAGAAAGTGCCAGTGTTGTTCAATTTCCAACACAGTGGCCACCAAGAAAAAGAAATGCTAAGTTCTTTATATACCACCTGGTTCATATTTGTTGAAGGGACTATTTCTTCAGATCTTATACATCCAGCACTGCATTGATTATGAAGGGAAGCAGTGATGCTGTGATAGTTTACATTCCTAAACATGGCCAACGACTGTCTCGCAACTATGCCTTGAGAGATAACATGACACCGCCTGAAGTAATTACACAAAGTGGTGATTAATTTAACTGTTAATTTACAGTTCAACATTGGTTTCAGATGAGCTGTACCACAGAGCAGCTTTAGATGAGGAACATGCCTGATTCTTATAATTGACTGTGACTAATGAAATCCAAATCTTGAAGAAGATACAGAAATAAATTCCATTATTGCCCACCAATTTGGAAAAAGAAAAGAAAAGAAACAGCAAAAAGATAACCAGATTATAAAGTAAAGCTTTAGAGAGACAGAAATACAATCGTATTTTAATGAAGAGGTGGGAGAATCAAAGTGTAGTTGTCTGTTATCCTAAGTATAATGGATTTTAATCCGTAGCAAGGTTTTAAGGCAAAGATGTAGGAAAGATATCCAGTAATAAGTCACTTGTTGCTTTTAATTAGTATCACTGGTAATTTAATGCTAACTATTACAGAAAATGCTCTGTTTGCACTGCTCATATTGCATTTGTTCCACAGATAGCTATTTTAATAGTGTTTGCTACATTTATATCCCATGTTTCTTCCAAGGAGCTCACGATGGCTTCGTTCCATCCATCCATCCATTTACTCACTCACTCACTCATTTATTCATGGTATTTATAAGTCACTTTTTAGGGTCAAGCATTCACAAAGCAAAATACATTTTAAAATGATGCAAGACACATATCAGATAGGGTTACAGTTACTGTGAGAAAGTAGGTTTGAATCACACACACTAGGAAAACTCTTAAGGAAAGGAAGCAGTGAAAAGTTCATCAAGGTTTTCAAGGCCAACTTTCAAACCTGCATTGATGGGGGCCAATTGGAAGTCGTACTGGAAGTGAACTCCATCACTGTTGGGCAACACTGAGAAGGCCCTGTCTCACACTAACCTAGCTGAGCATTACAGTGAGGTCACAAGCAGAACCTCCTGAAGCATGTCTCAATGGACATGGCAGTACATTGTACTTAAGGTGGCTGTGGATATGGTGCATGAAGAAAGGCTCTTGCATGTTGACAGTTCTGAATTCATGGGACTAAGGAGCCCTGTCTAGAATCCTTGGATCCAGAAGGAGGTTGTTCTTTTGATTTAGTGCAAAGTTCATAGAATCATAGAATCATAGAGTTGGAATAGACCACAAGGGCCATCGAGTCCAACCCCCTGCCAAGCAGGAAACACCATCAGAGCACTCCTGACATATGGTTGTCAAGCCTCTGCTTAAAGACCTCCAAAGTAGGAGACTCCACCACACTCCTTGGCAGCAAATTCCACTGTCGAACAGCTCTTACTGTCAGGAAGTTCTTCCTAATGTTTAGGTGGAATCTTCTTTCTTGTAGTTTGGATCCATTGCTCCGTGTCCGCTTCTCTGGAGCAGCAGAAAACAACCTTTCTCCCTCCTCTATGTGACATCCTTTTATATATTTGAACATGGCTATCATATCACCCCTTAACCTCCTCTTCTCCAGGCTAAACATGCCCAGCTCCCTTAGCCGTTCCTCATAAGGCATCGTTTCCAGGCCTTAAAGTTAATATTGGTGTGGTTTAAATGCCAAAGGTAAAGGGGCTGTGAAATCAAAAAGGCCTTCCTCTCAAGGAGGGGAGATGCAACAGTCTTAACTGTTGCCCAGAGTCATTAAGCAGTGGAAAAACCACAACATCTGTAAACTGAAAGTCCTTTTATAAATTGTGAATGCCTACAATTTATTTCATTTTTGCAGCTTCCCTTGGGATTGGTCCAGAAGCTGTAGATTGTGCAGAATGAGGAGTACCAGGACATATACATATTACACCTGTGTTGAGGAAACTGCACCACATCCCCATCAGCTACTACACCATGTCTAAGTTCTTGTTAATACACAAAGCCCTGAACAACTCAGGACCACGGTAGCTGAAAAGCTACCTGCTCCTCTGTAGACATGTAAGGAACCTGGGGAAATTCTACTCCTGGCACTACAGACACTCAGAGGGCATTTTATCCCATTGTCCTTGTATTATCCAATACCCTTCCTTCTGCCACACATGCCTTGCAAAGGCATATTCTCTCCCCCCCCCCCCCGACTTTCCTTGACCCATAATATTGGATCCTGTTGCACACATTTGAATCTTCTGAATTTCTGATCTGTTTTTATATGCTTTCGTGCTACTGCTGTATTTTCATCTTAATGATACTGTTTGTTTTCATATTGCACAACACACAGAGATTTTTAAAATATTAAGTGCTTTTTAAATAAAATAAATAAATGTTGAAAGATTTATAAACCACTCACATTATAAAATACCAGAGGAGGGAAGGGAGGTAAAAAATACACGCCAAAATAACACAGTTAAAATAACTGTGCAACACTAGAAGATGATTCGTGGACAATAATTTACAAATTCATTATGAAAAGGTTTGGTTAAATGAAAGGGTATTAAGCATGCATCTGAAATAACAGATTTTTGGAGATAAGTCAAGGGTGAATTATTCCACATTAAATGGGCCACAATTTCTGGGCATTTGCTTTAACACATACATTAGTTTTGATAGAATTTTTCTGCATAAAATGTAAACCAAGCAGCGTTCTTGCAGGGCTTTTCCCACACCCATTTGTATAGGGAAGAAAGGGGAGAAAAACTCATATTTACTCATACGGAACAAAGCTGAGGTAAATCTGAGCTTGAGTACCAAGCCCAGCTGCAATAGTTCTCATGCAAAGTACCTCCCAGCTGTCTTTGGATCTGATGCCAGAAGCCATCATGTTCATAAATCCATAGCAATAGCACATCATTGCAGGACCAGTGTCTTTTGGTTGGGGAGGGTGGGGGGAAATGAATCTTCCAGCTTTTGCTGTGACATTTATATGGCGGCATAAAACTTGAGACAACGTTCCATTTCAGAGGCTCGCAAACATTCCCAGAATGTGCCAGCCACATTTCAGTACCAAGAGTGCTGCACAAGCTTGCCTCCTGTCTCACTGACAATCAGGTGGAGACACTCCCCAGATTCCCCAGAACCTCTGTAGAAGCATTTGGTGAAAAATTAAAAGAAATGAGCTACGTTTCAGCTGCCTGTGTTTGATGGGAAATGGTCACCGCGCCAAGGAGGCTTATGTGTACAATAGGGGGTAGCCAACATGGTAGCCTCAAATGTTGTGGACTGCATTTCCCATCCTCTCTGATTATTGGTCAGGCTGATTGGACATGAGGGAAGTTGTAGTTCACAACAGTTGGAGGGCACTGAGATGGGCAGAAGATGGGGTCAACCTCCTGGAAACCCTTAGCCATGTCTGGGATTGGAAATGTCCAATCAGGAGGGAGAGAGTTTGGAAAAGGGTCGATTTTGACATTTTATCAGACAGAGAAAGCCTGGCTAGGAAAGTAGTTAGGAGGCTTAAGGGTTTCCTCTGGTAGGATAAATCTGGTAAACTCCTCAGATAGATGGAATGGTCCTGGGAAGTGGCTAGAGTTGTTTTACAGACAAGGGAAAATGGATAGCCATTCTAGGGAGCAATAGGTTTCATAGAAATAGTTTTGTTGAAAGGACTCATAAGTGCAATTCTTATTTAAGCCAGCAGCAGTGTTTTATGATCCAAAGTTGTTGTTGTTGTTGTTGTTGTTTAGTCGTGTCCGACTCTTCATGACCCCATGGACCAGAGCACGCCAGGCACTCCTGTCTTCCACTGCCTCCTGCAGTTTGGTCAAACTCATGTTGGTAGCTTCAAGAACACTGTCCAACCATCTCGTCCTCTGTCGTCCCCTTCTCCTTGTGCCCTCAATCTTTCCCAACATCAGGGTCTTTTCCAGGGAGTCTTCTTTTCTCATGAGGTGGCCAAAGTATTCTCAGCTTCAGGATCTGTCCTTCCAGTGAGCACTCAGGGCTGATTTCCTTAAGAATGGAGAGGTTTGATCTTCTTGCAGACCATGGGACTCTCAAGAGTCTCCTCCAGCACCATAATTGAAAAGCATCAATTCTTTAATAGTGAAACTGTTAAGCATTTAACAAACACTAAGTGTATACAGTTTGTTTTCCAACATATCTCAGCTTATACCCTTATCTAACAGAATGCCTGGTTTTAATAATTATTTTAACTATGTAATGTGTTTTACTCTGTTTTATGTACTTTGGTGTTTTTTTAATGGCTTTAGCTGCAGAAATAAATCATATTTGTATACTCGGAACTGGGAATAAGTTGCCTTCGGTAGCCCCAAAATCAAAATTCCTTGCTGTGGATTCATGACCTGGACCCTGCAGTCATCATACGAGGCCCTCCTTCACGTGCCTTCGCCATGAGAGGGCTGGAAGGTGGCAACATGAGAAAGGGCCTTTTCTGCAGTGGCTCTTTGCTTCTGGAATACTCTTCTCAGGGAGGCCTCCCTGGCGCCTTTGTTACATATATTTAGGCACCAGACGAAAACATTCCTCTTCTCCCAGGCCTTTGGCTAATAGCCCTGAGGTCACCGAGAGAGCTTCATGGCTGAAAGGGGATGCTTGTGAACTTCCTATATGCATCTGGTTGGCCACTGTGAAAATTAATTAAAATTGGTGCTTTTTTCTGGGGGGACACATGAGTACACATACCCCTAAACACTTTGTGAATCTTTGTACTTTTGTCCATTTACTGTATTTATTTTTCACGATTGGAACTATAAAATGGTGATTTTCTGGAGTCAAAATGGGAGTACCTCTAAACATTTTTTTAAGAAAAAAAAAGCACTGATTGAAATCAACAGCAAGCTAAAAGCATATGAAAAGCATTGTACAAATGCTAAGGATGAAGAGGAAGATGAGGAAGATAAAAGCATCCTGAATTGCCCCATAATGATCGCATCAAAGGTTTACATACCTGTACTTTATCCAACATCTCTCCTGCCTATACACCTGGGTTGTTGTCTTTTCAATGACATCATTGCACACGGTGGGGGTTTTTTATTTTTAAAAAGCGCATCTTTATTTATCTTTATCTGTAAGGAGAGCTTCTGTTCTATTAAAGTGTAAATTATTAATATTTTAGTACTGCGGTAATATGTTCCATTCCTTTTGAGATGTCAGTCCTTAAATATTTAAGCCGCCTCACATTTGCTGCAGGTTTGGTTTTATCACATATATAAAAAGCTTTTAATATATGAGTTTGTGATTTCGACTGACAAGAGATTTATTGTTTACCGTACTTGGGTTTTGGATGCAAAAGCATCCAAGCTCCAACTTTATAGCGTGGTTCTGTATGCTGGCTAGGATGAATAATAGGCCGTGGCAGAATCACAGGAGGTGAATGGATGAGGACTATACACACAATGAATACCAGCCATTGCAAGGCTAATGGAGCCAACAGAGCAGATGAGATACATCTGTGTATTTCCTTGGGCAATGCAAGAATCCACACATAAGCAAAGTAATTAAATCTGCTTTTGGGGGATGCTTCAGATGCTGTGGCACAAACAGAGCTTTTATGTCCCGCATTGACATCCAATAATAGTGTAACAAAGACCTCCAGCACTCACCATCTAAGCTTCAGAAATAGACAACCTAGTTCACAGAAAGTAACAGCAGATGAGTGGGCACGGCCATCTCTGGCTTCCACCGCTTCAGATTGCAGAGGGAGATTCACATGGTGGAATCCTTTCTCATGAAAAATTTTCAAAAGTCCTAGCCACTACAACACGAGCATATCAGGAAGAGATTCAATCAACTCCCTGGCATTTAGTTATCCATATTTGCGTCATCATTATCATCCTGCGCATATTGTCGAAAGTATCATATTAAATGCATTGTATTAGGGGAACAATGACAAACCTAGACAGCATCTTAAAAAGCAGAAACATCACCTTGCCAACAAAGGTCTGTATAGTTAAAGCTATGGTTTTCCCAGTAGTGATGTATGGAAGTGAGAGCTGGACCATAAAGAAGGCTGATCGCTGAAGAATTGATGCTTTTGAATTATGGTGCTGGAGGAGACTCTTGAGAGTCCCATGGACTGCAAGAAGATCAAACCTCTCCATTCTGAAGGAAATCAGCCCTGAGTGCTCACTGGAAGGACAGATCGTGAAGGTGAGGCTCCAATACTTTGGCCACCTCATGAGAAGAGAAGACTCCCTGGAAAAAACCCTGATGCTGGGAAAGATGGAGGGCACAAGGAGAAGGGGACGACAGAGGGCGAGTTGGCTGGATAGTGTTCTCGAAGCTACCAGCATGAGTTTGACCAAACTGCAGGAGGCAGTGAAAGACAGGAGGGCCTGGCGTGCTCTGGTCCATGGGGTCACGAAGTGTCGGACATGATTAAACAACAACACAACAACAACAAATTAGTGGAAAGCGCCTGCAAAAATGTGTTTATCGGTTGAAATGGCTTATGAAAATGTGACCATTATGGAGGAAAATACATTAAAATGCTGGTGAACTTTTATGTGCTGCGCTCTCTCTCTCTTTTCTAAGCACACTGATGCTGACATGTGGAAAAAAGAACTTTAGCCCAGGGGCATTCCAAGGGGGGGGGCGCAACAAAATGCCGACTCCCGATTGGTGGCCTCCCTGGGGCGTACGCCATCGCCGCCCCCCCAGACATGTGCCACGCCCCCGGAACAAGCACCGCTCTGAGTACCGGAGCAGGTTGCTTCACCTCTGCTTAAGCCTGGAAAAACTGAGAGTAACTGAAACATTTGTTCTGGTTATCTAAAATGATGGAGTACTTCCATATTGCTGAACTAACAGGGAGGATAAGAGGAGATATGGTACAAAAAGTGAATAAAGAGTGGGCTATCTTTAAGGAATACATCAAAATTTATGTGGAAAAAGTAGAATTTCTGACAGATATTGAGTGAATCCAGAAAACGATTAGACTGAAAGGAGAGTAAAGTTAAGATAGAAGAAGAGATTAAAGAAATAATGAAATGTGTTTAAGCTAGTTGGAAAAATAAAGTAGCGTAACAAGAATGGCTGAAAGTCAGGTCACTTGGTGGGTGTCTGTGTGGCGTAGGTGTGTAGGTATGTTGATATGTACAGTATTGGAAGGTATTATATAGAGTAATGTAAGTAAGTTTTATGTTATGAAAATAAGGTAGTATGTTATGTACGTGTATTGTGTAAATGTATATGTATGTGTTTTATATGTTAATAAATTTTATTTTTATTTTTGAAAAGAAACATTTCTTCATCCCTTCCTTTCACCTAAGTTTAGGAACACTGACCTTGCAAACATTGAATTTTGAGATGTTTTGAAATGTTGTTTCAGCTCTACGGGTACAATGTTATGTTCTGTGGGAGGATGTTCCAGGGGGCACTGGGTTTTTGCCAACCTCCTTCTCTATGGGAGAAGAGGGACGTCTGCCCAACCAGTTGCAGTACAGACCCTGGAATTAGTTGGGTCTGTTGCCATCAGAGGCACCTTAAAACTCATGATGCCTGGCTTTGGATTACACACCTTGCAAGTTCATACAATGCTTTTCTGGAAGTGTCTTGGCTTTTTCTGGACCAAGCGAGGGAGAACCAGGTGGAGACAGTTCTCTTCGCCCATCATCCTTCATTAGAGGAACCACATGGAATACAAGCTACATAAAAAGTATGGACGGGAGAATTGGTATATTTCCTGTGTTCACCCATCAACCCGTTTAATCCTGTTTCCATGTTAATCTCTGGTGGTGATGATTTACACACACACACACACACACACACACACACACACACACTTAAATGCATATTTTTAGCTGTATTTTTCACCAAAGTATGCATGAATTCCACTACCTTTATTGAGAACTGCAATAGAATATTCAGGAAGTGTGAAAGCTGGTGGCAAATAACAAAGTTATGATCTACATTTTGGTCTGGGATCAAGCCAGTTCCTTTCAGAATTCACAAATATCATTTCTTCAAGCATTATTAATTGCACCCTATGTGTTCCTTGCAAGAAACAGAGCTTTTCTCTTACTGTTTCCCTCCATCATCATAACTGGTATCTTCTTACATAATTTGTCTAATAACCCTATATTAGTAAATTTCGTCCATCTCTCAGAGCTATTCTGTGCATGCCTCTTCAGAAGCCAATGCCATCGACTTCAGTAGGATTTACTTCCAGGTAAGAATAGGAGTGCAGTTTAAGAAATCTAAAGCTCATTCCCTTGCAAATATACTGGTTTAGAGAGAATATAAACCATCACTGTCAAACTCCTTTTATTTATTTTTTCCTGGGTGGCTGGTCCTTGGTGGTTCAGTGACAATTCACTTTCCTTGATAAATGTCAACTGCTCAAACCACACTTGTTTCATTTCATTTTCTTTTATAGGTACTTCTATTCCCCGTGCCATAATCTGAATCAGTTTTGTTACCTGTGCTGTTATATTTCTTCTGCCAATTGTGGTTGTATCTCAAAAAAAAAAAAAAAAAGCATGTTTGGTTTTTATTACCAGAACCAGAAGGGAAAGAATTAAACAAATCGATGACACTTTGATGAAGAACGAAGCAATAATATTCTGTGGCTGTCATAATTTCTCAGTTCCTGGGAAACATTTGCTTTCGCACTTAAAGCAAATGCAAATAGGAAGAAACATAGGAAACTGGCTTATATTGAGTCACATAACTGATCCATCTAGCCCGGTATCGTGTAAATGTTGGCAGTGTTTGGGGGGATTTCAGACAGTGGATGTTTGCAACCCTACCTGGAGATGCCAGGGACTGAACCTGGGCCCAAGGCATGCAAAGTGGATGCTCTAAACACCTTCTGTTCTCCTTGCCTAAGAGTTTGAGAGCTGTAGAAGCAACAGCCATGTAAAGTGCTGTTGCAGCTGTTGACATCAAATAGGTCTGATGTGCAGAAGACCACAGGAATCTGAGTCAGATCAGTGATCTGCCTAGATTAGTACCATCTACATAGATTAGCAATGGCTTTCCAGGATTTCAGATAGGGGACATTCTCAGCTCTCATGCTTTTTTTGGGGGGGGGACCTAATTTTGTATACTATTACTAATAATATTTTATTATTTATACCCCTCCTATCTGGCTGGGCTTCCCCAGCCACTCTGGGCTGCTTCCAACAAAATATTAAAATACAGTAATGCATCAAACATTAAAAGCTTCCCTAAACAGGGCTGCCTTCAGATGTCTTCTAAAAGTCAGGTAGTTGTTTATTTCCTTGACATCTGGTGGGAGGGTGTTCCACAGGGCAGGTGCCACTACCGAGAAGGCCCTCTGCCTGGCTCCCTGTAACTTGGCTTCTCGCAGTGAGGGAACTGCCAGAAGGCCCTCGGCGCTGGACCTCAGTGTCCGGGTAGAACGATATTAGTTATAATAGTTATAAAAATAACTAGGAACATATTTGATGAGGGAGAAGTAAAATATCAGACCCTCCAAGTGTCCCTATTTTCCAGGGATGTCCCTGATTTAGAAAAGCCGTCCCGGTTTCTGGTTTGATCCCAGAATGTCCTGCTTTTCCTTAGGACGTCCCTGTTTTCATCAGAGAAATGTTGGAGGGTATGGAGTTATGCGACCCCTGAACCAAAGAGATAAGTAACTATACAACCTTTAGCAGACATCAAATATTTTTAATGTTTGATTGCTGTATTGGCCTGAATATAAGTGTGGCTTATATTCACGACCTTACGGTATGCAGTCCAGAGTGGCTGGGGCAACATAGTCAGGTGGACGGGACATTATTATTATTATTATTATTATTATTATTATTATTATTATTATTATTATTAAATGGGATGTTTCTATTTTCATCAGATAAATCTTAGAGCGTAAGAAATATCCTGAAATGATTAATGAAAGTTGTGGAAAATAAGCAGAGCAGTCAGGACAGAAAAACCTGAGCCAGTGTAAAATTGCTACAAGCAGCCGGAATGAAATCTAAAAGTTATGCTTTTCTAGGTGTTTCAGAGAAGAGAAGTCACAGCACAATAAGGCATTCGAGAAAAACTGCTTCTGTGGAAAAGAGATGAAGCAAAGATGGAGTCTAGAGAAGAAAAACATGAAGCTATTCTCAGCTCCTCAACATCCCACAACACTTTTCATGCTCACTGATTGGGTCCTTTAATTGCGTCTTTGCTCCTAACTAAAATTTGGTTCTGCATTCGTAAATGACAGAAAGTTCACCACACTGATTTTTACCGTGCAGAAACAGTAAAAACAATAATAATAAAAGTTTCCCTTTCTCTTGGGGCAATTAACAGAAACCGTTTCCTTTTGTGTTAGGGCAATTAATGTGCTCCTAAGCATTTATTAGCGTACACTCTGGGCTTAGAGCCATAGAAGTATTCAGAGTCTTCTTCACACTATGGTCCATTGTGGCACAATTTGGCCAAGGTATAGTCACCATAGCAACCACTACTTATGTGTCTTTCCCCTCATTTCAGGATCCATAGGTCCAGGCTGAGAAAAATCTCTCAGACAGGCTGTTTACAAGCCACAGTTGGAACCAAGCCATGCTATCTGGGGCTGATGGGAGCAGCATAATTTAGGAGGCCGTAGGTTTCCTCACTCTGGTTGTAAAAGAAGGAAATGGCACTGTGCAGGACTGAGAATCCTCTTTATCGGCCCAGCATTACAATGCACTTTACACTCATATCCTGCAGACATCAGAGAGAAATGCGTGTCCTCTATGCCTTCTTCAGAAAGGCCCTTGAAATTGCAGTAAAGAAATTACTTTGAGGATTTTAAACAAAACGGTGACTGTGCAGCCCTCCAGCCAGCAAAGGTATTTCTCCTTAAATCTAGCTATCACGCCACCTTCACATTTCACAGCATTTCAACTTATTTGATTCATGAATCTCCACACAAGTTACCAGTGCTGCTGCCTTGGAGTTTTTCTGGATAGGTAGCAAATGCTGCTAATAACTGATGGCCGGTTTGTGGCTTTCAACTGTGCCTTCTTTTTCCAGAGCAATGCGATTTTTTTTTATTTTTTTTTTAAAGCGCAGGTTGGTTTTGTTAATACCTACCATTATCTGGCCAGGAGTTGGAGACATGTAAATTGCCAAGTTTCTCCAGGTTGAATTTCAATCTGGTAACTTTGATAATGCTGCCACCGTGAGTTTTGAAGACATAAATGGTAAACTGTCAGATGCTGTCAGTGAGGACAATGAAAATTGGCAGATCTACCCAAGTATGAAGCATGACAAATTGTAGCAAAGCAAAAAGGAACACAGGGGTGTGCTTGACTCAGAAGTGAGCTGACATTTGCTAGAAAACCTATTGGGAATTCTCCAGACAGGCAGCAAGACATGTGTTAAGTGTTGCTGCTGTTCGAAAGATCAGCAGGTATTCACAGCATAATTATTTGCCTTTAATAGAGACTTTGAGGAATTATAAAATGACTCTGTTTTCATTAGTATATGGCAGCTTTCTATGTTCCTGAGTCAGACAATTGGTCCATCTATCTCCATATTGTCTACAATGACCGGCAGTGGAACTCCAGGATTTCAGGCAGTGAATCTCTCCCAGCCCTACCTGAAGATGTTGAGGATTGAACCTACATAGGACCTTCTGCATGCAAAGTAGACGCTCTACCAAAGTTAGAAATTTGTATTCTACTTCTAAATGTATTGCACTTTCTTCAAGGAATTAAGGTCAATGTACATACATGTTATGGGATGCGGGTGGCGCTGTGGGTTAAACCACAGAGCCTAGGACTTGCCGATCAGAAGGTCAGTGTTCAAATCCCCGCGATGGGGTGAGCTCCCATTGCTCAGTCCCTGCTCCTGCCAACCTAGCAGTTTGAAAGCACGTCAAAGTGCAAGTAGATAAATAGGTACCGCTCCGGCGGGAAGGTAAACGGCGTTTCCGTGCACTGCTCTGGTTCGCCAGAAGTGGCTTAGTCATGCTGGCCACATGACCCGGAAGCTGTACGCCGGCTCCCTCGGCCAATAAAGCGAGATGAGCGCTGCAACCCCAGAGTTGGCCACGACTGGACCTAATGGTCAGGGGTCCCTTTACATACATGCTCCTCTACCACCTTCCTGTGTTAACATTGCAACAGCCCAGTGAGGCAGATGATGATGATGATGAATTACATTTATATACCACCTTTATCTTCCAAGGAGCTCAAGTAGTGAACATCATTCTCCTCCTTTGCATTGCATCCTCACAACCACCCCGTAAGGTAGGTTAGGCTAAGAGATGGTGACTGGCCCAAGGTTCCAGTGAAATCTCATGAGAGATCACCAAAATCTCATCAAATCTTGTGAAGCTGGCACCACTTCTCCACCAGAGCTGGAAGTGGCAGTGCTGGAAGGGTTGCCCAATGTGGCTGCCTCAGCCCACCTCATTGGCAGGCTGGTCCTGCCTCCAGCCCTTATCTCAGGTGGTCTTTTTGCTACTGACAGTAGTCTCAGGATAGTTCCCAGCTGATGCAGCTACCTTGCAATATTTTCAACAACAAAAAATTTCAAATGCATTTTTTTTTTAAAAAAAAGAGACAATCATATATATTATGCACTTTGTTCCTTCCAGAAATGAACATTATCTTAATTTAATGTTCTGTTGTTGTTATTTAAAAAAAGAACCTCAATAAACATCGTTCTACCCGGACACTGAGGTCTAGCACCGAGGGCCTTCTGGCAGTTCCTTCACTGCGAGAAGTCAAGTTACAGGGAACCAGGCAGAGGGCCTTCTCGGTAGTGGCGCCTTCCCTGTGGAACACCCTCCCACCAGATGTCAAAGAGAACAACAACTACCAGGCTTTTAGAAGACATCTGAAGGCAGCCCTGTTTCGGGAAGCTTTTAATGTTTGATGTATTATAGTATTTTAATATTCTTTTGGAAGCCGCCCAGAGTGGCTGGGGAAGCCCAGCCAGATGGGCGGGGTATAAATAATAAATTATTATTATTATTATTATTATTATTATTATTATTATTATTATTATTGCCTATTTCACATGACTGGGCTAATATTAGAAAGACTAATGATGATGAAGAAACACAGAATGTTAAATAATTCTGTGGGAGCAATCCTCTGCACAGAAACTGATGTAAAGCAAGCCAGTGTAAGTTAAGTGATGTAAGCAACACCACACCTGATTCACGTTGAACAGCAGAACTCCGCCCAAACCCAGAACTGGGAAAAGAAACCTTTATTCTACAAGTTGTATGTCAGATGGCCAGGTCATAAGACTGAACTATGATTTTTTTAGGTGAGTCCCTCCCTCCCTGGTCCTGTCGCCAGCCCTACCCTTATCCCTTCAACTGATATTGTTTGATAGATATTGTGATAGATATTTTTAAAAAAATTGAACCCTGCTTGGTACCTCCTGGTGAAGAACGCATAGCAAATATATTTAATACATGATTAATAGATGTAATAAATTCTGCTGCAATGCAATGCAAAAAAAGAAGAAGAAGCAAATCTAATGCTGTGAACTATGCAGAGCGAATTATTGGTGTGTTGTGTTAATAGGGAGGTGGTACAATGAACTGAAGGATGCAAATTGTCTTAGCAAGAGCTAGATGTGGGTATTATTCCCGTCCCATTGTTTCAGAGTGCCACTGGTAGTGGGAAGAGGCATTGTTATTTTGATTAATCTCCCTCAGATACTAAAACGTCTGCCAAAGTTGTTGTTCTTGCTGTTTTGCTCGGGTGACATATGGCATGAAGCTTTTAACAATATGTGTACGCCCCATTCATGCTTGCGGGTTTGCTGTCCTCCATTATTCTTGCCCAGAGGAAGGAGCCTAACTGTATCATCCTGGACATTTTTTCTTCTGATTGCCTGAAATGTCTGCTGTTATGTGGCTGTAAATGCTTCTCAATGCATTAATTTGAGGCTCCTTTCTTGAGCACAGCCCTGCTCTTGCTCTCTTGAGACACACTTCAACTTGACCTCATGACTGTCTGCAGCCAATTAAGGCATAAACAGAGCAGATATATATTTCCCTGCACTTTTACTTGCTCCTTTGCAGTCCTGATTTTCAACCTGTTCATTGTTCAAGAAAAAAACACCCATTGTACTTTCCACACGAAACTTCCTGGTTGTGCGAGCAAACTCTTATCTTTGTACTTTCTCTCTACAGGAACGGAATAATCCATCTTATTCTGTCAGTCTTGAACGTGTTCATTCATAACTCTCCTGTATCCCCTTTTCTGCATGAACCTGTAATTTAAACAAAACCCAATCACACTAAAATATAATCATCATTATATTTATTTATACCTCAACTTTTTTCCTGACAGGGGCTCAAGTCGGCTTACTTCAGAACAGCTAAAAGCATGGGTAGAATAATATTTAAAAAACAATTAAACATTGTTAGAATTAAAACTATATATGCATACATTTTTAAAATCTATTTAAAACATACAGGTAATTAAAATAAAAACAGCACGGCACCAGTCCTTTCATTAAAAGCAGCCAGTTCCCAAAAGCCTGTTGGAACAAGAAAGTCTTCACCTGCCGGTGGAAGAACAACAAGGAAGGAGACTGTCTAGCATCTCTAGGAGGGAGTTCCAGAACCTGGGAGCAGCCACTGAAAAGGCCCTTTCCTGCATCCCCACCACATGTGCCTGTGAAGGTGGCAGGACCAAGGGAGAACCTCCCTTGGAAATCTCAAAACCTGGGCAAGTTCATATGGGGAAATGCAGTCTTTCAAATCGCTGGGACCTAAGCTGTATGTTATAACCACTACAGCTGTACCTTGGTTCACAAACGCCTTGTGAGTCGAACCATTTGACTCCTGAACACCACAAACCCAGAAGCGAGTGTTCCAGTTTGCAAATGTTCTTTGGAACTGAACATCCAATGAGGCTTCCGCTGCTTCTGATTGGTTGCAGGAGCTTCCTGCACCCAAATCAGAAGCCACGCCTTGGTTTCTGAACTTTTTGGAAGTCAAACGGACTTCCAGAACGGATTCCATTCGACTCCTGAGGTACCACTGTACTTTGAATTGTGCCTGGAAACAGACCGGCAGCCCATGGAGATGGTGTAGCAAGGGAGTCATCTGCTCCCTATGACAAACCTTAGTCAGCAATATAGTGGCTGCGTTTTTAACCAGTTGAAATTTCTGAGCACTTTTCAGAGGCAGCCGCATGTAAAGCTCATGTAAAGCTCAAACGGCCTTGGTCCAGTATATCTGAAGGAGCGTCTCCACCCCCATCGTTCTAACCGGACGCTGAAGTCCAGTGCCGAGGGCCTTCTGGCAGTTCCCTCACTGCGAGTAGCCAAGTTACAGGGAACCAGGCAGAGGGCCTTCTCGGTAGTGGCGCCTTCCCTGTGGAACACCCTCCCACCAGATGTCAAAGAGAACAACAACTACCAGGCTTTTAGAAGACATCTGAAGGCAGCCCTGTTTCGGGAAGCTTTTAATGTTCAATGTATTATAGTATTTTAATATTCTTTTGGAAGCCGCCCAGAGTGGCTGGGGAAGCCCAGCCAGATGGGCGGGGTATAAATAAATTGTTGTTGTTGTTGTTGTTGTTGTTGTTGTTGTTGTTGTTGTTGTTGTTGTTACGGGATGCGACTGCGGCCAAGTCAGACATCTCTAGGAATGGTTGCAGCTGTTGCATTAGCTTTAGCTGTGTGAATGCACTCCTGGCCACTGCAGAGATCCAGGCATTCATGCTCAGGGCTGAGTCCAGAAATGCACCCAGCCAGAGAATGCATACGAAAATGTGTATATTGAGGGAAGGTATGGGTAAAAATGCATGTATCAATGAAAATAACAAACAACAATGCATTAGATCCAGGGAGTAAAATTATTGGAGGAAAATGTGTACATTAGGCAAAGCCACATACCAAAATCTGTACAGTGGTACCTCGGGTTAAGTACTTAATTTGTTCCGGAGGTCTGTACTTAACCTGAAACTGTTCTTAACCTGAAGCACCACTTTAGCTAATGGGGCCTCCTGCTGCCACCGTGCCGCCGGAGCACGATTTCTGCTCTCATCCTGAAGCAAAATTCTTAACCTGAAGCACTATTTCTGGGTTAGCGGAGTCTGTAACCTGAAGCGTATGTAACCCGAGGTACCACTTTATTGGGGGAAATGCACATTCAAACGCTGAGGAATTTTCATGAGCTCATTAAAAAAATAAATACAAACTGGTGCAGAAACGTGAAGCGCAGTATTTAAGATTTTCAGAAACTGCCCTATGTGAACACTGCAAAACTAAGCAGGAGATTTATTTTCAAGAACGCTTCTTTTCAAGCCTACTTGGTCGCATTTCTTTCCTGGAGTTTTCACAGGAAAGCAGTTTCCCTGACAAAGATCTCCACAGGTGAAACTGCTGTGAAACAAATGACATTCACATGTAATAATCTCTTGGTGTTCTGCTGCCTGAGGTGGCTGCCTCAAACTGCCTCCTGGGCAGGCCAGCCCTGAGCTAATGGGTCACAGTCCCTGGGTCATGGTTCAGCCTCTTAGGGAAGCAATCCTGTGCACAAGAGGCTGTCGTAGAGAAAGCTGATGTAAATGAAGACAGCATGAAGTTACACGGGATCCAAACCAGAAGCTGGGATAGCTCAGTCAGTAGAGCATGAGACTCTTGATCTCAGGTTCGTGGGTTCAAGCCCCACATTGGGCAGAAGATTCCGGCATTACAGGGGGTTGGACTACATGACCTTTGTGGTCCCTTCAAACTCTATGATTCTGTGATTCAAACCCTGTTCCAGTAGCAGGGCTGTCACTGCTGCCCTACCTAACCCTGGCCAGTGGAGTAGGGAGGGGGGCACAGGAGCAGTTGCCCCAGACACAAAATCTGTTAGGGCTGCAAAATTTCAACACCCAGTGCTGCCTCAATACAGCTGTGCACTTCTGTCTCTGGGCTCCGTTGAAAACAGCTTCTCCATGCAAACTAGGAAGTGACTTCTCCAGCCAACAGATTGCTTCTTCTTTTCTTATATCTGCAGCTGGGATTTCCTGGGTGATGCAGAAGCCTTACACAGTTGAATGAGCATGCATACTCCATCCATTCCTCTCCCCCACCCCACCCCTCTGCACGGCCCCAGGGGGTGGCAACCCACGCTATGCCACTGACCTTGGCAGTCAAGTCTTTCAAACAGTGTTCTATACTGGATTGCAAGGCCATGTGACCTTACCATCTAGCCTAAGTCTCGCACTTTGGTCCTGCCCCCAGCACACACCCAGAATGCCCCTGGGGGGAGGTTTACACCAGGGTTGTCTCAGCTAGCTTCATCTCAGATAGCTGAGCCCTGGTCTGCTGGAATGAGTAAGTTACACTGGTATATCTTCAGCTGAGTCAGGGTTGGGGACTTCATGCTGGATGAGCCAGGAATAAGTCTGATGAGCCAGCAGTGGCGTAGCGTGGGTTGTCAGCACCCGGGGCAAGGCAAGTAATTTGCGCCCCCTAACCCGTGGATTTGCGCCCCCTAACCCGTGGATTTGCGCCCCCTAACCCTAACCCCCAGATGTTGCGCCCGGTGCGGCCGGCCCCCCCTGCACCCCCCACGCTACGCCACTGTGAGCCAGAGACCCACTGCATTCTAATATGTTCATCATGGTGGATCTTGTCATAGGGTTGAAATCCTATATAAACATACATGGGAATGAGTCCCCATTGAATTGGCTTGCTACTGAGCAGACATGTATAGGATCGCACTGCCAGGCACTTTGCCACATTAGTTCCAATTAAGAAAGTGATTCGCTTGCATTAGGTTCACAAATGTAATTGAATGTAATTTGAATGCATTCTTACTTTGATATTTGCAACTGACATAAGTAAAAACCTCTTCATTGTCTGTCAGTCCGGTCCTCCCGCCCCATTTGTGCATCTCAGGCACATCTTCCCTCAACATCCCAAGATATCTGCAGAGATGGAAGCTAAAACAATTTAAAAATTGTAGCCCTTCCACATTTTATACTGCACTTCAATCAGATTTAAGCCTCATCCTTTATTTTTATTTTGCTGCTGCTGTTGTTGCAGGAAAATAAAAGGAGATAACATGCAAGACAATTCTCTATATTATCATGAATGTACCTGCAAGTTGATTTTTATAGCTCTGCATTCAATAGATGTTATTTTCCTCTCTGGGAAGAGCGAGCGCTAACTTCTGAGGTGCCAGAAAGTGCTGCTTAAATTGTTTTAAGGTCAGTGAATGGAAACTTTCCATCTGCAAATTTTGCCCCAAATCTCCCGACAGTAATATTGCAACATCACAATGATATTCATTATTCAAGGTAGACACGGCAGGATGAACAAAAAGCAAGACGCGAAGGTATCTTTTGTATGATTCAAAAGCCAAATGTAGCTTTATTTCAGCTGCTGGAGCAGCGGGGGTTAGGGTGGGGATAAGCAGCTCTGCTGGAATCGGCATGTGAATACATTATGATGCACAAAGTCTATATCAGAGCAGGTGACAAATATTCTAAAGACGCCATTGATCCCCATGATTCCTATGAATGCAGACTAGCCAGAGAGACTTGAGGACAGGAGCAACATCTTCAAAAACATGAAAACAATGACCGCTCCCCACATCAAATGGGGGGGGCGCCTTTTGTGTGGTTGCGCTCAGCCCCCCAGATCCTAGTGCGGCTCCCAGTAGTACGGGCTGGCTTCACCCTCCCCAGGCTGGATACCTGGAGGTCTCTGTCTACCTCAGCCAATCGCCCTATCCTGCCTGGGGAGGCATTGCCAGGGGATCGGCCAGGTAGGGGGAGGGACCACCCTGCCCACACAACAGAAGGTGAATCTTACCTGTGAAGCATCAGTTGGCTCCAGAGCTTCTCCCGCCCTGCCCTCCCTCAGTTAAGCCTTCTTTTGCAGGTTAACCTCTTCTCCACAGGTACGCAGGCATGGCTACATCAAGGTTGCTGTTGAAGGGCCCGAAAGGAATTTTCCTGCATTGGCAGGTTTTGCCTTCCCCGTAGCAAAATGTCACAACTTTAGCAGTTTCAGGCCTTGGGCAGAATCCTTTAGTCTAGCTTCCTAAATGGGGGGGCATGAAGTGGTGACCCACGCCCCCCCTTGCAGCGGTGATCCCAGGGTTCCCCTTTAAAGGGATCTTGAGGGGAGGTGTTGGCCATACGCCGAGAAGTTGTCATTGCTCTCCCCTCCAACGGCAGCGAAACGGGGAGCGGGCTCTCTGCTTGAACGTATGTTCTCCAGAGCCAGCCCAATCCCCACACATTCTGGGTAACCCTGAAGTCTCCCAGATCCCCGGCTGGGGACTGGGAAGGATAAATGCCCAATGCCTGAGCCAAGGTCTCCCAACATCTGAAACTTAATAAAGTTGTGGCCAATTTTAATCCCATAGCACGTTGACTTGAGTCATTATTCCACTCAGGGGTCGCCTGGGGTTGGGAGGACTCTGCCTGTCATGCAAAAGAGCCTGATGGATCACTGTGGCCAACCAGATACTCAGTGGAAGGCTGCAAGCAAGACCTGAGTATCACAGCAGCCTCCCCACCTGCAATTTCAAGCAACTGGTATTCAGGTGCATACAGCCTCCGACAGTGGAGGTACAACACCACCACCTTGACTGGCAGCTACTGATAGCCTCATCCTCCATGAATTTGTCTAATTGTCTTTTAAAACCATCCAAGTTGGTAGAGATCATTGCCTCCTATGAGAGTGGATTCCTTGGTTTTTCATCCTCTACATCAGTGGTTCTCAAAGGGTGTGTGGAACCCACACTGGGGTGACAGGAGAAGATGGCAAGTGTGGTAGGAAGATTCAAGGATGAAGGAACGTCTCCACCCCCATCGTTCTGCCCGGACACTGAGGTCCAGCTCTGGGAGCCTTCTGGCGGTTCCCTCACTGCAAGAAGCGAAGTTACAGGGAACCAGGCAGAGGGCCTTCTTGGTAGGGGCGCCTGCACTGTCAGATGACCCTGCCATCAGATGTCAAGGAAATAAACAACTACCTGACTTTTAGAAGACATCTGAAGGCAGCCCTGTTTAGGGAAGTTTTTTAATGTTTGATGTTTTATTGTATTTTTAATCTTTTGTTGGAAGCTGTCCAGAGTGGCTGGGGAAACTCAGCCAGATGGGTGGGGTATAAATAATAAATTTTATCATCACCATCAAAGAAACATTTAAGCATTTCAGTGTAGTATAGTATAGTATAGTATAGTATAGTATAGTATAGTATAGTACCATAACATTTTTTGGGATTTACAGCCAGAAACAGTATCCACTTCAAGAGCACTGACTATTCTACAGTTCTCCATGACATATTGTAGTGAACAGAGATTTGCAGCTCTGAGTAATCTGAGAGCTCAGAAAAGAGAAAGGCTTCTTTGCGTTGATGAGAAGATAAGAGTCTGTTTGCCTCAAATTAGACTTAACATAAACGAGATTACCTGGCAAAAACAAGCTCACACCTCTCATTGAGTTTGTATACGTACTTAAGGTGCATATGTAATAGGCTTGCTTAGAGTTACATTTTGGGAATGATTAGTGTTCTTATGTGTCTGCATTGTTTTATAATTTCTGGATGTCCTATGATCATATAATAAAGTGGTTCTATGTTATAATCCAACTTATTTCTTATCAATAAAAAATGAGCAATTTTTTATTCTGAAAGTGTGGCCCAGAGAAAAAAGGTTGGGAACCACTGCCCTATATACTCAACCAGTCACTGTGTTCCGCAAGAGAGGGCAGTCTGCAGATAACTGTCCTATCAGGAGGTCCATTGTGAATGATCAGGAAGATTTATGGGATTTTCTCCCGAGTCTGAATCTTTCTTGCTATGAGAAAGCTCCAGTGTTCCAATGTGAGAGGAGTGGTCCAGCTGAATCATTATTTATATGGCCATTAATTAGTCTGCATTCTGTTTTCCTATGGCCTTTCCTTCTCACCGAGGCTCAAATGTTGTTGGCACACACATACCTGCCAAGCTCTTATGTCATATATCGACCAAGGAAAATGAGACTCCTTTGCTAAGGGCAAGTGGTTCAGAATACCCTGACAACCAGTCATGTCAGCATGTTCATAGTCATCATTAACTTCACAATGTTATAATAATGAAAGTTCTTTCTCCTGTTTTACACATTCAGAGATTCATAATACAATCATTAACTCTGTAGTCGGGAAGTCAAAACAGCTATTCCCCAATGAAGGAACTAAGATGTCAAGGAAGCATGGAGTGCCATAGTATTTACTTACATTTTTCAAAGTCACCACTTAGTCCATCAGCACTGTTAATTTAAGTTTAATTATGCTCAATTAAAACTTTCACAGCTGGCAGATCTTTGATAATGATAGTTCAAGTGTTAGAGGTAGGAATATCACTAAGTAGAAACTTGGTTGCAATCTACACATGTAGAGAAATTCATGCAACTAAATTCTGAATAATAACAGAGTTATACATACAGGGAAATCAGGTGGTACAAATTTCCATGATGTTTCCCCTGACTCGCAGTCAGACTTCATCATTGGTTTTGTTGTTTTAAGGTTGAGTGACATTGGATCAGGATGAGAACTCATTTGGTTGAGGTTAGAGAACTCTTAAGATGGTGACAACATGGGACTGTGCAAGATTACAGAAGAAGGGTAAACAACATGAGAATAACATATGCCATGTTGTACTTACTATCAGAGTATTGGCCAATTTTTTTGCTTGTGTAAGTATTGTAAAGCATACATTATCAATTACATATCTGGCACATAGCCCCTTTAAAAGAAATAGCTAAGACCCAGGAGGCCGGATTATGGAGAGTTGATTCATGCAGCAGTCACATGGCAGTTTGCGCCATCTCCCCAATGTTTCGCTAAGAAATCCACGTGCAACCCCATCAAAAAGCCACAGTCCCATAATGTGGAAGCTCTTGCAGTGTGAAAGGAACTTTAGAAAATGGGACAGACATTTCTGAGCACAATTCAAAGTATTGGTACTGACCTTTAAAGCCCTAAACGGCCTCGGTCCAGTATACCTGAAGGAGCGTCTCCACCCCCATCGTTCTACCCGGACACGGAGGTCCAGCGCTGAGGGCCTTCTGGCAGTTCCCTCACTGCAAGAAGCCACGTTACAGGGAACCAGGCAGAGGGCCTTCTCAATCGTGGCACCAGCCATGTGGAACGCCCTCCTACAAGATGTCAAAGAGAACAACTACCACCAGATTTTTAGAAGACATCTGAAGGCAGCCCTGTTTAGGGAAGCTTTTCATGTCTGATGCATTACTGTATTTTAATATTTTGTTGGAAGCCGCCCAGAGTGGCTGGGGAAGCCCAGCCAGATGGGCAGGGTAAAAATAAATTATTATTATTATTATTATTATTATTATTATTATTATTATTATTATTATTATTACAATCAGGTAAACTAACACAGTATTTCCTATGTCTGAATGTACCTTCAGAGGCGTGGCTCGACTGTATGAATTTAGCTTCTACTTTGTGCAAGTTCCCAGGCCTAATCAAGAATAAAGCTTAAGTTACCATTAACTCTGCTTGTAGTATATTTATATATAAGCAGCAGAAGAGAAGAGAAACATGACATGGCAGGCTCATTAAAAATATGCTGGATTTCAGATGCAGCACAAGCATGAGGTGGTTTAGCCAAGGAAGTCCCATATGATTTGATACACATTTCGGGTTTTACGAACTTCAGTGGTCAACTGCTGGAATGCCCCCAAACTGCTGGAACGGTCTGATTCCTGTGACAACTCTACCTTCATGACCGTTTGCCAAGCACGGTTGTGAGGATCCTTGTTTCAGTAGCTGACATCTGCCTGTTCTCACTTATCAAAAAAACCCCCAAAACAACCCAGCATTTCACTTAGCAATTAAGTGTAAGCTGTGAAATGCATAGCTTTGCAGTCCATGACCAGATGGCTGACTCTGCTAATTGTTACACTTAGTGACCAATTAGAAAAATGCCTTATGCACATTACTAAGTCACTAATAAATAATTAGTCGAGGACACTTTTAAGTTATGAGCAGAAATACTGTTAATATTGCTGGACCTCAGGTAGAAACCAATGTCTTCAGAGAAGACTTTTGCAAAGGATTGGAGGCTGGGTCCAGGTTACGGGCACGATAGCAATTTGAAACTCTGTGGCAGCGGTTGGCAAGGTCTTATCTCCTGCTGCACTAAGCAAGCTGCTGTTTGCTTTGGGAACTATTGTCACAGTGGCCAGGTTAACTCACAGTTGGATGCCGTAATGGTTATTGCCTGAAAATAGCACCGTTACCACCTGCCACTATTATTTGCACAGTGGGTATGCACAATGTTCCCCATTCCCAGTGATTGGCACACTCAGCCCAACGCCATTTTTTGGAATTAACATCTATCCACCTATGAACACTTGCTTTGACTTTCATTAATGTTGCTGGCCAAATTCGCATTGGCTTTAATAACAGGGCACTGTGGCACATATTAAAAAGGATTCGGCGCTGGAACAGAGGAAAGAAATGAAAAGAATTTGTGTGGGTGAGAGAAAATCTAATGATGTTTGTGCCTAGGACTTTGTAGGCACAGTACAAAGATTAAGAACCCACAAGCTTACACTCTATGATCATTGTTCTTTCAATTATGGTTATTAAGTTGGAGCCAGATTTACAAAGCAATCAAAAACCCCAATCTACTGGGCTCGAGAGGGTTTGGATATGGCAGAAATATCCCTCCAGCTGGGTCTTATCAGTTCTGCAGGTGGCAGGATGGGTTTGGTGTTTCTACTGCCTCAGAGGCCTTGGGAAATAGTCTCAAATAAAATTTGTAGGAGAGAGAAACAACAGTGACTTTACTGTGGGTGTCTGCTATAGAACGCCAAGCCAAACTAAAGACTTGGATGATGCCTTCCTAAAGCGGACCAACAAACATTCAAAAAGGAGAGCTACAGTAGTCATGGGAGACTTCAATTTCCCTGATATCTTTTGGAACTCAAACTCTGCCAGGAATGTAAGGTTCAAAAAATTCCTCCATTGACTCGCTGACAATTTCATTTCCTGGAAGGTGGAAGAAGCTACAATGGGGTCATCTGTCTTGGACCTGGTCCTCACCAACAGGGAGGAAATGATCAACAAAGTAGAAGTACTGGGAAACTTGGGAGGAAGTGATCATGATACAGAGGCAAGGGAAAGCTGTGTGTAGTCAGACATTCACTCTGGACTTTAAGATGGCCAATTTCAGAAAGCTTAAGATGCTACTGGGTAAGATCCCATGTTCAGAAATACTCAAAGAGAAGGGAGTCCAAGATGGATGGGACTTTCTGAAAGGTGAAACACTGAAGGTACAAATGCAGACAATTCCAACAGGAAGGAAAAGTGGGAGGCATCTAAAGAACCACTGTGGCTGCATAAGGAGCTTACAGATTTGAGATTTGAGAACTGCATGTATAAGAAAAGGAAGAAAGGGGAAATCACTGCTCTGTGAGTGAAGTGAAGCAATGGACCACAACTGCAAGAGAACATTAAAGAGGCAGCACATCACCTGCTTCTGTGGGAGCTGATAGCCTGATAAGAGCTCTACAAGCCAGAGTGGGTGATGTTCAAAAGCCCCATTTTGGGGGCAGGGAGCGGGGAAGGAGGGCTATACAAAGATCACTCTGGGACAGAGTGATCAAACTGGATTTAATCAAAAGAACAGCATCAAAAGCCTGCTTTCTGAATAGATCCTGTTCTCTCATAGGAAGTTTACGCTCATGATTTTCTGTTTTAACCAAAGACATTATCTTGTTCCCATTCTTCTCTCTCCTTACCCACCCCCGACATCCTTTTAGCCCCTCTAAACAGAGCATAAGGAATACAGATTAATTAAACATCAGACTGAATCTAGATTGTTGTATATGTCTCTCTCTCTCTCTCTCCCAGGACAGCAGCGTTAGGACAAAGAGAGAGAGAGAGAGAGAGGAAAATGCATTTATGCAGTTTATCATAATTTTATTCGGGGAAGGGAAATTATGCTTTTCTGGGAAAGCTGAAGTTGTAGCTTCTTTCCCTGAGCACAAAAGAACAAAAGCAAGTAGGTGCATTATAACTGTTATCTGCACACAGAGTTAGAGTTCCCTTTCCATTTGCTGGTGACTCTGCATATAAGTTACCTGTTAAATGCAAGGGGGGAAATGGGCAACACAACATCCAAGAACTGATGGAATGAAACAATGTGTATTGCAAAAGTGTGTTTACAGGTGAGTGAATCTGGCTGCCTACATCACCCCCAGATTTGAAGCACTATAATGTGGCTGCCTTCATCCTAAATGAATCTCTGGAAGCCCTGGGCAAAGAGATGAGGTTAAACCAGTGGTGCAGTGTGAGGAGGGCACAGGGGCAGTTGCCCCGGGCACAAAATTGTTAGAGGGTGCAAGATTCCAACACCCAGCGCTGCCTCAATACAGCTGTGGCTCTGTTGAAAATGCCTGCTCCACAAAAACCAGAAAGTGACCTCTCCAGACAATGGAACAACTCTTCTTTTCTTATCTCTGTGGCTGCAATCTCCTGGGCGACGCAGATACTGTTAGGCATCCCTACCACCCCACTCTCTGCAGAGCCCGAGATGCTGTGCCACCGAGTTGAAACTGAAAGGAGACAAGATGGAGATGATACAGGGTTTCCAAGCTGCCACAGGCAAGCTGTGCTCATATTCCAAGTTTGATTCCAAGCCCAGGGAGAAAACTGAAGAGGAATCGATTGCTACTCTATCCCCTCATATTGCTGTGTTTTTTAACAATTTGGAAGCAGCCAAATTCTTTGCTAGCAGCTCCAGCTGGAATAATGTGTCATTTGCTCTAACCCTGAATGTTGTTATAACTCCATGCATGCATGTTAAGCCTCTTGCAAGGTTATTGTCAGTTACCACATGGCTTTATTCAAAAAGGAAAAGCTTTTATATGGGCAGTTGCCCCAAGTTTTAATATCCTTGTGGTGCCTGCTAATCTGTTAGCCTGCAAATGTGGGCTGGATGTTCTTGATATATTAATTTTTCGCTTGGTTTTGATGTATGTTGGTTTTGGGGGGTTTGTTGTAAGTGGCATTGAGTTGTCCTAGCATGAAAAAGTGAAGCAGAAGCAGAAGCAGAAGCAGAAGCAGAAGCAGAAGCAGAAGCAGAAGAAGAAGAAGAAGAAGAAGAAGAAGAAGAAGAAGAAGAAATGTATGGAGGAGATGGGTTTAAATAACCCCTTTATCCATCATGGAGTACTTGGAGTCCATATGCTTTTTTATTTCGTAGATGTGGATTTTTCCCCTGTTGGGTCCTCTCTCTCTCTCCATAAGAGGGAATAACGACTCCATCTGCTCATGTGGAACCTGATGAATCCAAACAGTCATCATTCAAAACAAAAGACATTTCAGTGCTTCATGAATACGAAAGCTCAGCTCTCTACAACATTGGTGAACCCATCTGCTGGAATCCCAAATCATTATTTTCTCAGGCGTTCATTCCCACCTCCCTCGATAGGCCATTTCTTTCCCTGTTTTCAAAGCCAGACAGCTCAACATCTCAATTATGTTCTGAATGTGCTATCAAGTCAGTATTCAGGGCACTAGTTTCTGTTAGTGTGGTTTTCCAACTTGGCAGGTGTTCAAGTTTTCTTTACTACTGCATTTAGCATTGAGCATTGCCATGTTACAATATGCACCATTTATCAAAGTAACCTGTTTTCTTCCGATGCCAATCTCTTATCAGATGTAACATGCCCAATTTTTAAAATAAAAAACCCACCTCTTTTCTTCAGTAATAGCAATAGGCCTTATTTTGATTCTTACACATCATTCACCTAGTAACTGTTTTCACTCTTAATTTAATAGAAGATAAGGGCAAATTAAGCCTATAAAACTCTAAGAGCTTTAAATGAGGTTTGTGCACCTGGCCTTTAGTAAACATTTTCTCACCATTAAAGAAACATGCTAATATTATAGGGACATTCCAGGTTATTCAAAGTCACTTTCCTTGCAGAAAAGGATCGCATAGGCAATTCCTATTGTGCTAATTGTTTCCAGAAAAGCAAGACAAATATTCTTCATCCCTCCCACCCCTTTTTTAACACTAAAATGAAGAGTCCCCCTTGCTGTTAAAGGGAGGATTAGTAATAGCTTTCCATGTTCTAAAGTACCTGCAGCAAATCGTTAGCTCTATGTAGATCATCCCGCAGCGAATAGATAGTGAATGTAATCACCTAGGGAGCACAGAAAAATGAAGCAAAGAAACGAGTTCACAGAATGTCATCGGACAGAACAGAAGCACAAGGGAAAACTCAAAGGCCGAGTATCAAGTACCAGCTCCAGCATGCTGCCATTCTTGGTGTTTAAAACTATATACACGTGACATTAGCCACAATCCCTCTGTATCCTGCAGCTTCTTGAGAAACACTCCTGTTTGATCTGCTTTTCCTCAAAACAACTTCCATCCAATTAGAAAAAAGAAGCTGCGATTAGCTGAGGTGTGCACAGCGGTGGCAGAGATTGCACATGCACAGACAAGAAAACGTAGTAAAAACACCAGCAACGGGAAAACACTGGCTTGCGGGTGCTCCAATTGGAGAATGGCTTCTACCAAAGGCGGCATGGACTTTGAAGGTGCTCAAACTCAGGACGAAAGGGAGAAACGAGCTAAGAGGAAGGCACATTTGGCAAATTCTCACTGTGATCAACTCCTGCCTGGAAACCTATGTTTCCACTGTGGAAGGATGTGCAGATCCAGAACTGGCCTCCACAGTCACTTACGGACACCCCGTTAAGACCATATCCATGGAAGACAATCTTACTCAGCTATGAGTGATTGCCAGAGAAGAAGAGGAAGCTACGCAAACGACAACTCAGGAAATTGGAGTTCAGTGCAGGGAAGCAATCCTAATAATGCACATCACTTGAAAACATTCCCGCCCCCTCGCTGGTGCGTGTAGCAAGGTAAGAAAGTCGCTTGAAATACAGCAGGGGGGATGTACTTTCTGAATTTCAAACCGCTGATGTGTACACAGCCAAAGTTTCATGGTGCATCGATCCCCATAGGGAGGGAGGGAGTGGAGAGAATCTATGTTTTCCCCATGAAAGCATGATGAAAAACATGATGAAAACCCCCCAGCTCTTTACTACATATTATTCCTAAAATATGCAATTTTTTTTGCTATACAATCTTGATTAGCATTTACATTTTTGCAAGCCGCTTCCCCATGTGCAATGCATTTTTGTTTGTTACTTTACTAATATGTATTTTTAATGCATTCTTTCCCCTTATATGTGCATTTTAGGAACTGTGCTTTAAAAGGTAAATGAAATTTCTCCTTCACCCCTAAGCATAAATAAAACTAGACAAGACTAAAGGAGCAGAGGACAGACTCTTGCATAGCTGTCAACTTTTCCCTTTTCTTGCGAGGAATCCTATTCAGAATAAGGGAATTTCCCTTAAAAAAAGGGAAATGTTGACAGCTATGGACTCTTGCTATCTAGGTCCAGGGCAGCATGTGTGGTCATACAGCTGACTATAAGGAGAACTCCCGAAGGGCCACATGAACTCTCTCATCATCTCAGGATAACCCAAGTCAGTAGTCAAGTGTCTGGAATATTTTCAGGTAGCAACCAATTTCTGGGTAACCCAACCTGGCAAAGTCCTTCCACCAAGGACAATATCTGTCATATTCTTGCACCACTCAACTGGGCTATAGACAAACTGCTTGAGAAAGAGACATTTTTTCAAAAGTTATGGAAACTAAAGGGGATGGAAGACGCAGATGACACTTGTGACAGGGGTCCACAACCAAGGACTCATTGTGCATTGATATATAAAAATGGATGCAAGAGCAACTAGTCCAGGCTTCTTCAACCTCGGTCCTCCAGATGTTTTGAGACTACAGTTCCCATCATCCCTGACCACTGGTCCTGATAGCTAGGGATCATGGGAGTTGTAGGCCAAGAACATCTGGAGGGCTGAGGTTGAAGAAGCCTGAACTAGTCTATGGCTACACATAGGGTCCAGCACAACCACGGAACCAAAGAGGAGAGCAGGGCAAGCCCTACCACGCAACAAGATGGAGTAGGCCGCTTCAGGCAGTGAATATTTTTTCTTGGCAGAGGAGTAGAGATGGATAAAGGCAGAACTTGATATCTGAATGGTAAAATTAGATTTTAAAAGTGTTATCCTATAATGGGAGGGGGTGGCATTAGGTGGTCCGGTTCAGTTAGTAAAATGTTTTTTGGGAGTTGAACTAGAGCATCCTTCCCCAACCTGTCCCTTTCCAGATGTTTTAGGCCATATTTCTTATCATCCCTGATCATTGGCCATTCTGGCTGCAGCTGATGCAAGCTGGGTTCTAACAACATCTGGAAGATGCGACAGGTTAGAGAAGGCTGAGTTTCATTCTTGGATAAGGACTACGGAGTGCAGAATTACAACTAGGTGTCACATCCTAGAACATTAAGGACTGGCAAAGGTAAGGTCTCATAGATAAAGTTTGGCAGAATTCTGGATAGGGCTCTGGGCAGCAGCCACAAGGCTGAGTCAGCTACACTGATGTATAGCCAAAAGACAAAAGCATACAGGTTTATCTTCAGATAATCAATCCAGACAGTCAGGTTAAGGTAATTAAGGGCTCTTCTCACTTTACAATCTCCATACCATTTTGAGAGAGTTCTTTTTCTTCTTCCTCTTTTAGGAACAGCCAGTCAATTATGTGATGAACAGCAGGTGTATTTTGCATTAAGAGCTCTGTACCCAAGTTCAAACTTTAACTCAGAATTGGCTACATTAGTTCAAAAATGAAATCTAGGGAGCAGGGCTGAATTGAGAGCCAAAGAAGCCATTTTCCAGGGCAAAGAGAATTTGTAAGGAGAATTAAGAAAAATAAATATTCTACAAAAATTAATGTAAAATACCTTCAATTAGACTCACAGAACTGAGCTTCAACCACTGGAACTGCCAGGTTCAAAGGCGATATGTCACTAACTATTAGTTTCTGGGGAGCAAGAAGAGGAATGGTATATTGCAGGGTGAAGAATGTGCCCCTCGAGAATTCATTAGGCTTCAACACCCATCATCCCTGATTAGTGGACATGTTGGATGGCACTGTAGGAAGTTGGAGTTTGTCAACACTTGGAGGCCACAGGTTCTCCACTGTTAGTGTGTTGCCTTCATGCCCATACCCAGGGCCATCTTGTGGGCCCCTGTGGTAAACAGGATGCTGTTTTAGATCAGAAATATTCAATGTGATGTTCTCTAGATGTTGAACTACAACTCCCAGTATCCCTGAACATTGCCCATGCTGGCTGGGCTGATGGGAGTTGTAACCCAACAACATCTGGAGAGCATCACATTAGCTACGCCTAGTCTAGATGGCAAAGGTATTCTACCTATTTCCATCATAGCTGTGCATCATCTGCAACTTGTAAAACTTGTAAAATCAGGCCCTTTCAGTTAGTCTCAGCCAAGACGGTAAGCAAATGCCCAGTGACTTTTCATAAAAGTAGGAGAAGACACCAGGAAAATTCTATGGCCCATTTATATTCATCATTCTTTTCCCACCTGCTACTGCAGTAGCTACAGCCAGTGGCTGCCTGCAAGGCTCTCTCTGATGGATTGCAAAGGGGGGAGGATTTAAAGGTGCCCCTCTCTCGATTTCCCCTCCACCCTCTGTCAGAGCTTCAGGATGGGAGAACCTGTCTTCGTGCTGCTGTCTAATTGCCTAGAGAGTCTGCCAACTCATTTTCCAGCGCTATATATGATGGTGCTGGAGTTTTCTCAACTTCAGTTCAATGCACTGATAAGACTGAAACAACAATGATCGGAGCCAAAAGCTATCACTACGGCATTATTCCTAGCAAGGGACAGGCTCATTTAACACAGGGAATCCAGCGAGAGAAGCCAGCGTTGTTTTTGCTCCCATCTCCTCTCCCACTCTAAATTCAATGCAGAGCCAGTTCAGGAAGAACTTCTTAATTTTTCAGGAGTAAGCAAAAGAAGAGGCGTTGAATCACGGGCTGCATGGATGACCTCTATTTTGCACAACACTGACCAATGGCAGAGACTAGTCTGTTAGGGCAAATGGCTCCTCCTGCCTTCAAGCAACCCCCAACAGCTTACCTCCTTACTTAACAACAGTCCTAGGGGGTGGCACTCTTCCTCCTTAGTCTTGATGCTGATTTTGTAGAACCCAACCTGGAGAAGGGTGTGAACCAAAGGCAAATTAGTTGGCTCTGCCTGTCGTTGACTCCACCCCTGCCAGCCATTTGCTCTATTGTCATCCCTGCCAGTTCTACCAGCCCCCACTGCTGCCCAACCCTTTTTAGGTTTACTTACAAAAGTAACTCCATTATGTTCATTGAACCTACTCTTGTGTAAGTGTCTAATTGACTGCAGATTTAGGAACATGAAATCTTGTGGGTCTACTCCGTCTCCCAAAGAGATATTTCTCACTTATCCAATCCTCAACATATCAAGACAATGACAATTGGTAATAATAGTGACCATTAAAAAAGAATTCTCCCCAGTCCAGCCAAGGACTGTATGCATGTGAAAAGAGACAAAGGTATATAAAGAAACACTGTGAAAAATGCTTTTAAAAAAAATGTTTTGAAAAATGCATTGAATTTGCCATAGCTCAGCATCGCCATCTAGTGTCACATTTGTATACTGCACTTTACACCACACTTAAAACGTTTTATTTGCAGCTGTATAGCTGAATCCCATATGGTGTCTATACTGGAAAGGGAACTGAACATGTAAATGGGTGCTACATGCATATTTCTCCAGCTTGGGTCAGCAACCAGAATTGCATACATTTTTTAGCCCTTTTAAAAATGATGGAGTCATGCTCATAAGCTCATAAGGAGGGGAAGTCATTCCTCCCTGATCACAATCCCTTCAACCGTTAATCAGCGAGATTCCAACTGTGCAAAAAGGGCTGTGTGCACAGATCCCCAACTCTTTCATACATACTCTGTTGAACTAGATCCCATAATTATATGTTGAAAATATTGCCATATTTCCAACACATACTTACTGATTCTGGCCAGAGTGTACATAGAAGCAGCTCAGAAATTTCAGAAAAGCTACATCATCTGGTCCCTGGATGCAATGCCTTTGCAAATGCTGAGCTATGGACTACTTCCTATTCATTCGGTTCCATTATGTGCTAGTGAATAATTTTTGATCTTAGAGAATAGTATCTTCTTAATCTGACAGCATGTCCATCTAACGATTTGTGAGCTGAAACGAGCTATAGATAAATAGATAACCAATTTATTGATTGTTTAATCACACAGCTAAGTGGTGTATATAATAAAAGTATCATTAAAATGGTTATCATCTATAAAACTGTTTAAACACAAGTAAGCATAAGATAATTATCAATGAAACACAGATTAAATTAGTGAAATGTTTAAAACAAACATAGATGACTAACTTATATGTCTGTGTACACTGGTTGGGGGGATAAACTATTATTAGTATTTATTAACTTATATACCATATAGCAAGCTTGCCTGCCTAACGTCAATATGGAGGTGGCAATAGTGGGTGAGGCAAAAGCTGAAAGAAGATCCAAATATTGAAACCTGACAGAGAAAGCTAGTTATATGGCCTGGAACAGAAACGGATGAAGTGAATACAATACGTTTTTGCTGTTGCTGTTGCTGTTGCTTTCTGTTTGCAAACAAGACATAACTGATTTTGTCCCCTCACCCCCTACATTTTTGCATTGTGTTTCCTTTGCATTGAAACGAATGGAATGGAATAATGTGATAGCAATGCAACTTATGTAATGTATAATAATTTACATGATTAATTACATAAATTAGCTGCGTTATGTAATTTCACCACATCGGAAGCGACGGCAGAAGATGAACTGCAGCAAAACAGAGACAGCACTGCCTGCAACAAATATAGGGCAGAATGATTCCTTCTTACGTACCTAGAAGCATAGAGATGGAAGGGACCCAAGGGCCATCTAGTCCAACCCCCTGCAATGCCATTTACATATCTAATTTATATATTTCATTATCATATAAAGGTAAAGGCAAAGGTAAAGGGACCCCTGACCATTAGGTCCAGTCGTGACCGAATCTGGGGTTGCGGCGCTCATCTCACTTTATTGGCCGAGGGAGCCGGCATACAGCTTCCGGGTCATGTGGCCAGCATGACGAAGTTGCTTCTGGCGAACCAGAGCAGCGCACGGAAATGCCGTTTACCTTCCCGCCGGAGCGGTACCTATTTATCTACTTGCACTTTGATGTGCTTTCGAACTGCTAGGTTGGCAGGAGCAGGGACCGAGCAACAGGAGCTCACCCCGTGGCAGGGATTTGAACCTCCGACCTTCTGATCCGCAAGTCCTAGGCTCTGTGGTTTAACCCACAGTGTCACCCACGTCCTTATCATTATGATATATAAATGTAACAAATGGTAAACGAATAAATAAATTTCGACAGTCTTGTTTTTGACCCCTTTCCTACTGATCCCTGGCGTGGAATTCACCAAGCCAGCTGCCTCAGCCCCAATATCAGCCACTGCTAGTTAATGTTTTTAATGTCTATGTGAATTAAGAGCATCAACATGTATCTTGAATTTGGCACTCTCCAATCAGAGGCTGGCTGGGAGGGTTCTCAGGCCTCTCCCAGCAAATGCCTCCAAGTGCCTGTCGTTTCACGGCCAATCTATTCGCTGTGCCAATCCATTCCTTAGCACCGTTCCCTCGTAATGGCGCCTCAATTATAGCATTCCATCGGAGAGCAATGAGGCTGAATTAAGCCTGGGACGTCTGCCAGTGAAGTTACACCCCTTTGCACCAGGGCTGAATTTGAGCCTCCCCTGTGTCCCATTAGGTTTAAGTTCCAATTGTTATGTATCTTCTTTACGCTTCGTTTAAAAGGAGCGCTTCGAATGAAGGTCACCTGGATCTGTACCAGGTGGATGGGCCTGATAAGTAGAATACTCCCCCCCCCCCTCTTTTTTTATTCCTTAATAATGCAGCAGTGCCTGAAAATAAATCAGTACTTCTTCAAAGTTTTGGAATACATTACGTTATATAACACGGGTCATCTATGAGCAGATTAACACTAAACCTCTGAAGTACTTTTGCGGGGATGTAAGCACATCTGCACTGAGGCTCATGCTCTTTCATCTCATCTGTGTCAGACAAATTCTCACATGTACTGGTTCAGTGCGGTAGAAGAAAGCCAGTTGAGAGAGGAATCCTAAGTATCAGAAGTCACAGGAAATTATGCCAACTTATGCCAGCATCAAGCATGCCAGAACAAATCCCCATTCAATACTGCTGACTGAGACAGCCTAAGCCTGGCAGAGAGGGTAAAAAAACCCCACAAGTCTATAAAACAGAATTTGTCTTACACCACCCTTTTGGTAAGTGTAAGTTCTGCCGAGTCACCAGGGACTCATCTACGCAGCTGCAAATAAAACGTTTTAAATGTGTTGTAAAGTGCAACATGCAAATGTGACACTAGATGGCGAAAGTGAGCTATGCAAAATTCAACATATTTTTCAAAACGTTTTTTTAAAAAAGCATTTTCACAGCATTTTTCTTACATGTGTGTAGATTCCACCCAGGTCACACAACCAAGCTGAATAAAGTTAGACTACAGCATAATTTCCCACTGCCTGGTCCTGCCACTCCCCAGAAAAGCTCATTTTCCAGGGCTTATGCCTGCAGAAGTTCCACTCAGCTTGGCTCAGCTGTCTGGCCCCCAAGTCAGAATGGGGGGGGTCTCTAGAGGAGCTGTGTTTAGGAATTTATGTTGGTGTAACCTGGCTGAACCAGGAACCAGTGAGCTGAGCCAGAGATCCATCGCATCCTAATTCACTCATCCCTTTACAGGGAAGTTTTTAATTGTTGATGTTTTGGTGTGCTTTTAATATTTTGTTGGGAGCTGCCCAGAGTGATTGGGGCAACCTAGTTAGATGGGAAGCATTTGAATTATTATTATTATTATTATTATTATTATTATTATTATTATTATTATAGATCTAGGGTTAGGATTGTGCCCTAAGGAGCTACACCACGGGTGCAACAAGCCTGCTAAGAAATTGCCCAGCCTCCCTCCAACAAATAGTCATTTAGGGTGCAATCCATACTTGCCACCCTGTGCCCAGCCAAACTGAACAGGATTGAACACTCCAGTCACCAGCTCAAATATCCCAAGGAAGAGACATGGAAATGGAAGTTACTTTCAGAAGGCTGGGATGGGTGGGGCAGTTTAGAGAAGCTGACGGACAGAGTTCTTTGCAGCACTAGTCAAAAGCGTTTAAATTTTAAGATGGCTAATTAGGGATGCTGGAAGGCTGCATTACAGTGGTACCGGGTTAAGAACTTAATTCATTCCGGAGGTCCATTCTTAACCTGAAACTGTTCTTAACCCGGGGTACCACTTTAGCTAATGGGGCCTCCCACTGCCGCCGTGCCACCAGAGCACAATTTCTGTTCTCATCCTGGAGCAAAGTTCTTAACCCGAGGTACTATTTTGGGTTAGCGGAGTCTGTAACCTGAAGCGTCTGTAACCTGAAGTGTCTGTAACCCAAGGTACCACTGTATATAGATCAGTTATTCCATATCTAGAGGATATTATGCCTTCAAACACTTGGAATGCTTGTGCTTTTAGAAGAAACCTGGGATGTTAGAACTGATTATGCAAATATAGGACTATCTGCTGACAAGCCCTCTTGCTATAAAAAATATGTCTAGTCGCTCTTGGCACCAGAAGGCAACCATCAGATTTGAAAGCAGATTCCTTGGGACTTTGCACGAAACCCACTCTTCAAAGGACAAGGCAAGATAATAGAGCAATCTATTGATTTGATGCTTCCTTCAGCCTTCAGTCTCACATATGGAAAGCTCTCAGAGACCGTGGTTCTCTGCTTCGTTTCACACCTGCAGATTGCGATTCTCGAAAACCCGTTTCCTTGCACAAAATCACATATGTGAACCATAGGCAAGGAAGGGCAGGCTGTGAATCCACCCACCCTTTCTACTTCTTCTGAACAGCAAGCCAACATCCATTGTGTTTCCTGTCCCCTCCCTTCCTGATTTTCATTCAGCTGAAATGGTTCTCAAGCAAGCTTTTGTTTTGCCCAAAGCATCTCAGAACTCCTACTTCTTCTCTCCGACGGAAGTAGTTCCAATAAAAGAAAGTACCGTCGCTATGCTTTATGCATTACTCTCTGCAACAGAAGGCAGAGAAACGTATCTCCCCATATTCTTCAGAAGGCAATATGCTTGTTAGTGAGGGAAGAGAATATAAACCATTTTCGTAGATTTGCACTTCGCTGGCAGTGCTTAAGGTGCGATGAAGGTCATATGTGACAGGGTTTTAGTCATTCCTCTCTGCAGTTTGAGTTCTCATTATGAGACTTTCTCCCGTCACTTGCAAAACTGTGGCACTCTTCATAAATGCCAAAGGGAGTTCTCCCCCTTTAGAGCGATGAAAGGACACCGTGTTCTTCACCACTGCCCAATTCAGCATCGCATGAGCCATTGAAATGGGACATTTCCACTTTCTGAGCTCAAATCTCTTCTTTGTAATACAGTCATGGAGCATTACTCTGCTAACCTTTCCATTCTCCTCTGTAATGGATCATACAAAAAGCACCTTAAAATTGGCCACCGTTTGGCCAGTCCCTTTTGTAATTTGTTAAGAAAAATGAGGCAAAGGGATAAATGTTTAGTTGTAAGAATGTTTCCCATGAAGAGAACTGGAATTATAATCATAAAATTGTAGAATTGTAGTGTTGAGAGGAACTCCAAAGGTCATCTCGTCCAACCCTCTGCAAAGCATGTTCTCCTTCATGGAGAGCACGTGTTGCGGTGGGGGCTAACAAGACACCCCACTGTTGCTGGGCAGGTAAAGTTAGTTGGCCATCATTGTGATTCGGCTCCCCTTGTCGTTGGGGGGATTTTGATGTTGCCATTTTGTGATTGACAGTCAGAGGAGTTAAATTCCCTGTGTGCAGCGTTGAGCTTCCTCTTTTCACTGCGCGCATCGGATCACCCACCCACCCTCCCCATATTTAGGGTTGTTCGCATTGACCTTGCTATGCCTGTCATGGGGTCGTCTGCTCTTGGGGCAGGGGCCCGGTAGGAATTTTGTCCATTTGGCTGATTGGCTGGAGCCATTTGGTTTTTGCCTACTGCGTAGCAAATCGTCACAACTTGTAAGGTTGCGGTTAGGCATTGGTTTATTGAATTGGTTGTGGAGGGGCATGGATTGTCTGTGCCTCCCCCTCAAGTGCTGCTGCTGCAAGGGTTTTCCATTAAAGGAATCCAGGGGCTCACCATGCTTTTGTCCGAACCCCTGTCAAGGGTCTAGGGCCACGCAAGAGCCCCAGGGAGCATTTGGGGAGAGGTGAGGGCATGGTACCCAGCTCCATCGCTCTCCCCAAAATGTTTTCCCTTTTCTGACTTTCGCTGGCGTGCGAATGTCAGTCTGTCCCCGTGCAGGGTCAGATAGTCACAACCAATGCCTAAGCAACCACTCACAATTTTTGTATTTTAATAAAGTTGTGGCCAAAATTATGCCAAAAAACCTTAAACAAAAATTCCATGTGAATTGTGATTTTATTGGGGTGGCTTGGGGACCTCGTCACACAATGCAGGAATCTCAGCTAAATCATCCATGACAGATGCATCCAACCTCTACTTTAAAACCTTCCAAGGAAGGAGAGTCCACCAAGAGAGTCCGAAGGGAGTTTGTTCCACTGTCAAGCAGCTCTTATTGTTCTTCCTGAAGTTTTTGTCGGATTCCCCTTTCTTGTAACTTGAAGGCTTCCTCTGTCCTACGACACGAGCTGATTCCTACAGCAAAGCTAGAATCAATGTTGTATTTGCAAAGATGGGCCATTTTGCTGAACACCATATAGGTACAGCTGCAGACTGTATTTTTTAGTGTTTCATGTCCATTAGAGCTCAATTTCCCAATGGTGGTAATAATAGGATTTCTCACCTAGCTTTCATCGTAAGATTCCATGGTGGGTTAAAATAAGATTAAAATACAATATTAAAATCCATTAATCAGAAGAATGGGGTGGGTTCCTAAAATGCATGTCAAAGGACAAGGTTGTTGTTGTTGTTGTTGTTGTTGTTGTTGTTGTTGTTGTTGTTGCTGTTGTTGTTGTTGTTGTTGTTGTTGTTGTTGTTGTTGTTGTTGTTATTTTATTTGTACACCACCCATCTGTCTGGGTTTCCACAGCCACCCTGGGCGGCTCCCAACAGAATATTAAAAACACGATAAAACATCAAACATTTAAAACTTCCCTAAACAGGACTGCCTTCAGGTGTCTTCTAAAAGTCAGATAGTTATTTATTTCCTTGACATTTGATGGGAGGGCGTTCCACGGGGCGGGCGCAACTACCCAGAAGGCCCTCTGCCTGGTTCCCTGTAACCTCACTTCTCACAGTGAGGGAACCGCCAGAAGGCCCTTGGTCCTGGACCTCAGCGTCTGGGCTGAACATTGGTGGATGGGGCCAGACTGGTCTCCCCTTTTCTGTAATGTGGCCATCCAACTTCTACTTAAAAACCTCCAAGGAAGGAGAGTCCACCACCTCCCAAGGGAGTTCGTTCCACTGTCAAGCAGCTCTTATGGTTCTTCCTGATGCTTCGTCAGAATCTCCTTTCTGGTAACTTGAAGGCTTCCTCTGCCCTACGACACGAGCTGATTCATACAGCAAAGCTAGAATCAATGTTGTATTTGCTGAACACCATATAGGTACAGCTGCAGACTGTAATTTTTAGTGTTTCATGTCCATTAGAGCTCAATTTCCCAATGGTGGTAATAATAGGATTTCTCACCTAGCTTTCATCGTAAGATTCCATGGTGGGTTAAAGTAAGATTAAAATACAAGATTAAAAATCTGTTAAAACTGTTTATAATCAGAAGAATGGGGTGGGTTCCTAAAACAACTGTATTTGGGTGTCAAAGGGCAGGGTAAAGAAGTGTGTCTTCAGAATATGATGAGGCAGCAGGAGAGGAGACTGGAAAACCACATGGGAGGGAGAACGGAATGGTTTGATTAAGGAGGGCCTGGCTGGCAAATTGGAACAGTGAACAGGAGCACTCCATGCCACGTCCTTCTTGGAGCAGGTCCCACTTGAAATAATTTTGTTATACTTTTGCCCTAACTATGCCTACTTGGGTGTAAGCGTTATTGAAGTCAGTGAAGTTTATTCCCAGGCAAATGGATTTAGGATTGCAGTTTTAGTCTTTACGGTGCCAAAGGCCTCTTTGTTACTATAGCCGATGCAGAATAATTTTTGCTTTAGCAGAGAACAATGGGGAGGGGGAGCCCGCAGATGGAAATCAACTCAAGAGCCGCCATAAACAGCAGCCTGTAAAGGATAATAGTTCACTTTAAATTATATTCAAATCCTCAGTTTGTCCACAAGATGGCATTTTGTTTGCTTACAGTCCTGCCGCTCTCGACAATGTACTGCATATTGTTTGCTCAGGCGACATGACTATTTTACTAGAGCAACGGATACAATCCCAAGGAACAGTATTGCTTCAGATATTTTCACAACAGCTCTCATTTCCATCTGCCAACGCCGGTGCTACAAAGCTCTGTCACCCTTATTTTGTGGAAATGCAACACTCTGGCAAATAATCAGCCCGGTGGATGAGCTCTGCCAAATTGGTTTCCTAGGTTCCTGGTACCTCAAATTCAAAACACAGGAATTATTCCCAAATGGCTTGAAAAGAAGGCCTGGGGAAATGGAGGTTCCCACTCCATCTCTGAAATCATTGCTATGACTTTATAATGTCCCCTCTTGTAATAGGCTGAGAAATGTTCACCAATCACTGGGTGCTTAAAAACGTAAGAAAAGCTCTGCTGGTGAGCAGGCCTTGTTTCTTCTAAGAAAGCGTTTACTTCATATACTCCGTGTGATTTATTGCTGGCTGGCTCGCTGACATCAAGGCAGCTTACAACATGAAAAATACATGACTGTTGTTGTTCTTTAGTCGTTTAGTTGTGTCCAACTCTTCGTGACCCCATGGACCAAAGCACGCCAGGCGCTCCTGTCTTCCACTGCCTCCCGCAGTTTGGTCAAACTCATGCTGGTGGCTTCGAGAACACTGTCCAACCATCTCATCCTCTGTCGTCCCCTTCTCCTTGTGCCCTCCATATTTCCCAGCATCAGGGTCTTTTCCAGGGATCTTCTCTTCTCATGAGGTGGCCAAAGTATTGGAGCCTCAGCTTCATGATCTGTCCTTCCAGTGAGCACCTAGGGCTGATTTCCTTCAGAATGAAGAGGTTTTTTGCAGTCCATGGGACTCTCAAGTGTCTCCTCCAGCACCATAATTCAAAAGCATCAATTCTTCGGCGATCAGCCTTCTTAATGGTCCAGCTCTCACTTCCATACATCACTACTGGGAAAACCATAGCTTTAACTATACGGACCTTTGTCAGCAAGGTGATGTCTCTGCTTTTTAAGATGCTGTCTAGGTTTGTCATTGCTTTTCTCCCAAGAAGCAGGCATCTTTTAATTTCGTGACTGCTGTGACCATCTGCAGTCCTAAACAATAAATAAAATGTTAACAAAAAACAAAAAGCTGAACAATTTCCACATAAATCACAACAAGAACTGAAATAAAGATACAAAAAGACAACAGCAACAACCCTCCCATACCAACAAAACACCCCAAACAACATCCCAGACCAAGACTCTGTTCAGTAACCTCAGCTTATGTAGCTGGAGTCAGTCAGGTCCCTGCTCTTCCACGCCAGGTGGAAAAAGACCTACAAGGCAGGGAGCAGGTCTTCCAGGATTCACAGCCAAGATACAGAAGAAAGGTTAGGCTGTGTAAATGCTATTCCCAGCAATGGTTTAGTAGTGCTATATACTACTGCCTGGTTGGCTCTGACCCTCCACAGGGCCTTCTTAATGGTGGTTCCCAGGTGTGCCTGTCTCCATCATGATTAAATTTCAGGAGGAATTTGAAAACCTTCCTGTTTACACAGGCATTTGGTGGCTGGAGAATACTTTTTCCTGGCATCCTCGAGATAACTCGATGAACGCATGTTTCAAATTTGTAATAGTTTTTTTAGAATGCTTTAATCAGTTTTAGGATGTTTTTGCTTTGCTTTTGTCTTAAAATTGTATATCTGCTGCTCTGAGCTCCTTGGCGACAAAGGGTGGGATATAAATTCAATAAACAAATGCATACATCTTGGTAGTGGGAGTAATAAAGGTGGAATCCTGTACAGTCCTAAAACAAATACTGTGTGAGCCTCTGACCAGGCCACATGCTTATTTCTGAAACACTGAGCAATGTTATTTCAATGCTTGTGATAAAGAATTGAGTTTGGCTTTCCACAAATAGCCTGTTTGCAGAGGCCGAGTCTGCCTAGCATTAACCAACCGAGTCTCTGTGGTACAGCTGTTTTCCCTCTCCTAGTCTGGGCTAGATTAATCTACTCGGACATATCACTATATTGGAACATATGAGTAGCAGTGGATCAGCTTGGTGGAGTCACCTGTTTCCTGTTGTACAACGATGACATTTATGTTTCCTGCCATCTTTGCTCCTGCCCGATAAGCTGAAAACTGCTGCCGCTTATCAGGAAGGGAAAGTGTTATAAAACATACTCCAGCCTTCAATATCTACTCAGACAGTGTATCAGGATGCATGGCTTCTCATATCTGGGAGGTCATATCCATTAACTCCCACAGTATGGTTTTCAAACACATCACCTGGGAGTCTACAAGGAGGATTTGCACACACAAAAAGTTGCAGAGTTGCGACGGAAGATTTTGGACCCTGGTGGGTCTGCATGTAATGAATTAACCAATCATTTTCTTTTGTTTTTATTTCATTGATGGATCGTTTCCCATGGAACAGCCCGGAATGATTTACAATAAAACCACGAACAATAAAAACACAAATAAAAACAAATTCAGATCTAATACATGTACAGACCAGGATAAAAATACAGTGGTATCTCAGGTTACGTACTTAATTCGTTCCGGAGGTCTGTTCTTAACCTGAAACTGTTCTTAACCTGAAGTACCACTTTAGCTAATGGGGCCTCCTGCTGCTGCTGCGCCGCCACTGCATGATTTCTGTTCTCATCCTGAAGCAAAGTTCTTAACCCAAGGTACTATTTCTGGGTTAGCGGAGTCTGTAACCTGAAGCGTGTGTAACCTGGAGCGTATGTAACCCGAGGTACCACTGTAGTTATGAGCTTTTTTTCAGGAGTAGACTGAATGTATGGGAGCCGCTTTTAATTGTAGGCTAGTATCCTGGTGAGCCGATAGCCTGGGTGATAGGCCATTAAGGGGAACAAAGGAAGGGCTCTGTGCAAGATGGCAAATGGGTGGGGCTTCCTCCCTCAACTGGCGGGTAGTTAGAAAGACAAATGAAGAATTGAGAGGAGTTGAATACAGCCGTACCTTGTTTTGTGGCCGGGATCCATTCCAGAGCCCCAACCACTGGCTGAAAAGGACGCAGGGCAAAGTGCCACATCTACACATGCACATGGAACGGTTTGCGCTTCTGTGCATGCATGAGCTACAATCCCAGAAGTAACCCATTCTGGTATTTCCGGGTTTGCTGCGGACGTTCGCCAGAATGGACGCTAGATGAGGCGGACATTCGCGGAGGTATTACTGTAATGAGAGCCAGAAGCTAGAAGAAAATCTGTAGACTGGGAAGCCAGAGAGGGTCAGAGCAATAGTTGATTTCTGTTTGAATCCAAGGCTGCAGCTATGAGGGAAATAAGGCCCTCTAGAGGCGTTAATTCTGCGAGCCCCTCCATCGTTGGATCAGGTTGCATACATGTGTAAATAAATCATATATCATAAAGACATGACAGTCTCCTCTGTGCCTCATTCCTGAAGAACTCTGGTTAAACAACAGGAACCCCTGGAATCTAGCACCTCTCAGAGATTGGGGGGGGGGGATTGCCACAACATGTACAAAAGGCTTGTTGAAGATAGGAAGGTCTTTGAGAGGTGCTGTTAAGAAGTTCTTTGAGATGGCTCTTATCTGATATTCAACGACAGAGAGTTCCAATGGATAGGTGTGGCCTCACTTAAAGGCCCGATTCCTACAATGTGCATATCTAAATTGATTATTTATTAGTTTAACTATTTCATAGATTTGTACAGTTGGAAGGAATACCAAGGGTCTTCTAGCCCAACACTCTGCAATGCAGGAAGCACAGCTAAAGATTCCTTCCCTGATGGATGGCCATCCCACCTCTGTTTAGAAACATCAAGTGAAGGAGAGTCCAACACTTTCCAAGATGGAGTCATGTACATGTCTACTTGGACATTAGCCCCATTGAGTTCAATGGTACATAGTCCCAGGCTGGTGTATATAGACCCTCCAAGTGCCCCAGGATTTACGGAAGTCATCCTGGTTTCTGATTTGATCCTGGAATGTCCCGCTTTTCCTTAGGACGTCCCTATTTTCTTCAGAGAAATGTTGGGAGGGTATGTTTTTCGTTTGGAAAAATGTTGGAGGGTATGGTCTGTCTAGAAGTGCAGCCTAAATATTGTGGGAGGAGATGAGGATGGGATATTGGTTGTTGATGTTCTCATTTTTATGATGCATTTTATGTTTTTTATCTTGTATTTTTATGTTGTGAACCACTCTGAGATCCATGAGTGACAGGTACTATACCAATTTCACTAATAAATAAATGTTATTTTTAGGCTGTAGTGAGATATCCACTTACCAGGGAGTAAGACTAATTAGATTCAATGGAACATTTTTTCTAAGCAGACATGTACAGGATTTCACAGTTAATATTTAATACATTAACATTACTTTCTACAGTGTAATGATATGTTCTGCATGGATTTTTTTGTTGATGATTTCTTTGAAACAGTATTCTATCATTTTAATTCATTATTATTATTATTATTATTATTATTATTATTATTATTATTATGGTGCGTGGGCAGTAAGAATAAACTCTGACCATGTGCCACTCAAAGCTAAGCATTTTTATATCCCACAGATCTCAATGGGACAGCTGAACCAAGTACCTTGATCTCTTCAAGCGGAATTTATGGCATAGAAAAAGTGCTTTGTTGCAGTGCCATAGCGTGGGTTGCCTGTGCCTGAGGCCACTCTGATATGGGTGGGAGGAAGTGAGGAAAACAGACTGAGTACGCATGCACATTCAACTGCCTAACAGCGTCTATGTCACTCAGGAGATCACTCTCAACACAAATCTCTGTTCGTTAGGGACTGGATAACTTCAAGGGAAGTGTGTGTTTTTTAAAAGGGGAGGGTAGAAGAGGGATGGCCAACATGTGACCCTCTTAATGTTGCTGGACTCCAACCCTGACCATCAGTCATGCTGTCCTGGGCAGATTGGATTTGGAGTCCAACAGCATCTGAAAGACATTGAATCAGAGAGGGACTGGAAACCAAGTAACCTAAAATGAGTTCCGATCCAAGCATCATCTGCACTCCTGCACATGGGAGACGCCCCATTGACATTCCATCCCTAGCTTATTCCTGCAGAAATTGTGGAGAAACCATGGCAACAGGAAGCCCCATGGAGACCTTTGATGAGTGGCTCACGGTGAATGGCTTGATATGAGAATCAAAAACAAAACAAAAGTCCATGCTCCACACACACACACACACACACACACACACACACACGGAGCTAGTTTGTCACTGGTATCTTCAGACTTGACTAAAGAAAGGAGGCAATTAAATCTAGGACAAAGCAAGACATGAAATGCAGAATCTGGAGGACAAAGAGAAGGCTCCACTCATTTATCATTTGTGACAACATGCTGAGAGAAACTGTGGGTGCCGCACTGACAATCTGCGCACACAAAAAATGCCCTGGGGAAAACAGGAGAGCAGAACTTAGGACATATTAACACATGATGGCCAAATGCTAGATAGCAGACAGGTACCCTTGGTTTGTTGCCAATGAGATGGTTAGTCTGCATGGCCTAGAACTCCTTATCACTGTGGAGGGATGTCTCATAGAATCATAGAGTTGGAAGAGACCTTAAGGATCATCTAATCAGCTGTCCTTTATGGGGATTGAACCTGCAACCTTGGCATTGTCAGCCCCACACTCTAGCAAACTGAGCTATTCAAGGATGCATCTCTTCAGACTGCAGTGAAGGCTCACCTGGTTGAATCCAATATACAAATTCTTGACATGTGTGCTCTCTCTCTCCAAAAGTGGTGGTACAAGTTTACAACCCCAATAAGATGTAAAGGTAAAGGACCCCCAGATGGTTAAGTCCAGTCAAAGGCGACTATGGGGTTGCAGCGCTCATCTCGCTTTTAGGCTGAGGGAGCCAGTGTTTTTCCACAGACAGCTTTCTGGGTCATGTGGCCAGCATGACTAAACCTCTTCTGGCACAACAGAGCACTGTGACGGAAACCAGAGCGCACGGAAACGGCATTTACCTTCCCGCCGCAGCGGTACCTATTTATCTACATCTACATGCACTGGTGTGCTTTCGAATTGCTAGGTTGGCAGGAGCTGAGACAGAGCTACAGGAGTTCTCCCCGTCATGGGGATTCGAACCACCGACCTTCCGATCAGCAAGCCCAAGAGGCTCAGTGGTTTAGACCACAGCACCACCCGCATCCCTGCTCCCAAAAAGAACAAGGTATTAGAGGTAACAATTGACTGTTAGAGATGCAGGATATGTCAGTGTTACTTTAGCGACTTTACCCAACAAAAGTGATGGTTCCATATCAGCTAAGTTTTTGTGGCACTTGATCTGCTAAGCCTATTGTGTATTACATAGGTGTTTTACAGAACTCTCCAAATATTTTGCTGGCCTTGATAGCTAAGCCTATTGATTGATTGATTGATTGATTGATTGATTGATTGCAGCTTTTTTCCTACAAAGGTGAACTCGTAGCAACTCACAAAAGCAAACATTAAAAGCAAATTTAAAATATAAGAATAACAACATAAAATGCTTACCAATCGTATATATAAAAGAGCAAATCCAATATTGTGGTTACCCAAGCTCTCCCTTCTCTCAAGGAAGCCATCCTGCATCAGCTTCTTGTGCATAGGTTTGCTCTTTGGGGAAAACTCTGCATAACAATGCACGTTGGTGAAAATAATATCAGAAGATGCATTGTATTAGGGGAAATTGCTTACTAAAAAGTTCATGTATTAGGGAAAGTTACCTAAATGAGTATATTAGGAGAGATTCACATTAAAACAAATTACAATTTTCAGAAAGACCAACTGGTGTGGGGAAATGAAGAAATGAGTATAAAGTTGGAAAAACGAGAAACTGAAATCTACCAAAATTGATAAATTCACACAGGCTTAAGTACGTTCAGTTTAATGCACATTGTCCTCCTTGTGATTGAGAACCCTACACCCTTCAACCAATACAAGTCCAGAATGCCTGAAGATGACTCGGGTGACCTTGAATTCAAGCACTGATAGATAATAGGCGCATCCCCCCCCCCCCATCACAAAGAAAAAGTAGCAGGCACAGGTAGTCATCTGTTGTCCATTGATGCCTTAGGAACTGAATTAGTTCCAAAGATTTTGTGCCTATTTACCACTGTGTATTGTCTGCAAAAATGAGGCATAAACCATCAAAGCCTTTCTTTTACATTAATTTGCATTCCAAGTGACAGTTTGTATGCCAAGTTTCAACATGATGTAGATTAAGAGGTCTGAGTTATGAACTCGTGCCCAAGAAGGTTTACAATGGAAGCGGCAATGAATCCTTAATTATAACATCATAAAGACAATAATGTAAACACAAGATGTTGCAATGGGAAGTAACAGATATATTTGGCATGGCCTTTAACTTATGGTTTGCTGCAATTTTACCATCTCTATCGGAGAGTGCCTTTTCTATTTATTTACTGTAATTTTTTAAATCTTTGACAGTTATTTTCCAACTGCAAATGCAGTTAGGGAAAGTACACATTATTCCACCAATCAAAGAAGGCCTAAAAGATGAACAATTTCAAATTACCTGGGTCCCAGGTCATCATCATCATCATCATTTATTATTTATACCTCGCCCATCTGGCTGGGTTTTCACAGCCACTCATGATCAGATATCAGTGTGAGAGGGTGAATCACAAACTGAAATACATAGTGTATACATTTATTTGGTTGTTCAGGGCAAGCCCTATCACTGATCAGAGTGAGGCAGCCACCTCAGTAGCAGATGTGTGGGAAATGGTGGTGAAGTTTTAGAGTTATACATGCAAGCCTGCTCTGGACCCCATAAGTAGCCCTCAGGTATAGTGGAAAATTTCCACTGCTAGCTATTTAGGAGAAAGACTGCCATCAGTTTGAAGTGACAACTGGGTTTTTTCCCCCACCCTAGCCCTAACCTAACCCATAGGAGCCAACATCTGGGGTACATAGGGACTTCAGTCCCCCAATAATTTGAGGGGGCCTGGCCCTCCAAAGTTGATGGGCATTGTCATTCAAATGATGTGCCTCATGTGGTCGATTATACAGGGTGGGACTTACTTGCCCCACCAATATTTTGTTCAAGTTGGCACTCCTGCCCTAACCCTTATAGCCTTCAACTTCCAAACTTCCTTTCTTTTTAACATTTATCCCCAGTAGAGTTGTTTTGTTTTGTGCATTGTAAGTAGAAAACCACAGGTATTGGTTGCACCTATGTGAGTGGTTAAATGACAGAAAGTGTGCTGGACTATAAAGGAAATGGTCTCTGACCCATTTAGGACCTGATCAAAACCAGCTTTTGCTTTGTTCTAGGTCTAGTGGTCCTCCAGATGTTGTTGGACTCCAACTTCCAAGAGCCTGAGCCAACATTACCAACCATAGGGAATGATGGGAGTTGTAGTACAATGATGTGCACAGGCTAAACATCTGTTCCAATCTGTGGCTCTGGTGGCTTTCCACACAGCATGCTTTTACAGTGCATATAGCACTGTGTTCCCAGCATCAGGCCAGGCTACTCATGAAAGGAGCTTAGCTGCAGGTGGGCAAGTCAGCCAGTAAGAAATTGCTGCAGCCCTTCTGTGGACTTGTTTAGAAGTCTAGGTTAAGGCTATGGCAGGAGAAGCCATCCCAGGAGGTAGATCTGTATTCTGCTAAGAGTGAAAATTCTATGAAATTGTCTCACTGTCATCTCAGCCTATTAATAAGGAAGTGAGTTCATGCTGCTCGATTCTCATCTCCAAGTCATTTCTATGCATTTTTTACATTTAACCTAATCACATCCCCGAGAAGCTGATCGCCTAGTACTATTGCGGAGCATCATTGAAAGCCAAATTATTATCCACTGCTGTACCGTCTATCATTTTCCAGAGACCATAAACACATAAGACATAATCTCTACGAAGAGTTAAAAGGGCACTGGGAAAACTTGGCAAATGGAGCTCAGTTTTAACAGTCCCCATAAAATAACATCTGCCGCTTGTTTTCATTCTGAATGGGCTTTTTTAGATTACTGCAGGGGACACCACTGTTCATATCTGGTGCAATTCATCTAAATATTTAATAATATTTTTGTGCACATATATATGCTATATACGAAGGGGTGTGCAACTACCATAAGATTTCATTTGGATCCTGATTCAGTACTTTGGAAAGCATACTGCTGCCCAATTTTATGCAGGGTCAAACTGTGAAAACAGCTGTAGCTGATTTTTTTTTATTTATTTTTTTGCCTTTGACAGAAGTGGATGAAATTTGCAGGCAAACTAACCTCTCCCAAGTTGATAAAGTCTGCCAAACTACAGACAGCTAGGTCCAGGCGCTTTTCTTCCAGGTACCTTTAAAGTTTGTTTTTGAAAGAAAAAGAAAGAAATGCCTATAGCTTTGGAATAGGGTGGCATTTGATTAATTTTTTAAGCATGAATCCTGCCAAATCATAGGGAGGAATGGTTTACCTGCAAGGCTTGCTGATATAGTTTTGGGGTAGGTAAAACAGAAATCATGCTGACCTAGCATTTGTGAGCAATTGGGGGTTGGACTCGATGGCCCTTGTGGTCTCTTCCAACTCTATGATTCTATGAATTGGCTTTTCAGATGTGAGATAGGTGTTCCTGGGTAAGAAACCTAGAAAACCACAGACAGATAGGTCCAGGGCTTTCATGCTAAGCATTTTTAAAGTTGAATTGAGGTCTGGAAGACCTGGCAGTGATTTGCAATCTTGGTAAAATAGTCTAGGCTGCATCACCAGATATATGGTGTCCCAAGCAAGGGAAATAATAGCCCCACTCTAATCTGCCTTGGTCAGTGTCCTGGAGTACTGTAAGATGATCAAGGGTCTGAAAACCAAGGCTTAGGAGGAACAGCTGAGGGACGTGGGTATGTTTAGCCTGGTAAAGAGGAGACTGAGAGGAAAAATGATAGCTACCTTCAGATATTGTCTCATGGAAGAGGGAACAAAAACACTATATACATCAGGAGGCTTAGTTTGGTTGGAATCGCGCATACACTTCTAGAGTTAGAACTAAATACATTCCTTCTGGTAAATGAGCCACCATAGATGCTTGAGGGCCATGAAAAGTGGTGTCCCAGGCTTTTTAGACCTGTCTACCCCATGTACTATCTGAAACCAAAGGGGCACATTGGTTGCCAGATGTGGTGGTGTTTTTTCAGCTGTCCAACCCCACTATAAGCTCTTTTCCAATGATATGACAAGGTTGCCATCCCACAAGCAGATGCCTAGATGGAGAATGAAGAGGCAGCTGAAGTAATGCACTTTAGCATTATGTTGTCACACACACACACACACACACACACACACACACACACACTTGTGCTTCTGACCACATCCACATTCTACCCTGTCCCCACCCGCCATTGCCATCAAGGAAAGTGACTCTCAGGCTTTAAAATCCTTCCATCTATGCAGAGAAAGCCATTGTGGAACCTCAGTCTGAATTAACTGTGTTAATGGCTTCAGGCATAATACCCACAAAGAGCCACACACAAAGGATAGGTATGGAAAAGGAGCTTGCAGGTATCAAGATACATTATGAGCCACTGGTGTTTTTGGTCCCCCCCCCCCCATTTCTTTTTTGAAGACAATGTTATTAGCGCTGTTGCTTGCCAAACTAACCAATCAAGCAGTTCACCCAGAGAAAAGGTTTCCAGTGTTGCCAAATATAAAAAGCGCATCAACTGAATCTGTAATTGTGCTTGAAAGCTAATGAAAAGCCTGTGCTTAACCTTTCTTCGCTTCTGTCTATGTTTTGAATGCCGTTGGAGATGCTCGCTTTGCATATCCCAACAGACAAAAACTTCAGGTCAGTGCTTGCATTAATCTTTGAGCTGGACAAATTGTATGTTTGTAAGGTATAAAGGGCAGCGCAGTTGTGTTTTCCATTATACACTAGGGAGCCGCTGAGAGAACAGGTGGAACTCGTGTTATACTATGAACTATTGTTTAAACTTCTGGAAGGATTTTGGGGATACTGCTTGCACAGAAAAACACATTCACATGATGGAAGTAGCAGGACTGTGTCAAGTAGCCATGCCCCATCCATGCTGCCACATATCATGGCCACATGAATTCAGTGTCAGATGTGTGCTCATGCATCATGCATGTGAATGAGAACCCTTAGCAGTCAGGGTTTCTGCTTGCATGGAGGACCTCCTATGGACATGTATCAATCAGTGGGCAGGCCCCCTTCATGCTAACTGTGAATGTGTGGCCTCTAAGAGGGAATCTGATGGGTTGCATCATGGAGCTGCTGGGCGACTTCTCACTCTCTTTGTCACACATTCAGTGAGCAGATTAATACCCCCAGTATTAAGTCCACATAGGAGACTGTCTTATACCGAGTCAGATCATGGGTCCATATAGCTCAGTGTTGTCTACCCTGACTGGCAGTGACTCTCCAAGGTTTCAGGCAGGAAGTATTTTGAGCCATCCCTGGGATAGGGTCTTCTGTGTATGCAAAGGTGTCATGAGCTCATCCTGCACTTGAGTAGGACCCTGGTAGAGACACATAAATGTCTCTACCAATGGATCCAAACTACAAGAAAGAAGATTCCACCTAAACATTAGGAAGAACTTCCTGACAGTAAGAGCTGTTCGACAGTGGAATTTGCTGCCAAGGAGTGTGGTGGAGTCTCCTACTTTGGAGGTCTTTAAGCAGAGGCTTGACAACCATATGTCAGGAGTGCTCTGATGGTGTTTCCTGCTTGGCAGGGGGTTGGACTCAATGGCCCTTGTCGTCTCTTCCAACTCTATGATTCTATGATTCTATGACATGCCCAACTGGCATGTTCTCTCCCTCCTGGTCTTTCATTCAGGAGCTTCAAAAGCTTTCTTCTGCCCAAACATCACAGCAACTAATGCCAACAGACATCGGCACATTTAGGGATCCACAGAGACTGCTCAGTTCGCGTGACAGACCTCAGCAACTCAGCATTTTGGCTAATCAACTTTACATACATATAAACACACACGGAGCACTGCAACGTGGCTCCCTCTCTCTCTAGAATCAGACAGCAAAAAGAAAGAACAGAGGACAATAGTCCCACTTCACGGAACACAGTAACACAAACATCCTGTCTCTGTCACTTCCCACTCTGTGGAGTCAAAACATACGCCGTCATGTGAAAGACAGCAATCCCATGACTGCAATCACGGAGCAGGAATAGTAGCACGAATCTACAACACCTTCTCCAACAGTTTCTCATCCAATGTCTCTCAGATTTCATACAGATGGAGGTAGAAAAATGCCAGCAGAAGGGGATGGGTGACATGTGACTGCCCCCCCCCATCTCCCGCAAGCAGCCCCATAAGACACCAAGAAAAGACTCTCACAAGAGTCAGGGACCCTTCTGAATGGGGTGGCCTGTCATGCAGAGACAATCAGGTGGGGGGATTCCTGTACACAGAAAGTGTTTCAGCCCGATTTCGGGTAGTCGCTCACCCTTCTTCCTCAATCTCTCACAACACAGCCAACCCCATTCATCAGGGTCCCCCAAACCTTGGGAAAGGCAAGTCTGCTGAAGGAGGAGGCATAGGTGGGGAAATCATCTTCCACTCACCTCTTTCTGTCGGTGTTTGTTCTGCACATTGTGCGACGTGAGATAACCTTTTGATATTTTAAACAATAGCCCCATCAAAAAGGAAAGGCCAGCTCCACCCACTCTCGGTCTTTTCTTCAGAACTGGAATGGTGCTTGTTCCTACAGCGCAATCTAGCACGTCTGTTCAAATGTGAGCCCCATGGGATTCACTCTCAGGTAAGTGTGTGTAAGATTTCAGCCTTAATCAACCAAAGAGCACTTGGAGATCGATAACGTTTTGTAAATCTGTTTTTCTTACATTCGGCTTGTGAGCACAATAGCAGTCTGATTATAAGCAAAAGGAGACATACCGAGTTTTCCCTGGTTTGGGCAAGGAAAAGGTGAGCTGCTGCTACTGATTAGGATCCCTTCACCGCTCAAGGCTCTCCATCATCTCAAAGCCACTCACAAATTATTAGGTAATTACTTTCCGTTGTTTAGCAGGCAGCTTGTTCTGATTTCAGCTTTCTTTTGTTGTCAGCAAAAGAGCTAATTATATCTCTATTGTGTGACCTGTAGCAACAAGTTCAAAATCCAGAAGATCTCCAGGCTAATGAGGGGGAAATCGCGCGTGAATTGTGTAAACTAGGCAAAATCCATACAAAAATGTGTATGTTAAGACAGAGGTGCACGGAAATTCTGACCCATTTTCATAACCACTTTTGAACAAAACAAAAAATCACAAACTGTTACAGAAATGTGGTGAACTGAAGTTTGGAGATACGAGAGATTCAGAGGAAGCAAAATGGACTGGTTCGTTCCAGTGGTGGAGCTTCATGCTGCAGCACTGGGGGGGCAGGGTGGAGAGAAGGCGGGGGGCTGGAATGTGTCATGGGGGCGTTGCGCACTGCCTGTGGGGGCGTGGCACCCAGCGCAGGTGCGAGGGCAGCCACGATGGCACCCCACCGGCATTGCGCTGCCGGGGGGGCGGTGCGCTCCCCCCACACTCCTCTTCCTTCGCCAGTAGTTCATTCACCCCTACCAGCAGCTGATCCAGGGGGTGGGGACAGGAGTGGGACATAATCCTTGCCATTAACCCTACAATACTAACTCCAGGCACTTTGCCCTGCATGAAGATAAGCACATCTCTCCCCCATCGCATGAAATCTGGAAGCACAAGAGGGGGAGACACCACTTGATCATGTTCCTTCTCTTACCATTTCTCAGGAAAGTGGAAGCAGGCTTTGTGTCATGCGCCTTTATCATTCACTCTCTGGGCATGAAGACATAGCACTTCAATTCCACAGGGAACCACAATAGGGTTTGTAAGGCACAAATTGTTCCATGTAACCTTGGTGATGTACCTGCAGCATCTTTGAAAGAGAATGATGAAGTGATAGGTCAGTCTTTTTTAGGTTCCATTGTATGCTCTCTCTCGTTTCCCTCCCTCACGCTGTTATCGGGTAACCTGCTCCCTTCTGCAAATCCTTCCACAGTTCCCAGCTGGATACCAGTTTCTGGCAATATAAGAAAGCCTGGAGGCTGTACATCTGTTCTGGAACTGTCAGGTAGTGCAGTGAGTGAAGAAGCCCATAAATCTGTAGTGCTCGACTTCGCCCAGGAAAAGAAAACCGGTCTGTTCTTTTGCAGCACCAAAGAATACCATGCATCTTGAGTTCGCTTGGAGCATTTTGCTGACAGACAGCCTGAACATCACATGCTTTTGTTGAATCAAACAGCATAATGGATAAGCAAAGTATGGTTTTGCATGGCGATCCTGAATCTGAGTTCCTTATTGATTACACAAGGATTTAGTCCACATTGTTCTAGATATTATTATGATTGAGGTAAGGTAAAGGTAAAGGACCCCTGGATGGTTAAGTCCAGCCAAAGGCAACTATGGGGTTGTGGCGCTCATCTTGCTTTCAGGCCGAGGGAGCTGGCATTTGTCCACAGACAGCTTTCTGGGTCATGTGGCCAGCATGACTAAACCGCTTCTGACACAACGGAACACCGTGACGGAAGCCAGAGCGCACGGAAACACCGTTTACCTTCCCGCTGCAGCGGTACCTATTTATCTACTTGCACTGGCATGCTTTCTAACTGCTAGGTTGGCAGGAGCTGAGACGGAGCTCACCCCGTCGCAGGGATTCGAACCGCAGACCTTCTGATCAGCAAGCCCAAGAGGCTCAGTGGTTTAGACCACAGTGCCATCACAACATAAAAATACAAACCGAAAACACAAAATCCATAATAAAAACATGAACAAAAACAAAGCAATCACCCCTCTTCCACAACCACATTTAAAAAGCCATATAATTATCAGCCAAAAGGCCTGCTTAAGAGAAACATTTTTGTCTGGCGCCTAAAGATATGCAATGAAGGCAGCAGGTGAGCCTCCCTGGGGAGAGCATTTCACAAACAGGGAGCCACCACGGGATAGGTCTGTTCTCATGTTGCCACCCACCAGACCTCTCGTGGAGGAGGCACATGAAGAAGGGCCTCAGAGAACGAACTCAGGGTCTGGGTTGGTTCCTATGGAGAGAGGTGGTCCTTGAGGCATTGGGTACTTAATAAACTATGCCAGCATATATTCAGCTAAACCAGGGTTGGGGACTTAATCCCAGCTGAGCCAGGAATCAGCCAGTTGAGCCAGAGAACCACTGCATCCTATGCTGCTCATCCCAGTGGATGTGATCATCCCTGAGGATGATTTCCAGGCAATACACAATCATCCAAAATAAATGGAATGCTGCTATTTTTGGTTTTGTTTTTTAAACTGAGGCACCACCTCCAATTACAGAGGCAGGATGAAGAAATTAACAAATCCAAAACACTGTTTATGATCAACTCGCGTTGAATTATTTTCTATGCAAACACAGTAAACTGCATGTTTAAAAACTGACATAGTATCATGCCTTTTTATGCCGAAGCTGTGCATTGTTGCTACGGAAATGATGTATTGTGTCTGTAATTATAGCTTTCCTTCATGAACAACACAGGTAAGTGACAAAGACAATTTTAAAAGGACCTACCAAATAGAATTACATTCATTTGTTCAGGTACAGGTAAGAAATGTTCTAAGTGGATGCTTGGATTTCTTAAATTTCATGGACTGATCTATCTGCTCACTGATTCTCTCATAGGTCATTAGATTCCTGCATTGCAGGGGGTTGGGCTAGATGACCCTTGTGGTCCCTTCCAACTCTATGGTTCTATGACCATAGATAAAGTTGAAGTGAGGGCAAATGAGACCAAGGATGCTGTAGGCAACGCAGCAGAATAACAAACGAACAAACAAACAAACAAACAAATGGCACAGTGAAGCACCATGGAGACTGAAGCAACTTGAATAGCAAAGGGTAGGGGGGTGTTGAATTTTACTATTTGGTCATGAGTTGGGTATGTTTTTTGTTTCTCTCTCCCAGCATCAAATATGCTACTTTCAAAGAAAATATTACAATTAGAGAATATTTGGCTCTTTCATCATTAGACTTTCCCTTTGATGTCAGAACAAATGGCTTGGAGACTGGTTGCCCGAAGGACTGTCTGCTTCCATTTAGATTTGCCCAGACCTCAAGATCATCAGAGGCCCTTCTCCAAGTTTCCGCTGCCTACAGAAGTGAGATGGGTGGTTTACTAAAGTGAGGACTTTTAGTGGAATACCCTCCCCAGGGAGAGTAGCATGGCACCTACATTAAGATCCTTAGGTGCCTTTAAATAAAATAGATTTCTGATTCTCCAAATTCTCCATATAATTATTAACAAAATAATGGTTGTTATTATTTTCACACATTCAGAATTAATCATTCACAGAATATTTAAAACAAAATGCATGCAGATGAAACAGAATCACTTAGTTACCCATTTACTTTAAGATTAGAGAGACATGGAGAAGCCTTTCTTTTGCCCTTGGAACAGATTATTTGTCCTGAGTTTAAAATGTTGGTATGTTGCTTACACCGGTCTTAATGCAGGGAACTGGAGTCGCTGCTTTTCTGTGTTTTAAGTAATGTTTTAATAATGTTTTATTGCATGTTGCTTTTAATTCTTATGTAAATTGCTAAGAGGACCCTTATTTATTGTGTGACCAACTCCCATTGACAGATGGTCCTCCAACCTTTCCTTTAAAGGTGATGGAGAGTCCACCATCTTGTGAGGAAGTCCATTCCACTGCTGAACAGCTCTTACCATCAGAAGATTCTTCTTGATGTTTCATCAGAATCTCCTTTCCTGTAACTTGAATCCATTGGTCAGATCCCACCCTCTGGAGCAGGAGAACACAACTTTGTACCTCTAAGAACTATGAGCAAGAAGCTATGGCTTTGCCATTTGATCAGTTGCCCTCTCTCTGAGACAATGGGCACATTTCTCCTAACACACATATAATGCATTTTTGTACACATTATTTGGAGAAAGGAGAATTTCAAAAAAGTGGCTGTATTTCAGTTCAAAGGATTAACTGCACGTTGGTGATATTTCAGGAACTGCAAATTAGGTAGGTTTGTCGTAAAATGTCAACCAAACTGATTTTCTCTCCTCTCCCTTCCGGTCAAATGGGAAGAACAGATGAAAAAGAGGCAGATGGATATACACTTTTCTTTTCTCTGATGCCAAGGCAAATTCTACCCTGAACCATCTCTTATAATGTTTTCACCAAGAAAACCAATTACAATAGCCATAAAAATATAATTGCATAAAATCATATTTTATTCATATTAATTATCTGTTTCAACACCACATAATAGAATTGTATTTCCGTGTTTCACACAATTTGTTGTTGCTGTTGGAGGAACGTTGCCTGGCCATAAAGTATGAGAAATATACAAGAGAGAAAAGAAACTCTTGAGTCAAAATGTTAATTAAATGGGTCCTATTTCATGAAGCATTATGCCTAAAAACTATAATAAAAAAAAGAAAAGGACCAAAGGCAGTAAAAATTCTCAGCGCTGCAATCTTATGTCACTATAACACAACGCAATGAAACAGAGAATGATCAAACTTCTAGCTGAGATTTCTGAAATTCCCAAGACCAGAAGTCACACAGGTAGCAATCTAACCTACACTTCCTGGAGGCCAAGTGGCTTCCAGTGAAATGTACAAAGGCCTGTGTTGTTATCCTAGAACAGGCATCGGCAACATGGTACCTGCAAGAACACTTGTGCCCAGAGAGGCCTTCCTTGATGCCCACAGGATCTCCTCCCCACACAGAAAGTAGGCCTGAAGAAACAGTCCATTGCAGCCAATACAATACATTGTGGAGTGGACTTGGTTGTTGGGTGCATGTGTCATAATTGTGACAATTTCTCCAGTTTGCAAATGTGTCCATTGTCCCAAAAAAGTTGGCAACGCCTGAAGCTTCCCCCTCAAAAATGCTATAGTGGTAAATTTCGAAGTGGAGGATCTAAACGTGACTACTCCCCTAGCTGCCCTTCCTAGGACAGTCCATAGACATGCCTCTCTCTAAGGTGAGTCTTAAAAGACAAGCTTTGATCCAGGTGTTGGTCCATTATATAGCTGCGTGCACACATGCACCAGTGTTCAGTGCATAGAATAATGCTTGGTTTAGAAGGATGTCAGGACATGTGTCGGGACCAGGTCAGTCTCATTGGAACCTGAAATAAGCAGCTTAAAATAAGTCAGACTGCAATTCATCTGATTATTTGCCATTGTGCAACCATTTTCGTGGGTCTTCCCTGGTTATGGGTGAGAATGACCGCTCCCCACATTAAATGGGGGACACCCTTTGCGTGGTCGCACGCAGCACCCTAGACCCTATGCAGCAACATTAGCAAAGGCTTGGCTTCGCCTCCCCCCAGGTGGGATACCTGGAGGTCTCCGCCTACCTCAGCCAGTTGCCCAATCCCACCTGGGGAGGCGTTGCCAAGGTGATCGAGCCAGGTAGGGGGAGGGACCACCCTGCCCACACAATAGGGGGAGGATCTTACCTGGGAATCATCAGTTGGCTCCAGAGCTTCTCCCACCCTACCCACCCTCAGTTAAGACTTCTTTTGCTGGTTAACTTTTCTCCACAGGTACGCTGTTACGGGCGCTGCTACGTCAAGGCCGCTGTTGAAGGGCTAGAAAGGAATTCTCCTGCATTGGCAGGTTTGCCTTTCCCGTAGCAAAACATCACAACTTTGGCGGTATCAGGCCTTGGGTGGAATCCTTTAATCTATCTTCCCTGAATAAGGGGGGGCATGCAGCGGTGACACACGCCCCCCTTCCTCTTTGTGGCGGCGATACCAGGGTTCCCCGTTAAAAGGGTTGTTTTGAGGAGAGGCTCTGGCCGTATGCCTAGAGGTCATCATTGCTCTCCCCTGCGACGACGGCGTAACGGGGGCGGGCTCTCTCTGCTTGAACAGAGCCAGCCCACCCCCCCCCCCCCACACACACACTGAATAACCCTGATGTTCCCCAGATCCCCAGCAGGGGACTGGGAGGGATAAACACCCAATGCCTGAGCCAAGGTCTACCTACATCTGAAACATAATAAAGTTGTGGCCAATTTTAATCCCATTGCACGTTGTTTTGAATTGTTATTCCACATGGGGGCCGCCCAGGGTTTGGGGGACTCCGCCTGTCCACGCAAAATGTTTTCCAGGCATAAAACTCATTCTGATGAGCCCATGGTCATCTGCAACAATATGTGGAAGGCTCTTAGCTCCTTGGAGGAACATGCAGAAGGTAGAAGATTCAGTCCCTGGCACCTCCAGAGAAGCCTAGGAGAGAATTCTGCCTAAAACTTGGAGAGCCTCTGCCAAACAGTGCAGATAATTCTGAACTAGACTAACAGCGGCCTGACATGGTATCAGGCAGTTCCCTATGTCCCTGTGGCCCGAGAGAGTAAAGGGATGGGAATTCCTTTTGTGCATATATGTATTACTATGCCGATATGAATTTAGGTGGGCATTGTCCAGCACCTAGTATATGTAAACAGCTCACAATCCAGGAAGGAAGCTGCATTCGGAAATGCTTCTTCTGTGTGGGCAAATCTCCTTATGATATGATCCAAATAAGCTCTTATCCTCCAACATTTCACTGGTCGAAATTGGGACGCTTGTGTTTTTGGTCCCCAGCTCTCACGGGAAACAGCTGATTCACAAGAGAGCATGAGATTAAAAAACTAGCATCTTTTGGTCCAACACACTGGTGTGAGTCAGCTGATTTGTGCCATAGTGCCAGACCCCCCCCAAAAAAGGACATTCTGGGATCCAGTCAGAAACTAGGTTGGCTTCCGGGAAGTTCTGCTCAAATCAGAACTATTGAGGTGTATGCGGGCCACAATAAAATACGCAGTATTTGAGCATGCTTAAGCCCAATAGCTGAAATTGACTATTCACAGAACAGTCTTGCAAAAACCATGGTTTTATAACATACCTCAGTATAAAGCCCATCTATTATGATGCAATTGCCAGGATGAAAGGCACAAAAGAAGTTCAGCAATGCCTCTTAGAAGATCAATGTCTAATAATGAGAGCTTACTGGCTTTGCAAGATACAGGATAAAAAGCCTATACTCTCTTAGCAAATGTGGTTGGCTGAACCAGTTATTTTCTACTCTCCCTTTGTCTCCTTCACTCTTTCAAATATGACAGCAAAACACTCTAAGCACTAACCAGACAAGTAAGCTTTGTTCAGGTTTCTTTAGAAAGCTGCTCCTGGATTGTGCATTGGGATTTTTTAACCTCTTTATCCACATATGACGTTTGTTGAGACCAGCTAGCTGTCCACACTCAAAGGGAACTCCATAAATTGCTTGTTTAGGGAAACTCAGGGCCTCAGAAGGTATATTTCCAAGTTCCCTTCTTGATTCGTCATAACCTGTCCTATTACTCATTTATTTATTTCTTATATTTTTATATGTGAACTAAACTTTCAGCTAAAATGAACATTGCCTCACAATGAGTTTTTGCCAGCCTTCCATCCGGGCTGTACTGTAGGAGAATCTTATTACATTTTTGCCCTGCCGTGCGTCACTTTCCGCTTGTTTACATTGAATTGCATTTCCCATTTTATGGTCCACTCACTCAGTTTGAGGAGATCTCTTTGGACGCGCTTCACAATCCCTTTTTGTTTTAACCACCCTGAATGATTTAATATCATCAGCAAACTTGACCACCTCGCTGCTCAGCCCTAACTCTAGATTGTGAAGTTAAAAAGCACAGGCCCCAACACAGATTGAGGGACTTTCTACATCCTGCTACTGAGAGAACTGTCTGTTTATTCCTACTCTCTCCTTCCTGTTATGTAACTAGCTCTTCTTATTCCATGACGGCTAAGCTTGCTCAGCAGTCAAATGTCAAAAACATTTGAAAATCAAAGTACGCTATGCTAACTCAAGTCCATTGATTTCCACTGGTCTACTCTGACTAATGTTGTAAATCATCCATAATACAATATTTATATAGCCACGACATTATAGGCTTTTACAATTCTGGTGCGTTACTTAGAAATAGGTAGCATCAGGGAAAGGTAGCGTCACCACAAGACCAGATGCTGACTCTTCAAAATCTTGGTTCATGCTGGGCAGCAGGGGAGGGAAACCTAAGGCAATTCATATGATCCTGGACATGAATTTCCATCAGTCCCAGCTATCATGACCAATGATTAGGGATAACTGGCGTTGTAACATACAGTTGTACCTTGGATCTCAAATGCCGTGGCTCCCGAATAAATCTGCTCCTGAACAATTGAAACCTGGAAGTGGGTGTTCTGGTTTTCGAACTATTCTTGGAAGCTGAATGTCCAGCGCAGCTTCCACGGCTTCCAGTTGGATGCAGGATGCTCCTGCAGCCAATCAGAAGCCACGCCTTGGTTTTCGAATGGTTCTGGGAGTCGAACGGACTGCCAGAACGCATTTTGTTTGAGAACCAAGGTACGACTGTACTTAAGCAGGGCTACAAAAGGATCTTAGCATGTATATCTGCCTATTGTATTACTTCTTCAGCTTCTACGGGGGTAACATTTTATCTACCTCAGCATTGGAGTTCAGCATTTGACACAAATGCTTTCTGAACACAAAGTGGGGAAGCTGTGGGATAGGTCCACTAGCTTTTTCCTTTCTTTCACTGCCTCTGCTGCTTGTCATGTGTTGGAGGGCGAGCTTCTGCTCAGGGGAGCCTGCGCTATTCATGTGGAATCTGTTAAGGTTTATTGTACATAAAATGCTGCGTTTGGATGCCTTGTATTTAAGATACTGTAAAGGGAAGTTTACCTTAAGCAAGAAGTTTTAGTCTGGCAAAAGCATCAGAGAAGGCTTGTAATTTTCCATTACCATGACATTACAGTGGTCATTAGAATGGCATATCCAGTAGCGAGGTCCCAACTAAAGAAAAATGGCAACTTAAACTGATGGAATATGCGCAGCTTGCAGACCTAACATATAGAATAAGAAGAGCATACGTTTAAAGAAGATTGGAAAATGTTTATTGAATATATGGGGGGGGGACTGTGTACACTTGAAAACACTGGCAGCATTAATATAAATTCAACAGTGTAAACAAGATTTGATGGATCTAATAATGGAATACTGAATGGTTTAGTTTATGTAAAATATGCAGGGATTTATGATATGCAAAATGAACCATGGAAAGACAAGAAGGGAAGTCGTTGACGTTTTGAGGTTGTTTAAATGAATATTCTAAATTGTAAAACAGAAAATTTAATAAAAATTATACACAAAAAAAAGAATGGCATCCCCATGAAACACGGAGCAATGGAGCTCTCACAGCAGTTGAAACTTGAGAAGCCTATGTGTGCTTATCCAAGATGGCTGAAAGCAGCAGCAGTTGCAGAGAAGCTCTCCAATGATAGTCAAGCTTAGGATCTACCTCTGGGACCTGAGAGAGGAAGTTTATGGAACTGCATAAAGGTCTGCAACCCATTGCTTGTTTGCAGTGTGTTACTTTGTTCTTTTGTCTTATTGAAGCTGGTATTTAAGACTGCTCTGCAGCAAAGCTTCGCAGCTTGTACTTGCAGTGGAGGGAATTCATTTCTACACAAGGTCAAGACCAGGAATCTCGCTGAAGAACTCTTAACAGGATCCTGGATCCTGGAAAATCAGGGCTGCATCTCCCCAAATCCAGACAGCACCCTGCTGCTAATAGGCACCCTCCAAATTATGATGGGGCAGCAAGAAGGAGGGCAAATGCTTGAAGAGGGCCATAGCCATGCTCAAACTTCAAGGCTGAACAAGCTTGCCAGATCACTGATGCTGGTCCAGACACTCCAAAAATTGTGTTATAATACTATTTCTTGCCTACCTCTCTGGCTTGGAAGTGCTCTATTGCCACCTACTGGCACATCTGTTACATTTCAAAGGAGAGTCGTGATTCTTTGTGAATGAAGCAACAATTGGGGGAGGGGGCTCAGTATCTCTGTAGCATAACAGGGTTAAGTGTTTCAGCCGCACCGGGGAGGTGGGTGTATTAATTTCACATACCAAGCAAGCAAAATGCATAGATTTTGCATTGTGTTCTATTGAAATGAGGGACTGTCCATTTCTAAAGACGCAAGAGATGAGATGGAGGTTCAGAATAGCCAGTATTTATGAACCCTTGCACTGTTATCGTCCTCAAGCCTTTTCTGCCTATTCCAATGTCTCTGAAATAGCCTGTTGGGTTCTGAATCTCAGTGAACAGGACAGGCTCTGTATAAGCAGGGAGTTTCACCCATATTGTCCAGTTAGCCACCAGGGGTGCCATCAGTCAGTAGAAGGTTTTAGGTTGAATTCTTGGCAACTACAGCTAAAAGGATCTCGAGGAATTGGAGCTGGGAAGGAACCACTGGCTAAATCAGGTATGAGGAAAGTTTTTTGTGGGTTCTGTGTACCAGTGGGTGGGCATAGCCACAGGGAAAAGGTAGGCAGGGCAACAGATGTGATTCTTACCTTTTTACGGCAGGCTACGATCAGGGGTTTCTGCACACAAATATCTCCATTGCAGCAAGTTAAGAGTCATTATCCAAGTTCAAGGAGGCCCAGAGAAAAGGAGGTGGAGCAAGACATGTGAGGGGTGTGGCATGGGAAGGGGCGTGGCTTGGGGATAGTCCTGAGGGCTGACTGTCGTATGGACACCTTATTTTGGAGACCTGTGGTTCCACAACCTTCAGGACTTTATTCTACCTTTATGATATGCCTCTAAATATCTGTTACTGGGAACCACAGGAGAGGAAAGTGCTGTTGCACTCAGATCCTGTTGTAGGCTTCCCATGGGTTGCCTTCCATGGTTGACCTCTGTGAAAACAGTGTTAGACTAGATGGGCTTTTGTCTTGATCTGGCAGGTTCTTCTTGTGTTCTTAGCCCTGGCGAAACTCAACACCATAATTTCAGCAGCAGGCACAGCTCCTCGAATTGTGAACCACTTCCACCACTGATCTTTGCTGCATAGTAGAAGGGACCCAATGCACTTACTGGAGGTTGTCAAGAGGTGGCAGGGAAGGCAGGGAAACTGCTGACCTGGGGCTGTGCAGGTTCACAGCTGCTGAATTGCTAGCTGCATTCAACGCACCCTGCATGGGTCAGTCTAGGCTAGGATCAATGGTGGGGTGAAAGCTTGTTGAAGTCCTTGAGGAATTTCCCTTAACTGCTTACAATGGGCTGAACTGATTGCTATAAAAATTATAAGCCAGCTGGAGGGAAAGAAAAGGACTAGTTTGTAGATTTGGCTGCTGAGTCATTCAGGGAAGGGGAGTGGGATGCAAGAGTATTCCTTGGCTCTCAGTCTCTATACTCTAGCCATTAAGTAGCAACACTTTTGCTGCTGTTGTGGCACTGCCAAAGAAGATTACCATCTAAATCCCATCATTTTTACTTGTGACCAGATGGTCACAGATCGTGGGTTCCAAAAATTAAAGCTTATTCCACCACTCACAGAATTGCAGAAGAGTAACTTTCCATTATGTTCCTGGTGCCATACTATCTACTCCCTTTATTGAATCAGTTTTAAAACTAAATGAGGTGTAATGGTTCTGCCCCCATGGAGTGAACAGTTCAGAATTTCCTGTTCTTCCTCGGGACTCTCAGAGCAGGTTATATTAGGACTTCCATTCGTCTTCCATCCAAGGGCTGCTCCCATTCAAACTTGGTTAACTTCAGGTTTTCATGCTGCAGGTTTTCATGCTCTCGGATTATCCATTTGAATCTGTTGTCAATACACAGGCTATCTGTTCCTGTGCAAACTACAACTGCAAACATTTAGCTCAAGAAACAGTTTTGAATTTAAAAAGCTGCCTTATACCAAGACAAGCTCCTTGTTGTATACACTGAGTGGCAGTGACTCTCCAGTGTGTCAGACAGAGGACATCACTAGCCCCTCTTGGAGTTGCCAGGAACTGAACCTGGGCCTTCTGCTCTACAGCTGAGCTATGGCCCAACTTGAGGGCCAAAGCCAAACAGGCCAAACCATAATTTTGATGGAATAACTGTGTGAGTGTGTTTACAACCCCCAGCAGTGGCGTAGCGTGGGGGGGTGCAGGGGGGGCCGGCCGCACCGGGCACAACATCTGGGGGTTAGGGTTAGGGGGCGAAAATCCACAGGTTAGGGGGCGCAAATTACTTGCCTTGCCCCGGGTGCTGACAACCCATGCTACGCCACTGACCTCCAGATTGATCTTAGGTAATGATTATGCTTATAAATTATATTGGTAAATATCTATGTACTTAATAAACAAATATAACATTTCTTTTTCCTTTTTATTGTTTATAGGAATATGTAATTATGTTTATAAATATCTCAGTAAATTAAGATAAACTAGGGAAACAGTAGCAAGAGATTGGTTTTCAGTGGCAATCTAGAGTTTGTTGTTTGTGCAGGTAAAATTAGTTAAAAGGGATGAAAGCTCTGTAAGTATCAGATTTCCCCCCCCCTTACTTGTGCAAGCACACCCTGAGTCTCTGTTCTTTGACATGGGAAGTTGGAGGGGGAAGGGGTGTGTTACCATGGTTTAACGGAGCATAAACACTGAATGTAAACCATGGAACAGACTCCAACAAGCATTACGAAAAGAAAACAATTCAAAGGATTCCGTTCTTGAAAACGAATCTCTTTTCAAATCCTGGCGGGTGGTAAGAGAGTGTGAGTTATTCAAGAATGTTTCTTTTATGAGGGCTTTCTCATCTGTAGCTCAGATATCAGAGAAATGTTGAGTGTTGTTGTGTGCTGGCTCTTGAGTTGTCAGTGCCGTTGGAAATCAGGCTCGTGCTGGAATGAAACTCACTGATGTGTGTCTTTGTTGTCAGCTCTTTGCTTTGTTGCCGTAAAACCTGCAACTTCCAGCACCCTCCCCTGCAGCTTTTACTAGGATTGGCCACCCATTAGCCACATCAGGAAAATGCTAACAAGGGGAAGCTCAACCTCTAGGGCAGTGTTTCCCAAGTTCGGGTCGCCAGCTGTTTTTGGACTACAACTCCCATCATCCCTAGCTGGCAAGATCAGTGGACAGGAATGATGGGAATTGTAGCCCAAAAACAGCTAGAGAACCAAATTTAGGAAACACTGCTCTAGGGGAAGAAGAAGAAGAAGAAGAAGAAGAAGAAGAAGAAGAAGAAGAAGAAGAAGAGGAGGAGGAGGAGGAGGAGGAGGAGGAGGAAGAAGAAGCAGCAGCCCTGCTGAGCCCTCCCACTCATAGATGGATGCACTTGAGATTTGTTTGTAAAATGGCTCATTCTGTACCAACTTCTGATGATATCATAAGTGTCACCTTTGCAGTTCCATCTGCGAAATCTGGAACGTGTGACACAGTACCCCAAAGCAGTTTCCTGCTTGCTCGCAATTTTGTTCATCATAATACATTACCAAATCAAGAGCACTTAGATGTCTGGCTGAGTTCTCCAGGTGTAGCCATTAAGGCTCTGTGAGCGACTGAACTCACTCCATTTGAGCTTCAGATTTGCTTTTCAGTATGAGCCTAGCATCCCTAGTTAGGCATGAAGTGAAGGAAGAGAAGCCGATTGGACTGCTGATATACACCACTCAGTTCTCATAATTTAGCCTATTTCATGCATAAGGAGCCCAAGAAAAAGTGAGATTGAGCTCAGCTCCATCTAGACTTGGTAACAAAAGTTTCTCTCTCCCTTCCTTTCATGCCACAACTTCAAGTGAGCCAGTAGTCTGGCCGAGAAAACTGGAAAGACCTTTGGAGATGTTGTCTTTTATGGTGTTATGGGTAATGGGAGACCTCTGCTACTAATAAGGTTAAGAACTCATCATGAACGTCACATCAATTTCTAAATCAGGGCTGGAGAACATGTAGTCCTCCAGGAACTGATGAAGGACAGCTCCCAATCATCTCTAACTATTGGCCATTTTGGCTGGGACAGATGGAGTCCAACAACATCAGGAAGACCACATGTTGCTCACTCTTGTTCTAACTACTCAACCCTATGTTTAAGCACACAAATCCAAGGAGCCACCTAACTTCCTTACAAAGTACACAATTCACCTGGGGCTTAGAAGGGAGGAATCTATAGCAAAGGCGGATCTAGGGGATCCTAGGCAGAACTGGTGTGGTCACACCAGATGCAGTGCTTCTGGGGCACTGCAGCAGACACTGCAACTATGACATCCAACAGAAGGCCAGGGGGGATGGGACACCAGGGTCACACAAGGCGTCACTGAAATTTGATTTGCCAATGTCCACCACTGATCTACAGAAGTCCTTGATTAGCTATGTTTATTTCATTGACTTTGTCTCCATCTTCTGTCTTAGCAAAGCAAGATCAATTCACAGCGAAGTGTGATTGATTGTGATGGATGCGACGGCAGAGGATTTAGGTCTGTGAATTAGAGCTGTCTGGTAGATCAGCTCTATTTGGGGGAACTTCAGAAATGAAAAGAGGTTGTACAAGTCTGAGAATGCGCTATCTCTCTACTTACTTCAGAGAGATTTCAAATGGGCTGTCTTCTGAACCATCAGATCTCCAATAAAAGGCATTCAATCCCAGCCATGTGCTGGCTGAGTGACTGCCGAGGGAGCTGCAGGTATAATAGAACCCATTTAAGGGTAATCCCCTATAGATATGAGAAACTGTGAGCTGGCCACAAGGTTAATGGTAAGTGATGGCCTGTGTGCCTTAAGGTTCCTTGTAGGCACTGCATATGTGGCACCCTTCAGATCCTGGTCACAGATAGTATCTTGTGAATGTGGCTTTCAAGATGGATTTGGAACACAGGAAACTGCCTTATATTGAGTCATGCTATTAAGGACATACGAACAGACTTCCTGGATCAGGCCAAAGGCTCATCTAGTCCAGCATCCTGTTCTCACAGTGGTCGACCAGTGATGTCTGTGGTGCTCAATGAAGGTTCCCTTGGAGTAAACCCATTTAAATTAATGGACTTAACTTAGGTTTATTAATGCCAGTGGGATACCGCTTAGTGCATCTAAGATAATAATGGCATACATGCAATAAGAAGATCCCTCCTGGATTAGGTCGAAGACCAGCATCCTGCTCTCGCAATGTGGCCAATCAGATGCCCATGGGAAGTCCACAAGCAGGACCTGAGTGTAACAGCACTCTCCCCACCAGGAATTTCCAGCAACGGGTATACAGAGACGTGCTTCCTCTGAGAGTAGAGGTAGAACACAGGCATTAAGGAAGGGGAACAGCAAGTGCAAGTATTGAGTACCTGTCCGTGCATCTCTGCCCAGCACTCAAGACTCTACCTAAGCCACACCCCTTCTCATGCCACACTCTTCGCAGGACTTGCTCAACCCACTCCTTGGCTACTGTCTCCAACAGAGGAGGGAGAACACAGCCATCATGGTTAGTAGCCATGGACAGCCCTAACTTTCATGCTTTTGTCTAGTCTTCTTTTAAAGCCATCCAAGTTTATAAGAACATTGTACACTTGGTGCATTGTGTACAACCTTTATTGTGATTGTACAACCTGTGTACAACGAGTCCCTCCCCCAAACACTCAATCTCTTATCAAACAACACACCACCTTGCAAGTCAATTTCGCTATGTTATTTTCCATTCAACAGCCTAACAGCCCAAGGATAGAAGCTATTTTTTAGCCTGTTGGTACGGCTGATTATACTTCTATATCTCCTGCCCGAGGGTAGAAGATGCAAGAGGTGATGGCCGGGGTGTGAGTCATCCCTGAGAATTTTTCTCGCTCTCCTAAGGCAACGATCCCTTGTGATGTCATCTAGCGGACTCAAGGGACAGTCCATGATATCATGTGCTGTATTCACCACCCTCTGTAGAGACTTTCTGTCTGTGGCTGTCAGGCCAGCATGCCACACTGTGATACAATATGAAAGGACACTAATCAGGAGTTCATCAGTTGTTGTTTAACATTATTCTTTCGCAAGACCCTGAGGAAATAGACTCTCTGTTGGACCTTTCTGACCACCTGAGTTATGTTGATTTTCCAAGTGAGGTCCTCACTAAGGTAAACTCCCAGGAATTTAAAGGAGGAGACTCTCTCCACACAGTCTGTCCCCCCCAATATACAACGGGGCAGGTTCCCCTCTCTTCCTCCAGAAGTCCAACACCATCTCCTTTGTCTTACTATAATTTAGGTGCAAGTTATTCTCTAAGCACCATGTAGATACTTTTTGAACTTCCCCCCTGTACGCTGTTTCATCTCCGCCTGCAATTAGGCCCATTGTGGTAGTAACATCTGCAAACTTAATAATTACTGTAGATGGATCAGTAATTTGGCCTAGTACTGTCAACACTGATTGGCAGCGTCTCTCCCAGACCTACCTGGAGATACCAGGGATTGAGCCAGAGACCTGCATGCAGAGCATGCATCCTCTACCACTGAGCTATGGCCTGTTACATGTGCCCGGATGGAAACCTGATACACTAGCTAGGATTCAACAGGTGCTACACCAGTTAACTCATCTGCCATCTAAAATTCATGGTCCTGAGACAATGACGATCCATGGACCTACAACCTGGAGGCTCCTTCAAGCCGCTCTGTTACCTATTGCAAAGCAAAACATTGTTGTTGACAGCCTTGATGCATGGGCGCAATGATGTGTAGGTGATCATCTCTCTGTAGTCGAAGGAGCACACTCAGTTAATGGTTTAATTCGGTGGCTCAAATTTTCCCAAGGCATTTCCATAGGTTTATTACAAAAAGCTACATGATTGAGGTACATCATATTTTACCGCTGCCTGTTCCCAGGCAATGGAGGGAAGCATTATCCAACTGAATAATCTGCCCACTCACACAGTTGTTGCCTGCTAGTTCATAAATCAAAGTTAATTAAGCTGAAGCATCATTTCTGATGGGACTGAAATTTGCATGTACATATTTAATAATGAATAACTGCAGATACTGCTTTATCAGGAAAGACCTCTGCCATTGTATTTCTATTAATCTCTGGGGAGTGTGCTAAATGGAGGTTACACAAGTCGATTAAAGCTAATTTTTTAGAGCAGGATCCTAAGATGAAATAATGATATCCTTGGCAAAATGTAATGGGCACCAAAGCTGTTAGACTGTGGATCAAATTCCCACTCCGTACTTTGTCCACCTCAAGCTAAAAACTAAATTGCTTTTTCTGCCTTCTAGGTTAACAGCACCATCCAGGGTGATTTTTTTTGTTTGCTTTATTTGGCTTTTAGACCTATCTTCTTCAAAAATAAATAAAAATCCAAGAGCCGTATAGCTACTTTATTTGCCTCTGTGTTTCTATTGCTAATGTACGTGTGCAAATATTAAGTAAATGCAATCTTATCATGTCTGCTCATATGGAAGTCCCATTCAGTTCAATGAGGCTTACTCCCAGAGAAGTCCAACCTAAATATTGCATTGATCTGGTGTGCATTGTCAAGTATTCCTCTTTGTGCCCATTCACCATTTTGTCAGCCACCAGGAAGATGTTTATGTGTGATATGTGTGTGTGTTGTACACTAACAGTTGTTGGTGTTGTTTAGTCATTTAGTCGTGTCCGACTCTTCGTGACCCCATGGACCAGAGCATGCCAGGCACTCCTGTCTTCCACTGTCTCCCGCAGTTTGGTCAGACTCATGTTGGTAGCTTCAACAACACTGTCCAACCATCTCATCCTCTGTCCTCCCCTTCTCCTTGTGCCCTCAATCTTTCCCAACATCAGGGTCTTTTCCAGGGAGTCTTCTCTTCACATGAGGTGGCCAAGGTATTGGAGCCTCAGCTTCACAATCTGTACTTCCAGTGAGCACTCAGGGCTGATTTCCTTAAGAAAGGATAGGTTTGATTTTCTTGCAGCCCATGGCACTCCAGCACCATAATTCAAAAGCATCAGTTCTTTGGTCAAACTCATGCTGGTAGCTTCGAGAACACTGTCCAACCATCTCGTCCTCTGTCGTCCCCTTCTCCTTGTGCCCTCTATCTTTCCCAACATCAGGGTCTTTTCCAGGGAGTTTTCTCTTCTCATGAGGTGGTCAAAGTATTGGAGCCTCAGCTTCATGATCTGTACTTCCAGTGAGCACTCAGGGCTGATTTCCTTAAGAATGGATAGGTTTGATCTTCTTGCAGTCCATGGGACTCTCAAGTGTCTCCTCCAGCACCATAATTCAAAAGCATCAATTCTTCGATGATAAGCCTTCTTTATGGTCCAGCTCTCACTTCCATACATCACTACTGGGAAAACCATAGCTTTAACTATACGGTTAACTATACAGTAACAGTACAATCCTATATATTTTGAAATATTTCTAGACCACTTTTCCATCCAAAGTGGCTTATAAAAGTCATGCCACATTATAAAAAGGGGAAGCGACATGACTTAGCAGTAGAGCATCAGCAAAAGGTCAGTGCATGCAAAAAATCCCATGTTCAATTCTCAGCATCTCCAGGTACGACTGAGAGAGTACCCTTTCTAAACTCGGGAGACCCACTGCTGGCCACTGTGCACAATATTAAACTAGAGCAGTGTTTCCCAACCGGTGTTCCCCGGCACACTAGTGTGCCGTGAGACACCGGCTGGTGTGCCGTGGGAGGGAGGCGGGCGAGTCGGGCGGCGAGAGGCGGCGGCGGCGAGGATCCGCGTCGAGCCGGGGGCGGCTCCGCGGTGCTGGTGCCGAGCGGCGGGGCAGCGCGCGCAAAAGGGAGGAGCGCGAGACAGCGGAGGAGGAGGAGGCCGGCATGTCCGGGCAGCAGCAGCAACAGCAGCAGCAGCAACTCCCGGCGACGGCTCCTCCTCCGCCCGCTATCGCCGCCGCCGCCTCAGCTGCCCTCGCTCTGCTGCCTCCTCCCACCCCGGCAAGGGGAAGGAAAAAAACGTTCACTTTTGTGCGTCCCCCCCCCCCCCCCCGCGTGACGCTGCGCGCTGACGTCACGGGGCGGGGCTTTAATGGTGGTGTGCCGCGAGATTTTTTCCCGGTAAGCAGGTGTGCCGTTGCCCAAAAACGTTTGGGAAACACTGAACTAGAGGATCCAATGTTATTGACTTGGGGAGCAAGTCTATGCACAAGGAACTGGTGTGAAACAAGCCAGTGTAAATTAACCTCGCACCATACCCAAATTAGGTTCAGCAGTGGGGCGCCTGCTGCTGTGCCTATGTTGTGGGGGGGGGGCCTTTAAAATAGTGTTCTGTGCTGAGTTGCCAGGTAACATGACTGGGCTGAATGGGGTTAGGATCCAGCTTAACCCACTGCCCCAGTCCTGCCCCTGCCACACACCCAGAACACCCTTTTGGGGGGATTAAACAGGCCATGGATTAGCCAGGTTCAGCTCAGTTGGGATGAGCAAATTTGTATCTTGGTATCTTTGAACAAGCCAAGGTTGAGAATTTAAGGCTGGCTGAATGTGGCTGAGCCAGGAATCAGCTGTCTGAGCCAGAAATCCATTGCTCAACTTGTCACAGGATTTCCCCCTTAGTATAAGACAGCTTCCAATGTTCCCAAGGATCATCATTACAAAAGAACAAAACATATCTGCCCAGAAGTAATAATAATAATAATAATAATAATTTATTATTTATACCCCACCCATCTGGCTGAGTTTCCCCAGCCACTCTGGGCGGCTCCCAATCAAGTGTTAAAAACAGTACAGCATTAAATATTAAAAACTTCCCTGAACAGGGCTGCCGTCAGATGTCTTTTAAAGATAGGATAGCTGCTTATTTCCTTCACATCTGAAGGGAGGGTGTTCCACAGGGTGGGCACCACTACCGAGAAGGCCCTCTGTCTGGTTCCCTGTAACCTCACTTCTTGCAATGAGGGAACTGCCAGAAGGCCCTCGGTGCTGGATCTCAGTGTCCGGGCTGAACGATGGGGGTGGAGATGCTCCTTCAGGTATACAAGTAAATTTCCCATTGTTTTCAGTTGGGCTTACTCCTACATAGTGCATAAAGAACTGTGTGCTTGTGGAGCCATTTCTAAAACGTATGTTGATTGCTTATATTCCACCCCATCACAAGCTTTGAAAAAATGTACAGCAAAGCCCACAATAAATTATATCTCTACATAATGACAAAGAGCCAGTCAGCAATGAGCAGTGAAAAGAGAGGGAGGGGAACATTTAGAGGAACATGACGAAAGTCTCCTGCAGAAAGCAAGTGAGTTGCCTCTATAAGCTCCTTAGATCGGAGATCACCTCGGAATGACATGCGAACCCCCGTTAGCTCCCTGTAGGAAAGAATACACAAACATATAAAATGATGTGAAGTATTACACCCTGGAGTGTGAGGCTGCATAGTCAAAACACAGAGCAGCCTCTTATCATGTCAGCCGCCGTATGCCAAGCGACTTCCGCTGCGCATTTTAAGTGGATCAGTTCCGCGCAATGGCTTTGTCATTGTCAAGATGCTCTTTCGAACAGGAACCAAAAGCTTGCACCCATCTTGGAGCTCTGCAAATTGTGCATGACACTCTATGGATTATCACGTGGTTACACCGATCTTATGTCGTACAGCCCCTCTGAGGTTCCGCAAGTAATTAATTACATATGGATCTACCCTTTTGCATTTAGTAGCCTATTATTCCTGTTTATAGGCATGAAGCATTTGTGACATGTGTTTACTGTTATGCTTGATGAAACAGCATTTGTGTATATCTGAGTGACAGCCAAACCACACACTACAGCAAGGATGGGGAACGACATCCCCGTGGCAAATTTGTCTCCTCAGGTTATGCCCCTCACCGACTCTGCTTCACACTCTCCTTTTTTATATAATGTTTTTTATTAATTTTAACATATAAATTATAAAATGTACCACAAAACCTATCACTTATACAATCTTTTTGGACTTCCATTAGCACCTCTGATGATCCACCATTTTAACCACTACTTATGCATTTCTTAACTTTATATTGCCTTTACATCTCTTAACAAATCATCCTCCCCCTTATCCATTTTTACAATACTTCTAATAATACTCCTCACAAAACTTCTTGTAACCCTACAAACGTCGTCTGTTCTTCACAATTACTTTTCAAATAGTCCGTAAATTTACTCCAGTCTTCTGTGAATTTCTGGTCTCGCCGGTTTCGAATCCTTCCTGTTAGTTTATCTAATTCTACATAGTCCATTAACTTCATCCTCCATTCTTCAATCGACGGTAACTCTTCTTGCTTCCATTTTTGGGCCAATAATATTCTTGCTGCTGTTATTGCATATAAAAAGAGCTTACATTCCTTTCTATTTATATCACTCCCCACAATGCCCAAGAGAAATGCTTCTGGTTTCTTTATAAATGTATATTTCAACATTTTTTTTTCAACTCATTATATATCATCTCCCAGAAGAGTGCATCACACTTTCCTTGAGTGTTTTTCCTACCCAAAGTAACACAGCGTATGTGGAATTGGCTACCATAAATCATGAATGGCCACCAACTTGAACAATTTTACGAGAAGATTAGATGAATTCATCGACAGTGAAGCTACCCCTGGCTTTTAGCCATGATGTCTGTTGTTAAGTATAATTGCGTGCCGAAACAGAGGAATGCCTGGCTGTGTATTGCTAACTTTGGGGTTTTTTATCCATGGTGGTATATTGACAGCTCTTAGAAAGTCGAGGTAATTTCAAACTGTTTTAGTAGTTTCACTTTTGTATGTTCTAAAGTATGGTTGTGATTTCCCCCCCCCCTTATTTTCTTTATGTTTTATCTCTCAGTAAACTGGTTTGAGGTTCTTCACAACCGTGTGGTATATAAATTTAAGAAATAAATAAATAAATGTTGGTGCCAAGACTAGTCTCCAACCCTGGTGCCCTACTCTAAGAACATAAGAAGAGTCTGGTATTTGACACCTACGAAATTGGCAAAAAATGTATAGGATGAGTAGTAAATTATGTTGGAAATGTAAAGAGAAGGATGGCGATTTTTATCACATGTTGTGGTCATGTGAGAAAACAAAATCATTTTGGGAACTGATTGACAATGAATTGAAAAAGATGCTTAAATATACCTTCCCCAAAAAGCCAGAAGCTTTTTTGCTGGGCTTGATGGGAGAGGAAATTGAAAAAGTGGATCAAAGGTTATTTATGTATGCAACGACTGCTGCTCCACCAACGGTGGAGGAGTGGCAGACGAGAATGATGGATTACGTGGAACTAGCAAAACAAACCTGCAGGATCCAAAACCAGGAGGAAGCAAAATTCCAAAGAGATTGGAGTAAACTCATGGGTTATATAAATAACAACTGTAGAAATGTGAAGACACTAGCAGGACTGAAATAAATCTTACAGCGCGGGCTTGACAAAATAAGAAGAAACTGCAGGAAGTAGACTGAAATAAGAGAACCTGTTGGAGGGAGGGAAGTCACGGCTTGGCAGAGTGATGGATAAGGAAGTGTGTGAATGACTGGTAAAATGTATCGTATTTTGTTTGTTTAAAATGGAAAATCAATTTTAAAAAAACATTTTTTGGGGGAGAACATAAGGAGAGCCTTCTGGATCAGACCAACATCCCATCAAGTCCAGTACCCTGTTCTCATAGCAGCCAACCAGACGCCTGGTAAGAAACCCTCAGGCAGAACATGAGCACAACAGCAGTACAGTGGTACCTCGGGTTAAGAACTTAATTCATTCTGGAGGTCCGTTCTTAACCTGAAACTGTTCTTAACCTGAAGCACCACTTGAGCTAATGGGGCCTCCCACTGCCACTGCGCCACTGCTGTGCGATTTCTGTTCTCATCCTGAAGCAAAGTTCTTAACCCGAGGTACTATTTCTGGGTTAGCAGAGTCTGTAACCTGAAGCGTCTGTAACCTGAAGCATCTGCAACCCGAGGTACCACTGTATGTCATTTTACATGTCTCCACATCACCTACCTCCATTGTGAACCAGTGGTTGCGAAAGGATGGGGAAGTGAGGTTTTTCAACAGAATCGCGCACAAAGTTTCTTCTAAATTTGACTTGGAGGTATGTATTACTTGCAAAGTGTTTCTGTGATTGGACCTACGCTAATTATCTTCAGGAAAGAAAGTGGGGGGGGGGTAGAGAAAGCAGATGCTGCCGGCTAAAAAAAGACATACAAAACACCATCTTGAATTGTATGCACAAAGGAAGGGTTGTTGTTTTATCATACCCAGCTCAGTTAGGTGTTTACCTGTTTCTGTGGCTCCAGCCTGGCAGGACGCCTAGTAATTCTTCTGGGGATTCTTGCTTCCTAGAACACCTTTGCATCTGTGTACAAAGACTAACCTCAGCTGTGGGGCAGGACTGCCTTGCTGCAGCTGGTTTGAAAGCCTGCTACGACACCTGTTGTATTGCCCAGGCACACGGGATGAACAGATGAAGCAAGAAACCTTTGGCAATGCAGGAACATCACATGCTCCGAGTGCCTCATTGGCCTGTGTTTCTGTCTTCCCCTCTGACCAGTATTGTCAGCGATCCAAGATCTGACTGCAGGACTTGGGGAATTATGCACAGCTCAAGCAGGGGGGCTAGAAAGGAGAATCCACCTTTCAACCAGAGCTCTGCTTAAAAAATATAGGCAGCCAGTTTGGTTGCCTCTGGGATAGAGAACTTTGCTGCTTTCTCTTTGGCTGCATTGAAGAAGTACTTTATTCTGCTTTTCAAGTGTTTCTTCGCTTGATAATTTCACATTTTATTAGATCTGCCACCCGACGTTAAAGCCACTTCTGAAAATCTAGTGGAGTCCAGTATGGTGTAATGGTTGAAGTGTTGGACTAGGACCTAGGAGACCAGCGTTCGAATCCCCACTCAGCCATAAAGCTCACTGGGGGATCTTCGGCCAGTCACTGTCACTCTCAGCCTAACCTGCATCACATGGTTGTGTGGGGATGGAATTCATAGGAGGAGAGCTCTGTACACTACCTTTATCTCACTGGAGAAAGGTTGGAATATAAATGGAATAAAAAAATAAACAAACCGTTCAGAGCCAGGGGCGCCTTACCCATAGAGGCTAGTGGCGCGGGCCACCGGGGCGCCAAGTTCTGGAGGGCGCAAGGGAAGAGGCGGAGGGAATTGTGGTCTGAAAAACAGCTGGAGACCCAAGTTTGGGATGCCCCGATCAAAACGCTTTGAAGGCAATGGCTAGCAGTGCCCTAAAATACATACCTGGACCTGGTTACAGATGGGTAGCCATGTTGGTCTGCCATAGTCAAAATAAAAAAATTCCTTCCTGTAGCACCTTAAAGACCAACTAAGTTAGTTCTTGGTATAAGCTTTCGTGTGCATGCACACTTCTTCAGATACACATATACCTGGACCTGTTTTGATTAATGTCTTCAGGAGACTTTGTGGATATTTAAGTTCTAATTAGAAAAATCTTAATAATTATTCATAAAGGAAACATTTTATAAGAAGTAAATAAGGAGTCCAGATACAGGATAATGGAAGTCTCTTATTTGGTTGTTTGTATCGTTGTATGTTATGCTCACTGTATGTTATGTTCACGTCTAATGAGGGTGGATTTGTGTATTGGGGGGGGTGAAGGGTTTATGTTATGTTGTAAATAAAATTCCAATAAAAATAGACTTAACATGAAGGCAATGGGTAGCATGCCTCATTCTTCTCCAACATGGTGCCTTCCAGATATTTTGGACTACAATTCTCACCTTCCCTGACCATTGGCTATCCATTCTGTTTGGAGCAGATGGGAGTTGGAGTTCAAAACACCTGGAGTGTATTAGGCTGGAGAAGGCTAGATGTGAACATTGTTGATGTTGTGTTCTGTAGAATAACACATATAGGGGGTGGAAGTGCTTGGCTACACATTTTCTACAGTGGGTTGATGATCGACTTGCAGGAAGTTCCACATAAGCCTGCTGCAGCAGAGAAAGATGTCATCTTGTACCAGCATATAACAATAGCACACATCAAGAGTAGGAAGGAATGGTTTACTTTTATATCTTCATCAGTAAGTGTTGTTTTAACACAGGCTGTGACTTTCATTCACTCAGCCTTTTATTACATAATTGGATTTTATGTAGCCACATTATTGCAATTAAATGGGACATTTCTCATCCTTTGCGACTTCCATTTCACTGAATGCTCTGCTCGCTGCCTAACCTAAAGAGACATTCATCCTACCTGCAACAAATTGCAGAGATTACTACAATCTTGTTGCACAAATGTAACAAGCACAGGGCCATATCCAATGCTACTCCAACTCAGAGTAGGTGCATTGAAATAGACATGGCTAACATTGGTCAACTCTTTTCAGTAGGTCCACTCTGGGTACAATTATTTTTAATAATTTTATTATTTGTACCCCACCCATCTGACTAGGTTGCCCTTAATTCCTTAAGTGTTTTTTTCTGTGCTTAGTTTCCTTAAGAACAGTGTGTATATCCTGCATACTTAATCTCTCATCCGTATATTACATTTGAAAGAGCAGACCTAAGCATGTGGCCTGGCTCACTACCTCGAGTTATCTACTCTGCATGTGTTTTGGGATTTCTGCATTGGACTCACTGATAGCAACTGCGTTAGGCTCAGACCAGCTAGCCGCTCAGGTGCCCGGTGTGGCGTGCGCACCCTGCAGCTGGGAGCAAGGCCATCCACCCATGGGGGCGGGCATGCTGCGTGGAGCCTCTCCGCAGCCTCGCCCTCAGCTGTAGGGTGGCTGAGGGAGAGGCTGTGGGCAGGCGCAAGCTCCACGCTGCCGTTTCAGGCAGCGCCGAGCCTGCAGGTCCACAAGCCACCACATCATGTTGGGATACTGCCAGGGAGATAAAGTCCATCATGGCCCCCAAGCCGGCTGCCAGACGATCCATCAATCTCCCGTAGTCACGCAGTATGAGCTATTAGCGACACGAGTTTCCTGGAAATACCTTGCCACATTCCAGGGCTCATGCACACTCTTATCAGCAGATAATGCACAGCCAGAAGTCGCACTCAGGAGAGGATTATTTACAAGCTTTTATTCAGCGTTGATCAGAACAAAGAAAAGCATGACTGTCTGCATCAGTGTCTTCGACAGAGAGAGAAAACGAAAGCAATAGGAAACATAAACATCCTGTGAACAGGACATGCGCAGACTCTCTGACTCACAAAGCCTGCTCTCCCAGGAGAGATGTGTGGTTCTGGCACGCTGCAGGCCCCATGGTGAGTGCTGGCCCCCATGGTGTGGGGCCCATAGCTGTCAACTTTTCCCTTTTTTAAAGGGAAATTCCCTTATTCTAAATAGGATTCCTCGCAAGAAAAGGGAAAAGTTGACAGCTGGGTGGGGACCATTGCCAGCCACTTTTTGTTGCATTTGTTGACTGAACTACAAAGTTTCATGAACCCCCCCTTTTTAAAAACTCATATTTTTGTCATTTTATCACACACAGACACACACACCCATAATGACACCTGGGGTGGCCGCACCCACTGCCACTGGCTTAGACTCAGTGTTCCCCATCTGTAAATAGCAAAATGTTTTCTAGATGCTTAATCCCTTGTCTAAATAATGATATGGTCGACATGATTTGTAGCCCTTGGTTCCCCTTTCTTCCTTGAGCCATCTGCACTGCATGTAGGATATTTTAATGCTTTTTGATCATAGCAAAATTATAGTTTATGGAAGGCTTGCCTTATGCCGACTCTGACATCAATCCAGCACCAGGCAAGAACATTTTTGTATCACCAGGCATTCAAAAGCTGGGGTGATTGTTCTCGGGAATGGACCCAGGATCAAGATTGCTTTGTGGTGGTTTTGCCATGGTTGGGAGACAAGATGTTTTTAGCTGTGCTATGCTTCTTTTATTGACATGTTTACCTAATTGAATTGTTTTATGGTGTTTATACGCTGGGTTTTAGGCAAGTTTCATATTTTTCTATATTGTATTTTATATTTTTTTCACTGCACTGAGATGTCTTTGTAAAAAGCAATTCTTAAACACATCATCATCCTCTAGATCAGTGCTGGAGAAGCTGTGGTCCTTCAGATGTCTTGGACTCCCAACTCCCCAACGTGGTCAGAGATGTTGAGATAGCCAGCAACATCCTGATCTGGCCACAAGATCCTCATCCCTGTTCTAGATTGTGAGCAACTGCAGACATGTATGGCTGATAAAACTAGTGGCAGGTGACCTGTGAACACATAACAACATTCAGGTATGTGTGCTCTACTCCTGCCCAGCAGGATCCACACTTTCTTAACTCAAGGGATAGAAGAAGAAGAGTTTGGATTTGATATTCCGCCTTTTACTCCCTTTAAGGAGTCTCAAAGCGGCTAACATTCTCCTTTCCCTTCCTCCCCCACAACAAACACTCTGTGAGGTGAGTGGGGCTGAGAGACTTCAAAGAAGTGTGACTGGCCCAAGGTCACCCAGCAGCTGCATGTGGAGGAGCGGAGACGCGAACCCAGTTCCCCAGATTACGAGACTACCACTCTTAACCACTACACCACACTGGCTCATCCATTTCTCCTTGAAGAAAGGCTATTTATGGAACATTAACGGAACCAGGGTGAGCAGCTGTCTGTCCAAAACATACTTTACTATAGGACTTTTGCCCATGTCACTCATACTGTCTTAGTTATCTGGCCTGTTGTAGTAGATAACTCGGTTGGGAGGCACTGATTTGCATTCAGAAGGTCCCAGGTTCAATCCTGGGCGTCTCCAGGAAACTCAATGCCCAATCAGTGTGGGCCTTACTAAGTTAGTTAGACCATTGACCCAACTTGGTGCAATGCTCTTTAAGTTCCACCCTAGCTTGTTTGACCTTTACAAGACTTGGCAATTGAAGCAGAATTTACTGAGCATCGCTTTTGCACACTTCATTCTCTCCCTGCATGTTCCTTTCAAGAAAAGGTACCAAATATATTTGTTTGGAAAGTGAAACATCCAATGTCATGCCACGATAAGTGTGTGTGTGTGTGTGTGGTATTTCACTATATTATTTCCACACACACCCTCCACCGCATTGAGATAAATGGAGCTTAAAGGCAAACCAAGATGCATCTTAAAAGATTAGCCTGATAATTCCAATATGTCCTTTAATATGGAGGCCAGCTGTGAAACAGAAAGCATGACAAGTGGAACCAACTCCTTATATTAGGTTGGCATGGCACCCGTCACTGGCATGGCCTGAGCGGCGGCTATGGCGTCTGGAAAGCCGTTGATAAGAAAATCCTGTTACAATGTGGCACTTTACTGTATGATTAGTATTTATTAATTTGCACCTCATGTGACTTTGCTTTGACTCGACCTGTTTGTAAGCATGTGCGTCAGGCTGTAGCATTCTCTGGCATCAAGAAAAGGTACAGAAAAGCTTTTCAACCAATTTTGGGTACAGGGGAATACAAGGGTGGTATCCGGCGATGCCTGCATGTGAGCGGAACAGACTTTAGCTCATGCAGTAGGACTTCACTTTCCTCTCATACCCCCTGCCCAAATCTGCTCTGTGTTGTTGGGAGGACAGCATCAAAAACAGAGATCAGGGGCTGAAGAAGAGAGGGAGGGAGGGAGAGGAAATGAAATCCCAGCACCCGTCTATCAAAGTGACCCACAGAAGGTTGGCCACTTCTGGATCTAGCCTTCCAACTCGATCCAGTCCCACACACCTGCCCTATCCCATGCCATTCAAGATCTCCCAGCCCTCCAACCAGCTTGCAGACCACTGCAGTGATCAAAAACTTTCTTTCCCTGGAATTCCAGATGTTTCCCTCCTTCCCTTCCTTTGCTCACTCTATTCCACAACCAGGACTAGGTTAAAAGAGAGTAGGGAAAGAGAGTCCCCCCTCCCTCCACACACATACTCCCCCCCCACACCTGCTAGTACCCTTTACTAAACTGTAATTACAGTTGTGGAGGTGAAAGACTGTCAAGCCCATTGTCTGCCTCTTAACTTGAATGCATGGGATGGTTGGATTTTGATGAGATGAGCAGTTCTGGGGAAGAGGATTTTAATTCCCTCTGTAGTTTTCTAAGTCGGCTTCTAGGAAGTTACTCTTTTGGGGGTGGTTGATCCAAGTTTGAAACTATATTGTGTACTTTGCAACCAATAGTAATCTACCTGTGGTCTCCTTGCTGCTGCATGGAACAATGCATGAATCAGACCTTTGGAATTAGTAAGCAAAGCTTTTAAACTTACTTAAGAGTGTGTGCCTGTTCATTGCTAGAGGGGTAGATAGAGGGGGCAGGTGTTTTAAGGCAGACTAAAAGGGATCTGCAAAACGGTTTAACAACCTATATTCCACTTTATGCTGCTGGTTAGCTCTGAGGCTGTTTTTAACTCTGCTGGGGGTTCTCTCCCACTGGAGGCTGTGTAAAGCCCTGCATTCTGAATCTAGGCACACAGCCAATTCTTTTGTTCTATTTTCCTCCCACAAATATAACTTGTCAAGAGAGTTCATTAGCCTTTAGGATTGGCAGGCATGGGGGAAAAAAATCTATGGTATGAGAACTTTTATTTAAATGCCACTTCATTATTAAAATTATTCTTAAGCCTTCTTGGTATAATATTAATGCCTGTATTAAAAGTGAACTGTGACATTTCTTTGCAAGCTGTTTATCCTGAACATGATCATTAGTGGGAATGCATTTGGGTTAACAAAAGAATGTAATAAGAGCCCTGATGGATCAGACCAAAGGCCCATCTAGTCCTGTTCTCCTAGTGGCCAAGCAGATGCCTATGGGAAGCACGCAAGCCATTCCTGAGTGCAACAGCACTCTCCCCACTTTGATTCTTGAAAAATTGTATTAGAAAGCATAGAGATAGAACACTGTCTAGATAAATCACAAGTCTGGACTTTCCTTGTTTTTAGTCGCATGGGCCTGCATCGTTGCAGAGATAAACTGGAAGAAGATAGACCAGAAAGCATTTGGAGAAGGTGGGTTCTTCATAGGTGTGTCCATCTTGAAGACTTGTATCTATGAGATGGCTTCTGTAGGCTGCCAATAGAGAACAATAATAATCTGTAGTTTTGTGTATATTGCTGGCAAGCAACCAAGGAAATGGGGGCAATTGGCAGGCCCCCAGCTGGCTCCAGCCCACCAGCCGGTGTGCCGGGCGAACTCCAGTCCTTGGTGCAGCATGAATCTGCGACCTGAGCTTCAGAAGCTGGGCCACGCTACTCAGCAGAGTAAACAAACAGAAGTGGCAGGAGAGGCTGTGTGAGCATATTTACAAGTTGTTTTTTCAGTGTAGATCAGGACAAAAGGAAACATGTCTGCTCTCGTTCGTGTCCAAAGCAAAGCGGCAAAAGCTATACACAAACAGAAGTTCCCAGCAAGCTGTGCTGGAGTGTAAACAGGCATGTGACACACAACAATCATGCCTGTTCCTTAAGGTGGAACGGAAAATCCCAACATACATGTGTGCGTTGGAACTCAGGCTCACTCAGCCCCATTCCAAGCATGTTTCCCTAGAAGTAAATCCTTTTATTAAGTTCAGTAGGTCTTAATTGATGCTTTTGAATTATTGTGCCGGAGGAGACTCTTGAGAGTCCCATGGACTGCAAGAAGATCAAACCTCTCCATTCTTAAGGAAATCAGCCCTGAGTGCTCACTGGAAGGACAGATTGTGAAGCTGAGGCTCCAATACTTTGGCCACCTCATGAGAAGAGAAGACTCCCTGGAAAAGACCCTGATGTTGGGAAAGATGGAGGGCACAAGGAGAAGGGGACGACAGAGGACGAGATGGTTGGATAGTGTTCTCGAAGCTACCAGCATGAGTTTGACCAAACTGCGGGAGGCAGTGGAAGACAGGAGTGCCTGGCGTGCTCTGGTCCATGGGGTCACAAAGAGTCGGACACGACTGAACGACTAAACAACAACAACAGGTCTCACTCCAAAGCAAAGCTGTATTAAGGACTGCAGCTTTGCAGCCCAATCCTATTACTATGCTTCCTCAAAGTCATTGCCACTGAATGACTGAATCCCCCAGGGTTCCTTTCCAAGGAAGTGTGCACCAGACTGCAATCTTTGAAAAGATGTGTTCATTTCAGTCTGCATTTTATTAATTGCTCTGCTTTGGGTTCATTCTCACTGTTCATTTTAAAAGGCACGTGTGTTTTTAAAACTGGCTATTTTATATGTTGTTAGTCTCATACAACATCGTCTGGGGGAACTTATGCCTTAAAAGGTAGTTTAGAAATCTTTTATTAACAGCAAGGTGAGGGTAGGCAGGATATGGATGCAAAAGATTGATCAGCTGGAAGAGGAGAAAATATGCTTTTAACATCTGATCACAGATGAGTCAGTCTCCAAGGCATCCCATCAGAAGAAAGTTTCTGTAGGTCAGACTGAAAGCCATTTAGAATCTGAGTTTGGAAGGACAGGCTGAAAGTCATTCAGGATCTAAACTAGCTCACTTGACACATGGTGGGGTAGCGTAACAAGTAAAAATATTCTCACAGCTGCTTAGTCCCCATAAGAAAAGGCTTTTGCTAATAGTTCCAAAGGACCTGGACTAGACTCATCAGTTCTTGAATAGGACCTGCAGTCCTTATCAAAAGCTTTATGAGGCGAGGCTCAAGTCCCATGCAGAACTTTCACAGATCCTTGTATAATCATACAATCTCTAGGGTGGGTGGATGCATTTCATCACTGGACTACCAATGGCATCAATGGAAAACTGCCATTTCACTGGAGAGTCCATTCCAGTCCAGACTCTATTATTGCAAGTGAAAACATACATCTGCAAGGGTAGCTGTTTACATAACTTTACAACTACAAAACCCATGACGCAGTGTGGTGGTGAGTACAATTTCTGAAGTCTCTAGCTGAGCCACAAATTGCTGATGTCATGAAGGAACTGCTGGGGAAACCTGTCAAAGTGGCTGTTGGGTTTCCAGTGGAATTCTGCTATGTGCTACTGAGAAATGGAATTGGCAAGAAATGTAATTCCACAAGAGGTTTCACACGTGATTTAAACACACAATTACCTGGGTCTACTCCTGATTTTGTCTCGTTTCCTGTAACTCTCCAACAGTTTGACTTCACCCCTGAAAGTATACTCTTCCGTTGTCTCCCTGGACAGCTGGACGCCAACAACAACTGCTTAGACTAGTGATAAATGGATACAAGTTGCTTTCTGTCAAAGGCACTGAAGAAGTAGAATTGAGACAAGGATGGGGTGGGGAAAATAAGTTGGTCTGGAAGGGACTTAAAGATGGATTTAAGTGTATTCACAATGTCAGAGGTCTGAAGAGCAGATTACCACCACCATCACAAATACAAATGTGCATCTTAAGTCAGCTTCCCCTTGCCATTTTATTTGGAACATGAGCTAGGATCTCCTTGACTAAAACAAAGGTTGTCTTAGCCCAGGTGCTTCTGAAGGCAACGAGCCTGGCGTTAGGAACATAGGACGCTGCCCTATACTAAGTCAGAACACTGGTCCATCTAGATCAGCATCTGACTCTCCAGATTTCAGGCAGAATTCCCTTACATCCCTACCTGGAGATGCTGGAAAATAGACCTGGGACCTTCTGCATTCAAAGCAGATGCTCCGTTACTGAGCTATTTAGGTGGTTACAAGCAATTGCCATTCATAGACCACTCTACCATTTCCCCAACCCCACAACTCCTCCTTCAAGGCCAGTTTACTTCTGAGTTGATCTGGATAGGATCGCACTGTTAGCCTAGTGAACAACTTCACAACTTGTGGCCCTGTACCTCCTTCCATGTTAAATGAAGAAGCACTTTCTTTTGCTTGTCCTAAATATACTGCCAATCATTTTTTATTGGTTCTAGCATTATGCAAACTATTCCTACCTTCTCCATCTCCTAAATTCACACCATTCATGCCCCCGTCACCTGTATCCCCTGTCATCATTCTTCTTAACTAAAAAGTTGAAATCCAGAGGACAAGGACAACAGGCTGAAAATTAGCACAAGACTTCAAAATAATCCTGCATTTGTTGACCAAACTATCTTTCTAAATTAGTCCCTGAAATTGAATATTTTCTTTTTTTATATAATAGATTTTTAAAGAAATTGACTATTTATTTTCAAGTCGTTCATTTGCTACATTTGTAAGCAGGTAAGATGGAGGCAAAACTGTATGATTCTCTCTCTCTTTCTCTCTTTCTCTCTCTCCCTCTCTCTCTCTCTCTCTCTCACACACACACACACACAGCCACCATTGATCAGATCAGAATTAACAATTACCTCCCACTTCTTTAACTTTAATGTCCTTTCTGGAATCTCCACGGGACGTTCATTTCACAACATTTGCATAACACAGAACAAACATGATTTTCATAATGGCTGAGGAATCTTGCATGATATCTCAGGAGACCTGAGAATGAATCAAGAAAGTGTGAATCATTGTTTACCTTAGAAATAGTAGCCTGAAGCCCAGATAAAATATGCTAATGGATTTGTTCAATTCTAAAAGAAACATAAGGGGCAACTCAAACCACTTCATCAGTTATACAGTACCTTGTATGCAGATGAACACCAAAAAAATCTACCTGTGGGATTTTACTCTGGATATCACTTCTTCCTTCTTATATTCATGAACGTAATACCCAAATGCCTATCATTCCGATGAGTGTGATATTTGAGGGCCTGTCTCTGAATGGAGAGGGAGCCATTGTGTTCTGCCAGGCTTTCAAATTTCAGTGGCACCCTTTGTGAGGTCAAAATCCCACACACACTTTTCATTCTGCTCAATTCACCATGTCAGGCATAGGCAAACTCAGCCCTCCAGATGTTTTGGGACTACAACTCCCATCATCCCTGACCACTGGTCCTGTTAGCTAGGGATGATGGGAGTTGTAGTCCCAAAACATCCGGAGGGCCGAGTTTGCCTCTGCTTGCACTATGTCATCATTATGACATCCTGCAGCGCCCCCTAGGCTTAGCACCCAGTGCCACAGAACCAGTAGCGTTGCCCTAAATCCACATCTGTGCACACTGTGTGAGAGGCAGCTGTTCATTTAAATTGGGATGGGTAAACATTTCAGTCCCCAAATGTGGCTGTGGATGGGTATTCAGGGGCTAGTGGACATTACTGGTTGTGGACACGCCTGGTATTCGTAAGTTTAAAATACTTTAAATTTACTGTTGAGGCCACATCGGTCCAATTTTTGCAGTTGATAGCTATTACAATATAAATCACACCAAAACAGCCACCCAACACCCCAACCCAACAACCAAGAATATTGGCAGAAGTGTGTATTATTCAGTAATTAACACTGCTAAGTTTTCCAAATCCATGGATTATTATTAACATCCCAGAACACTTTGTTCTTTTCACTCAGTTGCCTTTTGGCATGCTGATCCATCACTACCACTCTGTTTTTCCACTTATTTTTTAATCTTTAGTTTTCAGCATTTGCTTATTATACAAGATTACCATTTTCACCCTGCATTGCTCTATATCAGGCTTCCTCAACCTCAGCCTTCCAGATGTTTTTGGCCTACAACTCCCATGATCCCTAGCTAGCAGGACCAGTGGTCAGGGATGCTGGGAATTGTAGTCTCAAAACATCTGGAAGGCCGAGGTTGAGGAAGCCTGCTCTATATTTCCAAAATACCCCTCCTGTTTGTAGGACAGTCTTCTACCACCAGCTAGATTGGGGATAACCAACATGTTTTGGGCTCCAGATGTTTTGGACTCCCATTCTCATCATCCCCCAACCAACATGGCTTGTGGTCAGGGATGATGGAAGATGTGGCCCACAACATCTGGAAGGGGGCCCTGTTGGTTCCTCCTGAGCTTGATGATGTTTCTATGCTCCATTTTCTATTTCTGTGTCCCATTCTCCAAGCTACCCATTCCCTACTCTTTCTTTCTTTCTCTCTCTTAGCAGCAAATATCCTTATGATATTTACAAGAGAAGTAATATTTGAATAGTTCCTCTGTTTGGTATTTCCCCTGAAAATACCAGAAGCAGTCAGGTTTCCATGATATTTCTATTGACATTAATATCAGCAGAGAGAAGGTTTCAGGGAGAGAAAGAAAAATATCCGAGTTCCTGCCGACCTCCAACCGGTTGATTTAAACTAGAGGGTCTGGGAAGAAAAGTGGGAGGAAAATAAAATTCAGATAAGTGTACATGTCCAATGTTAGCTGCGTTTTGATTCACATATTGTTTCAGGGAGTGCGAATTAGGTAAGTTTTCATTGAACTGGGGACCACACCAAATTTCCCTCCTACCCCTAGCATAGGCGCTGACTCCGAAGGGCCGAAGCTGTTTTGGCCCCCCAATTATATTTTTTGAGAGGGCTGGGCCTCCTCAATATTCAGAGGAGGATGTGCATGTGATGTCGAGTTGCCCTCCCACCTGATCATCTGGGGAAGCTGGCACTTCTGATCCCTAGATAGGTACCATTCCTCCCTGAGACTCCTCTGTGCTTGCCTCAGCCTACACCAGTGTAACCAGGATGTTAAGGAGAGTGTGCAACACCTCAAAGCCTGTGGCAACCAAGATGTATGGTTTCATTATTAAAACCTCTTCATACCAAAAGCCGCATATCTTGTCACTTTATGCTTGTGTTTGAAACTTTTAATTGTATAATAACATTCTCCGTCAGATAATAAAGCATTTGTGATAACGTCTCCTGAAATTCCAAGCTGGGGCTTTAGTTTATGGTGAGATTCTAAAGCCTCTTCATCTCCCTCTTCTTCTTCTTTGCCAAAGTCTTAAGGCTAAGAACAATCCATAAATGAGAAACATATGCACTGCAGAGGAGCATTAATTTAAGACTTTTGCTATGATTACTAGCATGGAATGCTTCTGAGAGTTATTCTGCCCCCAATCCCCACTCCATACAATTAAAACGCTAATGCTGCACAATCCTGCATGATAAACAATTTGCATAAGCCACTTTTCTATTCTGCAGGCATTTATTAATTCTCTGCTAAAGGTTATTAGTATCTTTGTTTCCATGTTGTTTCTGTGTGGATCTTTCTCTAAAGAAATGTTCATTATCATACCATATTCCTCTAATAGACTTAAGCATCAGTTTCACCATCCTTTTCACATATAAGAGACAGGCAGGAATAATTATTAAGTTCAACAGAGGCTCATTCTGTTGCTCCCCTTTAATGTAAGGGCATCTGCAATTATTTTTATTTTTATAGAGCCTGACACCTGCGGATTGTATTATGTGTCTGTTTCAGAAGACGCCCACATGTCTTTGGGAAATGTGTATAGAATTCACTGATCTAACACTCTGTTCATTTGCTCAAATCACTGTATGGCCTTTTGGAAATTGGCACAAACACCCCTGTTCAGTATTCATTCATTTCTAAGCTTATTTCACGGACATTTAGCAGAGGAAGTTTAGAAAAAGTAAGTCAAGTCGCTTTTCCCCCAGTCATGTATACATGAACACTTCTGAAACTTTGAATTGTGGACTTATTTCATACCCTCCAAGTGTCCCTATTTTCTAGGGACAGTCCCGGAATTGTGAAAGCCATGCCAGCTTCTGATTTGATCCCAGGATGTCCCTATTTTGGGGAGGAGGATAAGCCGGCGCTTGTCCCTTGGGCAGCACACCCAGGCTAATGCCTATGGGAAGCCCACAAACAGAACAACCCTCTCTTCCCCCAACAACCTTAGCCCAACAACCCTCTCTCCTTTGTGGTTCCCCAAAGAAAGTGTAACATATGGATCAGCTCAGTGTTGAGTCATGATGACATATCGCACCCTGCTTTCGTGCACAGGAAAGGAAACACACACAAAATGCAGCATTTTTACATTCTGCATAATCTGAGTCAACAGCACAATCCTGCTCTATTAAGGCCCACAACTGCCATCAAACAGCCATACTGTCTAACTGAAATATGAAACTATGCACCAAGACTGGCTTTTGATGAGATGGATGGTTCTGAGCCGAGCCATAAACTTCCCTTCACTGGGTAGCTCACATCTCTCACATATTTATGTCTGGCTTCAAACATTTCATATATAAAAAAGGCTTTGGCTCTGTGTGCTGTCCCAATATTTTTTAAAGTTCAACTTCCTCCAAAGTTTGCAAAGGAGTTGGGTAAAGAGACCAACAATATAGTTGTGGTGGCTGGGGACTGAAACTGAGCTTTTGAATGCTATGGAATTTATTTATTTATTTTAAACAGCTTTATTTGGATCAAGAGTGCTAGGGCCTACACTAGCTCCTACAAGCAGGTCAAGAAAGATGACCCTCCTTGAATTAACCTAGAAGTCCGAAAACTCCATTGCTTCAAGATTTTCATTTATCTTTTCTGTGGCTATGCAAGCCTTCTCTTTCGGAGGCATACTTTAACTCAGTGGGATGTTGTCTTCCATTTCAAGCCATGGGATGCTGTGGGTCTTAAAATGAAATATGTTTCTCCAATATTTAGGTGAAAGCTCATACTACTGAGCAAAAATAATTCCTTTATTCCTTTGCCTAATTGAGTTGTGTCCTGATATATTGAGCTGCAAAAGATTTATAAGTTAATTAACTGTAGGTACGGCTAGCCATAACAATTTGTGAGGTTCATCAGCATTTTTGGACCCAAAACAATGAAGCACTAAAAGCAGTCTCCGCCACCATGGTTCTCTCCAGATTTTGCTGGATCCATTGGCCCCTTGGCTAGTAGTCAGGGATTATGTGAATCGTAGTCCAGAACATTTGAAGACCACTGGGTTGGGGAAGGTCGACATCTAGAGGTCCACAGCCACAGTACCACCGCTGTGAATATTTGCCACAATATTCATGATCATGCAGCCACATGTGTAGCTGCAGTGCTCCAACACTGTTTAGGCCTGTTATAGAGAAGCAGAAGGGAGATCATATAATGGTAGCTTAGCAATTCTTGAGCACAGCTTCTGCCACTCCTGCCTTCCCTCCATCTTCTGCCAACCTCCACCCACCTTGCCAAAACCCCTAGACACGGCCCCCTTCACCTTCTTTTTACACCTGAACAAACTCTCTTTTCAGCTCACCTTCAACTTCCTTCTCACCTCACTGTCTCCCATGCTGAGCAGCTGTAGCTCAGTGACAGAGCATCTGCTTTACATGAAGAAGGTCCCAGGTTCAAGCCCCAGCATCTCCAGATAGGACTGGGAATGTTTCCTGCCAGAAAGCATGTTTTCCTAGATGGAGAGCACAGGTTGCGGTAGGGCTAACAAGACACCTCACTGTTGCCAGGCGGGTTAGTTTGGATGTCCACCGTTGTGATTTGGCTCCTCTTGTTGTTGGGGAGAGCTGATGTTGCCGATTATTGATTGACAGCCTTAGGTGCCATTTGGTTTTTTGCCTACTGAGTAGCAAATCACCACAACTTATAAGGTTGCGGTTAGGCATTAGTTTTAGAAAATTGGTTGGTGGTGGGATATGGATTGGCTGTGCCTGCCCCTCCAATGCTGCTGCTGCAAGGGTATTCCCTTAAAGGAATCCAGGGGCTCACCATGCTTTTGTCCGCACCCCTGTCAAGGGGGCTAGGGCCACGCAAGAGCCCCTGGGAGCATTTGGGGAGAGGTGAGGGTCTGGCACCCAGCTCCATTTTCTCCCCAAAAATGTTTTCCCTTGCTGACTTTGCAGGTTTGCAGATGTCAGTTCTGTCCCTGGGCAGGGACAGATAGTCGCAACCAATGCCTAAGCAACCACTCACATTTTGTATTTTAATAAAGTTGTGTCCAAAATTATGCCAAAAGCCTTAAACAAAACTTACTGTGTGAAGTGTGAATTCATTTGGGGGTGGCTTGGGGACCTCGACACGCAAATACTTGAGAGCTACTGCCACTCAAGGCAGACAATGCTGTCCAAAGTGAACCAATGGTTTGGTTCAGTATGTGGTCTCTTTCCATGTGCCCATCCTAACTCTCAACATCAGAAATACCGTTCTCACCCGTGTGTGTATGTTTTGTCAGGTTTTTACTCCTCTTGTTTCTTCATCTCCCACAGACTTTCTCTTTCTAAGACTGATTATTTATTCCTCTGGAGGAAGCAATTATAAAATGAAGGAACACGTGAGGACATACGGAGTCAGGATAATCAGTCACTCTTGATTTCGCACTGCAACCTTTGAATTATTGATTATTGCATAGATGGCAGTTTTGCTTGGCTTCCCTTCCCCTCCCCTAGAATTTCTTCCATTAATTTAGTTCATTAGATCAGAGGTGGGGAACCTGTGACTGTGTTGGTGTTGCCAGACCTCAACTCCCATCAGCCCCAGCCAACAAGGCCAATGGTCAGGAATGACAGGACTTGGAGTCCAGTAGCGTCCAGAGCACCACAGATTCTCCACCCCTGGAAAGAGTAACTTTTTTAAAGATGGGGGGGGCATGGTGAGGGTTTACCATACAAAATAAGCCTAAGCCATTCAATTAATAAATAAAATTGTGCAATGCGGTAAGCACAGACACTTAAGAGACATGCAGACAGGCAGAATGCAAGTTTTGTTAAAGTTAGCATTGCAAAGATTGTATAACGGGGGGGCTATGTGGTACCCTCAGATGTTGGATTCCAGCTCCCATCATCCCTGACCATCAGCCATGCTGACTGGACCTGATTGTCAGGGACTGTGCATTGAAGGAGGAATGGTGGAGACTGCCTCCCCCCCCCCCCGGACCTTTCCGGGAAGAGGAGAACAGTATAGATTTACAACGGCGGTGTGCAGAAGGTCATGACTCTAAGACAGAAGAGGGACAAAGCTGGGAGATAGTGGAAGGAGAGAAGGGGGAAGCAGCAGAGCCAGAGCAGCTGGCTGACACATTGTCATTAGAAGGCATTCCAGACCTCCCTTCTCCTAGGACCTGGAGGGCATTGAAAGTAGGAGAACAGAAAGCTCAAAGGCAGAAAGCACAGATCAGCCAGCATAGAGATGGTGTATAATAGGAGAGACGGAGGGGATGAGGCTTTACTCAGAGCAACACCATTATCCTAGAGACGGCATCCTACATCTCTCTCTGTGAATATTGAATAAAACACCTTGGTAAGAGCTTCTTGTTTTTCCATTACTGGCAGCCTGCCGCGAGGGATGAGGATCAGATTCCCTGAAGCCTGACAACTGATGGGAGTTGAGAGATCTGAAGGGTCCCAGTTTGTCTATCTGTACTGTATAGAAACAGAAGAAAGGCTTTTAGGATAAGAATGTAAGAAGAGCTTGCTGGATCAGACCAATGGCCCATGTCATCCAGCATCCAGTTCTCACAGTGGCCAAACAGATTCCCAGGAGAAGCTTGCAAGCAAGACACCAGCACAAGAACACTCTCTCCTCCTCTGGTTTCCAGCATTCAGAAGCATACTGCCTTCGACTGTGGAGGCAGAGCGTCGTCATGGCTTGGAGCCATTGATAGATGTATCTGCCATGGATTTGTCTAAAGCCATCCAAGTTGGTGGCCATATGGAAGTGAGTTCCATAGTTTAACTATGTACTTTAGGAAGAACTACTTTGTTTTCTATATCTTGAATCTTCCAACACCCAGCGCCATTGGATGCCCACAAGTTGAAGTGTGATGAGATAGGGAGGGGGGAAATTTTCTCCATCCGCTTTCCCTATGTTGTTGATGTTTAGTCGTTTAGTCGTGTCCGACTCTTCATGACCCCATGGACCAGAGCACGCCAGGCACTCCTGTCTTCCACTGCCTCCCGCAGTTTGATCAAACTCATGCTGGTAGCTTCGAGAACACTGTCCAACCATCTCGTCCTCTGTTGCCCCCTTCTCCTTGTGCCATCAATCTTTCCCAACATCAGGGTCTTTTCCAGGGAGTCTGCTCTTCTCACAAGATGGCCAAAGTATTGGAGCCTCAGTTTCAGAATCTGTCCTTCCAGTGAGCACTCAGGGCTGATTTCCTTCAGAATGGATAGGTTTGATCTTCTTGCAGTTCATGGGACTCTCAAGAGTCTCCTCCAGCACCATAATTCAAAAGCATCAATTCTTTGGCGATCAGCCTTCTTTATGGTCCAGCTCTCACTTCCATACATCACTAATGGGAAAACCATAGCTTTAACTATACGGACCTTTGTTGGCAAGGTGACGTCTCTGCTTTTTAAGATGCTGTCTAGATTTGTCATTGCTATTCTCCCAAGAAGCAGGCGTCTTTTAATTTCGTGACAAATCATGTCAATTTTGCGCCCCTTCAGCTCAATGCACTATGCATGCACCTGTGGAAATGATGATGTCAGCGATCCTACTCATTTCACTGTTCCATAGTGAAACAAGAGCCTTGATGTGGTCATTTGCTCTATCCACTGCAAAATCCCACAGAGCCATCAGAAATCCACCAGAGTCCATCAGCCTCTTTAGACTTCATATTTATCTATTTCACAAAATTTCTAACCTGCTTAACTGTAAGTAAAACTTCTAAGTGGTTTGCAAAGAATTCCCATAGCCCTGCTTTAGCCACCGTGAGAACAGAATCCAGGATTTGGAACTTTTTTAGTTTGGATAGTTTATAAAATTGTGCAGTATAGGGAAGTGAGAGATTTTACTTTCTTGGGCTCCATGATCACTGCAGATGGTGACAGCAGCCACAAAATCAGCCCTGAGTGCTCACTGGAAGGACAGATCCTGAAGCTGAGGCTCCAGTACCTGAAGCTGAGGCTCCAGTACTTTGGCCACCTCATGAGAAGAGAAGACTCCCTGGAAAAGACCCTGATGTTGGGAAAGATGGAGGGCACAAGGAGAAGGGAATGACAGAGGATGAGATGGTTGGACAGTGTTCTCAAAGCTACCAGCATGAGTTTTTGCATGGGGTCACAAAGAGTCAGACATGACTAAACGACTAAACAACAACATCACTGAGAAGATTCAGGTGCTACATTTTTACCTCACTCAGAGCGCCATACTACAAAAGATTACCAAATCCACCCTTGTTCTCAGGGGTCATGAAGATCTCATTACTCACCGCTATCCTGAGGAGGTGTAGTTGATGGGTCATGTTGGAGGAGGACTGGGGCGCAAATGTTAGAAATCTCACTCTGAAGCCAACCAAACACATGGTATGACATATCATCGTGCCTACTATACGTTGGTGAAGGCAGCAAATAAATCATATTTAGCTGCATCCATCACATCCTCGTGGAGACAGCTGGCAGAGTAGTTCTGTGTAATCCAGAAACTAGATCTGGGGGTGGGGGGTTGGGACAATCCTGGGAACAAATGGTGATTAGTTTGGTTTTTTTAAAAAAAATATATTTTTTTTAAAGATTTCTTACTTTACCCAAAAGTAAAGTAAATCACAAGTGCATTGTGATTAGATGTGAGCAATCTGGAAGGCATTTTGAAAATAATGCCACTCAAAATTGCCATTTCTTCCAGCAGAACTCGTAGAATACTTTTCCTGCAGAAATTTTTTCATGATAAGCCAGTCTTTTTGATGGTTGTTTTGGACTGTTTTGTGGCATTCTATGTTGTATTGTAATTGCATATTTTGTTGTATGCTGCTTTGATATTTTAGATGAAGGGATGCCCTGTAAATATATTTGTAAATAATGGAGGAGGATATTTCTGGGGTAGCATTCTTCTGCTGATTATGCCCTAACCCCTCAGCCTACATATCACTAATATGACCATCACTACCAATCATGTTTCTTACAATCTTAGCAAAACCTTCCTTGTCCACAGAACAGCAACAACCAAGTATTTCCCTTATGGAGCTTTGAACATTTTGGAACCATTTTTGTTCCAAAGATACAGCAAAAGGGTCAGCAAAGTAGAAGACAGTACACCAGTTTGGCAATAAATTTCAGTTGCCTCTTAAGCGAGATAAAATGCAATCACTGCTCTAGCCAAGGTGTACTGAAAGTTTGCACAGTAAATTTCTCCCAGATAGAAGAATTTTTCTAAGGTACTCCACTCTAAAGACTTTGCTCTTCCTTTGCAGAACATTGTTTGGAACTAATATATAAGCCCTGGCATTTATATATTCATACTATTTATATTATACCCTACCTGGAAAAGGAATGAGTTGGCTCTACACCAGAGTCAGGGGAGAAATTTGATTCTGTTTGCATTTATTATTAGCAGCAATAATTATTATTATAATTGGATTTATACTTTCCTCCGGGGAGCCCAGAGTGGCAAAACTTTCTGAAACAATAGGAGCACTGAAACACAGCCATCGTTTGAAACGCTCACTTCTCTGAATTTTGTGGTGTAATTCTCCAGCCAACCAATGTTTACCAAGCATATATTAGAAGAAAATGTGCATAAAAATAAATACATTGGTGAAAATAACGTGCAAAAAATGCGTTCTATTGGGGGGAAATTGTTTGCAAAAATATGTACATTGCTCAAAACTACATTATTAGGAGAAATTCACACTAAAATACTAATGAATTTTCATGAGCATCTTTCTAAAAAATCTGCAGATTGCTGCAGAAAATGTGGACGACCGTAAGATTGGAAAAATGAAAAGCTGAGGAAACTGAGTTCAGTGAAAACATTCCTTTACTGGCTCAGCCAGCCTTTTGCCAGCCAACACATGCCCTCGCCTCTGCCCACTAAATGGGCAGAAAGGCAGTTGGTGGTATTCTTGCTAGTGGAGCCTGGCAGAAGACCACATTCTGGTAGCAGGGCTGAGCCTCCTAGATCCTGAGCCACTCTCACAGCTGATCCAGCACCAATCTGCTCTCCACCCTCCCACCTTCCACCACTGCCTTCATGAATGACCATGCTGTGGATGTTGTGATAGCTCCATCACTCCACAGAGGCAGAGCAGTGGCAGATTGGGATGGCTCTGCCCACGATGCTTAGAATATAAGCATGGGAATCCATGGGACTTAAGTTAATCATAACATGTCAGCATCCAACCTGATATATTTAAAATGCAATAAAGCAAACAAAGGGGTGGGACTTTCCTCACCTGTTATATTTACCAATGAATGCTGACTGGGGTGAAGATGGAAAGCTGAGGAGGAGAGTGAAAGGAATCCTGGAAGAAGGTTTGGCCGATTAGCTGGATAGAAGGAGCACTCTCCACTGTGTCATTTTATTAAAGGTCCCACTTGCTTCTTGTGCACTTTAAATGAGAGAGAGAGAGATGGGGAGAGAGGGAGAAAGAGAAAAGCTGGGTTGACTTACAGTTCATTGCTAGTGAAACAGACACTCTCTGAGTGATCAGTACTCACGATGGTCATCATGTATACTTTGCCCTGGCAGGTATACTTCCAAAAATGCTACTTCTTCCAATAGCCGGCTTCTCCTTGAGTTACTTTTATGGGACCATTTTGTTGGCTCTGCTGGAGTAAATTGGCTTTAAATTCACCCCAATGACTCCCTCGAGAAAAATCTCTTTTTCTTGTATGTCTCTGTTTATTATAATCATAGATGGCCATCCAGCCTCTGCTTTAAAAATGAAGAAAAGTCCACCGCCTTCTGAGGGAATCCAACATAAGAGGTATCACATCAGTTTGCAAAGCCCTTTCCTATAAAAGCCATTTTGCCTCATTGTCTAGTGCCTCAGATACTTCACACATTTTCCTGATACCTGGGCGTACATCTGCCCTGTTTGTTCCTGTGGCGTGGCATCATGAACTATGTGGGTTTGTATTAAACTTGGATAGCTTGTGTCAGGGAACTGCCATCAGAGGCGAGAGGAGAGGTAAGACGCTCCAATGATGCAGGGGAGGGAACTAGCAAGGAGAGAGAGAGAGCTTCCGCTGGGGAAGGAAAATCCAGGGGACACCAGGGAGAAAGGGGAGGCTGAGAGTACTGCGGAGGGGAGGCTCCGAGACTCTTCCAGTGAAATCAGTGGAGAGAGCACAGGACCTCCGCTTGGCACGCCCACGCTGCGCAGAAAGCTTCCGCGCAGAGAATCTAGGAGGAGACTTGGAGTCAAGGAATTTTTATGTTGGAGGAAGTTTAGGAAACGCCCACTGATGGATTCTGCCAGTGACTGAGACAGTCGTGTTGTAAGGGCTGTCAAACCAGGGAAAGGTTTAGCTATACAACCAGCTTTGAGCAGTTTGCAGTTTACGCACAAGCAACCCCAATTCCCATTACAGCTTGCTTTATTCTTTTATTCAGACTTGCATTTTTCCCATCCTTATTTTCCAACAATATTCTTCTTTTGTGTGTGTACTTCCATGGGTTCTCTTTTATGCCCCATATTTATTCACTGTAAATAAACTACCTCACTTAAATTTGGTGTGCTTTATTCTGGAATGACCGCTCCCCACATCAAATGGGGGACGCCTTTTGTGTGGTCGTGCACAGCCCCCTGGATCCCAGTCCCGCTCCCAGTAGTACGGGCTGGCTTCGCCCTCCCCAGGCTGGATTCCTGGAGGTCTCCACCTACCTCAGCCAATCGCCCAATCCCACCTGGGGAGGCGTTGCCAGGGGATTGGCCAGGTAGGGGGAGGGACCGCCCTGCCCACACAACAGAAGGTGAATCTTACCTGTGAAATGTCAGTTGGCCCCTGTGTTTTGGACTTCTTGGTTAACTCCTACTGTATAGTGTAATTGCCTGAGGTTCAGAGAGCGGAGAGTGGACTTTTAGTTCTTGCCTATCTGTATCTCCAGTGATATCTGGTAAAGTCTGATGGGTCTCTTGTCCCAGACTCTACGACAATCAGGAGTGATGGCTGCCTCCTATATTTGCAGAGTCTAGTTGGAAGGCTCTGGTTGGAATTCTGTACCAGCTTAGGCCAAAACAAGATTTCTGACTGCTGGGGCTTGCAGGTCAGGCAATCTTGACACCCATCACCCTTGAAGATTGGCTTATGATCACAGGTGTGGCATAGGGGTGCCAGGGGGGCCGTTGCCCCAGGCGCACAATGGATAGACGCATGCGAACCAGGCGCCATCTGCAGAGATCCCCATCACACAGCTGCTCACATGGAAGGCGAGGTCTGGGTGATTGGAGGGTGGAGAATACCCTCTGTGCCACACCCATCCCTGCCCAGAATGTGAATGCCCGCTCATTGGGGGCGAGGGCTGGGCGAGCAGAGATGAAGAGCACCTTCCATTCCCTGCTCCTGCCCAGTGTGTGAGTGCCTGCCTGTTGGCGGCAAGGGCTGGGTGAGGCACAGAGGGTGGTCTTCACCCTTCACTTGCCCAGCCCTCACCCCCGATGAGCAGCCAGCAGTTCCACTCCTGGCTCAAGCCTGACCTGGGGAGAGGAGAGAGGAGAGTCGACAGCAGCGTTGGCTGGGTGACACCGTGCAAGGATGCTGCCAAGGCAGCATTCTCTTGCCTGGCCAGGCTGGAAGCAGTGGGCTATCTGTTAGAATTCCTGCCCCATGATTGCAGTCATGGGACTTTTGTCTTTCACATGATGGTATATGTTTTGACTCCACAGAGTGGGAAGTGACGGAGACAGGATGTTTGTGTTACTGTGTTCCGTGAAGTGGGACTATTGTCCTTTGTTCTTTTTCTCTTTGCTGTCTGATGCTAGAGAGAGAGGGAGCCATGTTGCAGTGCTCCATGTGTGTTTATATGTAAATAAAGTAGATTTGCCAAAATGCTGAGTTGCTGAGGTCTGTTACACAACTGCGCAAACTCTGCGGATCCCTAAGTGTGCCGTTGTCGGTTGGCATTGGTCGCTGTGATGTTCAGGCTGAAGAAAGCTTTTGAAGCTCCCGAACAATTGACCAGGAGGGAGAGAACATGCCAGTCGGGCATGTCTCTGCCAGGGTCCTACTGGCAGGGTCCTACATGCCCCTTGGGGTGCACCCACCCTGGGGAGCTGGAGCATACGCTCCACCGCTGTTTATGAGACCTAGAGTTCAAGCACAGTTGATGGGTCATAAGTTCCTCAGCCCTAGCCCTTCATGCCATGGATCAGCCCCCAAAACATGTATTAGTACCATAGTACTATGGTACCATGGAGCACATGAAGTCATAACTGGAAGCATATTCCAAGAGACCTTCCGTCATCATTGAGTAACTGCAAGTAGAGATGGAATTAGGAGGGACCGAGGAGCCATTACTCTGGGCCCTGAGTTGAATGAGGACTTAGATTCCATGTTGTGTTGCTTGGATGCCAACCAGATTCTCAAATGAGCTGGGTACTTGCACCCAACCATACACCTGTCAGATCTTCTCAATGTCCCAGAGCTGTACAATGCAGTGCAGAATAATAATAATAATAAAGTACATTGGTTTGGATTAAATCTATTTTGTATGAATGTGTTTGATGTAAATAATTCAGAATAATTGAAGGAAGATTGCATACAGTTTATTCCTCTGTGAGTACACGATGAGAAAAGCCTTTTAAAGTCATCATAGACATAACTGACATGACAATCTAGCTCAAACTGAGACACCATTATTTTTCTGGTGGAAAGTAAGAAAAACTATATCAATATAGCTACCCACACAGGCACGCACGTACATATATACAATACCATAATCAGAAATGTGTTCTAGAGCAAGGAGTTCTTAAATTACTTCTTTTTTTAATGAACTGAACTATGCTTTCTCTTTGCCTGCTGAATTTAAGATCAAGACTCTATCCAAAGCAAGGTGCAAATATATGTATTTTTTTAAAAAAAAGCAAACAGTAAAATCCATATCCGTGTTCAATTTACCTAAAAATAATGTTAGGCTTCAAATAAGAGAAGAGAGGCTATTAACCAACCTGCCTAGTGTTGCATTTCATTTTAAACAAAAAAAAATCACCTAAGATTTAGTCCATTACATTAAAAGAGACTGCAAATAAAATATAAGTAGAAAATGATGGCATAAAACTGCAAGCCACACCAGGGAGAACTAAGACCAGCTTTATCTTTCCTTTGCAATGCATATTCCATTTTTCTTTCCTGAATGGCTTCATATATAATTTTAATGAAGTTTAGGGGGGAAAACCTTTTGATATCAGTTTAATTTTCTCTCTGTTTACCAGCCTTCTGAAGATCTCGTGGTGCAAAGCACTAAGCGCTCCTAGACCTTCTACTGATCCAGGCAGGTGGTTATATCCAATGAAAACAGGCTCAGAGTAGACCCGTTGACATCAGTGGACTTGTTCATGACTAGCTGAAGTCCATTAATTTCACTGGAGCAACCTCTGAACACCAAGCCAAACGTGGTTCACACTTCCAACTGCGGGGAAGGTCAAAATTAGGGGTGTGCAGAAAGCCACAATATGTGGTGTCTCACTTCTTAACCCATTCCTGATCTACAGCAAGACGACTCATTCATTTCACTGTAAAAACAATCCCTGATTACTTTACAGTAAAATATAATTGATAAGCGTAAACTATAAAGCATAAAAAGCAATATAAAACACTGTAAAATGACACAAATGAAATACAACATTAAAACTTCAGGGCTTTTCTGGGTGAATTTGTTAACTTTGGTATCTCTCCACTTCATATTTTTCAATCTTAAGTTCAGCTCTCCACATTTCAACATCAGTTGGCAGTATATGCAAAGTTTTCGTGAACATTTACCAGCATTTTAGTGTGAATTTCTCTGAATGCACACATTTTTTGTATGTAATTTAGCCTGGTGCACATTTTTGCAAAGCGATTTCCCCAAATACAATGCACTTACGTATGCTATTTTTATTAACATATGCATTTTTAGCCACATTTTCCCCTAGTATATGCATTTTTGTACAGATTACATGGCCAGAGAACAGCACTGCAAAATTCAGACCCATGCAAATTTTGAAGGGCAGCTTCAGTTCATCTATTTTTTCAGGAAGTGTGAATTATGTAGGTTCACCTTTAAGTGCAAATGGAATCAAATTTCCCCCTAATCCCTAGTGATGCATAAATTCAGTAAACTGAAACTTCCTGCCCGAAGCTTCTCCCTGTGGACCCTGAGTCTCTCCACTTCCTTCCATTATTGATTCCATGTGCAGAGATTGATATATTCAGGGCTCTGGGTTTTTAATGCACGTTTATCTCAGCCAATAATTTCTGTTTGCTCTCGTTTCCCCCCTGTTCTTGCCTTTGTTTCCCAATTCTCTCTCTAGCTCTCTCTTCCCCCATTACTTATTTATATTTACAAATCCAAAACCGCATTTCATCAAGGATAAACTGCTGGTGCTCGAGGCTACCTCTAGCTTTCAAATGTTCAGCAAAAGTATGCGCCTCTCAAAAATAAAACAAATGCTTTATTATCATTTGCCACATTCATTCTTATGCAATGCGTTTGCTCCGAAAGTTAAGCTGGGTTAAACTGTAATCATATTTTTGCTGTGCCCATAACGACTTATTATTCTGCATATTTTTCCGTAAAGCTAAAACCATGGTGACAAGCTACAATTGGCCAGTTTTTATACTGCCCCGGGCCTTGCGAGCCCAGATTCATAGCTGTTGCTGCATCATCCAGGGTGACACTGTTTGGGTATCCTGATATAAAAATGGCTCACTTCACAACTGGTAAACCACCAACACCCAGATAAATGCAGCTGGGGTCTGCTCTAGGTTTGAGTGGCTCATGGGAACATAATAAGCAGCCATATGCAAGTCAGACTATTGGTTCATCTCATTCAGTATTGTTTATACTGTCTGAAAGTAGCTCTCAAGGCAGCTGCGAGAATCCTAGTGGCCAGAAGTTGCGAAACAACACCAACAATAACAGAATGGCAAACACTCGTGATAGAGTATTTCCAATTAGCAAAGCTGACTGGAAAAGCCAGGGGAACCTTAAATCAAAAAGTATATGGAGAATGGAAAATATTTAAGGAATATATAAGACTATATTGTAAAAATAATACCATCCTAGCAGAATTGAATGATATTTGTGTAAAATACATAAATGGAATAAATATCTTAGAGGAATATATGGAAAAAGATATAAAACAAACTGCGTGATAAAATCAAGACAATAGAAGAAGTATAATGAGAACGACAGGAAGCTTCTCACAGAAGACTTTATTGGATAAGACTTGATGTTGCATAAATATCTGGTACTTTTAATTGTTATTTTCTTTTTCTTTTCTTGTTACTTTTACACTTTTTGTACTTTTGATGCGGAGAATTCTTTTTTTCCCCTCCTTTCTTTTTCTTTCTTTTCTGTGCTTAACTTTGTTGTACTTACCTTTATTGTAAGATTGTATTTTAAACTAATAAAGATGTAATTATAAATAAAAAAAGAAAGAAAGTGGCTCTCAAGGGTTTTAGATGAGGCATTCCCAGCCCTATCTGCAGATGCCAGGAATTGAACCTAGGAGCTTCTCCAAGCAAAGCAGAAGATCTACATCTGAGCCACAGCCCTCTCCCTAATTCCTCACCAAAGGATCCTCTGGTGAGCTGGCTTAACCAAATAAAGAAAATGGCAAAGGTATTCTTCTGATGAGCACTGCACAGAATGAGCCAGAGTGATGTAGCACCTTCCTGGAGCATTGTGGGGCAATTGCAATACTGATCACCAAGTAAATATATATTTAAAAAATAAAAAAATGTCCAGTAGCACCTTTGTTGTTGTTTAGTCGTGTCCGACTCTTCATGACCCCATGGACCAGAGCACACCAGGCACTCCTGTCTTCCACTTCCTCCTGCAGTTTGGTCAAACTCATGTTAATAATAATAATAATAATAATAATAATAATAATAATAATAATAAATTTATTAATTGTACCCCACCCATCTGGCTGGGTTTCCCCAGCCACTCTGGGCAGCTTCCAACAAAGATTAAAAATACATTAAAATGTCACACATTAAAAACTTCCCTGAACAGGACCTTCGAGAACACTGTCCAACCATCTCATCCTCTGTCGTCCCCTTCCCCTTGTGCCCTCAGTCTTTGCCAACATCAGGGTCTTTTCCAGGGAGTCTTCTCCTCTCATGAGGTGGCCAAAGTATTGGAGCCTAAGTTTGTTCTTGGTATAAGCTTCCATGTGCATTCACATTTCTACAGATACATGCACACGAAAGCTTATACCAAGAACAAACTTAGTTGGTCTCTAAGGTGCTACTGGACATTTTTTTATTTTTTATATACCATATTTTCGCTCCATAGGACGTACTTTTTTCCTCCTAAAAAAGAGAGGGGAAATGTCTATGCATCTTATGGAGCGAATGCACTGGGCGGCAGAGGGATCCCTCGGCTACCGCTGCAGTCGCGAGCTGAGGGATGCTTCCGCAGGCAGAGCCATAGCTCCCGTCAGTTGCTCTTGCTCTGCTGGCTTCTCAGCGAAGTGGGATGAGGGACGGAAGGGGCTCCGTGTAAGGGCTCCCTTCTGTCCCTCCTCCTGCTTCGCTGGGAAGCCAGAAGAGAAACCAGATACGCTGCGCTGCGCTGCGCTGCTGACAGCAGAGAAAGAAGGAGAGCCACAAAGTGCCTCTTGCTTTTCTGGTTTCACAGTGAAGCGGGAGGAGGGACGGAAGGGAGCAAGCAAAACGAGAGCCACTTACATGGCATTTGTCCCACTTTGCGCAGCTCTCACTTTGCTTGCCCATCTCTCCTCCCACCTCGCTCTAAAGCAAGCAAAGCACCTGTCCCGGTGTCTCCTCCTCCTCTTTTACAGGGAGGCGGGAGGAGGGGTGGGCAAGCAAAATGAGAGCTGCAGAAAGCGGGAGAGAAGCCATGTGAGCGGCTCTCGCTTTGCTTGCTTTAAAGCAAGAAAAGCGAGAACCGCTTACATGCTCTGCACAGAATTTTTTTTTCTTGCTTTCCTCCCTCTAAAAACTAGGTGTGCCTTATTGTCAGGAGCGCCTTATGGAGCGAAAAATACGGTATTTTGACTGCGTCAGACCAACATGGCTACCTACCTGAATCTGATCACCAAGTATTCATCGGAGAAATGCTGGGAAAGGGGGCTCAGCACAATGACATTGGATGCTGCTAGCCAGCAATATATAGTGGCCCATCAGGCATGAGATAGAGCACTCTTTTTGCTGCCTGTCTGGAACAGCAGAAATGGAGGCGTGGATTGTCACACACCTTAGCAGTCTACAATCCATGGCATTGGATTTTCCATTTTTCAGCACCCTAGTGCAGCCCATCCCTGTGGGGCTCACTGCCAGTGCTGATCAGATTCGTCCTAAAAGCAAGCCCTTTCGAAGGCGTGTGTTCCCCTCACCTGTACCAGGTCACCTGCAGAAAGGGGTTTGCAATTGGCAACTCCCTGGTACGGCCAACCCCAGTGGGGCTCAGTGTGGGTACCAAACAGTAGATCAGTAGGTCCTGCTTGCACAGGAAGAACCAAGATCTCACTTCAAGCTTGCAGTTGCGCTTCTGGAGCCATATTCTTATCTGCCTCACACCTGATGTCACATACAGCATCAGGTATCAGGCAAGTAATGATGTGGGTTTGTGGGAAAGGCTTTGGCAAGCCACATTGGGGCCTATGAAGAGCACAATTAATCCTGAAGGCTGGACGTACCCCACTCCTGCTCTACAGAAGTGTAGAGAAACCTCTCTTTTCTTTAGGATGTCAGTATGGATATCTCAACATCTTACTTATGTGAAATCAAGGTGACTACCTTCACTCCAAGTATGTGTGCTGAGGATCCAAGTCCTAAATAAGAATCCTGCTTAGAAAATGAAAGGAAAAAATCCCCAAATGAAGAAAAATCAGAAAGCACAGACTTCCTCTACTTTACTCTTGATTATTCTTTTCACAGAAAAGGTGGCAAATGTCCTAATTTCTGGATATGGTAACGGTATGCCCTTTCCTATTTAAACTTGGTAGAATTACTCAAGGAAAGGGTAAAATTAAACCTGCAGTAAAGAGGGAACCTGATGCTTTCTAATCAAATGTGGTTATCCATGCTTTTCACTGCATTCCCTAATTCAAATCTTCAATGCTCACAAAGTTTGTCAAATACATTGAATATGCCACTTCGTATGTAGTACTTTCGTATCTTTTTTCCAGTGTTTTGCTAAAACACATCCAACCTTCCCTTGAAAATCTCTGGGGAACTAGATTCTACAATATCTTTAGACAGCTTGTTTCATTGATGAACTGCTCTTATAATTAAGACAGATAGGCAGATAGAGAGGAGGAATGAGTGTGTGCGTGTTTTACCTTGGTGTTTAAGCTAAATCTATCTTCTTGCAGTTTAAATTACAGAAGTTTGAAACGTTCCAGAGAAATTGCACTGGCCTCACAGTGATTTTTCTTGAAATTCCTCAGATGTTTTCCCCTGCAGGGCAAAAACTTCAACATTTGATTCAGATGAAATTTGCAGACATTACAGGAAAGCACAGAAACCCTAGGAGAAATTTTGCAAGTTGCAGCTGAAGTGTTTTGCCTTCCCTCAGACTGAAAAAACCTCTGCTCTAGACAAATGATTAGTTCTGTCTCATTTTCTCTTCTATCGGGTTTTGTTTCATAACGCCCCGCCCAAATATATGGCTGCCATTGTTTTCTTTTACATTCTTATAGCCTATAGCCAGAACCTGAAGAATGCACAATGCAACACATCCCCCTTTCCGCTGCAAAAGTTTGTTTCCATTTTGTGTTATCATCACTTCAATAAAGCACCCGTAGCAGCTACACCCAGCCAAATTGCATTAGTGGGATTCCTTCCTTTGTACTCCAGCGAGCTGAATGCTAGTGAGAAAAGGCCGAAATGCTTTCTTTTTCATCTCTTGCATATTAAGAAAAAATACATTTCTTCAGTAAATTACTTTGACACGAGGCCAACAATGTATCTGCATGTTGTGTTTCAAAAATGTTCTCTTCTTACTAGAGCAACGTTGGTGTGAAACGCAAGCGGTTCGGAAACGCAAGCGGTTCGGAGACAAAATTCAGAGGATTGATTCCAGACAACAGCTTAATATTGCAAACAAGGAGCTAAGCAATTGCAGAGAATTTATTGGATTTTCGATAGAAAGCCCAACTCTGATCCTCTTCTGAGGCTCTTCTTCATCTGCCTCTTCCACCAGAGGTCTGGAGGGTGGCAACATGAGAACGGGCCTTTTCTGCAGTGGCTCCCCATTTGTGGGAAGCTGTCCCCAGGGAGGTTTGGCTGGCATCTTCATTATATATCCTTGTTGTTGTTGTTTAGTCACTTAGTCATGTCCAACTCTTTGTGACCCCACAAACCAGAGCACGCCAGGCACTCCTGTCTTCCACTGCCTCCCGCAGCTTAGTCAAACTCATGTTGGTAGCTTCGAGAACACTGTCCAACCATCTCGTCCTCTGTAGTCCCCTTCTCCTTATGCCCTCAATCTTTCCCAACATCAGGGTCTTTTCCAGGTAGACTTCTCTTCTCACGAGGTGGCCAAAGTACTGGAGCCTCAGCTTCAGGATCTGTCCTTCCAGTGAGCATTCAGGGCTGATTTCCTTAAGAATGGATAGGTTTGATCTTCTTGCAGTCCATGGGACTCTCAAGTGTCTCCTCCAGCACCATAATTCAAAAGCATCAATTCTTTGACGACCAGCCTCATTTATGGTCCATTTATATATCCTTATACGCCAGGCAAAAACATTCCTCTTCAACTAGGCACCACTTTAGCTAATGGGGCCTCCTGCTGCCGCCACGCCACTGCTGCACAATTTCTGTTCTCTCAATTTCTGTTCTGCCAGGCTCTTCCCCCAAAGTTGATGGACATCACCATTCAAATTTTGTATGCGTGTCACATCTTGTGATTGATTACGTGGGGAGGGGCTTACCTGCCCCCCTATTTTATTCAAGTTGGCACCTCTGCACAAACCTGAGACAGCTCTTTGGATTCCAGACACTGAGGTGTAGGGCTGTCCTTGGACAAGTTTTTGTTCCCATAGCAACCGCATGCCATCGAACAACTATTCTGGGAGGCCTATCTGCAACTCTGAGGACCAGGAGGCTAGATTACCTTAGCTATCTATTCCTGTCTTCAAATATGTCAGAACTATGACTATACCAAAGAGCTCGCAACACCTCAGTGCAGGCTTCACTGACAGCTCCCATCAAAACATTTGCCATGATGGCAGCCATTGCCAGCTGGGAGATGCCATCCAAATTAGTGAGAAAAGAGAAGGGTATAAAAAAGTCCCCGGAGGTAGCTCACAAACAACAGCAGGCTACTGGATCTGCAGCCAGGCAAAACTTTTAATTTTTGAGTGTAATGTGGAGTGGCAAAGATAAAGTAAATGGAATGTCAAGAACGATGGCCTTTTCAGAAATGCAAGATATAGTTTCTTGTGGTATCTGTTAAGACAGGGTGGAATTGGGAAACATAGTTAACAGTGCTGCTCCGTTAGAAATAATGGCCATGGCAGCCAAAAGGAATAATAATCTCATATTATCTTAGGATAACAGCTCCTATTAACATAAGCCACAAATGCCTCCTGTTTCAAGTGTTCTATGCCCACACACAAAAAATCCACCATGTTAAGGGCCTTCTCGGTAGTGGTGCCCACCCTGTGGAACACCCTCCCATCAGATGTCAAGGAAATAAACAACTATCCGACTTTTAGAAAACATCTGAAGGCAGCCCTGTTTAGGAAAACTTTAAATGTTTGATGTTTTATCGTGTTTCTGGTATTCTGTTGGGAGCCACCCTGAGTGGTTGTGGAAACTCAGCCAGATGGGTGGGGTATAAATAATAAATAATAATCTACCCAGAGCTTGGGGTACAGATACAAACAATTTCAGTGAATATTATCAGAAATGCATTACTAAACCTGAAAGAGTTTACAGTGGTACCTCTGGTTACGAATTTAATTCGTTCCGGAGCTCTGTTCTTAACCTGAGGTACCACTTTAGCTAATGGGGCCTCCCGCTGCCGCTGCGCCATCGGCGCACAATTTCTGTTCTCATCCTGGGCCAAAGTTCTTAACCTGAGGTACTACTTCTGGGTTAGTGGGATCTGTAACCCGAAGTGTTTGTAACCCAAGGTGTTTGTAACCCAAGGTATTGGGAAAATTGGAAATTTAGAGGCAAGGGATCAAGTAGAAGCCTTTGGGAATAAGGCAGAACTGGGCAATGTTCATGGAACAGAAGAGCCATTTGCCTTGAGGCTTCCCCCAAATGCATGGAGATTCTCCAGGGAAGGACTAGACTCTGTCCAGAAAGTGTGAGAATCTGCTCTGCCTATATAGCTGGCAGCAATTTAGTGTTGCAGCTACTGCATGGTGCTGCCACCATGTGGAAAGCACGCATTTCACTTATTTGTTTGCTTCTTTGATCAGCCATCATTATCCAGTGGCATTTTATGGAGGTGCATTACAAAAAGATGGGTGCTTTCATTCAAAATTAAATAATACTTTCCCACCACCACTCCTCCAGGGAGCTCAGGGTGATTTGCATGAGTTCCCTGCCCCCTTCTTAATGCCCTATCTCCTTGTATTTGTATTGTTACTTTGCACTGTACCTTTAAACTCAACCTCCTTGTTATTAGCATCACCTGGAGTTGGCTTTATATGTTTCTCAAAAATTATTGTTCGTCGCAGTGACTACATTATTACATAAGCACTGTTCCACAGCATTTGATATTTTCATTTACATACATTCATTCGAAATAAGATGGGGTATGTACTCTTTTTCATTACTGTTTGTATTATATATAATTTTTATAATTTTTGTAAAGTGATAATTTTTGTAAAGTGATATGTCATGCAGGTCATCGTCTGTAAAATTTTATTTTTAGTTTATGAAGCATTCTATATCCACCCACCACGCTGACGAAGAATTCTGCAAAACAGTAGTCAATATCCGGAATCACTCTTCAGTGTTGGACATCATATTTGTTGAATACACAAAGCTTCACAGCTTGTCTTTCATCGTACAAAGTTTGATACCTCGTTTCATTTAAAGGTTTTCAGAGACTTTGAGACTAAAGATTTCATTTTGAACTTTTTATGGTTTGAAGGAATTCTATAAAGATTGTCTATTACATATGTAAATGGTCATCGTGTGGCCCAGACATTGTTGACGTTCTCTTTGCAACACAGGGGTTTGTTTGGATACCTTCTTAATGCCCGGCTACCCTCTGATGTAGAATAAGCTAGTAAGAGGACCCGAGCCCAGCAGTGCCCTTCCCACTTGAGATTCCCAACAACAGGCATTCAGGAAATTGGTCTCTGGTGGTGGAGGTACGACATGAGCATTGTGGCCACTGATACTGACATTGTCTAAGGTACTTAACTGGAATGACTAGATAGATATAAATATGCAATTGGGTGTCTATCTATACTGGTGAGGATGATTACCTTTTTACTCCCTTGAAATGCACATAGCTCCTGCAAGCTGCAATGGAGCATAACAAAATGTCTGGAATTGGGAGAAATGGACTAGCTGACCGAATTTGTTCAAAGGAGAGAAGGAAAGTTGTAGAAGGTTAATTTTGCTGAAAGGTGGGGCCATTTTGTTGAATTCTGGAATACAAGGTATGGACCTGTAAGACTTGAAAGAACTTTGCTTCTGCAAATTATTAAAAGAATAGAATTGCTAGGTGGGGGGGGGGGGAAGAAACTTGCATAGAGCTGAAGCAGGAAGTTGAGAGTGTGGTGCTCTTTCCCATTTCCTCTTCCAGCTCTATGGACTTGTTAATTCTACTGGGTTCAATTTTAATTAGATCCCTTGGAAAATTAAAATGTGTATACACACTTCTCTCTCTCTCTCTCTCTCTCTCTCTCTCTCTCTCTCTCTCTCTCTTTGCCGGGTGGGGGGGGAGCATGATCAGGGGAGAGAAGTGACCAGAGAGGGTGGCAGCCACAGCGCTAACTCAAAAATCCAAACATGTCCATGAGCCCGAAAAGCATCAGTAACCCATCCTGCAAGCTACACTGGTTCCATGTGACCGATGAGTCGAAAGTGCCTGAAATGAGCACTCTGGAGACCTCAAAAAGTACCTTAGCTTAGAGGCACTCTCAGGAAACACTTTAAGACTAAAAAGTCCTATATTCAATAAAGGAAGGAAAAAACCCACAATTCTGATGTCTAATGCTCAGCTGCTAGCAACCGAAATATCAGTTGTAGTCAGTGACTGTGACAATAACTTCTAAATCTGTCCTATTTCACAATGTAACTTTTTTCCCTCTTTCTAAAGATCTCAAGAAAGAAAGAAAGAAATGGGGTTGCATTTGATTTCCTCTTCTTTCTTTCCCCCCTTTTAAAGAAAATGTTCATTTGCATGTGTTCTAGTTTCATCTCGAGCAAGAAAATTGTAACATCTCTATGACTGTCAGGCCATTTTAATGAGTTGAAGAAAAGTGTTTTCTTATAAATTATTCATCCCATAACTCTTCTATTTTCAAGTTTCTTCCCATTGCTATAGGACATTAGTGTGCTGTTCCTTATGTGGGGGGGAATACAACTCCCAAAATGCCGTGTGACAGCTGACATTTTCACATGAGGATGTACAGATTTTGGATATCTGAAAGCTCTGGGATAGAACTTTCAGAGCTCTGAGTGTTGGCAGCTGCAAGGTTGGCAACATTTTTATTTCGTACGTCAGAAAAGCAGGGTATTGTATACCTATAATAGGTTTTTTCTGAAGTTTTTTTTCTGAAGTTTTTAGTCCCTCTGTAAAACTTGGGGTTGCCTTGTGCCTGGCAATTCCCCTCACCCTTTGCGCATGGGTGATGTCATTTTTGGTTTATAGAGACTGACTCTTGGAGAAAGAGTTCACTGTTAATATATAAGATGGGTGAAATCTGCCCATCTCATTTCAGAATAGCTTTCTCAGGGAATGAATCACTTTTACCAGGGGTGGGGAACCTTTGGCCCATGGACTAGTAATGGCCAGCCAAGGGGTCCAATTTGGCCCAAGAGGCTGATTCCCCTAAAACAGACTCACATCTCAGTCACTGGGTAACATCAGCAGGGTGAGGTTCAATCCTTCTGGATAATGCCCTCCCCTCCACCCACAGAACAACTTTGACATGCAAGTGAGACCACTCACTTGTTAATCACCTGACATCATCATGACATCACTTGGCTGACAGGTGAGCCTCTCACGTCCACCTGCAAAAGTTGGGTATGGGGGAGAGGGAGATAAAAGATGTGAACCACTGAGGAAAAAAGGTTCCCTACTCGTAAAGTTCACACTCCACTCCTCCTTTCTTTAAAAAGGTGTGTGTTTTATTTGCTGCAGATGCATACCCTGTAACTTGGTAAGATGTGCAGTTATCCTAAGGTAAGTTATACTAGGGATGTGGGTGGTGCTGTGGTCTAAACCACTGTACCCCTTGGGTTTGCCGATCCGAAGGCCGGTGGTTTGAATTCACACGACAGAGTGAGCTTCCGTTGCTCTGTCTCAGCTTCTGCCAGCCTAGCAGTTCGAAAACACTTCAGTGCAAGTAGATAAATAGGTACCACTGTGGCAGGAAGGCAAACAGTATTTCTGTGTGCTCTGGCTTCTGTCATAGTGTTCTGTTGCGCCAGAAGCGGTTTAGTCATGCTGGCCACATGACCCGGAAAGCTGTCTGTGGACAAATGCCGGCTCCCTCAGCCTGAAGCGAGATGTGCATTGCACCCCATAGTCACCTTTGACTGGACTTAACCATCCAGGGGTCCTTTACCTTTTTACCATTTTGCAGTTATACTCTTCTGAAAGTAAAGATGCCACTTGATTTGGTTGGCCAACCAGTGAACTGGAGCACAAAATAGAACTGCAATTTCATTTGGGCAAAACAATAAATAAGAGAACTACATTTTCAAGACACCCACTCCCACAGTTGCCTATATTCCATACTTACAGGAATATGTCAATACAAACAATTTACTATACTACAGTAGAAGAGCGCTGAACAACAGAGAGCCTGCAAATGATTGTTTTTTATCTCTCATAAAATGTTTCTGAAATGTGGCACTGTGATGCTCTATCAAGCATACACAATTGCATCTTGCTGTTAACCAGAAAGTTGGTGGTCTGAACCCACCCAGGGATGACTGTGGGCAAGATTCCTGCATCGCAGGGGGTTGGGATCGATGACCTTCAGGGTCCCTTCCAACTCTATAATTCTATTATTCTGAGCAGATGACTCTTTTAGAGAAAATCACAAGCCTTTTAACAAATGCCCAAATGGTACCAGATATGAACTCCTAAATAAAATCAGATAATCAACTATTTTCTTTTTGATCTCGTCATCGCTACTCTAATTAAATTAACTTCAAGCACCGTATTCCACAAGGAAACTAATGAAGGATTTTTTTCTATTAGGAGATGTGCTGCACATTAATAGCGAAATGAATGGAGAGAAATGAGCAATACCTTATGCATGTTAAATCTTTGTTTAACAAGATGTCTATTAGGACAAGATGTCTATTGGTATCAGCACTGTCTGGAGGCTATATGTTTTGACAATTTATCTCTCATTTTCTTGTCTAGCAGGATAGACTCACAAGAAGGTGGAGAGGCTTGCAAATTAAAGCTGAGCTTTGTAAGAACAGTTTTGCTGGATCAGACCATCCACCATCTCATCTATCAGGGGCAGACTTTGGTACTTTTTCGTCACATGGTGCCGTGTGTGAGCCCACAATTTGGTACCCCAAAATGGATCGTCTCAATTACGGATCTTCTCAGTTTTGCATCCCTTCAGCTCAGCACCCAGTGTAGGGGAATCGCTTGCACCACCCTAAATCCAGCACTGTGTCTAGTATTCTATCTCCAACAACAAGCAGATGAATCCTTCTGGGATTCTCACAAGCATAACAAGAAGGATATTCAGTTCTATTTTTCTAGAAAAAGAGGTGCAGGAGCTGACCATGAACACCTCCTCATTCTCTTAGAATGGCAGTGGTGCCCACCTGAAAGGTGCCAGCGATTTCTGGCTGAAAAAAAGTCCCAAGAATATCCTTTGCTTCTAGTAAAAGGGTAGCCAGCACGGTTGCTTGTGGTTGGACTTCATCTCCCAACAGCTCCATGCCGAATGCTCTATTGTCAGGGATGATGGTACCTGTAGTCCAGCAAAATCTGAAGGGCACCATTTTGACCTCTAATCTAACAGAGGCATTCCCTCTGAAGATAATAAAGAAGAGTATATTTGTAAAGATGTCCAGGCTAGTGTCCATTGCCACATATTCCAGCAGTGAACTGCGTAAAGTTCATGAGTTGCATGAAAAAATATTTTTGAATACCAGTCCTGAGGGCAAGACAGACAGGCAAAGAGGCTTCATTCAGCTTCTTGGTGTGAAATCCCACCACCTCCTTATTAAAACAATTAAAAAACCCCCAAAGCTGAACAATAAATAACAAACACACATAAGAAAACAGTGAAAGGAACAGGAAACACATGTAACAAAAATACTTAAAATAGTGAAGAAGAGGAGGAAGGTGTATACAGTACCTAGCATCTAAATGATATCAAGACAGTCACTCTGTTGGCTTCCTTGGGAACCAAGTTCCACAGAAAGACACCCAAGCTGAAAATGTTCTCTCCATCAATGGTGAGAGCAGTTGAATGGTCCCACTCTTTAATTCCATCCTTGTACTGCTCCAGCTGTTGACACTTTGATACAGAAGAAGCTGTGTGATAACCATGACATATAACTCCATGAATTGGTGCAGGGTCACTGGGTCTGGCAACACAAGTATTTTGTGTTGTCTGAAGCCCTCTCTTAGTTCCTTTGAATGAGACAATTCTGCCTGTAGCCATATTTGATCAAGTGGGAACTGCTGTTGGGGTTACAAATGAATCCATGGGGGGGGGGTTTCCAAAGAGCCAACAGGTCCCCAAAATCTCAGAACAGCTACTGCATGGCTAGAAACAGAGTTTGTCAGAGGATGCCTGGATACAAACAGTAGTCAGAAGATCCTGTTCAGATCAGCCCTGAGTGGAAAATATATTAAATCTCTCTCACAGCAGAATTTGCATATATAATCTACTCTATGTAGTGCAGAAGGTTTATCCTGTCAAATAAACATACAGTAATAATTTATGCTCTCTCTCTCTCTCTCTCTCTCAGCAATCAAGCTAATGGTTTTGAAATATGTAAATGGTTAGGATAGAAAATGGCAACACTTTGGAGTAAGTGGCAAATCTTCATTAATTCCATTGGCAGCAATTATATTAACGAAACCAATTTCGAATAATTTGTATTAATGTGGAAATGGATGGAGAAGCTGCCTTTAATTACCCTCGTAACTGCAAAGATAAAATAATATACATTTTTATGCAATGTCCTTTTTTTTTTTTTACAAAGGAGATGTAAATAAATCTTTAAAATAATTTATTCTGTTAGTTGCTGGGGAAACCTTATTGTTGATATGACAACCGTGGCCAAGTAAATCAGTTCACAGCTTGCCTCCCATTCGCCTGCACTCCACACTTTCATTGGAGATAACTATTTTCTATCTGCTATGCGACAGTGACATCTAGAGAAAAGGAAGCAAAGAAAGAGGAAAACACAGGGGAAAGAGGCTGAATTTGGAGTAGCAGCTCACAACAATCACTGCTACACTCATAACAGCAGGCATAGCCCTAAATCAGGGGTAGCTAGGAAGTCTATGCAGCCTAGTCCAATATGGGGCCGGATCCAAGAGAAATTTGCTTCTTCTGCTGGGCCCTGTTTCAGATGACCTCTGCGGTTTCGATCCATCTTGCAGGAAGGTCTGGGAGCAGCATGGCTATATATATGAGATGCTCTGCCAAGTGGATCCTTCATCTATCCACTATCAGAGAAGAATGATTACAAGCCATAGAAAAGGGTCTCCCATTTCATTCCCTAGGATTTGTAGTTCAATGGAACGAGAGAGAGAGGCCAGGCATCAGTAGCAGAAAATTCTCAGCATTTTACCAAGCTACAATTCCCAGGATTATTACGGGAAGCAAGGGTAAGATCAAAACAAAGCAAGTTTGTTATCAAGTTACAAGGTAAGGTCAAGAAACACATTTTGCTGTAGCTGAGAATGTATCATTAGGATGGATTTATGTTAATAAAAACATGCTATTTTTGGAGGACATCTGTGTATGGTCTGAATTGTAGAAGCGATCATGATTCCCCCTCCCAAAAGACAAGCTCACTGGGGAATCAACAGTGTGACACAATACTGACTCCAGGCTTTGCATCAACAGTTCCAACTGCCAAGCAACTTTTCTAAACCAACAAGTGGCTTGTCTCCTTGGCTATGGGAACACCTAAAGGTAGACAGCAACCAAAACTAAATCTCCAGCTGAGGTTCTTTCTTCTTGTTGTTGTTGTTTAGTCGTTTAGTCATGTCCGGCTCTTCGTGACCCCACGGAGCAGAGCATGCCAGGCACTCCTGTCTTCCACTGCCTCCCACAGTTTGGTCAAACTCATGTTAGTAGCTTCAAGAACACTGTTCAGCCATCTCATCCTCTGTCGTCCCCTTCTCCTTGTGCCCTCAATCTTTCCCAACATCAGGGTCTTTTCCAGAGACTCTTCTCTTCTCATGAGGTGGCCAAAGTATTGGAGCCTCAGCTTCAGGATCTGTCCTTCCAGTGAGCACTCAGGGCCGATTTCCTTAAGAATGGATAGGTTTGATCTTCTTGCATTCCATGGGACTTTCAAGAGTCTCCTCCAGCACCATAATTCAAAAGCATCCATTTTTCAGCGATCAGCCTTCTTTATGGCTGATCTCACTATCTCACTTTCATACATCACTATTGGGAAAACCATAGCTTTAACTATACGGACCCTTGCCGGCAAGGTGATGTCTATGCTTTTTAAGATGCTGTTCTAGGTTTGTCATTGCTTTTCTCCCAAGAAGCAGGCGTCTTTTAATTTCATGACTGCTGTCACCATCTGCAGTGATCATGGAGCCCAAGAAAGTAAAATCTCTCACTGCCTCCATTTCTTCCCCTTCTATTTGCCAGGAGGTGATGGGACCAGTGGCCATGATCTTATTTTTTTTTGATGTTGAGCTTCAGACCATATTTTGTGCTCTCCTCTTTCACTCTTATTAAAAGGTTCTTTATTTCCTCCTCACTTTCTGCCATCAAGGTTGTGTCATCTGCATATCTGAGGTTGTTGATATTTCTTCTGGCAATCTTAATTCCGGCTTGGGATTCATCCAGTCCAGCCTTTCACATGATGAATTCTGGAACTCTAGCTTTCTCCATAATCCAGCGCATGTTTGCAATTTGGTCTCTTGTTCCTCTGCCCCTTTGAAATCCAGCTTGCACTTCTGGGAGTTCTTGGTCCACATACTGCTTGAGCCTGCCGTGTAGAATTTTAAGCATAACCTTGCTAGCATGTGAAATGAGTGCAATTGTGGAGTTGGAGCATTCTTGAGAGTTGTTAGGGGACCCTTATTTCCCTCCTAAAAAGGTAAAATTCCCAGAGTCCCCTGAGAATGGATTGGCTTTTAAATTACTCTGAGAATTTTAGCTTTGTGTGGGGAATAAGGGTTTCTTAACAACTCCCAGCACCCTTAACCAACTATGGTTCTGAGCATTGGGAAGCCATTGCTTCCCAGCGACCTCAATGACAGTAAGAGCTGTTCGACAGTGGAATTTGCTGCCAAGGAGTGTGGTGGAGTCTCCTTCTTTGGAGGTCTTTAAGCAGAGGCTTGACATCCATATGTCAGGAGTGCTCTGATGGTGTTTCCTGCTTGGCAGGGGGTTGGACTCGATGGCCCTTGTGGTCTATTCCAGCTCTATGATTCTATGATTCTGTGCTGTTTAAAGTAGTATTGCTTTAAGTGTACAGAGGGGCCTCACTCCATGCAGCCACTGAGCAGCCATTTTCTGTGAGGATAAAAGTGGTGGGGAAACTTGGATTTGTTAGCCATCCTGAGAACCCTTGTGATGAAAGAAGATGGGGGGGGGGGAGAAATGCCTAAATAAATGATCAAGCCAATACTGCAAGCCGCAGTTCCTTAAACCACTTCAGGAGTGATTAGCTTCCTTGCACCTTGTGCAATTCTTCTTATGCTGCTGTGTTTAATCCTTAAATTTAAAAATAAAGTAAAAACGCCAAGATTGGCCACTAGTCTTGGTTGTCACACAAATTCTGGTGGAAGGGAATACAAATGTGCTTCCGGTGTAACTCTGAGGCAGTTGAACGCTGGCTGTGTTGTGCTGTGACTTATTGCTTGCTGCTTATTGCAGCGGGAGACATGATTTTGCCATAAGCTGAACCCCAGGTGAGTTCAATTTGCAAGGAACAGATAGTGCACCTAGTAGGGGGGCCTGGAAAACAGGTGCCTACTCTCTTGTTTTATATCATGATCATGCCGTGTTACTAAGAGAGCGTGAAAACCACTTCTGCCGGAGACAGAAAATGAGGAGGAGGACACATAATAACTTTCCTGTACATTGGTCTAGAAGTGCTGAACAGAATTAAGGCAGCACAGAGTTAGATGGTACCTAAAACAACTGCAGGAACAGGCTTATTTATTTGAGAAAGGAAGTGTACTGCACCACCCCAGAGAATACAGAAAAACCAAAACAATTGAGGAAGAGATGACATGACTTAGACAGCTGAAGTGGGAGATCTGGTATTTGGTATAGAGAGACCTGGGCCAGCCCTATCATTAGACAGATTGAAGCAGCAGATGCCAGAGTGCAGGAAGCGTTGGCATCCAGGTGCTGGAGGACAGAGCTGTTTAGCTGTATGATCCCTAAGCTAGTCTGCTGCCCTCTGGTGTGCTGGAGGATCCATCGCCAATGTGAAAGTAAGATTCAACCGTCACCCCAGTCAGCTTCTGTAAATGAAATGGGCCAGGGCAGCGCGGGGAGGGAGGTGGAAGCCATCTTGTTCTTTGCCTCAGGTGGCAAAATGTCTTGGGGCAGCCTGGATGAGAACTGCATTGTGATGCTCAGCAACATGGGAATTGTAATGAGGTAGCGCATTTGACTGAGTATGAGCTGAAGCTGGGAAGTTACCTCAGCTCATTACGCCTCAGGCATGTCTCTTTTGTCTCTTACTCTCAGTGGGGACTCACTGACTTCTGGTGGCTGCTGAGGATTTTCAGACAAGAGTCTCCGACTCCTACCTGTGAGCTATCCTTCCTTGTGGGAAGAACTACTTGAGGACTGAATGGAGCCATTTTCTGAGCTCGTTTCAAGAATCCAGGTGCATGCCTTTATTTATATTTTCCATTGGCAAGATCCCGAGGCTGCTTATCATAGATTCTATCACTTCAATTTAGCCTAAAGTGATGGGATAGCTAAGTGAGGTGCTGGAGGAATAAAAGGTTCCAGTTTCAAGAAGCCCTGAGCAAGGTGCCCTTTGGGGACCCCACCGCCACCCCACTGCCACTCACCTCAGTAAAACTGACCAGTGGCAGCAGGCAGGGCTCCTCTAAAAAAACAACCACCACTTTTTTATTGGGTCTGCAAAAAGTGTGGCTGAAGCTGGTCGCCATCTTCTTTCCCTCACAATTGCTCTAGGTCTCGATATAGCAGGACCCAGAGGCATTCTGGGGAAATGAAGATGCTGGGCTGCTGCAGCCTCGAATGGCCTTTCACTTCCCAGAGTAAGTTTCACTTCCGCTGACTAAGTGAAAATGTGAAATTTCAGCTGCAGTGCGACTCAACCTTTGCCAGACCATGCTGGGCACTGACACCGGGCCTGGTGTCCCTCCACTGGCCACCTGACCTCACTGCCACGCTGCCCTTCTGCCCCAGCCCTGTAAACTGCAGCATGAGGTGTCCAGAGGGTGACTCTATGGCTCTGCCCCTCACTGCTGTTGATTTTTCTGGGCCATAAGGATCCCTCAGTGGTTTTTCTTGGAGGGGGAAGTTTTCCCCATGGTCACCAAAAGCCTTTGAGGACCCCTAGGGAAATAAAGGTTGTTGACAGATTACTTCTGATTCTGGACACCAGTGTGGAAGAGGAATCTCCCACCATAAACTAGCCCATGGAACACACTTACTTTTTCCCAGTTCTGTTTTTTGCCTCTTCAACTAAATATATATTTATAAGTTTGTAAGAGAAGTGAATCCCGGAGGACAAGAATTGCCTTCACTTCACTGAAGATTCCCCTCCCCGCCCCCTTGAAGTCTTTTGAAGACAGATTCCTTTCCACAGATGTGAAGTCTTTGATGTCATGCTATTTAATTTTCCCATTAACATATAAGTATGTAAACGTGCCAGAGTGGGGGTGGAGGAAGGGTGAGTCGCTGAAACTGCAAGAAGGGAAGGCAAAGGGATCTGCCTGAAAGGATGACAGGCTGCCCACTTGGGACTTTCTCAACCTTCAGAAAGCTGGATTACATTCGTGTCGGATTTGATTCAACTTCTGCTTTATGGGCCTCATGCCCCACTCCTCCACAATGGGGAAAAAGCTGACCAGTTCTTGTCCTAGCATAAGATTGTAGGGAGCTGTCCATCAAGATCAATATTTTACACACTGACTGGATACAGGTTATTGGATGAGAAACCTTCCCAGTCTTAACTGAAGTTGCCATAGATTGAACCCTGGACATTCTGCAATGAAAATAGCTTCTTTATCCATGGACAATCACTTGGGCGGCAAAACTTAATTCACCAGAAGCATCCCAATGTCTTGAGATACAAGGGCTGTAATGGGATGAACCAGGGAGGTGTGGGGGCCTCTGGAGAAACATTTTAGCCCCTTTTTTTGCTTCCTAAGTTAATCTTCTGATTGGCTAGAACCTTCACACTCACTCCGAAATTTTGTTTTAGGTGAATTTTGTTGGCAGCGCTAGTTAGTGTTAAGCAACCTCTCACCTAGAAAGAAGAGAGGTACATATATTTTAAAAGAATCTCCCCTGGTATGCAAGACCATGAGAGCAATGGAAATCAATAGGAAGTCTGAAAACAAGGGCTTCTTTTGCAAATCCGATGGCAACACAGGAAACAAAGTGCTGATCATCAAAACTGTAGCGTTAGTGCCTCTAAAGAACTGTTAATAAGGTGGATTCAGCAATTAGAATAACTAACATTGCCTGGAAAAGCACTCTTAGCAGGATTGTCAGACATGGCAATGGTGAGGGCGGGTGGGGAAATCTTATAAATTAGGTCCAGGGAGACTTGTGGATTATTCAAAAGTTTCCTCAGCTGTGTTCATTAAGTATTTCCTAGCCTGCTGGAATTGCTTCTGGAAGTGCCCTTGCTACTGTAGGAGTCAAGCATTCCCGAGGGGGAAGACGGTCTGTAGCTCAAACACAAACATTCCCTGGCATCTCCAGTGCAATGAAGAACCAAAGACCCTCCAGGTATTGTTGGACTCTAACTCCCATCAGCCCCAGCCAGCATGGCCAATGGCCAGACATGATGGGAGCTGTATTATTTCTAGAGCACTTCTTGGTTGGGGGAAATGCCATAGCTAAGTAGCAGGCTTCTGATCCGCACACATTGTACCAATGGTCTGAACTGGTATAAGGTAGCTTCCTTTGTTGCTGGTCCCATGGAGTGGGTGGGTTGCACTCATCTGACCTCCAACTCGCTGCTGCTACCAAGAGTTAGACAGGTTCGGTGCTGGTGAAATCAGCATGGTGCAGACACACCAGGAAAGTCAATCTTTCACTTCCTCTGGTGTGTTGGCACTGTGCTAAGCTCACTGCCACCTCCACCTCCCTCCCAGGAAGCAGCAGCAACATGACCAACAGGAAGTCAAGTGACTGCCACACCGTACCATCAGCTACTCAGATTAGACAAAGTGGGTTAGAGCAATTAACTGACAGATCCACAATATGCATGCAGAATTCATCATGTGAAAGGCTGGGCTGGATGAATCCCAAGCCGGAATTAAGATTGCCAGAAGAAATATCAACAACCTCAGATATGCAGATGACACAACCTTGATGGCAGAAAGTGAGGAGGAAATAAAGAATCGGGCCAATGGCCGTAATAAAGATCAATCCAATCCAAGAATCTTTTAATGAGGGTGAAAGAGGAGAGCACAAAATATGGTCTGAAGTTCAACATAAAAAAAAAATAAGATTATGGCCACTGGTCCCATCACCTCCTGGCAAATAGAAGGGGAAGAAATGGAGGCAGTGAGAGATTTTACTTTCTTGGGCTCCATGATCACTGCAGATGGTGACAGCAGTCACGGAATTAAAAGACTCCTGCTTCTTGGGAGAAAAGCAATGACAAACCTAGACAGCATCTTAAAAAGCAGAGATATCACCTTGCCGACAAGGGTCCGTATAGTTAAAGCTATGGTTTTCCCAGTAGTGATGTATGAAAGTGAGAGCTGGACCATAAAGAAGGCTGATCACTGAAGAATGGATGCTTTTGAATTATGGTGCTGGAGGAGACGCACTATCCACGCATGACAGAGGTTCAGTCTCCAGTACTGAACTCAGGTAGCAAGCCTAGAGACCTGTGCCAGATGTTGGAGGTCAGTCACAGTAAACAGTAGCTGGTAAAACAGATCAAGGACCTGACTCAGTATGAGCACCCTTTTAGTGCTATGGAGCTAAGGCTTGGGTTAGATGGGTTCTTGTGATCCCTTGCAACCCTTTGGTTCTGTGATTGCAACCATTGGCAGTGTTCTACTTGTGAAGACTCACCACCCAATGTAGTCCTCATCACCCGGGATTCTGCAATGTTCAGGAAGACGACATGCGTACAGCAGGCTACCTGATGCAGACAGTCAACCTCCAACCAACACACCACTGCTCTCTCCCCTCATGTGTTGACTTAGCCAAGAAGACAAACGCTTGGCTACAGTGAAGGAAACCGACTCTTAATCGCTGTCCTTATTAATGTTCAGCAAATATCTGATTGGGATGCCTCCTTGCTTCTGCACTAGGAAAGATGTAACCTAGCAATGTTTGTGGGGGGAATCCCCACAATATTTTGAGGCCAACAGGGTTAGAATAAGAAAAATAAAAATAAAATCTAAGGTACAGGGGTATTGGTTGTTCCCCTAAAAGACCTGGTGTGAGTGCAATGGGCTTTGGATGACTATCGGAGTGGAGTAATGTGCTTCCCTCCACTGGTGCTCAACTTGTATATTTATAAAGGAGATGCAAATATTTCAAGAATGCCATTAAGCAGTCAGTGACCTTGTTCCACAGGAAATCAAACCCAGACAGAGGCTGCGCTCCTGAAACCTCTCACTGCTTGGAGAAGTGGGGCAAGTGTAAAAACACCTAATCTGCATCTGTAACTACAAGATGGATAGGAAGTCTCATCTGCATGCCCTGCCGTGCACAACAGGCTTTCCATATCCACGTGTACATCGTAATGCAGATGTTGACTCCACATAACTAAAGGCTGTGGAAATTCAGATCTGCATGGCAACTCAGACAGATACCACTTCCTGCAATGCACTCGGGTATCATCTTGGATGCTTTGCACCTCAATAGGCACCCAAAAAATGGATCATGCAGCATACTGCACGACCTATTTCCATGCACAAATCTTCCTTTCCAGATTCAGACACAGTGATTGTTCAAGCATGCCCATTGAAATCAATAAAACATATGTTAGCCACTGAGCTATGCTTCCAAAAGCTTATTGCAGAGGCAGCCCACCCATGAGGCAGGAGGAAGCCGCCGCCTCAGGCAATGGAAGTACAAGAGGTGGTGTCCCACCTGGAACGCACACTCTCATCAAGTTGCACCGAGAGGGGGGTGTTCCAGTGCCTAATGTTGCTGCGCATCTTCCCCACCCCTGGATTGGAGAAGATGAGCAGCAAGGCCTTGTAAGATGCCCCCCTCTCATTGAGTTTCACCAAGAGGTGGGTGTTGCAGCAGGAGGTGGTGGGGGCGTGACAAGGGGGGGGGACACAGGGATGGCACATTCCTGTTTCAGATCAGATGGTGAAATGGGACATGTTGCTCTGACTTCCTGACATTAATTTATCATTTGTAATTGGGGACCGATTGAAGATCGCTCTGTACCAGTACTGGAAGGTGACTTGTGTCACTTGGGGGGGGGGGGAGACCAGACAATTCCAGCACCTAAAAAAAAGAGAGACACTGACTGTTGGAATTATTCCATTTACAGAGCAGCCATATACACATCTATTCAGAAGAAAGTCCCCATTGAGGACAGTGAGGCTCACTCCCAGGTAGGGATGGAAAGGACAGTCAACTCCGATTCACTGTTTCTCATTTTCCCAGTCTTAAATTTGGTTCTCCACATTTCTGCAGCAATTTGCAATCAAGAAGAAAAAAATCCTCATGAAAATTCATCAACATTTCAGGGCAAATTGTATGCAGTGTTGACTAATGCAGACATAGTTTTGCAAGCTGTCCTCCCAGATATGTTGTTTTCACTAATATATACATTTGTTTGCACACTTTTGCCTAATATATGCCCCTTTTTGGGAAACATTGCTGAACTGCATTGCAAAATTCAGATAAGTCTGAATTTCATAGATTTGCCTTCAAACGCAAACTGAATCAATTTTCTCCCCATCCCTACTCCCAGGTAAGGGCACATAGCACTGCAGCCTTAATGGCAGTGACAATTTTGGTCTTTAGTAGTTCATATTCTCACCACCTACTTGATACTTTCCTGTATAATAATCCTCCATAAGCATCTTTGATCAAAAGCATCCAATTTCCCCCACTTCTAACTCTGCCAAGTTCCAGGTTTCTTAACTACACACCAGATGAGAGATTTTATAATGAGCATTATATACTTGATCTTCTCCAAGAGGCTCAAACGTCATTTTCTCTACCATGTGTCAAGGATTTTGAAGGATCTAAGAAATATTTCCTGTCCCAACAGCAACCACATTAGTAAATTAATTATCTAGAATAGCTGTAGAGGAGACACAAGTGTCGTTATAAAATGGGGAAATAACTATGAGGAAACATACCAATATTCCTGCAATCTGACCATTAATCATGCTCACAGGGTATATATATTTATTTTACCCAGTATAGATTCAGGTTAATAGCTTTCATTTTAGCTCAGATGTGATGTTTCACAGAATAGCCTTTGATTTATGGACGGAAGGAATAAATTGAGGGAGTTTTCAAAGTATCGTGCAGAAGTGCTCTTTTAGCCTCCTCGGGGGTGGGGAGGGAAGAGAATAATCCCAGAATACAACAGGAAAATTGGGGTCCCAATGGGACAATAGGCAAAATCCAGCCAAAGTTAAGGCAGCCTAGGAGGGTACGCACAATCCCCTCTATGCACTGAATAAACATATGGAGATGTGGGGCTGTGTGGGATGCCCCAACTCCCTAAAAAAACCCCAAGGAAGGAGAGCCCAAGGGAATCCATTCCACTGCCGAACAGCTCCTACAGTCAGAAAATTCTCCCTGGTGTTTAGTTGGAATCTCCTTTCTGGTAACTTGAACTTCTCGGTTCAAGTCCTAACCTCCAGAGCAGGAGAAAAAAATCTCACTCCATCTTCCGTGTGACTGCCCTTGAGATTGTCAGGGACTGTGCTGAGGAGGGCTACAATGAGGAGGCATGGCGGCAGCTGCCTCCTCCTCCTGACCCTGAATCTCCCAGGAGCAGGAGGACAGTATAGATTTAGAGCAGTGGTTTGCAGAGGGGCATAGTTCAGAAGGGAAAAGCTGGGAAATACAGAATGAAGAGCAGCTAGGAGAAGAAACACTGGGAAAGAGAGGGATAACAGATTCACAACCATTGGGTAGCATCCCCCTTCCCTCTTCCTTCCCTCCCCATGTTCTAGGAGAGCTGCGAAAGTTGCTGAACAGAAAGCACAGCAACTACAAGCTCACGTTACCAGACGTAGGGGTGATGTGGACTGAGAGAGACGAGGTGGGGTGTAGCCTTAATTGGAAGCACCAACCATTCTTAGAAGGAGACATTCATTATCTCTCATTGTAATTATTAAAGAATTCTATGTGGTAAGAAGACTCCCTTCACATTGTTCTGCTTATCTACTGCCAAGGGGGGAGGAAGCCAATTCCCTGAAGCCCAAGAGAGATATTTGAGGATGGGACATGTCCCGCCATGCTCGGGGGTGGCAGGCTAGTTTAGGAAGTGTGGAGCAGATCAGGTTGTATGCACACCTCTGCCTCCAATGGAGAGGAACGATCAGACTGGCTACCACTGCTGCCCCCTAATTGCTGTCACACACACCAGCATCTGCCACTTGGACTGGTCGCCTCACTCTCCCTAAGAACTCAAGAAGATTCCTGCTGGATCAGGCTAAAGACCCGCATCCTGTTCCCACAGTGGCCAACCAGATAGATGCCTGTGGGAAACCAGCAAGCAAGAAACCTGAGCATCAGGGCATTCTGTTTCCACAGTAGCCAACCAGAATCCTATGGGAAGACTGCAAGCACAAGCTTAGCCCAACAGCACTCACACACTTCTGATTGCCAGCAACTGGTATTCAGAACCATACTGTCTGCAGCTGTGGAGGTAAAACACAGTAAATTTTAATGGGATTTCTAGGTTGAACCATATTCACGTGTCAGAGGTGGATTTAGGGAGGCGCAACCGGTTCGCCCGCACTGGATGCCAAGCCGAGAGGCCACTGCAGGAGGCGCCACAATGATGACTTAGAACTGAAGGTGAGAGGCTGCAGGGAGAATTTTGGCATCACACAGAAGTTGCTGCAGAAATTTGAAAGCCCAAAGTGCACCACTGCATGTGTTACTCGTATGTAGGGCAGACGCATGCAGAGTGTAGGGTTGTAAGTAAATAAAGTCCTTTATGTGAGTTCCTCCACATGTGCAGGGGCTCCTCACCATCAGTTTTCACACTCAAGTGGAGCTCCTTCCTGCTCAGGAGCAGGCGCTCCGATGTTGGGGTCTCATTACAGAAACGCAGCACGGACTTGCAGAAATAAGGCATGACATCAGGGGCAGGGCTGAAAGCATCCACTGCATGCTTATGTCCTGCACACAAGTAACACATGCATAGAGTGCTTCGAGGTGCATAAGAGTTGCTTTTGTTTTTGTTTTCATCTTAGATTGGTTGTAACTCACCATTCATTGTTTCTCTTCCAGGTTGGTCCCATTAACAACAATAATTAAATGCTATTTAAAATGCAGTCAAAACACAATTAAGGAATGTGCAGCAGCAGTGCAATAATAAATTCAGTTCAGCAGAGAACAACAGAGAAAAACAAAGAGGAGAATGACAAAGTAAGGGGTTTTAAAAATGGAGCTCACTCACCATGCAGGATGTCACAACTGGAGAAGACTTTTCACCCATCACCAGCCACCCAATCAGCAGGCAGGCTGCTCTTCTGCTATCATGAACATGGTCTGGTCAGATACTCCTTCCTATCAATCTGTCTCCTGCCACAATCCAAGGGGTCTCAGTAACTTTGAAGGTCTATGTACACTGGAAGAAGGAACATTCCTCATCTACTGCTGCAAACTTCTCTTATTGCTTGGGACAATGAGTGCTCTCAGACTGTTACTGTTTTAAGCAGGAAAGAATTGGAGCACATGCCAGAAATTTGGGGTTGTGCAATTAAAGCGTTCTGTTGCCTTAAGCACAGCAAATGTACTTTTTAAAAGAGGGGGTTTTTTTACCGTTAGGAAAGTGATGGGGAGATTCGCTGACAATTTTGGGATGAATAAATGATTCTTGGCAAGGTGCACAAACACCCAGCAAGCAAATCAGGATGCTCGCTGATGTCTAACCTGCTCCGTAAACAAATCAGAATGAATGCTCAATCAAGACTGGACACAGCCCTCCAGACATCCTTTTTACTGTGCATTCATGCTGATTCGTTCTCACGATGATATCGGGGCAGTTACACATGCAATCTCGCTTTCAAAACAGTTTGAGCCTGCAGAAGTTTCAAGGTAGACATACTGCATTCAAGGTAGACATACTGCTTTGCTTTCAGTCCGTGCATGTCCCATAATTTCCAGCTGAAATCCTATAACTTTTCATACTACAAATGTTCTAGCATGGGGGAGTGTGTCCCCGCTTTTGTTGCAGTATAGCACAAGGGTGTATTTTCAGACCGCAATAATGAACTATCATTGGGGAAGCATTGGGGAACTAATAAAATGGAATGGTGCATGGACAATCCAGTATAAATCAACCACTAATGGACAATTATTGCATCAATGACACATCACAGACAACATCTGCAAAGAGAATCCAGTCTGGAAAGGTTCACAGTCCTTTCTTCTTCTTCTTCTTCTTCTTCTTCCAATCAAGCCTTATCTGTCATGGATGCCATAGTTGAGATTCTTGCATTGCACGGGAGGGGTATGTGGATGACCATATGACCATTGGAGGTATGTTCCAAATCTATGATTATATGAGTATATAAATAAAATTCAAACAACTAAGCTTTGTGCAAGTAAATGAGGATGGATTCAGGTCATCTAAAGGAGCCTGATTCCAGGAATCAAAAGACAACAGCTCCAGGGTTCTTGAACACCAGCAGGGGATAAGCAGAAGATTGTCACACACACGGCAACAAGGAAATCGAACTCAAATGGCTGAAAACGAAAAATGTAGGAAGATTCTGTCTCTTTGGGCTACAGTCCCTAATGTGGTGCTCAAATTACAGGTGGGCCAGAGGTTTGTTCCCATATCTTTTGGAAAGCTGCTTAGATGCTGCTTTTAGAAGGGAGGGGGTGGTTTCCTAAAATTGGGGGGGGAGTATCAGGGGGGTAATGCATTTTGTTTCAGAGCCTCCTACCTTCTCCCACCAATAATGTGTGAACTGCTTAGATCTGTGTTCCTTCACTGCATTGTGCCCTATCAACTAAACTAATTGATCGCCATTGTAAAAAGTAACACACACACACACACACACACACACACGCATATTTATATTCAACAGATTGCATCCGTACAGAATCAATAATTCTTCCAGGAAATCTGGAAGATTTATAAAAACTTACACAAAGAGAATTGCGCCCATAGATTCTAGGAAGAGAAAAGTAGGACTAATGAAGCAATATTGATATAATAAAGCGCTGTCTGTTTTAAAAGGTATATAGAGTGAAATCACCATAAGCCATCCAAAAATTATAATTCTGTGAACATATTCAGCAGGAGGAAAATTTAGCATGCAAAATATGCTGTGGGAAAGATATTTTGACTTGCAAAGCAGACTCCATCTCTCTTCCAGCATATGAAATGTAAGTTGGTGATGCTTATCTTAAGACAGTTAAGAGAATTTTAATTTGCACTGCAGAATGGAATTGCATATACTAAAGAAGGTTGGCTTTTGAAGTCCCGGCACTTATAAATGTCTGTTAAATTGTCAAAGGTAGCGTGCATCGGCACAGCAACACAGAAAATAATATGCAATCATGACAGTTGTATATTATGCTTTGATGAAGTGAATAGCTAAAAAAACCCCCAACCCAACACCCACTGTAAACTTTCTTTGGACAATGACCTTGTATTTTCTTGTAAAAGAAACGTGGACATCCCACCATATCTTGGTATGTTGAAAGGAAAGGGTTTTATTTCTTTTTTAAAAACATCGAAATAGTCTGAAGAAAAGTACTTTATCACTACTTTAGCTTTGACGGTTCCTGATAACTTGAACAGTACTAATCAGAGCTGGACCAAGATATTCATTCTGGCACTGAGGCGTAAAATTCAAATGATACTGCCCCCACCCCCATCTGCCCTCTGCCAAGCATACAAGATGGATAATGGATACACAGGTCGATAGAACTTAAAGAGTGGCTACACACTCCTTGCCATTTCTCCTACGCGAACACAGATCCGTCCTGTCCCAGTTGTATGCTACTGGCTCACCCCACTGCATGCCATTCCTTTGTGCTGTCTACATTTTCTGCACACTTCTTACATAAAATATGCACTTTTCCATAAAATGCACTTTTCAGTGCATCAGTAAGATGCACATTTGCGTATGTAAAAAAAAGGGGGATTTTTGCAAATACTTTGCCAAATCTGGAGGTGGTTGCAGAAGAGTCACCGCTGGCAAATAGATGCAGCAGGCTCAAGGTACCTTTTCCATCTCTCAGGGAATTTAACTTTCACCCATATAAATGTTTGTCCTTCACTTCTCTGTGGAAATGCACTTGGGGACACTTCTCCAAGTGGGGGGCAAAATTTCCTCACCCCTTCTGTCACTTGAGTGGCCCAACTCCCTGACAACGACCCTGCGGGGAACGCCTCACTTGTGTAACTACTTGCAGAATACAGTCCCCTCCAGCCACACCAGCAATGTGGGGTGGACATTTTTAATTTTCCTCTGCAGAAAATGCCCCATTTTGTTAGTTTGTTGGCAACAATGAACAAATGCCAATTGCAAAGGTGGTATTAGGCACGCTTAGCAGCCTCAACGTTTTAGCGGGGTTTACGATATAAAACTAAAATAAATGCACTAAATTAGATTGCTCTCCAGGATAGAGCAGGGGACATTATTCCATCTTGAGGGCAGCATTCCTTCCTGCGCAATCTTCCAGGGGCCACATGACAGGGTGGGAGGGGCCAGAGGCAAAAGGATAGAATGAATGCAATGCACGCAAATTTTACTTTTGTGCAGCAGGCTAGTTTACTCTCTCTCTCTCTTCTCCATGCCAGTCCTGACGAGTTCAGAGGCCAAAATCTGCTTTGTGTCCTCACAGCATAATGCACTTGTTAAATTGTTTGCTCCCTGCCACACTTGCTCCAGGTATCACAGCCGACGGCTGCATTGCACTTCTTTCAAACAGGTAAATGCCTAATTACACAGAGACTACAATTCTGTGGCAATCCTTTGTCCACATGCCTCAGTGAATAAAACAATTGTGCAGCTCGGAGGCAAAGGAAGGAGCACTTTGCTAATTAGCGCACTTAATCTCTGCGCACAGATAATGGTTTTCTGCCACGTCCCATCAGGGCAGGAAGTGGGTTTCGCGACTCCAAAGCGGCAAACAAATGACATTCTGTCAGCTTTCGAACGATAAACACAAGGCGGCTGGTGAGGGTTGCGGGAACAAACAGGGAGCAAACCGAGCGTGGTCTGGAGTCATCTAATCTCTGCCCTTGGCAGTTAAATGGCAACATCAAACAACCTGAGAAACCAATTCGTAGCAAGCTTAAGCATGCTGCATAAATTTACTAAAAGCTGGCGTTTGCAGGTGTGGTCTGAGCGCTATTATTATTGAATGATTCGGGACGGGGGGGGGTGGGGAAATAGGTACCTCTTCACACAAGAGGTATTTGCAGCATTTGAATCATAGAATTGTAGATCACATTCATCCAGTGCTTTACTAACTGCACTGGCTCCCGGTGGTGCACAGGGTCGGGTTTAAGGTGCTGGTTTGGACCTTTAAAGCCCTATGCGGCCTAGGACCCACGTACCTATGGGACCGCCTCTCCCGGCATGCCCCGCAGATGACCTTAAGGTCCACAAATGACAACATTTTGGAGGTCGCAAGTCAGAAGGTGGTTAGATTGGTCTCAACTAGGGCCAAGGCTTTTTCAGTACTGGCCGCGACTTGGTGGAACACTCTGTCACAAGAGACTAGGGCCCTGCGGGACTTGACATCTTTCCGCAGGGCCTGCAAGACAGAGCTGTTCCGCCTGGCCTTTGGTTTGGACTCAGTCTGCCCCTTATGTTTTCCCTCCCCTTATGGTTTTGATCTATGTTCTACTTTTTAAATGAGGCTACATTTTAAATTGCATTTTAACCTGTATTTTGAATTGGTCCCCCCCCCATTATGATTTTATTGCAATTTTACTGGTGTTAGCCGCCCTGAGTCTGGCTCTGGCCAGGGAGGGCAGGGTATAATCAAAAATTATTATTATTATTATTATTATTATTATTATTATTATTATTATTATTAACATAGAATTGTAGAGTTGGAAGGGACCACACAGATCCAGTGTTTCCCAAACTTGGGTCTCCTGCTGTTTTTTGGACTACAACTCCTATCATTCCCAGTGGTCAGGGATGATAATTGTAGGGCAGAAGTGTCACTGCTCCCTCAGTGGAGGCTGGTTACTGTGGAGGAAGTCTATACATTAATTGGGAATCTGAAGAGCGGAAAGGCTTTATCCTAGCGGCGTTAGAATCATAGAATCATAGAGTTGGAAGAGACCACAAGGGCCATCAAGTCCAACCCCCTGCCAAGCAGGAAACACCATCAGAGCACTCCTGACATATGGTTGTCAAGCCTCTGCTTAAAGACCTCCAAAGAAGGAGACTCCACCACACTCCTTGGCAGAAAATTCCACTGTCAAACAGCTCTTACTGTCAGGAAGTTCTTCCTAATGTTTAGGCAGAATCTTCTTTCTTGTAGTTTGAATCCATTGCTCCGTGTCCGCTTCTCTGGAGCAGCAGAAAACAACCTTTCTCCCTCCTCTATGTGACATCCTTTTATATATTTGAACATGGCTATCATATCACCCCTTAACCTCCTCTTCTCCAGGCTAAACATGCCCAGCTCCCTTAGCCGTTCCTCATAAGGCATCGTTTCCAGGCCTTTGACCGTTTTGGTTGCCCTCCTCTGGACACGTTCCAGTTTGTCAGTGTCCTTCCAGTTCCAGTTTGTCAGTGGAGTTGATTACATCAAACCAGCACTGGTGGGCTCTGCTTCTGGCAGCACTTTTTACAGTAGTAAATAACTCGAGCAAAGATTGAGTCTCATGCTGTTCCAGCTGAGCTATCCCCGTTGCTCTCAAAAGATGTAGTGATGGCTGTTATGTACTGAAGTTCTCACCCTGGGCCAGTAGGGGGATACTGTAGATAGTTATGCTAATGAAGGATCGAAAGTGACGTTCAGTGATTGGATAGTTTTAGAAAGTTGCAACAGTTACATTGTTCTGGAGCTCTATATAAGCAGGCTGACTGAGCTCCTCAGTTCAGTTCAGTTCCAGCTTACAAATAAAGAGCTGCTTTGGAAGAACCGCTGTGTCATCTGATATGTTCGCCCACAACTTAACAATGGCTACCAACCTGGAAGGCTTGAAAGGATTAGGCATGCAGAATAAGGCTATCAGTGGCTAGTAGCTACAATGGGTACGTTCTACTTCTACAGTAACAGGTAGTGTGCTTCTGAATACCAGTTGCTGAGAATCGCAAGTCGGGAGAGCACTGATGCAAAAGCAGAAAGCTGATCCTGCCTGATCCAGCAGGGCTCTTATTGCTGAACCATTATTATATCATATGTAGTGGGTGATCTTCAATCACATTTGACTCAGAACGGATCCACTGAATTTAATGAACACAGCAAAGTTATGCCCATTAATTTCAGGGGGTTTACTATAAGGAAAACTTAGCTGAATACCACCAAGCAGAAACTACGTTTCCCATGCTTATTTTAACTAATAAATGCATTTTAGGCACACTTTCGTTCTCCACATATGTTTTTGCAAACATTCAACTGGAGAAAACATTCAGAAAATCTGGAATCTTGGGAGGATAGGTGCATTTTTTGAAAGTCTAAACATGTAGTTCTGAATAGACTTCGAACTGAATTTCCCTCACGTTCGTATTGACAGTGCAGTGCTTAACAAAAATAAGCAGGAGTTATCAACAACTTTAATTTCCAAAGCAGTCATAATTTTTGTATAAACAGCAATAATGAGTGGGTGGCAAGTGAGACAGCATAGCCAAGGGAAGTAATCTGGGAGAGGTTAATGACTGAATTAACAGGGAACAGCTACTATCCATCCCCGTTTCAAAAACTAGTTAAAAGGGGTCTTTGTTCTCTTCTAACGTGGTCATAAAAAGTTGCGTTTTTACTGCAAGAGATGCAAAGAGGGTAAACACTTATCAACAAGAACCGTACGACAGACCTTGTGTGACAGCAATGATTATTATTTTTAATGATAGGTCTAAAAGAAGTCGGGCATCACTGACAGGAAAAAAGCTGACAAAAAGAAAACAGAATTAACTTAGTAGCGAGCTAAGATCACACAGAAACTACCAAGGAAAGTGAGAATTAGTTTGTATTAGTATTTACAAAGATTAAAGTGATTCTTGATTCTAGAGTTCTCTCACAGTACTGTTCAGTGCACTTTCTACATTTTTCAAGGGTATGAGACACAGCCAATGAATCAACACGTCACCAGTGGAGCACGTTTCCAAGGCAAGATGCCATAAAAGTGTAGCCAGTTCTGGGGGACCAGGACTTATGGTGATGATGCCTGTTCACTAAACGCCCACACCACTCCTATAAGCCTGCTGGGGACCCTCCATGAATTATAAACCACAAAGTCTTTTGACACCACAAATTTATTGTGCCACACGCTTTTGTGGACTACAGACCACTTCATACATCTGACCATAGTTCACCAAAAATGTTGCAATAAATTTGGTGCCCTTTAAAGTTGCCACGAGCCTCTTTTGCTGAAGACCCATTCCAGCCCCGCCTCTGCTCAGGAAGGATAGCAGCAAAAAAGGACATTTGTGGGTGAAGCCATGCCAGCTAAGCCTGTATAAGCCAATCTTGCCTTTGTGGTATTAAAAAAACTGATACCAAATCAATCTGAAGGTACTGTTCTGTGTTGATGTTCTAGGACTGTTTTCAATTTTCATACTGTTAATAATAATAATAATAATAATAATAATAATAATAATAATAATTTATACCCTACCCTGCCCTCCCCAGCCAAGGCCGGGCTCACCATTAAGTTTTGTCTAGGAATAAGGAAGATCTCCTGGGTTTTTCCGTCCAAGAGTACAAGATCCAGAGAGTTGAGAGCCTGAACAGCAGCACTCTTGTTAGAAGAGAGAGGAATACTGCAACATTTTGCAGCAGGTCCCCACTTGCTACATAACGGTCAAAGCCACGCCAGCCGCATGATCATACAATACAGCTGGAATTTGCAGCTTTCCCGGACTTCCGGGTTGACGCGATCTGGAAATGGCGGATTCCCTCCGAGCTCCGGAGGGAATCGGCTCTACCGAGGATGGGTCTTTGCCGCGCCGGCGACGCGGGGACCCTTAAAAACCGCAGGCGCGGAAGCCTGCGGACTGAAGACTCGGCGGGTGCCTTAAGCGCCCCCCCTGATTCGCAAAGAGCCTTTTTAAAGGCTGCGGAGGGGATACGGGGGTGGCGTGGCACTGAGAGTCGATCGCTACCTTGGTAGAGCGAAGCCGCGAGCCATGACCAGAGAGCGCTGACTTCCTTCCTTGAAAATTTGGACTGAAAGAATCACCCGTGAGTAAGACGGATTGGGACTTTAAAAAATCTACCTTAAATTGGAGACGACCGGGGGGTGTGCTAAAAGGAAGTCCGCACCCCCCCCCTTGCAGACGATCTAAGCAACGACACAAGAGCTAAGCTGGAGAGCCTACCCTTGGCGGGGTGAGTTAAAAAGGACATTAACTTCCAAGATTTAACTAAAGGAAATTTTGGGCTGGAGAGTGGAGTTTTGGAAACCCTTCTTTTGTTTTAAACAACCCCCCCTCCCGAGCTCGGGAACGTCCTGCCTTTGTGCCTGTGTAAGAGCTGAGGAGTTTGACAGCTGTCAAAGCTGCCAAACGGGCGGTTTAAAGTGAGAAATTGTCATTTAAGATCCCTCTGGACTAAGACGAGTTATAATTGAGCTAAAACTGTTGGAAACAAAGTAACAATAATCAGTTAAAGGATTGTTGGTGAAAAGGCAAATAAGTAACCAGATTCCCCCTAGGGGGAATTCTGTGAAACTACAATGGATACAATGGCTGTGGAAGGAAAGTTACTAGTGGAAATCGAAAGGATGTTTCAATTGGTGGGAATCTTACAAGAGCAGAGCTTGGCCATGAATAAACAACTTGAGACTATGACCTTGGGAACAGGCAACTCTGCTCTTTGTATTGAGGACCTCAATGAGAAAGAATCCACAGCGGAGTGGGAAACAATAACTACAGAGCTGGAAGAGACTAAACAACAAGAAAAAGAAGAAGTAATCCTGGGAAGTAACAACCAAAAGTTGACATCTGTGGAATACAAGCAAGGAGACGCTGGGAACATATCTACCACAAGTCTGCGAAAGACACAGAAGAAGAAGGAGGAGGTCCCAAGACAAAACGGAATACAGGATTGTAAAATAAAGAAATATGATTGGGGCCTCCGTTTGGACTTAGACTTTGAAGAGATAGACTTTGTGGAAATTCTTCAGCAGTCACGTTTGAATCTTCTTGTGGGAAGAGGATACATTTTGATGGTGAAAGAACTTTTCCCAGACCCGACGACTGACATAAAGGACTACCAACAGGACAGGCGGAGAGGGACTGAAAGAGATTTGAAAGCCTCGGACGTGAGGAACCCAGGCTGAGAATCTCGAATTTGGATTTTTATTGGGAAGGGACAAAAACCGGGGATGGGAGGGAGGGAAGAAGAGACTCTTAAAAACTCTTAAGATTTTTAGGTTTGGTTAAGATGACTTTCAATTAAGATAAAATGAAAATCGATGGAAGAGAGTTTAAGTCCAACTTATGAAAATCAATTTTTATTATAAAAAAGGTAATAAGATGAATAAGATTGTTAAGAGGAGAAACACCAATTTGCTGATATAATCTTGAAACTGGGATGCACGAGGGGAGGTGGGGGGAAGTCAGGGAACAAGGTCATGAAACGGGGATATGCTGATTTTATACATGTTTTTGTCTTTTGTTTTTTCTTTGTGTATGTTTTGTTTTTATAAAAGCAGAAAACCAAATAAAAATTTTATAAAAAAAAAAAAAAGGAATTTGCAGCTTTCCCACCAAGGCTGCTATCTCCATAAACCAGAAAACCTTATAGCCACAAACCTTCTCCAGCGAACAGCAACTAAAAATTGTTACAATGGAACAATACACCATTCCTCCTCTTGCTTGGCCCGGGTGAACCTAATTCATCTTTTCCAAGGAAAACACATAATTTTGTGTTTTTATTATTCGGATTTGCTGGCCACATTGGGAGCTTTTCTGGTTGAAGAGCAAGGTACAGATGCATTGAACAAATATAAAAGGAGAAAACAATGGAAGTAGCGAAGTAGGAAGAGCCCAAACGCGTTTCTCTCTGTTTGTTTTTCTGCATCAACATGTATTTTATTTATTTGAGATTTGTCTTCACATCAGCTCAGTTAACCTGCCGTGCTGGGGAGAGAAGCGCCTCAGCCTGATGATTTTATATGGATTGAAGCAGAAGGGTACATCAAGTTCGATTCCTCTGTGTGTGTGTGTTTCTGTGTGTGTTTTTCACTGCAGATCCATCACCTGCTGCTTGTCCCTCTTGTCTTCCTCATCGTCTGTATGGCTTTCGTCATAAACTCTAAAAATAAAACATAATTAAAAGGTTCAGCTGTTTCGTTTCCAGAAATCCAAATGCAAGCAAGTTCCTGATACAGAGATAAGATTAATTACAATGAAGCAAAACAGATATGTAACCCAGTGGCTTGCATCCACTCAAGTGATAACCACTGAAATGCTGGGCTTGGTAGTCATGTCCATTGACTTCCAAAGGTCTACTGTGATTATGACTTGGTTAGATTCAACCTATTATCACTCTCGGATTGGCATAGAAGATCAGACCACCTACTGTTTCGGAAAGTGGAAATTATTTGTCCTGTTCCGTCCATTCTTTTAAAGCCTTTGCCAAACATATCCGGAATCACTGTTCACAATGTCCGTTTGCGAACTACTTCGGCAGCGTTGGACACCATATACAAAGCTTGTTTTCACCAGATAAGAATCTGATTCATTGCTTCTTTCAGAGACTTATAAGACTTATGTTTATTTGGTTTTATATTTTCAAGAGAATCGATTAAGAGTGCATATTTTGTGACTTTCAGAGATTCATAAGTTTTCTGTTTATGTGATTTCATATTATTTCATATTATATAAAGAGTGTATATTGATATTGCATCACTGTATTTGGTCATTGTGTTGCCTTGGATATTACTGACTATTGTTTGCAACACAGGGGTTAAACTGTTTGGTTATTTGCCAAATATAAAACAGGAAGTAAAACGCAAAACTAAAAACAAAATCCACTTGCAAATGTTAGGGTATAGTGCAAAAAAGGTGAGACCTGCCCTCATAGAATCACAGAACTGTAGAATTGGAAGGGACCACAATGGTGACCTAATACAACACCCTGCAATGCAGGGATCTTTTGCACAACGTGGGGCTAGAACCCACAATCTAGAGATTAAGAGCCTTGTGCTCTACCAACTGAGCTATATTCAGGCCCTTTTGCCTAGCTTCTGACTTACGACCAATCCAGGGAGTGGCAATGGTTGCCAGCCTCCTCCACAGCCTCCATGTTTATAGTGACTGTGGAAATGAACATGCAGGATGTTGGGAACAAAATCAAAATTAGCTGGCTCTGCCTATTGTTGGCGCACATCTCTGTTGGGTACACTTGATACACCAAGCTCGACATACCACACAGTCAAAAAAATTTTTTCCTGTTTTTCTAAAGAATGTAATCTCTGCTGCCTGCATGCCCCCCCCCCCAAAGAACCATGTTGCATGTTACATGTGAAGCTTGGAGGTGATCTTACTGTTCTTACATGTCTGGGGCAAGAAAAAGCCCCATGGTGGGAGATAACAGGCTTTGAAAAAGCAGGATGAGAAAGTGTCCTGAACAGGGTTCTCATTAGAAGGCTCTATTTTTTAAAAAAGAACAAAAGCTGGGGAAAGTTAATGCTTTCAAATCTGGCATAATTAATCACTTCTCAGTGAAGAGGAGATGAGCTGATAATTGAGAAACAAGCCATATTAGCAGATAATTAGGAAAAATAAATTAACCTAGATGAGAGGGTGCAGGACTCTTCTGGCAAACCATGCAGACCTCTAGTGTTTGTAAGCAGAATTCTGATTTGATTTTGTCACATGCGTCGTATAAAGGAAAGTTTGTTGTTACACAGAATGTGAAATGCTGGATTTGGCTTTTACATTTCTTTTATCCTCTTGTAAAAGTTAATGGCAAGATTAACTCACCTTATAGCATCACCTTGACTGTAGTCTTTTATTTCATGGCTATTAAGGAATTCGGGAAAATTCTGACATGCCCCCTTTGAATGTCTACTGAAGTCTCCAGAGCTTAAGTCACTGAATTCTTCCCAAGGATCTGAAATTTTGTAAGTATTTTCTTTTAGTAACAAGCAACAGAAATGCTAAGGTGCCTGAAATTCTCACATGGCATGAGAAAGAACAGTCAGAGCCATCAAAATGTGACATATTGTGTATTAAAACTGGGGGAGGGGTATATACTCCAGTTCAAAATATTGCTAGAAACTCTCCAATGTAGGGCAAGTCCATAGTACTATAGTTTATAATACATAGCACCTGCCTCTGTTATTATACCCTTATGAGAGCATCCCACACTGCCCATTCAGTGCTTTAGTGCTAAACTGGAAATGCTAGCAAAGGCATCGCTCCAACTGATCCTGCAATTCTCCCTGTCTGCACTCTGCAACACAGATTAACAGGGGTAGGCACAGCTGCTGTGCATCTTGTGGAAACTGCATGGGGGACTGAGTGTTAGAATTCCTGCTCCATGATTGCAGTCATGGGATTTTTGTCTTTCACATGACGGTGTATGTTTTGACTCCACAGAGTGGGAAGTGACCAAGACAGGATGTTTGTGTTACTGTGTTCCGTGAAGTGGGACTATTGTCCTTTGTTTTTTTCTCTTTGCTGCCTGATGCTAGAGAGAGAGGGAGCCATGTTGCAGTGCTCCGTGTGTGTTTATATGTAAATAAAGTAGATTAGCCAAAATTCTGAGTTGCTGAGGTCTATTACGCAACTGCGAAGACTCTGCGGATCCCTAAGTGTGCTGATGTCTGTTGGCATCGGTCCCTGTGATGTTCGGGCTGAAGAAACCTTTTGAAGCTCCCGAACGATTGACCAGGAGGGAGAGAACATGCCAGGTGGGCATGTGTCTCTGCCAGGGTCCTACTCGAGTGTAGGACGAGCTCCTAACACTGAGTACATCTGAGTGTCACCCAAAATCTGAGGCAGGATGGTCATGTTTTGATTCCATTTAGACATTCAACAAGTTGTGGGCCAATGAGTTGTTCAAAACAATCCCATCTGTGGGATTTGAATTTCGCTATAGAGACCAGAATCCCTGCTGTGAGTGTTAATGTATATTCTAGACTTGATTCTAGAGCACACAGTATTTTTCATTGGAAGTAATCTGCACTTTCTGCTAAAACTGAGTGATGGATGTGCAATGTATGAACTGGTCCCCGTCCAAGCTTCCGCTTGCTATTTCTGCTCACTAATACCCCATCCCTATCGCTAAACCCTCTCTACTCTTTATTATTCCAATTCATTTCTACAAGCCCCCCTTTTTGCCCCTGCCTCAGGGTCCTCTAAACCCTCCACAAGCAGCCCTATGCAGACTGCTCCGATTGTTCTATAACTCCAATATGCTATGCCAGAGAAGGGGCACCTCAGGCCTGCGTATCAAATGTGGCCCCTGGATCTTTCTATCTGGCCCTTGGGACTCTCCACAGGCCACACAACCTTCTGAGTCACACCCCTCACCAGCCTTATTCTGCACTCTCCTTGAGCGCTCCTGCCAGTGGCGTAGCGTGGGGGGTGCAGGGGGGGCCGGCCGCACCGGGCGCAACATCTGGGAGTTAGGGTTAGGGGGCGCAAATCCACAGGTTAGGGGGCGCAAATTACTTGCCTTGCCCCGGGTGCTGACAACCCACGCTACGCCACTGGCTCCTGCCAGGCTAGAAGGCGTCCTTGAACTCTGATTGTGTTGGTTGCTTGGCTGGCTGGAGCATAGAGGGCAAAAACTGAGCCAAAACTAACAAAATTAATTTCAATAAGGACAAATGTAAGGATTAACACTTATTCAGGAGGAACCAGCTGCGCAAATATAAGATGGGAGACACCTGGATGTTGGGGTCTTAGTAGACCAAAAGCTTAACATGGGTCAACAGTGTGATGCAGCAGCAAAAATGCTAATGCTACTCTAGGCTGCATCAACAGAAGTACAGAGTCCACATCAGGGGTAGTAATGGTACTGCTCTCTTCTGCCTTCATCCAAGATGATCAAGGGTCTGGAAACCAAACCTTATGAGGAACAGTTGAGGGAGTTGGGTATGTTTAGTTTGTGCCTGCCCGACTTCACTCAATGTTTGCCTAGGGATCAGGGAATCAGAGAAGTGTTGTTGCTTATGTCCCAATATTGTGGACTTCCTTCTTTATAATCCAGAGAATATGGGAAAATGAAAAACATCCAGCTGAGCATAAACGCAGACTATACAGATAATCAAGCTACCAAAAATACATCTTTCAGAATGGGAGTTTAATGATATTGCATAATTACCCGCATTACTTTGCCATTCGTCTTCTAAATCTGCTAAGGCTTGTTGATCAGTACTGTATTCCAAGAAAGGATCATCATGTTCGGTGACATCAATGCCTTCAATTTCTGAAATTTCAGAAGCTGCTCGGGATAAAGGCCAGGTAGCTGAGCTTTCGGATCCTGTCTGAAGAACTGAAGAAGGGCGAAGTGTGGGTGTGATGGTTCTGCAAAAAGGAATATTTGCAGAAAGGGGCCTTGCAGAAGCATTTTCTGAAAATGTGAGAATGATTTGCTGTTAAAGACCTACTACAAAAATTTCCTTTTCTAAAGATATGCATAAAAAGTCCTTCCCTATTCTAGAAAACATTAAGCATGGGTCCAAAGGGTATTTACAAACACACTAAGCAGCACTGCATTTCCAAATCTAGAAACCACCTCAGTCTGGACAGGAATCAGGCTGAAGTAATGTTGAAGGCCCAATTACATCTAACTTTTTTTAACATGAAACCCCAAAAAATGAAAGCATGAAAACTCATCATACTTGCACATACAGTCATGAAGTAACAGGGGCAGGAGGAAAATTCTGTGATATGTTAAAATAGGAGTTTTCGACTGAAGTATTGTTGTTTTTTGCGTATCTGCAAACTTTGTGGTCCCCCCGTCCTCTTATGTGTAGGTGGTACTGTTTTCAACCCACTAATACCAAAGTCATGCTCCACACTTGGGAAAGGAGTTTACTATTAGTAAATATGACACTATCAATACATGAACTCTTGCAACCCATTTTTTATTTTTTAAAAAATATATATCAAAATCCGCTTTCTTTGTTCAAGAAAAGCCAGATACTTAACTCAGGAGTTATACAAGCACTTAAGCCCCGCCCCCAATTCGTCATTATAATTACACACACACACACACACACACACACACACACACACACACACCTCTCCTCCTACTCCCTTCAGTTCTTGTTCTGTGAGCTGGAAAGTGAATTTGTGAAGTAAGGAGCCTGTAGTCCTCATGGAGGCGCTCTGCACATTTTGGAACCCGGGAAAAGAAGGAATAGCAACAGTGGATGTACTTCGTCCTGGTTTCACCGTGCAAGCATGCGTTTTAAGTAGGGCTCTTACCGATGGACAACTTCGACCGATAAGCTCTTGGACCTGGGCTTTGCCTTCCCAGTCTACTTGATGGTCTGCCAAGCTCTCTTTCCAAGACATCTTGCACTACAGACTCATCAGCACATTCACTTAAGCTGAACTGCCTCATCCACTGCTGAGACCCTGGAGTTGAAAAAGGTAGATGTTTAATTCCCATAATCAGAATTTTCTTCTTAAAGCATTATTTGGTTGGACAGATTACACCTGCCTTTAAATGCATCCACCAGTGGTGGAGGAACCCTCTCAGGTACCCAGGGCGGGACGAACCACCCGGTGGCGCATGCGCAGCATCCCTTGTGGTCGCCATGCGAGAGGCAACCCGTACAGACGCCCGTACGGACGGTGCAAGAGAGCTGCAGCCCGTACGGACACTGCGTGAGCTGCGCCCATACTGATTGTGCGTGCCCTTGGTCGCTCTACAGCTGGGGGGAGGCAGGGGCCATCTTGTCACACACACACACACACACATAAAGTGGCACTCGGGGCGGACTGCCCCCTCCGCCCCCCACTTCTTCGTACGCCCCTGGCATCCACACATTATTTATATGCACTGGGTCCTCACTCCATTCCCAGGACTTGCAGGTCATACTTTACAGGAGTTCTGCCTCTTCCTTCCCTGATCCCATGCCTTTAACAATAAACTGGCACACAGAAATGAAACAGATGACGTTTCCCCAACTATTTGCTTCCATGCACAGCTAAGGCTTCACCTTCTACAATTCTGTGTGCCAAGTTGAGGTCTAATTCCAGTAAATGGGACTTACACAGCACAAAGACAACAGATGGAATGAGGGGTGGGGAAGAGAGAGAAAAATGCAAGCTTTGATTGGTTTAATCGCCAATATCAGTCCACTAGATTGTTAGCTGATTAATTGATGGCACCAGCATCAATGAACAAGGGTGACTTTCATTCCACAAACTTAATTTTTAGAGGCTCTCCTGTTTTATGTAATAAAGAATGAAGAGGGGGCATTTACTGCTGCATATGGACTTATAGTTTATTAAATTATCTCTGCTTCTTAAACTTGTCAACAAGCACCTATACTGAGATTTTGCTAATATGCACATTTAATTATTTGTTAATTAAGATTAGTCTGTTAAAAGGCAGGTGATCAGATCAAATTAAAAACATTTGATTGGATGAAGGTCTTTCAGATATTTTATTTATTTTATTTGCTTAAAAAAATTATATGTTACCTGGTTGTAAAAAATAAAAATCTCTAAGCGGTTTTCAAAAGTATAAAATGAAACATTGAAATTATCAATACAAAACAGTTAAAATTAGGCATTTTAAAATATTTGAAAGATGATTAAAATAAACAGTAGCTAAAAAGAAATAAAACACATATAATTTCTCCACATCTAGACAGGTTTGCCTAAACAAAAACATGTTAAGGTACAATGGGGCATGGTCATTAGCAGTTTCACAGAACAAGATGAGCGTTTTGAATTGTGCCCGGAGGATTAGAATGGAAACTCTTGGATACTGGGTATAACATTGTCCTGCCATCAAACAGTGTCTCCAGCTGAAACCTATGAACAGTCTTTATATATAAAGCGCATAGTGGCAGCCACAGTTGGTGGGAATTGTCCCTGGCCATAGCTGAACCCTTCAGTGCAGGATCCCTCCAAGGCTGCAAGCCAGAGTGATCTGGGAAGGCTGGACCCTAACTTTCACTTCAAAAGAGTACAAGAGCAAAATACAAACACATTCTAAGAAGAGTGAAAGTAAGTCGCTTGTTAATTTTCATTTAGCAATTAGCTTGTGTACTCAAGCAACTGATTTATGACTGCTAATGGCTCCTTAATAATTTCCCAAAGAGCTTAATGCACAGTTATTAAGGGAAAACAGGCCTCATCAAAGCTTTGCTTCAGAGAGGAAAATCAAGACATTTCCAGGTGACTTACATAATTGCGTTTCCCACTACAAGTATGATAAACACGGCTTTACAACTTAAAGCATGAAAGAATGACATGCTTTTGTCTCGTTGGTTTTGCTGCTACAATCTTTTCCTTGCGCCTTCTCAGTATGGCAGTTACACCAGCTTATGCCAAATGCACTTATACATGATGTCCTAGACTTGGCATCTCCAGATAAGGATGCTTTGCGTACTTAAATATGCAACTGAGGCTACCATGTCCTAAAGCCAATGTGCTCAGTAAGCAACACGCATGGAAACAGGTGTTTGATTCTGCATTACTACCTGAAAATGAAATGCCACGGCTTGGCGATTGCCTGCCTGCACGTGGCGAAGGAGACGATTCCATCATAACTTGCTCACAGCTTGTAAAGAATTCCTCAAGCCCTCGATATGGGGCACAGCTAGGTTTCTTCTTCTGGGCTATTTCCTGTAACAACTGGGGAGAGAAAGAAGATTGGGAAGACAACACTGTTTTGAAGCCCCTTGACATAAGCTTTCTCAGCAACATTGCATTTTTAAAATATGAAATCTTCTATGTCCTGGTGAAGAAAGAATGGTTAAACCAGGTTAGTACTAACCATGGTGGGCTGTGTTGGTACTAACCCAGGTGTACCTTTCTCAGCTAAATTAACTTGTGTCTAAGTGGGGCTGTACAGGAAAACACCAACATGGCCTGACTGTCAATTTGCAAGCAAGAGCAATTGGAAGAGGCTGAAAAGCTGCCTTAACCATGGTTTGCTTGACACAGATGGAACAGTGACAATGTAATCCTATGCGTATCTGCTTGGAAGGCCCCTGAGTTCAATGGGATTTGCTCCCAACAAAGTATACTTGCAATAATCCTGGTTGGAAAATGCGATTCAATCAGTTTGACAACCTGGTTTG